>NC_086128.1:16643115-17313289 GCF_963921235.1 Mobula hypostoma
TGATAGAATCTTTCCAGTAATACCATGGGCTCATAGCTTGTTACACAGCCTCATGTGTGGTACCTTGTCAAAGGCCTTCTGAAAATCCAAGTACACAACATCAACTGATTCTCCTTTGTCTCTTCTGCTTGTTATTTCTTCAAAGAATTCCAACAGATCTGTCAGGCAAGATTTTCCTTTGAGGAAACCATGCTGACTGTGGCCTATTTTATCATGTGTCTCCGAAACCCCTTCATTAATAGTTGACTCTGACATCTTTCCAACCACTGAGATCAGACTAACTGGCCTATAATTTCCTTTCTTCTGCCTCTCTCCCTTCTTGAAGAATGGAGTGACATTTGCAATTTTCCGGAACCATTCCAGAATCTAGTGCTTCTTGAAAGATCATTACTAAAGACTCCAGTATCCCTTCAGCTACCTCTTTCAGAACCCTGGGGTGTAGTCCATCTGGTCCAGGTGACTTTTCTATCTTCAGACCTTTCAGCTTCTCAAGAACCTTCTCTCTAGTTATGGTAACTTCACATACTTCATGACCCCTGAAACCTGGAACTTCCACCATACTGTTAGTGTTTTCCACAGTGAAGACTGATGCAAAATATTTATTCAGTTCATCTGCCACTTCCTTGTCCCCATTACTACCTCTCCAGCATCGTTTTCCAGCAGTACAATATCCACTCTCACCTCTCTTTTACAATTTATGTATCTGAAGAAACTTTTGGTATCCTCTTTAATATTCTTGGCTAGCTTACTTTTGTATTCCATCCTTACCTTCTTAGTGACTTTATTAGTTGGCTTTTGTTGGTTTTTAAAAGCTTTCCAATCCTCTAACTTCCCACTAATTTTTGCTCTATTATATGCTCTCTCTTTGGCTTTTATGTTGGCTTTGTCTTCTCTTGTTAGCCACGGTTCTGTCATCTTGACTTTAGAACACTTCTTCCACTTTGGGATGTAGATATCCTGTGCCTTCTGAATTGCTTTCAGAAATTCTAGCCATTGCTGCTGTGCCATCATCCCTGCCAGTGCTCTTTTCCAATCAATTCTGGCCAACTCTTCTCTCATGTCACACACACGGAATGCTGGTGGAACGCAGCAGGCCAGACAGCATCCATAGGAAGAAGCACAGTCGACGCTTTGGGCTGAGACCCTTCGTCAGGACTCTGTAATTCCTTTTACTCCACTGTAATACTGATACATCTGACTTTAGCCTCTCCTTCTCAAATTTCAGCGTGAATTCGATAATATTATGATCATTTGACCCTAGGGGGAGGGAGGGAGGGGAGGGGAGGGGACTAACCCTAAGGGTTCTCTTGTCTTTAGCTCTCTAATCAATTTTGGTTCATTGCAAAACACCCAATCCAGAATAGCTATTCCCCTAGTGGGCTCAACCATGAGCTGCTCTAAAAAGCCAACTCGTAGGCACACTAGAAATCCCCCCTTTTGGAATCCTGCTCGAGCCTGATTTTCCCAATCTACCTGCATATGAAGATATCAGTCTTGTGAGGAGAAAAGCCCTCAACATGAGTGGTCAAATAACTCTGAGATACAGTTACCTGATGAATGTTTTTATTCATGCAATAAATTGCAGCAGTATTAATCACCCAGCAAAGCCATTTATAAAATTATATTAATAAAATTCAGTGCAGGGCATTCATAAATTGCTTAAGATGATTACAGGAGACTGAGAGGAAGTGATATATCTGAATTAGTAGCTTGAGCATTAATTACTGCAGGAGGCTCTGTCCATCAGTCTGATGTTTACAGCGCATCTTAACCTCTCATTCCACAGGAGAATTGGTGTATGTCAAGTGCAATTGCAATCACTTGTGAAGTAGTAAATGGGCTGGGTTGTTAGGAGGCTGACCGTGAAACAGGTTGGACATTGCAGGGAGAAAGGTTCAAACCAAAGTGATGCATTTAACACGAAACACAGGTCTACCCTCTGGACATCACAGTTCAGGTCAAGAAACTGTTATGAGCTGAAGCGGTGACGTGTAAATGGGTTGATCTTACGGTGAGTTAAACAGCAGATTGGTAGGCCAGTAAGAAGCATCTTAGAAGTGAAATCTGAACTGAATGTCCCCATCACATCAAAGTTCCATACCCTCACCTATTCCTTCCTTTCTGTCACTTTTGCTTCCACTCACCTTGTCCAGAGTTTGTCTGTTTTCCTTGATTAATTACTATGCTTGATGGTCCAAGCCAGCATCAACCACCCATCTGCACTAATCCTACGTAATCCTCATTTGTTTCTAATTCTTCCCACACTCCCATCGACTCCCCTCCCCAAGATTCTACCCCTCACCTACGCACCAGGGACAATTTACATTGGCCATTTAACCTCACAGCCCTCGAGTATTTGGGATGTGAGAGGAAACCAGAGCAACCGGATAGCAAAACTGCTGGACTTTATTCAGACTTTACTGGATTCCTAAGCAACACACACAAAATGCTGGAGGAACTCAGCAGACCAGGCAGCATCTATGGAAAAGAGTAAACAGTCAATGATTCAGGCCTAGGCCCTTCATCAGGACTGGACGTTTGCTTTTTTCCATAGATGCTGCTAGGCCTGAGTTCCTCCAGCATTTTGTGTGTGTTCCAGCTTTGGATTTTCCAGCATCGGCAGATTTTCTTGCGTTTGTGATTTACTGAGATTCCTGTTAAGTTGCTCCAATTCTAATGTCACATATTGCTTTTGAAAATCATTTCCATTGGAGGCAGAGTAGGATTGGGGTTTCTCTGCATCCTTGTTCTTTTCTTTCAACTGTTTGATGTCATCCTCCTTGGATAATCTCATCACCTGGATGAGGAATTCTAAAGGAAATCCCCAAAGGAGAAATCTCACATGGTCACAGAGGGAACATACAAGCTCCACACACATAGCACCTGAGATCAGGATCAAACCTGGGTCTCTGGAGTCGTGAAGGAGCAGCTGTACTAGCTGTGCCTTGGGGCTGTCCTCTCAGAACTCACTGATGTGGCAGAACCTGTGTCCTGAGTGTTAAAAACTTGATCCTTCTAAAGGCTCCACTGTCACTGTTTCTTCCCTTCCCTCTCTCTGCTCCGTCAGCCTCACAACCATTGCCCTACCCCCTGCTCGGCCTAAAGGGCTGGAACAGGAAAAGAACACAAGAGAACAGGAGCAGGAGTAGGCCTATCGGACCCTCAGGTCTGTCCCACCATTCAATATGATCATGGCTGATCTGCCTAGGCCTCAACTCCTCTTCTGTGCCAGTTCCCCATTGCCCATGTTTCCCCAGTCTTTCAAATATTTTTCTATCTGCTTTTTAAATACCTCCAATGATCTCACCTCCACAATCCTCCGGAGTAGAGAATTCTCCCTTTGTAAAGTAGCTTTCCACAGATATCCATTTTAAATGACCAGTCTCCTATCATGTAGCTATATCCCCTCATTCAAGACCCTCCCACTAGTAAAACACCTCAAAATCTGCCCTATAAAACCATCTTAGGTCACCCTCCTATTCTTCTAAACTCTAAAGAACACAGATCTAACTTGTTAGACCTTTCTTGATAGGACAACCCTCTTTCCCTAGTGACTCTTCTTCAGATTGTTTTCAATGCTATCAGCAACAAACAAACTGCTGGAGGACCTCAGTAGTTCAGGCAGCACCTATCAAGGGAAATGGACAGTCAATGTTTCAGTTTGAGATCCTTCATCAGGACTGATTGAGTCTTAAAGAAAGGTCTCGGCCTGAAATGTCGACTATTCACTTCCCTCCATGGATGCCGTCTGACCCATTGAGTTCCGCCATTGTTTAGTGTGTCATTACAGACTTCCAGCATCTGCAGAATCTCTTGTGTTTTCAGTACTACGATCTACCTTTTTAGGTAAGGGGACCACAACTGTGAATGGTACTCCAGGCGTGGCCTTGTCACTGCTCTGCACAACACAGCCCCTTTCTGAGGGCTGAGATCCTCCCCTCTACCATTCCTGACTGCCATTCCTCACACCACCTGCCATGAGCTTCCTCTTGGCATTTTTAAAATTTATTTATTTATTATAAATAAATAAATATTGGGCCGAGGAGGGGGGAAAGAATCAGCCATGATTAAATGGTGGAGTAGACTTGATGGGCCAAATGACCTAATTCTACTCCTATGTCTTGTGGTCTGATTTATTTATTTATTGAGGTACAGTGGGGAGTAGGCTCTTCCAGTCCTTTGAGCCGTGCTGCCCATCAATCCCCCGATTTAATCCTAGCCTAATCATGGGATTATGTACAGTGACCAATTAACCTACCAATGGCCTGCCTTAATAACCAATCTTTTTTGAACATTAGGTTATACACTACCTCTCTCACCCTCCCTGCCCACGATCCTTCACCCTTCCCTTCCCATCACCCTCCTACCACCTCTCACTGAAGCAGCCACCCTGGTCTCTGACCCACCCCTTTAATAAATACTTATTCCCTCCCCCATTCACCCCATTCTCCTTCAATATACCCCTCCCTTCTCACTCCACCACACCCTCCTTCGCCCCTCTCACTCATGATGATCTCTCCTTCATGTACTCTTGAGTCCTTCCCTCTCCCCAGCCTGACACTTCCCATTTTGAAGTACCACCTATTGGAGGGCAGGAGCAGGCACAGGTTGGCCTTACCCCATCTGCAAGTGAGGCGCACCTGTGACGCCTCTGTTGTCCAATAGCTGATGCGTCATTCTGTGTGATAAGCTGCCCCGTAGGGCTGGGACTGGGGACGCGGGTGGGTGGTTCAGTTGTAAGCCCTCAGATATTGCACCATCTTGCTCTCAATTGGGCAACACACACACAGTTCTGGAGGAGCTCAGCAGGTCAGGCAGCATCCATGGTGAGAAATAAGCAGTCAACATTTCAGGCTGAGACCTTTCATCATGACCTTCCTGGAAACTTGTCTTGTGCCGCCTTCTTCAGAATAAATTATCTTTGCTTGTTCACAGTTGATATCATTGTTAGTTCGCGCAAGAAGAAAACATTTGTAACAGCTATACTTATTCAATATTCCTGCTGGTACATTGCAAATGAGGAGGGGAGGTGGGTGATATTTTATAATTAAACACTTGGTACAGCTTCATCGCTCCCCTAATGAGGTAAATGTAGCATCGAGCTTTAGTGTATGTGCAAGGGACCATCAGCATGCCAAAGTCATACCTTAAGATTTATTAGCCGAGTTTCTGAGTAACGACAATATTTTAGACATTAAACTGACTGGCCCTCTCCATGGCCATCAATATAGATAAATTCACATTATTAATAAGCATTTGTACTTGCGATATAAATTCGGAGAAGGATTATTGCATTTATGTTTACCTGTGCTGATTTGATTCAGTTTTGGTTTGCTGTCAAGCTGTTGCTCCTCATATGAACTGTGGGTAAAGGTGGGGCACTGGGTCCTCACATCACTGCATTTTGTTTCTCTCATCAGCCGTCCTTAAGAAATAAAGTCAGCAGAGACACAGGTATTGCTAAGGGAAGCATTTTGAGTCTCAAAAAAACACACCAGTTCAACAGTTGGGGCTTCAAAGAATCTTTGAAAGGAGAAAGTGAGGAGTGACAAATCCTTTGGTTTCTCTGTTACCAATCAGATTGGCTTCCCGATGTCCTGACCTAAGTTGTCGGCGGTGTAGTAGCATCCACACTGGACTTCGGGACGAGTGGCCTTTGGTTCGAATCCGGCTGGCTCCTTGCCCGCCTTCCATCCATGCTGGGTTGAGAGTTGAGCTACCGACTTGGCCTCGTAAAACTATCAACCGCTAAAGAAACGGCAAGGTTGCCACCTGATGCGCCGAGAAGGAACTCTACCTTTGCCTTTACCTGACCTAAATTGCAGCATTCTCTTCCCAGAGTAAGAGAGTTGTAAATTCAGTCTCCTCCCCAGAGACTTTATTGCATAATCCTGTACCAATATGGAGGGAGAACTGCATTGTAAGATGCTGAGCTGGAAGGACTGTGTGATTAGGTTAAATTAGGTTACAACAGTGACTCCATTGGCTGTAACCTAGAGGAAGTGGAAGACACTATATAATGACAGGTTCTTTCATAGATCATAGAACATTACATCACTGTAAAGGCCCTTCGGCCTACAAAGTTGTGCTGAGCATTTAATACACTCTTAGATCAATCCATCAATCCATCAATCAATCCCTTCCTGCCCGCATAGCCCTTCATTTTTCTATCATCCATGTGCCTATCTAAGAATCCCTTAAATATCCCTATTGTATCTGTCTCTACCACTACCCCATCAGGGTGTTCCAGACACTCACCAGTCTCAGTGTAAAAAACTTACCTCTGACATTCCCCCTATACTTTCCTCTGATCACCTTAAAATTTTGTCCCCTGGTATTAGCCATTTCCACTCAGGGAAAGTTTCTGGTTGTCCACACGATCTATGCCTTTTATAATCTGATACATCTCTATCAAGTCACCTCTCATCCTCCTTCTCTCCAAAGAAAAAAGCTCTAGCTTTCTCGACCTTTCCTCATGAGACATGCTCTCTAATCCAGGCAGCATCCTGGTAAATTTCCTCTGTACCCTCTCTAAAGCTTCCACATTCTTCCTGCAATGAGGTGACCAGAACCGAATACAATACTCCAATTGTGGTCTAACCAGGTTTTATAGAGCTGCAACATTACCTCGTGGCTCTGGAACCACCCTATCAACTTGCACAGCAATTCTGAGGGATCTATGAACATAGACATAGACCTGAAGATCCCTCTGTTCCTCCACTCTGCCAAGAATCCTGCCATTAACCCTGTATTCTGCCTTCAAGTTCAACCTTCCGCAGTACATCACTTCATACTTTTTTGGGTTAAATTCCTTCTGCTACTTCTCAGCACAGCTTTGCATCCTGTCAATGTCCCGCTGTAACCTATGATGACATTCTGCACTATCCGCAACTCCAGCAACCTTCGTGTAATCTGAAAACTTACTAACCCACCCATCCACTTCCTCCTCCAAGTCATTTATAAAAATCACAAAGTGCAGGGATCCCAGAACAGATCCCTGTGGAACACTACTGGTTACCGACCTCCAGGCAGAATACATTGTATCTAATACCACCCCCTGCCTGCAAAAGGCAAGCCAATTCTGAATCCAAGCAACCAAGTTTCCCTGGATTCCATGCCTCCTGACCTTCTGAATGAGCCTACAATAGGAAACCTTATCAAACGTCTGACTCAAATCCATGTACGCCACATCCACTGCTCAACCTTCATCAATGTAGTTTGTCACATCCTCAAAGAATGGGACATGACCTACCCCTCACAAAGCCATGCTGACTGTCCCTAATTAGACTTTGCTTCACCAAAACACGTAAATCTTGTCTCTAAGATCTTCTCCAATTATTTGCCCACCACTGAAATAAGACTCACTGGTCTATAATTTCCAGGGTTATCCCTACTCACTTTCTTGAAAAAAGGAATAACGTTTACCACCTTCCAATCATCTAGCACAACTCCTGTGGGTAGTGAGGATGCAAAGATCATTGCCATAGGCACAGTAATCTCTTCCTTCGCTTTCTGTAGTCATCTGGCTTATGTCCAGGCTGATCCCAAGGATCTATCTATCCTAACATTTTTCAAAAGTTGCAGCATATCTACTTACCTAATGTTGACGTGTTCCATCATATCAGCCTGTTTTACACCATCCTCAGAAACGTCCAGGTCCCTGTCGCTAATGAATACTGAAGCATTGTATTCGTTAAGGACCTCCCCTACCTCCTCCAACTCCAGGTACGTTTCCTCTTCTATCCCTGATCTGTCTTACCCTTACTCTGGCCATCCTCCTGTTCTTCACATATGTCGAACACATTGGGGTTTTCCTTAATCCCACTCACCAAGGCCTTCTCATGCCCCCTTCTAGTGCTCCCAAGTCCATTCTTAAGCTCCTTCCCAGCTACCTTGTAACTCTGGAGCCCTGTCTGATGCTTGCTTCCTAAACTTTAAAAAAGCTTCATTTTATCTCTTGACTAGATGTTCTACATCTCTTGTCAACCATGGTTCCTTCACCCTGCCATCCTTTCCCTGTCTCAATGGGACAAACCCATCCAGTACCCCATGGACATGCTCCATAACAACCTCCACATTTCTTTTGTGCATTTCCATGAGTACATCTGTTCCCAATTTACACTCCTGAGTTCTTACCTAACACCATCATAATTCCTCCTCGTCCAATTAAATACTGTCCCATCCCATCTGCTCCTATCCTTCTCTAAGGCTATGGTAAAGGTCAGGGAGTTGTGACCACTGTCACTGAAATGCTGTCCCACCAAGAGATCTGTATTCTGACGTGGTTCATTCTCTAGCACCAGATCCAGTATGGCCTTTCCTCTTGTTGGCTTGTTTACATATTGTGTCAGGAATTCAGACTGGACACACCTGGCAAATTCTGTCCCACCTAAGCCTTTTGCACTAAGGAGGTGCCAATCAATATTGGGGAAGTTGGATTCACATTCTTGTATTCAGGTTGCTGTTAGCTAACCCATAAATAGAGACTGCAAATGGAACCTCCTTATCCTTTCTTATTAGTTGCAATAGTGTGGGTGCTTTTAACTCTGGAGTCATTCAAAGGGCTTCATTGGGAGAAAGGGGGTGGTCCTGTGCACCAGCTAATTTCCTGGTCAATTCAAGCATTTAAGAGGCAATTGGATAGGTACATGGATGAGAGTGGTACTAAGGGCTATGATCTGGGTGTGGGTGGATGGAACTAGACAGAAGACTCCACCGGCTTAACTAAATAAGCCAAAGGCCCTGTTTCTGCGTTGTAGTGCTCTAACCACTACCTTGCTAAATGCAAGTAACAAGTCCGGACGAAGGGTCTCGGCCTGAAACGTCGACTGTAGCTCTTCCTAGAGATGCTGCCTGGCCTGCTGCGTTCACCAGCAACTTTGATGTGTGTTGCTTGAATTTCCAGCATCTGCAGAATTCCTGTTGTTAACATTTTTTTGTTTGTGTTCGTTGTAATCGATGACCTAACTCAACATGAGCAATCTGTTAAAAATGTTTTTTTCTCAGAAGCAATCTATTTTATTGATCACATTTCTCCCTAAGGTTGCCAAAGCGGCCATTTTAAAATTTGGGCTGTGAGTAGTTTAGCCATCACATATTTAGTGCAGCCAACACAGTGACTTAAACTTTAAAATAACAATATGCATAAAGTTGATGACAGAAATGGATAGACAACATTCTGGTAAGCTGACAATTGACTCCCTGAGTTAACAAGCCTTAGGTTTAAGTTACAGTACTGTCCAAAAGTCTTAGGCACGCCAGCTATATATATGTGCCTAAGACTTTTGCACAGTACTGTGGGTGCCTTTATTTTTTTTCTTCACTTGTTCATATTAGCAACTGTTGCCAGTGTTTATGGCCCATCCCTAATTGCCCTTGAACTTAGCGCTTGCCAGGCCATTCCAGAGAGCAGTTAGCTGAGTAAGGATAGTATGTCTCCCTGAAGGACATCAGTGAATGAGATGGGATTTAATGTCAATTCACCACTGCTAACACCAGTTATCCTTGTTATCCCCTCTTGATTCACTGCTTTGTTGCATCCAAGACATTACCCAGTAGTATTTCTTTTATTCTCCTCCTCTTGAAAATTGGCCACTGTGTATGTACCAGCTTCTTTGGTTTTGGTGGGCTTGATCTAATTTTCAGGGAAATTACAACTGGTAAGGTATATCCCATGTTAATGTCAAGGCCCCAGCAATTGATCTGTCATATTTCATCTTGCAGTAATGTTGCACTCATTATGCAATGTGTCCAGAATCATTAGTATCTCAGTACCATTATAGAGCTAGGCATCACATTGAAGGCCCATTCAATAAATCAAGGAACTTAAAGCTATTTCCAGTTATGCGGATTGCATCCATTGATTGCAAGATCTTCAATAATATTCCAAATAATAATGAAATGAGTATAATCCATTTTGTGGCTATTACTCGATCCTTCATCAATAAAACTGTCTTCTGTGTGGTATGAGGAGGTTATCACACTTAACCCGTCCCTTGCCGTGTGGCCTCTGTGGTTGGCATTTTTTTTCTTTACAAAAAAAAACACACGCCAACAGATTATCAGTGGTTGAGTGCAGTAAGTTGCTCGGTTAGATGTGGCAGATTTTAGCTCTGTTGCCTCAAAGCTCAACATCAAACTATGGTCATCAGTGGCAACTGGGCAGAAGTCATCGTACCTGTACCCAAACAATCATAACTATATAACAAATCCATTCAGCCCATCCACATACTTGCAGCCACTACAACCTGGCATTCTTTCTGCTCGTAGTTTATTCAATCATTCCAAGTACTGATAACTATTTCTGGGGGCACCAACCTCTTCAATGCAGTCTCAAAGTTACCTTACACTAATTTGAAACTTTTTCCCATTTTTCCCCCCAGATTTTAATTCAAAATTAATTCTTCTCATCTCTTGCACCCCTTTAAGATCGCCTCCTTAGAGCTTCATTCTCACAATGGGAGGTTGTGGCCTGGATTCTTATCATAGCTCCTTGAAAGTCCACACAAGTAGATAGAGTAATAAAGGAGGCAGCTAGCACGTTTGCCTTTAGTGGTTGGGCCACAGATTATAAGGTTCGGGAAGTCATTTGCAGTTGTCTAAACCTTTGGTTGGACTGCATTTGGAGTATTGTGTGCAGTTCTGGAAGGATGTGTAGTCTTTGGAGGGGATTCAGACAAGGTTCACCAGATTAGAGGGTAACTGGACAAACTTGGATTATTTTCTCTGGAGCAGCAGAAGCTGAGGGGGCGACCTGGTAGAAGTATATAAAACTACGAGAGGCATAGATAGGGTGGACAAGCAGAATCTATATCTCAGGGTAGAAATGTCAAGTACTAGAGGGCAGAGTTTTAAGGTGAAAAGGGAAACGTTTAAAGGAAAAGTGTGTCGCAGGTTTGTTACAGAGAGTGATAGGTGCCTGGAATGGGCTGCCAGGGGTGGTGGTGGAAGCAGATATGATAGTGACGTTCAAGAGGCAAGAATAAACAGGGAATGGAGAGTTATAGATGATGTGCAGGCAGACAAATTAAAGTTTAATTTGGCACCATGTTCAGAGGAGACATTGTGGGCCAAACGGCCTCCTCCTATGTTGTACTGTTCGATGTTTGTAATTCAAAAGCTTGACTCTGGGAAATTGCTTTGCAGCACTTCACTGGTCTGCTTCCAGTTTTCCGATTGTTGAATGTATGTTGAGGGAGCAGTGGTGGTCGAAATACAATCAGACCACCCTTCAGTCTATTCTTTGACTTGGACTCCTGGTTTTGTGACTCATTTGGCATTGCTCCATGTGTTTTGGACGTGTTGCAGATTCAACTCCAGTCAACACAGTGGTGCAAGCAAAAGAGCCACTGCCTCATAGCAGCAGAGACCTGGGGTGCTGTCTATCTGCCCCCCCCCCCACACCACATCCCATACACGTGTGAGTTGCTGGGTTAAATGGCTACAGCAAACTGCTGCTGGTGTAGGTGGGAGGCAGGAGAATCAGGATGAGATGACAGGTTGCAGGCAAGCAGGTGAGGGAATAGGACTCACATGCGAATTGCTGGAGCAACTCAGCGGGTTGGACAGCATCTACGGAGGGAAATGAACAGTCGGCACTTCGGGCTGAGACCCTTACTGATGGAATTTCTCTGAAATGGACCAAATGACCTTCTTCTGTGCACTAGGAGATATGAATATCAGGTACCCATTTTGTGCACAGTTTGTCTGATTATTCCATCTGCCTTTGTTTTCCCACTCACATATTTTGTTTGATTCTATTTCTTGAGTATCTGCTTTGATCAAAATATATTGTATCAGATCCTGCCTGAATTCAGTGGATCACACTTGTTTTTTTCCAAGTACTGATCACTTAAACTATACAAAAAAGTCACAGCAATACAGGCACAGGAAGGGGTCATTCAGCTCTTCACGTATAGCCTGACACTATATATCCACCTTTCTCCATATCCCTTAAAGCTTGTGGTTAAGGAAAATCTATTGCTCTCAGAGTTAAAATTAACAACTAAAGCAACCAATCTATAACTGTTTCCAGAAGAGACATACTATTTTCTCTGCCTTGTGTGCGTGTAAGAGTTTCTGAACTTGGGTCCTGGAATCTGATCTTCTGACTCTGCCCCCTAGTCCCTGTCCCCTCAGCTAGTGGGAATAATTTCTCTCCTGTTGTGCTGCCACAGAACAACAAATTTCATGACGTATATCAGTGATAATAAACCTGATTCTGATTCTAATTCTAATTGGTAGAATTTTGTGTAGGGCATTCAGGGTCACCTGACATGGCCTGGGTTGGGATTGGTCACTGGGAGGAGAAGTAGAAGATAAAGAAGTCCATGAACTAAAGGGTCAGGAGAGGGTAATTTCTTGACAGTCATTGGTAGAGGAGGTGTGATCAGTTGGGATAGGGTCGGTGAGCTGAGGGTGATGGCAGCAGTTGTTTTTTGGGTGGTTGAGTTCTGTGAAGGGAGTAAGCTTGGGGTGGTGGATGGGGGCCTGAAGTTAATTGAAGTAAATTACATCAAGGATGAGATGACTTGGGTGGATTGTAGGACCCCCGAAGGAACCTTATACTGTCATCCCATCATTCTCAACACCTTCCGGTGGATGAACACACAAATTAAAATGGTTTCCCACACAGACCTGCTTGAGAGTGTCCTCTTTAAGTTGCACAGATGGGTCTATCAGACACTGTGGAGACCTGCTCCTGTAGGAGTGATCTGGGCACTCTCTGGACTGACTCAATGATAAAATGAGTTCAGCCTCATGTTGAACATTGTTGGATGCACCACATGCATCCCTGTCCTCCATACACTGCATTCAGAGGCAGAACAAAGTCCGCAGAGTTCTCACGCCATGTTGCAACCCTGTTTCTTCTTTTCATTTTTTAAAATATAGAAGTAGATTGTATAACAATTGACAACAAGGTGCTTTATGAGATAATTTCAAGGCGTGAGTTCTTTCCCATTAGTTCCCTGCTCGCAGTGGTTTTGTTTGGATTAGATTAGATTCGATTAGTTTATTGTTGTATACACCAGGGTGCAATGAAGTAGTTCCTTGCTTGTGTGAAGCTCATAGCACACATGGTAATAAATACAGCAATAAAATGCAAAGAGCCGAATGGTACAAAGTATAGTGGTGTAGACTGAGGTAGTGAAAATAGACATTAATAGAATAACCGAGAGAGGTTAGGGTTCTGAGAACGTGGCCAAGACCACCAGGAAGAGGATGTGAAAGAGGTGACTGGTTCAGGAGTCTGACAGCAGTGGAGAAGAAGCTGTTCTTGAGTCTCACTGTCCGGGCTGTTAAGCTCCTGTATCTTCTCCCAGAAGGTAGAAGGGAGAAAAGGGAATGGCCAGGGTGGGGTGGTGGGATCAGTGAGTGTCAGTTATTTTAGTTGTTTAAATAGTCGTGGAGATGCTGAGGTGGCAGGATATCTGTATACAGATGTGCAGAGTGGTTGGCCAGAACCAATATTTTAAAATAGCAGATGGCTCTTTTCAAAGCTGAGGAAATGGTTTGGTGGAAGCCTCATACCCTTAGCCCCATATGAGGTACAGACAACATCAGTATCCTCTCTATCACCTCTCCTCACCACTCTCTACAATCCAATTCCGCGAACTCAGACAAGATTTGAATTGATTTTTACTTGATCTGGAGTCTTTCATTGGTGAGTTCCCTTGTAAAGCACAATCATTGTAATTATGTAGGGAAAGTGCAGAGTTTAATAACCACCAGGACTTTCAGATAGGGAATTCAGGAGAAGCTATTTTACCCAAAGTGAGGTGGAAGAGAATAATCTGGATGCATTTAAGGGAGAATCAATAGGTTTAGATGAGGGAAGATTGAAGGAAGCTCAAGTGTTGTCACAGACTGGTTGGGCTGAATGGCACCTTACTGTGCCGCAGATCGTGGGTATTGTGGAGATGCAGTGGCTTTGTTGCCAGAACAGTATACCAGAGGTTGGACAAACATTTGGAGATCAGACTCCAAAATCACAACTTAACAGCTGTTAAGTTTAAAGTGTTAACAAGCTGGAATTTTGAGTAGTGGTGGCCATAAAATTACAAGATTGTTACAAAAGTCCATTTGGTTCACAAATGCCTTTCAGTGGAGTAAATATACTGCCCTTATGCAGTCTGGTCTATATGTGATTCCAGTCCCACCAGTGCAGTTGAGTCTCAATTAACCCTCTGCAATGATCCAGCCAGCCACTCATTAGATCACAGAACTTCAACTCAGTGGCTTCTTTATTAGGTACACCTGTACACCTGCTTGTTCATGCAAATATCTAATTAGCCAATCAGGTGGCAGCAATGCAGTGCATAAAAGCATGCAGACATGGTCAAGAGGTTCAGTTGTTGTCCAGACCAAACATTAGAATTGGGAGGAAATGTGATCTAAGCTACTTTGACCGTGGAATGATTGTTGGTGCCAGACAGGGTGGTTTGTGTATCTCAGAAACTGCTGATCTCCTGGGATTTTCATGCACAATGGTCTCTAGAGTTTACAGAGAACAGTGTGAGAAACCAAAAAAAGAAGCATCCAGTGAGTGGCAGTCCTGTGGGCGAAAACATCTTGTTAGTGAGAGAGGTCAGAGGAGAATGTCCAGACTGGTTCAAGCTGACAAGTAATTCAAATAACCATGTGTTACAACAGTGGTGTGCCGAAGAGCATCTGAATGTACATGTCAAACCTTGAAGTGGATGGGCTACAGCAGCAGAAGACCACGAACATACACTCAGTGGCCACTTTATCAGACACAGAAGGTACCTAATAACCTGGCTACTGAGTATGGAACTGTTGTGTATTTAATATTTCAGTAATATTTGAGTAATTTTAGAAATCTATTGTTTGATTAAGCATTCTTTATTGTTTATATGTTATATGTAAACGTACGTGAATTGCATACGTCATCACGCTGCCACGTGATATGTGCTCACCTTGCTTGAAGTAAAAAACAAAAATAAGACCCGTTCTCCTGAGCTCCCATCTTTGTTCCTTTCAGTTAGCTTTATGTTTTAGAGTCACAAAACATAACGGGAACAGAACAGCATCATAAGGGCCCTTCTGCTCATGATGTTGTGCTGATCTTTAGAACTGCAGTTGTTAAGAACGTGGTGCACCACCACTTTGTCAAGTACAATTAAGGATGGGCCATAAATGCTGTTGTTGCTGGTAATGCCCAGATCCAAAAAATAAATTGAGAAAGGAGAAAACTCTGTTGAATCTGTTTATGCTTTGTTTGGGGAATAATTGTATTCTTGGCCAAGGGGAGAAATAGTGCATTGAATCTGTTACTTCCATGAGAGAACAGAGGGAGCCAAGCTTCAGTGCACAGCACTCCCTCTATGCGACACTAATGAGTCAACCTAGGCTGTTGTCCTCCAACCTTTAGAGCAGGACTTGAGCTCACAACCGTCAAACGCAAGAGCACTGCTGACTGAGCCGGAGCCAAATGTGAATGGATACGAACACACACACACACACCAAATACAGACATCCCACCCTGCAAAAGCTCATTTCAGGGAGGTAGCACCATCAATTTGTGGGAGACTCCCAGAACTTCTGGGAGAAGTGGGATGTCTGCAATAGAGTAGCTCCTTAGCAGCCAGCCAGCTAGTTTAAATAACGTTAGCTATGCTAATGAACGAATGACACCTGTTAAACTCACCTCAACACGTCTTTTACATTTTAACCCACTATGGGCAATAGAAAAGTCACTGTTGCAAACAGTGCAGTGAGCAACACTGTCATTATTTTTGACCCCTATTAGGCAGGGGTACATTTTAGGGTAGTCTGGGGTGACGTACGTTTTATATTTTCTTTTTTTTTGGAACACTCTGCCACGGCGCGCTCTCCCTCTCTTGTGCGCGTTCTCTCTCTCTCTTGTGGTTGCTCTCTCGTTCTCTCTCTCGCTCTCTCTCGCACTCTCTCTCTCTCACTCTTGCGCCCTCTCGCTCGCTCTCAAAACATTGATTTCCAGGATATTGTATATAATATGTGGGCATCAGGGAGTCACTATTAATATGCGGGAGACTCCCGGAACTTCCAGGAGAGGTGGGATGTCTGCAAATAGTATAATTACTTTCCTGCCATTCAGATATCCAGGCCTCTAATTTCAAGCATAGTCTGCAACTGTCGAACAAAGTGGAAAAATTACCAGCTATGAGAACAGGATTTCGATACAACTTCAATAAAACGACCATTGCACAAAGGTCTGTTCAAAGGTCTTTTAGAATGCTCACCTGAAAGGAACTGCAACTTTGAATAAACTTTTTATTTGTTTTCAGACTATTTAATTACTCTTTCTTTGTATACAATTCCATGAAGTCACAAATAGTAACATCCAGCTAACTCTGCAACTTTCTGGGACTCTCTCAATGGGGTTTAATTCTTCAGTTTAATGTAAAGAGAAGAGTAAGGGCCAGGTGAAGCTACGGCAAGGGCTGAAGAATGGCCTGTGGCTGCCTTGGCCGCGTCCATTCCTTTCTGCTCACTGGAGAGAGAGAGGGAGTGCACTTTGTCTGCTAGAGCACGCAAGGCCTTTCTCTTCTGCCAGCCCCCTCAAAGCATGCCATGAAGTATTATTTTTAGGGGGCTTACATTTTAATAAGACTGCTGTGTTTGTGGTGCCCTCCACAAATGCTGGGGCAGTTGAAGAGCAGTGCCACTTGTATTGATCCAATTAAAACCAGCACATTAGTCATTTGTTGCCATAGTAATTCCTCAATTTCAGGTGCCTGACCTACAGGGGTAGAACAAGCAGCAGATATATCATGGAAAGGACATGTTACAGATTGGATTCTCCACTTGTCTGAAAAAAAACTTTAAAAAAAAATACACCTTCCAACTGCTTGTGCTCAACACGTTCTCCAACTGTTGTGGAAGTAACGTTTATCACTCTTGCAGTTTTCAGCAGCAAAGTACAACTTGACTTACAAACATGTTTCTCGACTTCCAATCAACATTCACTCTGAAAAAAAAACAATTAGCCTTTCCTTGATCCTCTCCTGTTTTCATTTTGAATGCAGTATTACTGAAAAGACCCGGCTGGTGGCGCAGTGGCATCAGTGCCGGACTTTGGGACGAAAGGCCCGGAGTTCGAATCCAGCGTCTCCCTTGCACGCTTTTCATCCGTGCTGGGTTACGAGCTGGTGATCTCTTTGGAAACTCACCCGGCAGAAGGCAATGGCAAACCACCGCTGTAACTTGCCTCGTACGTGGTTGCCCACTACGTCAGAGAGGCGTGGAGGGAAATTGTCCGCTAACCGGAGAAACTCTGGATGCGACGTACCTTTCCTATTACTGAAAAACTCTCAACAAGTGTTCTGTCTCTGCCAATACATCAAGCTCGGATTTTGCAGTCATTGGAAGGAACTTTTGTTCTCCCCAGGGTTTAAGATATTTGCAAATTGCCACAGGCTCCAGCCTGCTCCAAGTGCAAGTGGATGACAGATCAAGAGTTGGGTTAGGAATAGGAGGGGTAGGGCTGCTAGAGTGTGTTGGAGCACAGCTCAAACCAAAAGTAGTGTCTTTCTGCCAGTTGCAGGAGTGCTTCCATGCGTTGCTAAGGAGTGCCACAATGTTTTAAGGATGAGAAATTAAACCAGGGCCCTCTCTGCCTTCTTGGATGAATCTAAAACAAAGATACCATTAACACTATTTCAAAGAAGTACTTAAGACCTCTCTCTCCTGGCTAAGACCTACACCTCAACCAACATTGAGTAACAGAGGATCGGGTCATTATCACATTGCTGTTTGCGTGAGTTTGCTGTGCAAATTGGCTACCCCACTTCCTATTTTCAAAAGGATTCCATCAGCAGCTGA
Organism: Mobula hypostoma; assembly: GCF_963921235.1. Taxonomy (NCBI): domain Eukaryota; kingdom Metazoa; phylum Chordata; class Chondrichthyes; order Myliobatiformes; family Myliobatidae; genus Mobula; species Mobula hypostoma. Next base: position 16,660,939 of record NC_086128.1, read on the forward strand.
GCACTGAGCTCAGAGGTTGGGGAAGACGTCACACTAACATGAGCTTCCCATCCTAGTCACAAACACAGGAGATTCTGCCGATGCTAGAAATCTTGAGTGACACACACAAAATGCTGGTGGACTCAGCAAGTCAGGCCGCATCTACAGAGGGACTTGCTTCTAATTGTGTTTCATCTGCCCACGACCAGGAGTGGTGGGGTTGTGTGCTGCTAATGGCAATCTTTTGTAGGTCTAGCCTCTCCCACCCAGTGCAGGAACCAAGCCTGAAGTGAACAAATCAGCTTAATCACACAACTTGGGTTCAGTGCTCTCCTGGGGAAGCCAGCAACAATAAAAACGAAAGCTAATTAAGCGAAGGAAATAATTCTTGAACGGATCAATAAGCTTAGGGCTGGATGTGACATTCAAGTGGATACTGGAAATATAATTGTAAGCTCTGTGTGAATTTAATGATTGGAATTTCTTTATCAAGGCAAATGCCTATTCAAACAGCAACCCCAGGGAATTTGGACTGGATGATGGTGCTGGTAGCAGAGATGTGCATCTTTGCCTCTGGCTCTGGGACCCGAGTTCAAATGCAGCCACAACCACGTGAGTTGGAAGTCTGCACAATCTATTGGCTGTGTCTTATGCATCAAGTTCATATCTTCTTCAGAGCTGAACTACAACACTAAAGTCAAAGTTGAGTTTATTGTCATCTGCACAAGTACACGTGTGCACAGGTGCAATGAAAAACTGACTTGCAGCAGTATCACAGGCACAGAGCAGCAGATGAACTGAGCAACATTCACACGAAAAGCATAAGTCAATCATGTTATATGCATTTTTTACAAGAAAATACAATTAAAACAAAAAAAACTAAGCCCACTTTGTGCAAAGTGCTCATAGTGTTGCTACACTGAGGTAGTGATTAGGGTTTTAACACAAAATACTCTGCAGATGCTGGGGTCAAAGCAACACTCACAACACGCTGGAGGAACTCAGCAGGTCGGGCAGCATCCGAGGAAACGATGAGTCGACGTTTTGGGCCGGAACCCTTCACAGGACTGAAGAGGGAATGGGCAGAGGCCCTATAAAGAAGGTGGGAAGGAGAAGGCTGGTAGGTTCCAGGTGAAAAACCAGTAAGGGGGAAGATAAAGGGGTGGGGGAGGGAAGCAGGGAGGTGATAGGCAGGAAAGGTGAAGGAGGAATAGGGGAAAACACAATGGGTAGTAGAAGGAGACGGAAACGTGAGGGAGGTGATAGGCAGCTGGGGGAGGGGGCAGAGTGAAACTGGGATAGGGGACGGGAGGAGGAGGGCATTACCGGAAGTTGGAGAATTCTATGTTCATACCAAGAGGTCTCATATACTGTCTGGGTAGTCTCCAGCCCCTTGGTATGAACATTGAATTCTCCAACTTCCGGTAATCCCCTCCCCCTCCCTTCCCCTATCCCAATTTCACTCTTCCCCCTCCCCCAGCTGCCTATCACCTCCCTCATGTTTCCACCTCCTTCTACTACCCATTGTGTTTTCCCCTATTCCTCCTTCACCTTTCCTGCCTATCACCTCCCTGCTTCCCTCCCCCACCCCTTTATCTTCCCCCTTACTGGTTTTTCACCTGGAACCTACCAGCCTTCTCCTTCCCACCCTCCCCCCACTTTCTTTATAGGGCCTCTGCCCCTTCCCTCTACAGTCCCGATGAAGGGTTCCAGCCTGAGACATCGACTGATCGTTTCCACGGAGGCTGCCCAACCTGCTGCGTTCCTCCAGCGTGTTGTGAGTGATTAGGGTTTTGCTGGTTGGCTCAAGAACAGAGTGATTGAAGGAAAGCAGCTGTTTCTAAACCTGGTGGTGTGGGACTTCAGGCTTCTGTACCCCCTGCCCGATGGGAGCCGTGAGATGGTGGTGATCTTTGACGATGGTTGTTGCCTTGTACTATTGATGGTAATAGACATTATTGATGGTGAGGAAGGATGTGCCCATGATGTGTGGGCAGAGTCCACAACCGTCTGCAGTTTCTTGTGTTCCTGTGCATTCCAGTTGCCATACCAGACCATGATGCAACCGATCTGCATACCTACAACTGTACATTTGCAGAAGTTTGTGAGAGTGTTCAATGACAGGCAAAACCTCCTAATAAAGGAAAGGCGCTGCTGTGCCTTCCTTGTGATTGCATCTGTATGTTGGGTCCAAGACACGTCATCCGATATGAAAATGCCCAGGGATTTAAAGCTGCTGACTCTTTCCATTTCCAATTCTTAAAAATGGGTTAAATTGGAAAAGTTTCAGTGAGGGGCTGGAAGATTATTTAACTAGGAGCAGCCAGAGGCATTGTGACTAAGGTTGGGACTAACATGTATTATCAGGCAATTTAGCTTGGGCAGAAACTGCGGAAGTAATGACTGATTCTGAAACAAGGTTCTCAAATTGGGGAATAGTTCTCATCTATAACACGCCTCACAGAAGAGAGAACAGAAACTCATCAGAATTTCTAATAAAGAGGAAAAGGAAATCCAATATTGTAAAAGATCATTTTTGTCCTGATGGCTCAAATTCATTGACTGTTGAGGGAGATGACTCTCACCAGGACAATTTGTGTTTAGCTGCATGAACAAAAGGTCCATCAGGAAGATAAGTGAAATCTTTCTGCTTGCCTAATTGCCCAGCACTCACGAGTAAAGCTGGATAAAGCTTTGCCTATCTGGATATCAGCTACAGAGAATTAACACTGAAGGCTTTGCAATATCCCTGAGCCATTTCTCACCAGAATACGAGCAGACCTCTTGAACTTGCTCAGCCATTCAGTATCTTGGCTGACACCTCACTTTCTTATGGCAATGACTGATCACCATATTCCTTGATTCTTTTATTGATTGTAAATCTATCGAGCTCAGACTTGAATACGCTCAATGACTGAACATCCACGGCTCCCTGGGATAGAAAATTCTAAGCGTTCAGTACTCTGTGAGTGAAGAAATTTCCCTGCATTTCAGTCCTAAATGGCAGAATGTCTCTTTAACCTGAGACAATGCCACTTGCTCCAAAATAAACACTTCTCAGCACCTCCTCTTTACAATCTGATTTTTAAAAATTAATTCTCAAAGTTTAATGTCATTGGCAGTGTAAGCATCTATTTTCCATCCCTAGCTCTGCGGTCCTATATAGGCCAGACTGTGTAAGATTTCTTTATCCAGAAGGATACTAGTGAACCAGATTTGTTTGGGTGACCATCGTGTAATTCTGTGGTTACTGTTACTGCGGCTGTGTTCTATTCTTAAATTCCAGGAGCATATAATTGCTTGAATTTAAATTCTCCAAGTACTATGGTGGGATCAAAGGCCGAGATTTTTGCTACAAAATCCAACAACTTAACCACAACCTGCTTTGTTATAGAGTCATACAACATTGAAACAGGCCTTTCAGTCCACTGAGCTCATGCGAACAATAAACATCACTCCCATTTCATTCTCCTCAAATTCCAATCAACTCTCCCCATATTCTACCAGTCACCCACACATTAGGGGCAGTTTAATTACCCACCAACTTGTAAGGCTTTAGAAACTGGAGCACCTGGGGGAGAGACCTAGACAGTCACAGGGAGAACGTGCAGACTCCACACAAGCAGTTGAGATCGAACCCAGGTCTGCTGACTGTGCAGTTGTGCTGCCTAGTCTGGAGATATAAGCAGGGATTTGTTATGCAGAGTTGGATTCATGAGTTAGGTGGAGAGGGAGGATAATTGATGCGTTAACAATATGCCTGTTACTGTTTTGCTGATCGCCAGTACTGCCCTGTGGGTGATATGTCAAGTGAGCCTTCTTACCATTTGCTCATCTTGTACAAAGATGATTCCAAGGACTGCCTTGATTGTGGCAACAGAGAATGAGACAAGATGCTCATTTATTGTGATGTGGTCCACGGAGTCAGCTCTATCAAGAAGTGGAGTACCACCCAGCCTCTCAGCCAGTTTTTCTGCTGTGGCTGGTGACTGTTAGGTTGGTGGAGAAAGAGAAATTTTCTTTCTTTTTAAATCTTTTTATTAATTTTCAAAATTATAAACTCAATAACAAAGTTGGTACAAAGAGATTGGAATAATCTTAATCAGCATATACAAAACAGATTTTAAGTAACATAGATATAAAAGACTTCCAAACTCATAATGAAATTAGTCAATTAAAAAAAAGAAATAAAAAGAAAAAAATATATATAAACAAAAAAAACCCCAAAAAAACAACAAAACAGGGCTAGACCAATATCTTGTATCAGACACGTTCAGTAATGTTGTTAACTCCGCTCCTCTAATCATATAATGTAAGTTTAAAAAAAAAATTCAGAAAGGTCAGATTACATCATATGAAAATGTTGCATAAAGGTTTCCGAGAAATTTTAATTCTGCATTCCCACCATTTTTATTTGACTCAAATCAGACATGGGAAAGCCACATATATCAGAGAAGAAGATGGGTCCAATTGAACCGGTTGCTGTGGCTTGATGACATCATCAGGATGCTCTCACCATTTTAATGGATTATTGTCCACTTTGCATCCTTGATTTCTGCCTCAAGGCAAAATTGTTCCCTTTTGATCGCACCTACTCTTGATGTTTTGCAAATGATGGATTATTTTTTGATGAGCACTTGGTTTATACAGAGGTTTCAACAGTTACAAGCAATGGATGAAACCCCAAGAGCAAAGATTGATCAAAGTATTAATGAAATGCAAGTTCAAATTTATCATCACACATATACCCAGGGTGTAGATGCCATTAAAGCAGCAGCAGCACAGTATATTACAAACATCAAAGTCAGGTTTATTGTCTTATGCACAAGTACCTAAGTGTACAGGTGTAATGAAAAGCCTACTTACAGTAGCACGGCATTAGAGACATAATACTCTGAAGAGAAATATAAATTCTTATTTTTTATTCTTTCTGACTTCTCTTTTAATATTTGCATGTCTGTGCACTTGTAATGCTACTGTGACATCTGTCTCTCTATCTACGTTGTGCAAAAATATTGAAGAAAGAACTTAGAACAAAAAGAAGGGAAGTCCATGGGAGTGCAAAGTGGTCAGAGTGTTGCTTTACCACGGTTGTGCAGGTTGGTTCAAGAGTTGTTCCTGAACCGGGTGGTGCGGAATGTCAGGCATCTGTACCTCCTGCCCAATGGTAGCTGTGAAACGATTTGGCCTGGTTGGTGGGGATTTTTGATGGATGATGCCTTCTTGTTGCAGCACCTCCTGTAGATACTACCGATGGTGGGGAGGGATGTGCCTGTGATGTATTGGGCAGACTCCATTACTCTCTGCAGCTTCTTATGTTCCAGTCCATTTGAATTGCTGTATCAGCCACGATGACAACCAGTCAGGATACTTTCAACAGTACATCTGTAGAAGTTATGTACCCTTAAATTAACATCATCTATACAACTCTTAGTGCAAGTTGAGAGAAAAAAAGAAAGAAAAATGAAAGTTTCAGTGGACCTAACAGGATAACAAAACCTGTGTTGGTTAAACACACCAATGGAAGGACTCTAGTGGGCATCCAAAAACAAAGTCCACTTCCAGGATGTTGATTAGGAGGACGTGGAGGCTGCAGGATAAGAGGAATGCAGAAGCGAGCGCGGCTGGTGCACCAGCAGGAGATTAGAGCTGAGCATAGAATCCTGCAGATGCTGGATGTATGAGTTATAAACTGAACATATTGGAGATGCTCTGCAGATCAGGCAGCATCTGTCGAGTGAGAAGCAGAGTTAGTATTTCAGGTCAGTCATTGAGATGAAATCTGAACTGTTTGAATTGAACAAGGTTGCACTGATTTTAAAATTATTACACTTACCTCTCTTTCTTTTGCAATGTCAATCCCTTTCTCCTGTTCCCCTCCTGCGCCACTTTCTCTCCATCCGCCTCTGTAGAGCTCTATCCTTCTATCTTCCAGTCTTTATTCCCTTTCATTTTTCCCTTTCAGATTCAGTTTCTATCAATTTTTCACATGCCTGTGCTCAGGCCATTTTCTTTTCAAAATAGATGATTTTTGACTGGTGTTAATCACCCCTTTCCATTCACTGAACCTCTCTATGACTCCTGAATAACATGAAATATCTGCTGCCATTTAGGATTACTAATGGCTATGAAAAAATGCTTAGTATAATTCAGGCTAATTGATAATGTGCTATTAAAAAATCTCCTTATTTTCTTCCTAATCGTGCAATTATGCCACATGCATTGTTCTCTCAAAAGGTTGTCATTAATGGCCATATAGATTTGTCTGTTATATTACTTATCAGGCCTCTGATAATTGAAGAATGAATGCTATTACTTGGCTATTTTTAAATGGCTGTATTTTAATATAGTTAGTTCATGACACGTTTTGAAACACCTAATATGTGCAAGGTTTCAGTATTAAAGAAAATATTATCTTTGAATTGGTTCAGTAGGTTTCACAGAATAAGAGCACTGTAGGAGGCCATTCATTCTATTGCATTTGTACCAGCTCATTCAAAGAGCAATGCAGTCACTTGCAATACTTACCTTTCAGCAGCTCCATCTGGCTTTAAGCACCCCAGGCTGGTTTTGCGTCATGCTCATCACTCATAACATTTCAAAGTTTCAAATTAAGTTTATTATCAAAGTACATATGCAGGGTATGTCTCCATATACTACCTTGAGACTTGTTTTCTTGCAGGCATTTTTATTAGAACAAAAATGCAGTAGAATCAAAAAACGGTAAAAGCTACACACTAAGATGGACAAACAACCAATGTGCAAATAAAAAAAAAATAAACAATTAAGTAATACTGAGAACATGAATTGTAGAGTCCATAGGTTGTGTAATCAGTTCAGTGTCGAGGTGAGTGAAGTTATCCACACTGGTTCAGGAACCTGATGGTTAAAGTGTAATAACCTGGTGGTGTAGGACCTTGGCACCTGATTGTTCTGATTGCTTGGCTACTGCAGCCATTATAGTAAGCAGGCAGCTTGAGTACATTGCTATTAATAGAAAAGAAAAGACTATTCCTCCACATCCCTGCGAATTTTGTCCTTCTGGTGTTCATGCTGTTTCCTTTCAAAATCTGTAGCTGCGCTGAGGAGATTTTGGGTTCAAGTCCTACTCCAGAGACTTGAGCACAAAGCTCCAGGCTGACACTCCAATGCAGTGTGGAAGAAGTGCTGCACTGTCAGAGAGGCCATCTTTCAGATTCATCATTAAATTAAGGCCCATTTCCCCTCTTGAATGGATATGAAAAATTAGGCTACTTTTTCAAGAAGTGCAGCAAATTCCCAGTGCCCTGGGCAATATTTATTGCCCAGTCAATATATCTAAAACTGATAATGTGATTATCAAACAGCTGACTGTGAAACATGCTATGCAAATTGACAGCTATTATCCTGATATTGTAACAGTGACTTTGTTTCAGAAGGAGCTGAAAAGAGCTTTAGGATGTTGTAAAAAGTGCTATACAGTATAAATATAACTTTTTATTATACGTGCAGTCAGCAATTTACAACTACTAATCCCACTACTCACTGTGTAAAAAAGCTTTTACCTCGCTCATTGAATTATTCCTTTGGGAGAAATGTATCTGAATGAAGGAGAAACTCCTTTATTCCAGCACATACCCATGGAGGTGCACTTTTCCACTGAATTTGATACCTCCAATCCATGAGGGAAAAATTGATCTTTAGTCACCAAACAAAGGGCTAACATTGGCCACTGTTGTTTTTTTCCCTTTTCCTCTTCTTCTTCCTATCACCCCCACTGGGGCATAGGCTGCTGACAGCAGCTTGCCAGAGTCCTCTGTCCTGGGCTGAAGATTGATTGGCCCTGTGGCTTCCACTTTCACCACATGACTTACTACGTCTTGTAGTGAAGGTCCTTCTTCTCCCAGGGGTGAGGTCCTTGGAACTTCTGCTGGCGTTTCTGTAGCTCTGGGTTTTTACAGGTTGAGGTTGCTAGCCCAATGTCCAACCATCTCCCTTTCGCAGCCGGGTTCGGAACCGTCCATGGTGGGGTTACTGTTTGTAGCCTTTCTCTCCATATTTGCTTTTTCACTGAATTCAATGGGAACCAAACTTGACTTTCAACTCTCCATCATGTGGCTTCCAAACAGGAGAAGACAGAATGATCCATCTAGCCTATCCTGCCTTGTAGTGATGCTAGATTACTGGATGATTGGTCTTTCACATGTTGCATGTATCTAGGCTATGGACCTAATGCAGGTAAATGTGTTTGGTATTTTTGTGTGCAATGGGCCAGTATGGAATATGACCCACTGACTGAAGGGCTGATTCTTTCCTGTACAACACTATAACTTCCAAAATGCCTTACTATATCAACAAACTGTTCTGTAATTTCCCCATCCTTTTAGGAACAGTGGTCAAGAAGTCACTTTACTGCACTTTATTGGCATGAAAACAGCATTAACTTTCCCAACAAGCAAACAGAAATGTGTGCAATAAGCCAAATCCTATAAAATCACTCATTTACCCCCCTCCAGAGTTGCAGGGAGAAATTTCTATATCAGGGAGTTGGCAAAACCCAGCCCTTCTCGGTCTTCAACTTGGCTGTTGTTCTCTCAGGCACTTTGAGAACAGTTGTTGAGCGTGTGTAGGAGGAAAAAAGAACAAATAATCCTGCAATCAGAATTCGTTGATTGTCAGAGCATGGCCTATTTTGAGACATTCAGAACCATTTTAAACCAATTTAGAGGTTATTAGGCAAAATTAGGCCTCAAGGCATGTAAGTTTCTAAGTTTCCACTTGACTTTGGTTGATCAGTCAGGCAAATAATGATGGTTGTGTCAAGGATCAAGCCTGCAGACACACACTCGGGTTCACAAAAGCTCCAGAGTATTGCAAAAGCAGTGGAAAAATATCATAAGTATCTATTTCTCTCATTTTATTTGTTTAAAAAAGATGGGAATTGGGAAGGACAAAATTCTGTTTGGCTGTGTGATTAGTGTTGAAAGAAAGCTGGTGATGCCCACTTCATTGGCAGTCTGAACCGCCTGCGATCTCAGAAACTGTGATCCATGGATGAGGGATAAAAATGGGAGGATTGTGAAGGAAGTTCTGCTGGCTCACAACTGGTATTCATGGTACCTCTTGCATATCTTGACAGTCCCAGTGAACTTTGCTGACTTTGGTCACAATGTTAAACACACACCTTGCTGCTCAATAAAATGGAGTCAACTATACAGCTTTCTTTTGTGCCTTGGAGTCTACTGCTTACAACTATGGATGTGGTTCTTTAAAGGCAAATGCCTGGAGTTCTTAGAGTGGATGCAATAACGTAATAGAGTCATAGAGAAGTACAGCACAGTAACAGGCTCTTCAACCCATCTAGTTCATGCCAAAACTATTTAAACTGCCTACTCCCATTGATCTACACCAGGACCATAGCCCTCCATACCCCTACCATCCATGTACCCATCCAAACTTCTCTCAAATGTTGAAATCGAGCTCGCATGCACCACTTGTGCTGGCAGTTGATTCCACACTCTCATGATCCTCTGAGTGAAGAAGTTTCCCTTCATGTTCCTCTTAAACTTTTCACCTTTCACCCTTAACTCATGACTTTAGGTTGTAGTCCCACCCATCCTCAGTGGAAAATGCCTTCTTGTGTTTACCCTACCTTTGCCCCTCATAATTTTGTATACCTCTATCAAATCCCCTCTCAATCTTCTACATTCTAAACAATAAAGTCCTAACCTATTCAATCTTTCCTTCTAACTCAGGTCCTCCAGACCCAGCAACATCCATGTAAATTTTCTCTGTACTCTTTCAACCTTGTTTACATCGTTCCTTTAGGTAGGTGACCAAAACTGCACACAATACTCCAAATTAGGCCTCACCAATGTCTTATTCAATTTCAGCATAGCATCCCATCTCCTGTACTCAATTAAATTCTGTCTGCATTAAATTCCATCTGCCAGTTTTTAGCCCATTTTCCAGCTGATACAGATCCCACTACAAGCCATGATAGCCTTCCTCACTCTCCACTATACCACCAATCTTGGTGTCATCCGCAAACTTGCTGATCCAGTTAACCACATTATCATCCATATCATTGATATAGGTGACGAACAACAACAGGCCCAACACCGATCCCTGCGGCACTCCACTAGTCACAGACCTCCAGTCAGAGACGCAACCCTCGACTACCACTCTCTGGCTTCTCCCACAAAGCCAATGTCTAATCCCATTTACTACCTCATCCTGACTGTGAAGCAACTGAACTTTCTTGACCAGCCTCCCATGCGGGACCTTGTCAAATGCCTTAGTAAACTCCATGTAGACAACATCCACTCCCTTGCCTTCATCCACTTTCCTGATCACTTCCTTGATAAACTCTATAAGCTGGTTAGTCGTGATCTACCATGCACAAAGCCATGCCGACTATCCTTAATCAGTCCATGTCTATCCAAAGACATTGACTTCTCTAACTTCTGTGAATGCCCCTCCTTCCCCTCGTATCCCATCCGTTATTTATTTATTATATATATATTCTTTTTCTCTCTCTCCTTTTTGTCTCTCTGTCCCTCTCACTATACTCCTTGCCAATCCTCTGGGCTCCCAACCCCCCCTTTTCTTTCTCCCTAGGCCTCCTGTCCTATGATCCTCTCATATCCCTTTTGCCAACACCTGTCCAGCTCTTGGCTCCATCCCTCCCCCTCCTATCTTCTCCTATCATTTTGGATCTCCCCCTCCCGTTCCCACTTTCAAATCTCTTACTAGCTCTTCTTTCAGCTAGTCCTGACGAAGGGTCTCAGTCCGAAACGTCGACTGTACCTCTTCCTATAGATGCTGCCTGGCCTGCTGCGTTCACCAGCAACTTTTATGTGTGTTGCTTGAAATTCCAGCATCTGCAGATTTCCTCGTGTTTGCGTCTATCCAAATACTTATATATTTGGTCCCTTGGAATACATTCGAATAACTTTCCCACAAATTATATCAGACTCACTGGCCTATAATTTCCTGGTTTCTGTTTAGAGCCTTTTTTAAACAGCAGAACAACATTGGCGAATTTCCAATCCTCTGGTACCTTTGCTGTCACTAAAAATGTTTTGAATATCTCTGCTAAGGCCCTGGCAATTTCTGCATTTGCCTTCTGCAGGATCTGAGGGAACACCTGGTCAGGCCCTGGGGATTTATCCACCCTGATTTGCCTCAGGGTAGCAAACACTTCCTCCTCTGTAATCTGTACAGGGTCCATTAAGTTGATGCCACTTTGCCTCACTTTGATAGACTATGTATCCGTCTCCTGAGTAAATACAGATGCAAAGAATTCATTTAAGAGCCTCCCCATCTCTTTTGGCTCCATGCCTAGATTACCATTCTGATTTTCCAGGGAACCAACTTTGTCCTTGCAATTCTTTTGCTCTTAACATACTTGCAGAATCCCTTGGGATTCTCCCTCATCTTGTCTGCAAGGGCAACCTCATACCTTCTTTTAGCCCTCCCGATTTCTTTCTTAAGTTTTATCTTGCATTCCTTATACTCCATAAGCACCTCATTTGTTCCTAGTTGCTTATAACCTGCTATACACCTTTTTTCTCTTAATCAAAGCCTCAATGTCTCTTGAAACCAAGGTTCCCTACATTTGTTATCTTTACCTTCTTTTCTGACAGGCACATACAAGCTTGGTGCTCTCAAAATTTCATTTTTGAAGGCCTCCCACTTTCCAAGTAAACCTTTGCCAGAAAACAGCTTGTCCTAATCCACACTTGCCAGATCACTTCTGATACCATCAAAATTGGCCCTTCTCCAATTTAGATAATCGTAGCACTATGGCACCAGTGGAAAGGAACTGGAGTATACAAAACAGGAAATGATTAAAAAAATATATATATACAGTATTTATAATCAATTAACCTTAAATTCAAATTTTTATGATCTTATCAGTGTATTCTCGTTTTATGTGCCTGGAAATTCATGGGGAAATCGGCAAATGCATGTTTATGGCCTGCCTATGAGCAAAGGATCATGGAGCCTGATGGTACAGAAGGTGTCTGTTTGGCCCTTTGCCGCCAGGCAATCATGTGCTCTCTGACCGAATGCTTCTTCCCTGCTCTTAGTTCATATTCCCATTGGGTTGAGCACGTTGATTACGCATCTGGGACTCACAAAAAAAGTTATTTTTAAACAAAAGCTGAAGAAGAGAACAAAGCTTTCAGTCGCAGTGATCAAAAAAGTAATTTGCACAGATACTAAGCACAATACTTACTGGAAAAAGCTTTGCAGTAATGATTCGAAATTGCCCTGTTCACTTTTGCAAAGCATGTCGAGTTTTACTGTACATTTTACCTTTGTGCTACCTAAACTGAGAACAATTGATGGCAGCGAGAGCAAAAATCTGGAAGATCATCCCACTGAATTGACAAGAACCTCAGCAATTTGCTTGCAGCTCAGATCGAGGCATCTGGGATTGCCGATGCTAGCTTTCTGCTGAGGTACTTGCAAAACATTGACAACTGGATTATCATCAGCTGAACACCAGCTTTTCTGACAGATGGCTCACTGCCCTCAAGTTCCCCAACTCGAGAAACTGGTCCACCCAACCTACTGGGTTTTCAGATGGGGAATTTCACATGGATCTACTGACAGGTTTGCCTGCTATCTTTGCCCATGTCTCATGTTCTGCATGGGTGTCCATCTCTCAGAAGGCCTGCAGGTAGAGGCACATAAAGTTTTATTGTTTGAATATTTAACCAGCAGTAAATCCGATGAAATGAGCCATAATGATTTGAACACCTTTTTTTTGTCAATCTCGCATTTGCAGCATGCATTTCCAATGTAGGTTAATCTTTAAACCTGATACCACCAGAGAGATTACCTTCTGTTGTCAATTTTCTCACTGAAAATTCTGTGGGGATCAAGCGTAGAGACTGCCCTTGGATTGCACTGGGTGGCCAGGTTCAGATCCTTGCTAATTGAGCACTATCTTCAGATGGCAAGAGGGCCAGCCGTGCTTCCGAAACATGCTGATGCAGCTGAGCTGTGTAAAGCACTGCAGTCACTCACAGTGGTAGAGTGCAGAGGGTGGGCTCATACACAATGTCTGCTCAAAAAGATAGAGATCCCAGTTACTCCACAAAAGCTCAGTTTTCCCAAAGACAGGATCCTGGCTGGAAGTAAATCTTGTTCCAACACAGTCTCCCTAGACACCTTTCTACTTGTCAGTCAAAAACTCCAAAGGCCCCCTGTTGCATGGGCTTCCCGCTGCTTAAAGCCCTCAAACTCACAATATTACACATCAAGGCATTTGCTCTTGACTTGATAGAACATGATGACCCCTGAACTAATGCAGCAAAGGGAATCTCAGGGGATTGTTACCAGCAGGGGGAGTAGTACCACTAAGTGAATAGAAATGACTGAATCACAAGCCCCACTGCCCTCTGCCTGGCTACAGGCCATTCATGGCCTAGGCAGCAGATCCCCACTTCCTAGCTCCCCTCTCAAGTATGTGCAGTGTCCGTTCCTGAGCTGGTGACCATGGGCATGAGATCGAGTGATGGTGAGATACTGTGGTCAATTGACAGTGAAGTAGCCGAATTCCATTCACACCCTCTAAGAGATTCTGAAGGATCGATTTGAAAGTAATTGATCTCTCTTAATCATTGTCTACCCCTTAACAGTTTTGTTGTTAAGGAATATTTTATGCACGTAAGACTCCCTCAATGTGTCTGTCTCCTGCCTGGCTAGGTTGTAGTTGTAGATGGGTCATATTCTGCATGGAGGCTGGTGACCAGTGGTGTGCCTCAGGGGTCTGTTCTGGGGCTCCTTCTCTTCGTGCTTTTCATAAATGACCTGGATAAGGAAGTGAAGGGATGAGTTAGTAAATTTGCTGATGACACGAAGGTTAGGGGTGTTGTAGATAGTGTGGAAGGCTGTCAGAGGTTACAGCGGGACATTGATAGGATGCAAAACTGGGCTGAGAAGTGGCAGATGGAGTTCAAAGGTTCAAAGGTACAATTTAATGTCAGAGAAGTGTATACAACATACATCCTGAAATGCTTTTTCAACCCAGATAAGTGTGAGGTGGTTCATTATGATGGCAGAATACAGTATTAATGGTAAGACTCTTGGCAGTGTGGAGGATCAGAGGGATCCTGGGGTCCGAGTCCATAGGACACTCAAAGCTGCTGCGCAAGTTGACTCTGTGGTTATGAAAGCATATGGTGCATTGGCTTTCATCAATCGTGAGACTGAGTTTAAGAGCCAAGAGGTAATGTTGCAGCTATATAGGGCACTGGTCAGACCCCACTTGGAGTACTGTACTCAGTTCTGGTCACCTCACTATAGGAAGGATGTGGAAAGAGGTTCAGAGGAGATTTACAAGGATGTTTCCTGGATTGGGGAACATGCCTGATGAGAATAGGTTGAGTGAACTCGACCTTTTCTCCTTGGAGCGACGGAGGATGAGAGGTGACCTGATAGAGGTGTATAAGATGATGAGAGGCACTAATCGTGTGGATAGTCAGGTGCTTTTCCCCAGGGCTGGAATGGCTAACACGAGAGAGCACAGTATTGTGCTGTAGGTTTTCTGTGTTTCTATGTAGTTCCTGGGTGTCTGAGGAGAGGAAGGCACAAGATGGGGAGGGCACGGCAGGAAGTGAGGGGAGATTAGGCTGTGCTGTGAAGATCAGAGTGTGGATCAAGGGGAAGTGAGGCCAGGATGATTGGGCGTACTGATGTCTTCACCCCCACCTCTACTTACAGCCTCAGGGTCATTACCCACCACAGATCAACACCATCCCCTCAGGGTGGGGTAAGAACCAAAAGTCACCCCATTCCCCTCTGGCAGGGTCCTGGTGCCCCTGCAGAGAGGGAGAAGTATGTCAGTCAATGTGTTGAGTGTGGTGACTGTCAGGGTTGAATAGCTGGCAGCGTGTGGGAGTAGTGAGATGTGAGTGTGAGGCTTCCTGTGGTGCTCAGTGTGGAGCAGGTGAATGAATGTGTCCTGTTTGACAGAGGTTGCTGTCTGTTGACGGATGGGAGTGTGGTGTGACTGGAGCAGTTGGCTGGAATGTGGAGATGGATGCACTGACCTTGACCCCTCGTGGATTCCCTTGTGGCACTGCAGCCTGGTCTTTGGGGACTTGCTGGTAGTGACCTCCAGGCTCTGCTCCCACTGCCTTCTGAACACGTGTCTGTGAAGGACCTTACGCCTCTTCTGTGGACACAAAAGGCCAGTAGCTAAAGGGCATAAGTTAAAGGTCGGAGGTGAGAGATGTAAAAAGGCTTTCAGAGGAAGCTTCTTTACACAAGGGTGGTGCGTATTTGGGATGAGCTGCCAGAACTAGTGGTTGAGGTGGACACAAAAGAAACATTTAAAAGCCATGGAGGGGAGGGGTTTAGAGGGCTTTAAGCCAATGCGGGACTAGTTTGGAGGGTATGGACAAATTGGGCCAAAGGGCCTGATTCTATGCCGTATGACTCTTCTCCCTCTCCATGAGGCCTTGTGTCTAGCCTGCTTTCTCTCATATTGTACCATTGTTCAATGCTTCCCATGCATTGCAGATCCCACCCCTGCCCAGCCACAATGTACCTACCTTTTTGCAGGTGTGTCTGGCTTTAAGCAGCCCAGGCTGGTTTTACCCGGTGCTAGCCGCTCACAACGTTGGCACCCTGATGAAGCATCCTGTGTGCTCACTGCTTGGCTACTGCAGTCGTTATTTCTGATAAGATGGTGGTGTGCTCGGATGCAGGGGCCTTTCAGGGACCGACCAAAGGCGTTTTTATCTTTTTTAAATGTCTTTTTTTACGCTCACAAGATACTTAGAATTTCAGGCACTGCAGGTCCACCCTATCAGCGAGTTGCTTGTTAACGGAGGAGCTGGTCTTGGTGCGGACTGTATTGCTGCCTGCCACAGAAAGCTGTCAGAGTCAGTGCACGAAGGAGGTGTGTAGTACAACTGCGAGTAATTGTCTTGGGCGTGTTTCTTGTGATCGCCAGACCCTGTTGGACAGCAGTGACATAGAGTACTGCAAGTCTGGTTCACTGGTTTATTGGTGTTACGTACCCCGTAACTGGGTTGCCAAACCAGCAGAAATGGATCACTCAGTTGGAGTCTGGAGTACTAGAACTAAGAAAGTTTTATTACAGAAACAAGCAACACAGTAATCGAAAGGATAATAAATGCAACAGTTCAGTGATGATAAACACACATGTGCACAGAATTAAGATAACAGCATCAATCAAGCTCTATCGTTGTCTAGGGGTAAATGACCAATTTCAAAATGACTCAAAGTTCAGTCCAGTTTAGTAGTTCAGTTCGCAGTAATCGTTGCCATGGCGGTGGACAAGGTGGGGAAGAGAGACAGAATAGGAACAACTGATCATTCAGAACGGCTTCACTCACAGACCAGCGGGATGGCTCACAAACAGCTTTTGGGCAGGTCCTTGGTGATGTCACCTGAGGTCACCGACTGTGACCCCTCCTCCAGATGCGGTCGATCCTCTGCAGTGAACCCGGCACCCAGGCAAGGGCGGACACACACCGGGTTCCCGCTGATCGTACCTTTCCACCCTGTGCGTTGTCCGGTACTTCTCACCACTCGTGAGAGGCGCACCGCTTCCAGGGTCTCGTTACCTCGGGTGGCATGTGTGTCCGTCTTAGCGAACCTGTCCCTTTTTATCCCCCTGCTGGGGTATCGCCTGTCCATCACTTCAAACAGTTCAGGGTTCAAAGGGGGGAGCCGCTCCAGACAGCTCTTCCTCCCACATCCCTTCATTACACATCTCCAGACGCTGCTCCATTGTTCCTTATCTCTCCTTCCCCTGAGGGCAGGTGGCAGACCAACTGCTGATGCCACTGATGCTAGCCCAGGCCAGCAAACATCTTAATTTTATGTGTATTCTCGTAACATTGGAAAGACCGATGGCGATGGCAGGGGAGCTGCCTGGCCTCGGTTGTCACGTGGACTAGGCGTCATGCCACGGATTTGCCTGTTGCAGCCTCCCAGGAGGGGAGACGCCAGAGACAGTGTGGTTCTGCTTCCAGTGCTGCTCTCCAGTGGAAGATAAGCTGGATTGCATGCGTTGGTTTTCAGACTGCTGACAACATCCATGTAT
Source organism: Mobula hypostoma (assembly GCF_963921235.1). NCBI lineage: Eukaryota > Metazoa > Chordata > Chondrichthyes > Myliobatiformes > Myliobatidae > Mobula > Mobula hypostoma. The sequence goes on from NC_086128.1 coordinate 16,677,992, forward strand.
CATCAATTTACAGGACATGTCACTCAGGGATTGGTCTCTATTATATATATTTTTGTATGACTGAATGTTTACTGCTATCTTATATGTCCTATAAATGTCTTATGATGTGTGTGACAGTCGGTACCGGGTTTTGCACATAGGCCCTGAAGTAACACTGTTTCGTTTGGCTGTATTCATAGGTACTCATGTAGTGTTGAATGATAATTAAACTTGAACTTGATTGGAGTGAACAGGCAGCTTGATTACATTGCTATTAATAGACAAAGGCTACATGTGCTCTGTATTCTCTGTGCCCACTTTTCTCAGGGATCTATCAGTCTCACCTCCATACCCACTCTATTGTCAAGTCAAAGTTGATCTTCAGGCCACTACTGCTCTTCAAGCACCTATGACTTGCTTTGCATTATCATAACTGTGTCCAGATAAGCACTTCAGGAATTGGAACCTGCACGGCGAAGAGCCAGGAGGCGAGATTAACTGTAAATCCATATTTCGGTCAGCATAGGCACAATGGCATGAATACCCACCTTTTGTGCTACAAAGCTTTATGATCATGTGTGATATTTGGGCCGAGCATGCTGGCAATGCCCCATCTCCTCTCCAAGTAAAGCCAACTGCACTTGGCATTTCCCCCTACCCCATCCAAGGACGAAACAGCCTGAGATGAGAGAGGATCAGGCATTTCTAGACTCATGCCAGTTGGCCGACGCCATTTTATTGACCTCTCTTGAATCACCTCTCAGCCTGTTCGGCCTTTTACGGCGGCACTCAATGGAGATGTACTCGGGAGTTTAAAAGAAAACCACCCTCCCATCTTCGTAACTATTGCAATCTGCCATGCTGTAATCCATTTGAGGATGCAATGTGGAATATTGATTGAGAATTATCATCATCATTATGTGCGATCATGGTGACCATGATTGTTCTTTGCAATTTTTTCTACAGAAGTGGTTTGCCATTGCCTTCTTCTGGGCAGTGTCTTTACAAGATGGGTGACTCTTCAGAGATTGTCTCCTGCCATCAGTGGTCACATAACCAGGACTAACCAGCTGGTCATACGACCGTCCACCATCTGTTCATGTGGCTTCATGTGACCCTGATCAGGAGGTGGGGGGCTAAGCAGATGCTAAACCTTGCCCAAGGGTGACTTGCAGGCTACCAGAAGGAAGGAGCACCTTAAACCTCCTTTGGTAAGAGATATATCTCCACCCCGCCACCCTGGTCAAGAATAGAGGGCATATTAAAATCAACCTTATCTGAATAAAGTACAGTTAGGTCCCAGCTAAACTCAATTGATCATAAATAACTGGCTCAATCCAAACTCATCACACGTAGTTAAGGAGAATATTTCTAGAGATATTCCCGTCATCCTGCCATCTCTTCCCGACCTTCTCTGCAACTTAAAACTACATTGTTTTCTCACTTTTCCAGTTCTGACAAAGGATCTTATTAAACTTTATCTCTCCAGAGGTGCTGCCTGACCTTCTGAACATTTCCAATGTTTTTTGCTTTTATTTCATATTTCCAGTATCTGTAACTTTTTGACTTTTGATTCACATGGGCAAGTCCTGTTTGGTTCAGTTCAGCAGTCAGACTGGCATTTAATTCAATTCAATTCAATTCAAGTTTAATTGCAATTTCACTATATTTGAATATGCATGAATACAGCCTTTCACATTTCAGTTTCCAATTAAGATGCACTGAACCACCATTTGTGCTTTGAAACTGCAGAGGTTTCAATGATATCCCCCTCCTCCATTCTTCTAAATTCCAGTGAGTAAAGGCCAGAACCATCAAACACGCCTCATGTGTTAACCCTTTCATTCCCGGGATTCTCATAAAACTCCTCTGGAACCTCTCCAATGCCAATGCATCCTTATACAGTCATTGGAGAACAAAATTGAGGACTAAGGGCAAGATTGCTGCCTTGGAGGGAAATGAGGGATTGCAGCATTCTGTGTTTCATGGAGACATGGCTCACTCAAGACACACCGTATACGTCGGTAAGACCCGAGGGCTTCTCGATACACCAGATGGACTGGACTGCTGATTCAAAGAGGGCAAAAGGTTGGGGACTGTGTTTCATGACATGACTTTGTGGTGCTCAGATGCAGTGGTCTTGTTGCACTTCTGTTCCCCCAATCTGGAACATCGGATAATTAAGTGCCAACCATTCTACTTCCCAAGAAAGTGCTCTTCTATGATCCTGTCTGCAGTTTACATACCACCAAAGGCCAATGTTAAGCTGGCACATAAAGTATTGAGTGCAGCGGTTAGCAAACAAACAACAGCCTATCCAAAAGCCTTTCAAATCATTTTTGGGGACTTCGATCAAGCTTGTTTGAAGAAATCTGTGCCCAATTATCATCAACATATCACCTGCAGCACCAGGGGTCCCAATGCACTTGACCATTGTTACACTATGATTTGGAATGCCTACTGCTCAATCCCTAGACTGCATTTCAGGAAACATGGTCCTCTGACAGACCTCCTTCTATCTGCATACAGGCAGAAGCTAAAGCGCAAGACTCCAAAAGAAAGGACAAAAAGGAGAGTTGTGGGAGTTGGAGGAGTGGTTATGGGATACCTTCGGGTCAATGGACTGGGCTGTGTTCAAGAACTCATCAAAGGATCTGAATGAATACGCTACAATTGTCACAGGCTTCATAAAAACAGTCGTAGACGAGTGTGACCCCACCAGATTATTCTGTGTCTCCCCCAGCCAGAAGCCCTGGATGATCCACAATCTGCTGAGGGCCAGATCAGTGGTGTTCAGGTCTGGCAACCAAGCCAAATACGAGAGGTCTAGGTGCAACATCCAGAAAGCCATCTCACATGCAAAGCAGCAATTCTGGACCAAACATGAATGATGCTCAACACCTGTGGCAGGGCTTGGATGCTATCACCTCTTACAAAGTGAAACCAAGTGACATTGGTGACAACAATGTTTTGCTCCCAGATGAGCTCAATGCCTCTTATATTTGCTTTGACCATCAAAACATGGAGGCATCTTCAAAAACTCCCACAGCTGCGATGACCCTGTAAATTCAGTCTCTGAGGCCGACATGAGAGAATCCTTCAGGAGAAAGAGCATCCAGCCCAGATGGGATACCTGGCTGAGTACTGAAGACCTGTACTGATCAACTGGCTGGAGTGTATACTGATGCCTAAGAAGAACATGGTAACCTACCTCAATGACTATCGTCCAGTAGCATTTACATCCACTGCGATGAAGTGCTTTGGGAAGTTGGTAATGCAAAGTATCAACTCCTTCCTGAGGAGAGACTTGGCTCCACTCCAATTTACCTACCGTCACAACAGGTCAAGAACAGGTGAATTTAATTGGCTTGTCACTCAACCTGGAACATCTGGACAGTGAAGTTGCATACATCAGAATCTTCTTCATCGACTACAGCTCAGCATTCAATAGTATCATCCCCTCAAAACTAATCAAGAAGCTCCTAGACCTCAATACATCCTTGTGCAACTGGATCCTCGAGTTCCTCACTTGTTGACCCAAGTCAATTTGGATTGGCAAAATCTCCTCCACAATGACCATCAGGACAGGTGCACCACAAGGCTGTGTCCTTAGCCCCTTGCTCTACTCATTTTATGCTTATTACTGTGAGGCTACATAGAACTCCAATGCTATATTTAAGTCTGCTGATGACACAACTGTCATTGGCCAAAACAAAAAATGGTGACAAATCAGCATATAGGAGGGAGATTGAAAATCTGTCTGGGTAGTTTGACAACAACAATCTCTCATTCAACATCAGCAACAGCAAGGACCTGATTATTGACTTCAGGAAAAAGGAAATTGGAGGTCCACGAGCCAATTCTTACTGGGGGTCAGAGGTCGCGAGGGTTAGCTACTTTAAGTTTCTCGGCATTATCATTTCAGTGAATCTGTCCTGGGCCCAGCACATAAGTACCATTACAAAGAAGGCACAGCGGCAGCTCTACTTTCTTAGAAGTCTGTGCTCATTTAGCATGTTATCTAAAATCTCGACAAACTTCTATAGATGCACAGTGGAGAGTTTATTTACCTGTTGCATCACAGTCTGGTATTCCCTTGAAGGGAAAAGCCTACAAATAGAGGATACAGCCCAGTCCAATATGGGTAAAGCTCTCCCCACTATTGAACACATCTACATGGGGCGTTGCTACAGGAAAGCAGCATCCATCATCAGAGACCCATACCATCCAGGCCATGCTGTCTCCTCACTGCTGCCATTGAGAAGGAGGTACAGGAGCCTCAGAACCCACACCACCAGGTTCAGGAACAGTTGTTACCCCTCAACAATCAGGCTCTTAAAGCAGAGGGGATAACTATACTCAACATTACTCAGCCCGAATCTGATCTGTTCCCACAACCTGTGGATTCAGTCTCAAGGACTCTGCATCTCATGTTCCTGATATTTATTTGCCTATTTATTTATTATTATTATTTTGCTTGTTTTTTGTTGCTTCTTTATGCTTACTGTGAATGCCCACAAGAAATAGGTTGTATACGGGGACATATATGTACCTTGATAATAAATTTACTTTGAACTTTGAGCTTTGAACTTCTTAGATGTGGGACCCAAAACTGCTCACAGTGCTCCAAATGCGGTCTGACCAATGCCTCGTAAAGCCTCAGCATTTCATCCTTGCTTTTGAGATGAATGCTAACATTGCATTTGCCTTCCTTACTACTGACTCAACCTGCAAGTTAACCTTCAGGGAATCCTGCACTTGGGCTCCCAAGTCCCTCTGCACCTCTCGTTTCTGAATCCACTCCCTCTTTAGAAAATAGTCTACGCCTTTATTCCTTCCACCAAAGTGTGTGGCATTCACTTCCCTACTCTGTATTCCATCTGTCATTTCTTTGCCCATTTTTTGCCATGCCGGAAGAGCTCAGCGATCTGTGGGGAGAAATAGACAGATAGTGTTTTAGTTCATTTTCCTCCTTCTGGACGGGAGAGGGAAAATGTTATATCCTGGTTTAAGTATCGCCAAACAATCCGTAATAAGTAATTCAGACTGCATTTTTAAAAGGTGTCAATGCATCCTGAGCATCAATTTATCTGAATTAACTGTTGTTTACAGTGATGATAACTTTTATCTACAGAGCAGCATTAAGCTACTTCCACCTGGAGCCCTTGGAACAGATGATAAGCCGGGTCAAAGAGGTGTGTTTAAGGAGATAAAGGGAATCCCAGGAATTGCAGCCAAATAGGGTACAAGGTCGATCTGCTAGTTTCGGGGTGAAAGTGTTGCACGAGAAACTGGTATAGGAGAACACGAGAGTTCTTGAAGGGTCACCAACAAGAGAAAATCTGCAGATGCTGGAAAACAAAAATAACACACACAAAATGCTGGAGGAACTCAGCAGGTCAGGCAGCATCTATGGGATAGAGTAAACAGTTGACGTTTCGGGCTGAGACCCTTCTTCAGTTCTTGAAGGGTAGTTGGGCTGGAGGCAGAGGTGGGAGAAAGCAGGTCCAGTGCACTGGGAAGAAGGTGGTTGACACAATCAGCCCAAATGGGTAATGTTGGTGATGTAACTGGATCAGTAAGAAATGTAAGCCATCTTTACCCTGCACTGGGGAGGTGAGAAAGATCGGAGTAAGTATATAGGAATAAGTACTTCCAGATATAAAATTTTAACAAAGCATTTCAATGACAGTGACACAGCTAATCAAGTTGCTGCCTCACAGTTCCAGTGACCTAGGTTCATTCCTGACCTCTAGTTCTGTCTGTGTGTGGGGTTTGCACACTCACACCACACATGTTTTTTCTGGGTGCTCTGGTTTCCCTCACATCTATTCCAGCTGTGACCATCCGGGAAACGGTGCCGCAGCATAAAAGCCAGGACCAGCAGGCTCCAGGACAGCTTCTTCCACCAGGCCATCAGACTGATGAACTCACGCTGATTTGAGTGTATTTCTGTTACATTGACTGTTCTATTTATTAAAAATTATTATAAATTACTATGATTGCACATTGCACATTTAGAAGGAGACGTAACATAAAGATTTTTACTCCTCATGTGTGTGAATGATGTAAGAAATAAAGTCAATTCGATTCAATTCAATTCAACATCCCACAGCCAGTAGTTTAGGTTGGTAGTTTATTTGGCCACTGTAGATTGCTGCTGATGTGAAGATGAGAGGCACACTCAGGACGGGATGATGGAAATATGGGGAGAATAATTTAGAGGGAAAATTTGTGGCAAAGTGAGGATGCTCGATGAGTCAGCAAGGACACAATGACACAATTGAGCTCCTTCCGTAGAATCTTGGAATTATATAGCACAAAAAAGGCCCTTCGGCCCAACTCATCTATGCTGACCAAGTTGCCTACCTGACTTAGTCCAATTTGCCTGTATTTGAACTATATCCCTCTAACCTTTCCTATCCAATGTACCTATCCAAGTGTCTTTTAAATGTAATTATACCCGCATTTACCGCTCTCCTGGCTTGTTCCATGTACACACCATCCTCTGTGTAAGAAAGTTGCCCCTCGGATTCCCTTTAAATATTTTCCTCTCTCACCGTAAAACTATGCCCTCTAGTTTGAAACTACCCCACTATGGGAAAAGGACTGTGACAATTCATCTTGTACATCCCTTCGTGACTTTATGCAAAGGGAAAACAGTCCCAGACTGTCCATTCTCTCATTATATCTCAAACCCTCCAGTCCCAGTAAGGTCTTTGTGGATCCTGTCTGCACCTTCTCTACATAGTGACCAGAATGTGATAGTTGACCTGACCCTCCCCAGAGCAACCTGATGGCTTTTGCCAGCTCGCCTTTTTCTCTCACAGGGCCACTTAAAAGCTGTTCAGATAGGTAAAAACTACCTTTTAAAAAACTAAATTTGATTAGAAGTACATTAAAATAATTACTGTACACAATACTGAGCCCAGGGTGGAACGGGAGGCCCTTTGTGTCATTATCTCATCTCTGGCTTGTCTCCAATTTTTGTATTTTGATGCATGGGCATTGTGTTTAAGAGAACAGCGAGATGTCAAAACAGCTGGAAGTACATGCTCGTACCAAAGGAAGCCATTCAGCCTATTGAAACTATGCTGGCTCCCCCATCACTCCCTCCCCCAAATATTTCCTTGTAACCTGTGCTCTCTCACATTGCCATCAACTCCCCCCACACCCATCTACACACTAGGGTAATTGTGTCTTATGTGTTTCTCCTGCAAGCTGCCTCAGTCTGGAAGGGCAGTCATTAAGCCTTCCCTCTGTATGTTCTTGTATTACATTGGTGGTGACACTTCACGAGCACAGGGCTTTGGGACATCTTGAAATCATGACGCGATTGACACGTTTTCAATCCTGCTGAGTAATTCCATAGTGGAGGAGAATTTCATTTCATTTCAAGCTCCAGTCATGATTATAGCTTTCTGCCCTCACACCTCATCCTGCCTGTCCCTACCCTTTCCTCTCTGAACAAAGGGGTGAAATCTGCCAGCATACTGCTTCTGTACTAATGGAGAACCATTGATTTCTGCGCTTCACACCATCTCACATGGGGAGCCATTCAAAATAGAGCAAGCTGCTATATGTCTCATTGTGGTTCCCATTCAATAAGGTGTACTGGGGTTCTACTCACTGCCATAATCAGTCAGAATTTGTCCTGACTTCTCTGCTCTCACTAAAACTGACCATAAAGCATGAATTGCTGAAATTATGAAGTCAATTGCTGTGTTAGTCTTGATCTAAAAGCAGCTGATGTGATCTGTACTCTGAATTTCATTCAATTATTTATCGATCATTTGTCTGTCATGTTGCATATTACAGTAAGTAATATTTGATTAAAGCAAGTAATTTAATGAACAGATGTTCGTAAAGACTTTCCCTTCTTCAAAAAGGGCTGTATCTGAGTTGCTACGGTGACTTAATATCTGATTTATTTCTCTATCCATGTGAACTTTTCTGTTGGAGTTAGCAACAACTGGGCTTTTAAACAAAGCTTAATAAGCACATTTTGGTTGAGGAGTAAGCTTTGGAGTATTACAAAAAATCAAGAAACTATCTGTTACCCCTTTTATCAGGAGGAGTTTTGGCTCGTAATATGCAAGATTGGCAGTTTTTGTCCATTTATGGTCATGTTGTGCTGCAGACCTCTCCGTTTCAGGAGTTAGATTTGTTCTGAGGAAGCACTGCAGTCATTTCAGATGGGACCTTTATGGCAGAGGTGCAAGATCCTGTGTGTGGCTGGATTCAAAACGAGAGATGAGAAAGATCTGAACATAAAAACCAAAGGAGGCATTTCAGCCCCTCAGGCTTATTTTGCCATTCAAGAAATTGCCCCATCCCTGGTGATTTTTAACCTGAGTGACCGCATTCCATGGAAACGCACACCTATTGGTGATTCCCACTGCCCAGTCATTCAACAATGGAACTAGAGAGAAATTATTGCACGTGGCCAAGTGGTTAAGGCATTGGACTAGCTACCTGAAGGTCGTGAGCTCGAGCCCCAGCCGAGGGAACGTGTTGTGTCCTTGAGCAAGGCACTTAATCACACACTGCTCTGCGACGACACCGGTACCAAGCTGTATGGGTCCTAATGCCCTTCCCTTGGACAACATTGGTGGCGTGGAGAGGGGAGACTTGCAGCATGGGCAACTGCTGGTCTTCCAAACAAGCTTGCCCAGGCCTGCACCCTGGAGAGTGAAGACTTTCCAGGCGCAGATCCATGGTCTCGCAAGACTAACGGATGCCTTTATTATTTACATTGCCAAAGTCCAAAGGGTTTCCATCTTCATCAGGTTTTGCATCAACCCCTGGACAACTTTATAAATGTATCCTGTGGTGAATGATTCACCTTGTGACCCCCTAAAACCTTTCCACCATCCATAAGGCACAAGTCAGGCGTATGATGGCACACTCCCCGCATGCATGGATGAGGGCAGCTCCAACAACTCTCAAGAAGCTCGATGCCATTCAGGAAAACGCAGCCGTTCCATCACCCGAATCGTTTACTCTCTTTTACCATTAGCACTCAGTGACTGCAATGTGCACCATTTACAACATGCACTACAGTTACTCACCCAGGGAATTCTGACAGCAGCTCGCAAACCTGCAACTTCTACCAGCAAGAAGGATGGGGACTGCAGGCACATGAGAACACCAGCCCCTGCAAGTTCCCCACCATCCCGAATGGGAAATGCTTCACACTTCCTTCACTGCCACTTGAAAACTGTGCTGCGGGAGCACCTTCGCCAAAAGGACTACGGTGGCTTAAAAAGCCTGCTTATCACCACCTTCTGAGGGGCAATTGGGATGGGCAATAAATGCTGTCCTTGCCAGTGACGCCCACATCTTGTAAACTAGTAATGAAGACCCGGCCTAAGTTATTAGAATGTACCTCAAAAAACTGCAGCTGGGTAACATAGAATTTTTAATTACTAGCGGAACTTTATAAAATGAGTAGGTTTCTTCTTTCTTTGGAAGAAAGGGAAACAGTTTAAACAACATAAGCACTTGTACTTCTATGAAATTATGTTACCAGTGTTGAGTGCAGCTTCTGCTAAGAACTGGCTGTTGTCCTGTCCCAGTCATCTGTTGTTGTTCTTTGGGGGATGGAGAGCAATGGAGTCTGCCCTCAGTACGGTTGAATCTGGAGATGTTTTGACCCAGAAGGTTCTTCAGAGGTCAAGAATGATGCACAAATCTTGTACAATAAAAATAATGGTAATCAGCTCACTCTACTGAGAGGGAGAGAGGAAGAGATCAAGACTGTGATCATCTTCTACTAAAAAATATCTCAGAGTAAAGAGATAACAAGAATTACTATGATAAGAGGTAACCTCTCAAGTAGTGGCATGACACAGTCTGCAGAGAAAAATTCAGGAAATTACAACTATACTACAATGACTGAAAATCCACTGATTATAGGTGATTATATTAAAATATACAGTCAGTGGCCATTTTATTTGGTGCAGGAGTGGAACCCAGTGTGGTTTTCTGCTGCTGTCGCCCATCCACTTCAAGGTTCAACGTGTTGTGCATTCAGAGATGCTCTTCTGCACACCACTGTTGTAACACCTGGTTATCTGTGTTACTGTCACCTTCCTGTCAGCTTGAACCAGTCTGGCCATTGACTTCTCTCATTAACAAGACATTTTCACCCACAGAACTGTTGCTCACTGGATGTGTTTTTTGTTTTTGCACCATTCTCTGTAATCTCTAAAGACTTGTTTGTGAAAATCCCAAGCGATCAGCAGTTTCAGAGATACTCAAACCACCCTGCCTGGCACCAACAATCATTCTGTAGTTAAAGTCACTTAGATCACATTTCTTCCCCTTCTGATTTTCGGTTTGAACATCAGCTGAATCTCCTGACCATGTCTGCATGCTTTTCTGCACTGAGTTGCTGCCACATGATTGGCTGATTAGATATCTCCATTAACGAGCAGATGTACCTAATAAAGTGGTACCTGATAAGGTGTACCTAAGAAAGTAAGTAAACATAGGGAAAGTTTAACTCTGAGATTTTGAACTCTAATCCAACAGTACTAATGGCTTGCAGCTGCTGGTGGAAGGGGATGGTGTTGCTTTACTTCACCCTCTCCTAGCTGGGTAGCCCAGACCCAGCACGATCCAGTCCAGCCCCAGGGACCACCAATCTGCCAACTGCCCTTTACCAACAGGCTTGGCTGACTCCTCAAAGTTTCTTCAGGCTGGCCCCAACGCCCGCTATCTTCCCACTTCTGGCGATTACTGACCCTAGCCCACGTTGACTCTTCCATGCAGTCCTGTTTACGTTGATGCTGATATCTCTGTTTCACCTCTCTAGGCAGAATATCCTGCTTAGAGCATGAAAGTTATCGGTGTGTGAGGGAGAGAGTGAGCCAGCACTCTGACAAAATGACGTGGGCTGAAGCACCATAGCAAAGGCCAAATACTTTAGAATTTGCAATGGTTCAAACACGTAGAGTCATAGAAGAGTACAGCACAGAAACAGGCCCTTTGGCCCATCTAGTCCGTGCCAAACCATTTAAACTGCCTAGACCTATCGGCCTGCACCCAGACCATAGCCATCCTTACCCCTACTCTCCTGAGTGTCTTAACTGTCTAAGTCAATCAAAGCAGATTGGCTTGTGTTACCCATATTCTGAGCCTTAAACTTGTCGGTTTAACAGCCTCTGCCTTATAAGTTCAGAAATATGTGTTCAAACTTGATCACTGGTGCTGCCCGCATGGAGTTTGCATGTTCTCCCCTGACTGTGTGGGTTTACCCTGGGTACTCTGATTTCCTCCTACATCCCAAAGACCGGCAGGTGAATTTGCCACTGTAAATTGTCTCTTGTGTAGGTGAAGGGTAGAACCTAAGGCGGGTTGATAGTATGCTATCCCTCTATCTCATCATGTTAAATGGTTCAGCACAGACTTGATGGGCTGAAGGGCCTGTTTCTGTGCAGTACTTTTCTATGATTCTATGACTCATCCGAATGTTACGGATCGTGGAACATTTAACTCCCAAATTTGGTCACCTTGCAACCCCATTCTCTAATGGCTGTTAGAATGTACCCATTTATTTCTATTTGTGACGTTAATATATCATTCTTATTATGAATTCTGCATGCATTCATGTAAAGAGCCTTCCATTTTGTCTGAGCAATCTTTCTCAACTATAATTGAAGGGATATTCTTAGGTTTGCATGCACTGCCTCTCCCTCTCATTAATCATCATGTACACACACTCTTTCCCCCTCTCCCTATCCTTATCCCCCTCTCTCTCTTCCTCCCTTGTTCACCACAACCAGATCATCCTCCTGTTTTCCAACACTCCCTCCACCCTCCCTCCACTGCCTCCCTCGGTCTCCCCCCTTCAGCGCTGGCCACATGAGCAGGGACAACAGGTGCAGGACGAGCTGCACCAACCAAGGCGATGGATGCACATCAGCTGAATTAACTGTGCTAACTTGAGCAGGATGCACTGCATTAACTAAACTAACTGAGTAGCCCGATCTGCATTAACTGGTGCAGCGTTGCAGCAATTCCTGTCTGTCCAGGCAGCTCTTGGACGTCTCTCCACTGGTGTCCCAAGCTTGTCACTGGCAGTAATTTGCTTTCTTGCGTGTTTTATTTTATCTGCAATCAATACATTGTGTAGGGAGAACACGTTATTGAAAGAATTGGGAGTGCAGTGATGTGCAGAGAGAGCAATCGGAAGACAATAACACACACAAAATGCTGGGGGGAGCTCAGCAGGTCAGGCAGCATCTATGAAAATGAATAAACAGTCGTCGTTTTGGGCCAAGACCCTTCGTCATGAGTCCTGATAAAGGGTCTCGACCTGAAACGTGAACTCTTTATTCCTCTCCATAGATGCTGCCTGACTTCTGAGTTCCTCCAGCAATTTGTGTGTGTTACTCTGGATTTCCAGCATCTGCAGAATCTCTTGTGTTTATTCTAACACCAGGGTATGAGATCAGGAGCCATGCTGTTCATTCTCTCTTCCCCCGCTCCCCAAAGGGCAGAAGATACAAAAGCCTGAAAGCACAGACCATCAGCCTCAAAGACAGTTTTTATCCTGCTGTCATCGGACTCTTGAACTTGTGTTCTCCCAATCTACCTCGGTGTGATCTTGTACCTTACTGTCTACCTGCACTGCACTTTCTCTGTAGCTGTTACACTTTATTCTGCATTGTTACTGCTTTACCATGTTCTACCTCACATCACTGCATAATGATTTGATCTGTATGACAAGCTTTTCACTGTATGTTGCTCCACGTGCCTAATACTAAGACCAACACCAATACCAACGCGTCGCAGGAATCATCCACACCCTGTCGCAACATACATAAGATCATAAGAAATAGGAGCAGGAGTAGGCCATCCGGCCCATCGAGCCTGCCCCACCATTCAATAAGATCATGGCTGATCTGTCTGTAAGCTCAGCTCTACCTGCCTTTTCCCCATAACCCTTAATTCTCTTAACTATGTAAAAACCTATCTAACTGTTTCTTAAATATATTTAGTGAGGAAGCCTTAACTGCTTCGCTGGGCGGAGAATTCCACAGATTCACCACTCTCTGGGAAAAACAGTTTCTCCTCATCTCCGTCCTAAATCTTCTCCCTGAATCTTGAGACAATGTCCCCTAGTTCTAGTCTCACCTACCAATGGAAACAACTTTCCTACTTCTATCTCATCTACCCTTTTCAAAATTTTGTATGTTTCTATAAGATCCCCTCATTCTTCTGAACTCCAGAGAGTATAGTCCCAGGTGACTCAATCTTTCCTCATAGGTTAACCCCTTCATCCCTGAAATCAAACTGGTGAACCTCCTCCGCACTGCCTCCAAAGCCAGTATATCCTTCCTCAAGTATGGAGACCAGAACTGCACACAGTACTCCAGGTGCGGCCTTGCTAGTACCCTGTATAGTTGCAGCCTGCTCTCTTTGCTCTTGAATTCAATCTCTCCAGCAATGAAGGCCAATATTCCGTGTGCCTTCTTAATAACCTGTTGTACCTGCAAGCCAACTTTTTGGGATTCATGAACAAGCACTCCCAAGTCCCTCTGCACAACGGCATGCTGCAATCCTTCACCATTTAAATAATAATCTGCTCTTCTATTATTCCTTCCAAAGTGGATGATCTCGCATCTACCAACATTGTATTCCATCTGCCAGATCTTGGCCCACTCACTTCACCTATCTATATCCCTCTGCAGACTCTCCATATCCTCTGCACAATTTGCTTTTCCACTCAGTTTAGTGTCATCAGTAAATTTTGCTATGCTACACTCAGTCCCCTCTTCCAAATCATCAATGTAAATTGTAAACAGCTGCGGGCCCAGCACCGACCCCTGCGGCACCCCACTCACCACTGAAAGCCAACTGGAGAAACACCCATTTATACAAACTCTCTGCCTTCTATCGGTTAACCAATCCACTATTCATGCCAATACACTTCCTCTGACTCCATGCATCTGTATCTTATTTATAAGTCTCTTGTGCGGCACATTATCGAACGCCTTCTGGAAATCCAAGTATATGACATCCACCTGTTCCCCTCTATCCACTGCACTCATTATGTCCTCAAAGAACTCCAGTAAGTTTGTCAAACAGGACCTGCCCTTTCTGGATCCATGCTGCATCTGTCTAATGGAACCACTCCTTTCTAAATGTTTTGCTCTCCTGCCTTCCACTTGGGGATATTGCAACTGTGGCATGCAGCAGTAATGTGTTTGAATAGACTCCAGTCTCTCCCAGAAAAGGGTGAGAAAAAAATGGTCCAATTTTGAAAGCCCTTGCTCTATTGCTTTACACTTATGACTGTGTGGCTAAGCACACCTCAAATACCATATTTAAGTTTGCTGACGACACCACTGTTGTAGGCCGAATCGAAGGTGGTGACAAATCAGCATATAGGAGGGAGACTGACAATCTGGCTGAGTGGTGCACAACAACAACCTCTCGCTCAATGTCAGCAAGACCAAGGAGCTGATTATTGACCTCAGGAGGAGGAAACTGGAGGTCCATGAGCCAGTCCTCATCAGGGGATCAGAGTGGAGTGGGTCAGCAACTTTAAGTTCCTTGGTGTAGTCATTTCAGAGGATCGTTCCTGGGCACAGCACACGTAGATGCCATTACAAAGATCGCACAGCAGTGCCTCTGCTTCCTTAAGTTTTTGCGAAGATTCAGCATGACATCTAAAGCTCTGTCAAACGTCTGCAGATGTATGGCGGAGAGTTTATTGACTAACTGCATCACAGTTCTCTGAATAAATTGACTTTGTTGCATAGTAGATTCTTCACAGTGGGCTGCGTACTCCCATTTGGTGTTTTCTGGAATTACTCTGAAAAACTAACATTGATGGAAATATTAAACGGAAAGGTTTATCACAAAATGGTGAGCTGTAATATATACAACAGTGACAACAGAAGCAATGCAACAAAAGTGGAATAACAAGGATTGGGAAGAGGTCCCTGTTTGCCATATGAAAACCTCCAATAATCTGAAAATAATTGGTCATTTTTAGACCTGTCGTGCACATTATCATTAACTGTGCTGGAGGTACTCTGCAAGCAGACACTGTCCAAAACCTGCGGGATTTAATTGTGTGGTTGCTGATTGCAAAATGATTTTATTTGGAGGAGAGCTGTGTCTTTGCTTATCTGAAGAGCTTCCTTTGAGTTTTAAGGCACACATTAGAAAAACATCAACTTCAGGAGAGGCATGAAAATGCCATAGAAAATTTCTTCACCTCATCAGGATGGCTTAATTCTTTCAGCTTAGTTCTGAAACATACTTTATACTTTTATACTTTATACTTTATTGTCGCCAAACAATTGATACTAGAACGTAAATCATCATAGCGCTTCTGTGCTTTCTGCTCGCTGGATTACAAATTGATAGTAAATATTAAAAAATTTAAATTATAAATCATAAATAGAAAATAGAAAAATGGAAAGTAAGGTCGTGCAAAAAAACCGAGTTGCAGGTCCGGATATTTGGAGGGTACGGCCCAGATCCGGGTCAGGATCCGTTCAGCAGTCTTATCACAGTTGGAAAGAAGCTGTTCCCAAATCTGGCCGTATGAGTCTTCAAGCTCCTGAGCCTTCTCCCGGAGGGAAGAGGGACGAAAAGTGTGTTGGCTGGGTGGGTCGTGTCCTTGATTATCCTGGCCGCACTGTTCCGACAGCGTGCGGTGTAAAGTGAGTCCAAGGACGGAAGATTGGTTTGTGTGATGTGCTGCGCCGTGTTCACGCTCTTCTGCAGCTTCTTCCGGTCTTGGACAGGACAACTTCCATACCAGGTTGTGATGCACCCTGGAAGAATGCTTTCTACAGTGCATCTATAAAAATTAGTGAGGGTTTTAGGGGACAGGCCAAATTTCTTTAGTTTTCTCAGGAAGTAAAGGGGCTGGTGGGCCTTTAGCAAAAGAGGCTGAATTTCTGCAGTAGGCTCATCCACTCCTCAAGAATTGGAAACCCTGCGGTAGCGTAGTGCTTAGCGCAACGCTATTACAGCTCGGAGTTCAATTCTGGCGCCACTCTGTACGTTCTCCCCATGGAATGCGTGTATTGTCTTCAGGTCCTCGGGTATCCTCCCACAGTTCAAAGACATACCGGGTAGGTTAATTGGTCAAGGTTAATTGGGATTGCAGGGTTGCTAGGGCAGCATGGCTCAAAGGGCTGGAAAGGCTTTATTCAGCTGTATCACTAAATAAATAACGTTGCGATTGTGTGGTAAAGTACAGATAGTTTGTGTTAGTGTTAATGGAACAGGCACCGACTTTCACCTGTACCACTAGCACAGTAAATCGATGCTAATGTACAGGGCTGGTACTAACTGTGGTGTTGCTTGTTAAGTCTTGTTAAGGGACTTGTTTGTCTCCACATGGTTTTAGGCTTGACTTGTCACAAGGTGTTATCGATACATTTTGGAGCTGAAGAAGTGTGAAATTTTACAGCATGAGCTGAAACGGATGAAGGTAACATGGAGAGTAATGATACCCGCTCATCTACTGATGAAACACTCATCAATATCTTTTGTCACCCCAGTGCCCCCTTCATACAATTCTTTGCAAGCCTGAAATCACCTGAAACTCTGCTGCTCACATCCCAACTTGCCCCATTGCCTCCTGTATTCCTTGACTTACCCTGGCTCGAGCTTAATTGGCACCTCAGGTTTGAAATCCTCATACTTGTTTTTTTTTTGACTCTCACCATGGTCTCTTCCTTGAGGGTTACAACTTGACAGTACGAAGTTCCCCAAGTTTTCCGGCTCTTCGACAAGGTATCCCACTTTCTCCACTTGCACACTTCATTTCACATTACCACCTTTCCTTTGTCATAGGAGACCATCTTGGCCATTGATTCTATGCCAGCACACAGATTAATCACATTTGATCGTTCCAGGTCTCTATTCACTGGAACTCAGAAGAGTGAGGGGTGACTTATTGAAACCTATCGAATGGTGAAAGGCATCAATAGAGTGGATGTGGAAAGGATGTTACCTATAGTGGGGGAGTCTAAGACCAGAGGACACAGCCTCAGAATAGAGGGACGTCCATTTAGAATGGAGATGAGGAGGAATTTCTTCAGCCAGAGAGTGGTGAGTCTGTGGAATTCATTGCCACAGGGAGCTGTGAAGGCCAAGTCTTTATGTAGATTAAGGCAGAAGTTGATAGGTCCTTGATTAGTCATGGGCATCAAGGAGTATGGGGAGAAGGCAGGAGATTGGGGCTGAGAGGGAAAATGGATCAGCCAAGATGAAATGGCGGAAGCAGACTCGATGGCCCAAATGGCCTAATTCTGCTCCTATATCTTATGGTCTTTGGTCTATTCCCTACTAATTTTCCTAACATTCCCACTCACCTACACACTAGGGTCAATCGACATAGCATGTCTCTCCTGCTAACAGAAGCGTGAACTCTTTCACTCCTGACACGTGCCTTGAACAATTCCAACCTCATATTTTCCAGTGACGTTGTATTCATAGGACAGTGACAGGCCATTTGGCCCAACTAGAATGTGATGTTTTTCCTTAACATAAACAGTATACTAATCCAGTGGCTGCCCTGCTCCCACACCCCTCATTCTTTTCCTTCAGCCATCTATCTCTTCTAGCCCCTGCTTCAGTGTGGCTGTGAGCTCTGCATCAACCACTTACTCTGTTGGAACTGGAGGGTGGAGAGAAGTTAATTTCTTCTGGTCAGCGAGTCCAGGACTGGAGGGACAGAACCAAAACATCAGAGCCAGGTTTTCAGACATGATGTTCGTTAGCACTTTCACACACAGTGAAACAGCAGTTGATTCACAGTCAGTTGTGAGTTTTAACTCTGACACCAATAGATCTTGTTAACTGTGGACATGGGGTAAGGTCAGCCTTAGGCATTGGTTGTAGTTCAGCCTTGATTTTATTGAATGTCAGGCGCATATAGCAGTTACCATTTTGAGTAGACAATGAAAAGGGCAGGAGAGGGCACCTAACATATTGCATTTTCACCAACGATCTCCACATGGAATGGATAGTGTTGTACATTCCAGTATCTATGGACTATCATGTTGGGAATAGGATTTCAGAACTGTCAACCTAAGAAAACCAGAGAATTAATACTCAGTTAAGTGGCTCTTCCCTCAGTCTGTGTAATTAGGCAAAAAGAAAATGGATTATGTATTTCCCTAAGGGATGTTAGCGAGGAACTTTAGAACGTTTCATTTCCAAGTTCTGCTTCATTTAATCAAGCTTCAGTTGGACAGCTTAAGCACTCCTCACCTCCCCCAACTCCCTCTCTTGCCCCCACCCCACCATCACAGAGAGAACTGGGTGTAATGGTTAACATGATAGAAATTGAGGTAGTTATAAATGGATTGCCTGTGAGTATAGTACTAAGGTTAGAGTTTTTTATTATAAATTTATCATAATCCCAGATGAGATTTTGAGTTCCTGAGGGGGAAGCTCTAATAAAGGTGTGGGCCTGGTCACTGAATTTCCATTTAATTTGATTCCTAATGTCTTTTTTATTTCCATTTCCTCCACTTTGGTCTCCCTCTATCTCTTGTTCCCTCTCCCTCTGACTCTCTTCTTCTGCCTTCCACTCTTCACCATTTCCCACTCCCCCGTCTCTCCCCTCACTTGCTTTTTCTGTCTCTTTTCATCTGTTTCCTTTTTTTATAACCCCTTTGAGCAATGTTTTTCACTCTCTTTCCCTTTCTTGTTTTCACCTTATTTCATCTCTCTCCCTTTTTCCTATTACCCTCCATTCTCCTTGCCTCACATCCCCACACTCTTTCCTCTTTTCCTTCTTCCCACATTCCCTTCTTTCCTTCTTTCTTCGTAGATCGCTCATCTAGCAAAACTCAGACTGCCCTCCTTAATCCCCTTTAAATGACCCTTTTTATGAAATATGGCAAGCCATTTAGCTACTAAAGCCCAAGAATTTGTTGACCACTCATTTCTGCTTCAGCAGAACCAATCCAGTGTTGCAAAAACCCTTTGAGATTGGAGTAAATGTTTGTTATATAGGACTTTTGGCATCATTTGTCTTAAGTAAAAGGCATTTTGGACAGTGATATGCTTTCATATTCATTTAGGATATAGACATTGCTTAAAATCAATGGACATAATCTGCTTCAACAAACTGAATGAGTGAGAAAAATAAAGCCATGTCTATTTCAAGAAGCACTATAGCCATTTAACTTTGAGGGAGAGGGTAATATCAACTGTTCTGTCGTTCATTTTAGATTCATTCAGGCACTCATGCCATTTGCTTCGCTTTGGAAATGACCACAAAACACAGGAGTGGAATCGCTCTATATTCTCGAAATTTTAGGAAAATGGGAGGTGTCTCATTGAAATGAATAAACTTCTTCAAGGGCCTGAACTCATGGTGAAGGGTCTTGGTCTGAAACATCAGCTGTCTATTCCTCTCCATAGATGCTGCCTGACCTACTGAGTTCCTCCAGCATTTTTGTGTGTGTTGCTCTGGATTTCCAGCATCTGCAGAATCTCCTGTGCCTACAAGGGCTTGATAGGGTGTGTGCTCTGATGTGGCTTCTCCAGCCAGGAGAATCAGAGGGTACGTTTGCTATGTCGTTGAGATGACTGGATTTTTTTGATTTTGGGCAACCAAGGAACATGGCGATAAGTAAGGAAGTGGAGTTGAGATTAAATAAATAATCTTCCACTACTGTATGATAAGGGATTGCTGTTCAACCTCTTGACCCTTTTGCAGTATTCATTTACCAAGGTAGGGGATCCATTCCACTCAGAAACAGTTGAAGAGTTGTAATCTGCCTCAGGCCATAGAAAGATAAGAGCTTTTACATTGGGCTCTTGATTGAGTCTGCCACTTGCAGTGCTTGATTATCATTTTGTTTCAGTCAATCACAGTGCTTTTTCTGAGTGTAAGAACAGTCTGAACATCATAGTCATTAGCAGCCAAGAAATCCAAGCTTGGGGGAAGGACCCTGCAGGGAACAAATCCTGAGCCTGAAGAGTACCTAGTGTTAAACACTGAATCCAACCCCACCCCTCCACCACCTACCTGTGTTGGTACTAGTAATTGGTTTATATTTGTCAAATGTACTTAGGTACCACAGCGAGAAGCGTCCGTTTGCATGCAATCCAGACACATCATTCTACACATTCAGGTAATACAAAAAAGAAAACAAATTATGAAATATAGTGCAACAGTTACAGAGAAAGTGCAGTGCAGGCAGACAAATTAGCCGGCCAGTGGTGTTGTGGCATCCGCACCATACTTCGAGGCGGGTGGTCCCGGGTTCGAATCTGGCCGGCCCCTTGCATGCTTTCCATTTTGAGCGTCGAGCCGGCAACTCGGCCTCGTAAAAAAACAGTCAAATGCTAAAGAACTGGCAAGGTTGCCACCCAATGTGCCACAAGGCGCGGAGGGGGAATTATTTTTATTATTTTTAGGCAGACAAATTAAGAGCAAGGGCCACAACAAGGTAGATTGGGTCTTAAAGAGTTCATCTTGAAAGGTCCATTTAAGAGTCTGGCAACAGCAAGATTGAAGTTGTCCTTCAGTCTGGTGGAAAGTGTTTTCGGGCTTTCGTATCTTCTGCCCAGTGGGAGAGGGGAGAGAGAGAATGTCCTGGGGTGGGAGGGGTCTTTGATTATTTAGGCTGTTTTCCCAAGGCAGCAGGAAGTGTAGAACAAGTCACTGGTTTCCGGTCATGGTCCAGACTACATTCACAACTCTCTGCTCCTGGGAAGAGCAGTTGTCAAACCAAGCTGTGATGCATCTGGACAGAGCACTTTCTATGATGGATCTGTGAAAACGAGTGAGGGTCACTGGGGACATGCTGAACTTCCTTAGCCTTCAGAGGAAGTAGAGGCATTGGTGTGCTTTTTTGACTGTAATGTCCACATGGCTGGACCAGAACAAGCTTTTGGTGGTATTTTCACCCAGGAACTTGAAGCATTCAACCATCTCCACTGCAGCACCATTGATTCAGACAGGGGTGGGTGCTCTGCCCCACTTGTGCCTTGAAGCTCATTCATACCAAGCCAGTAAGCTGCAGGGAGCACAGGAAATTTGCAGGCGATGAATAATTGAAGGCCATGGGCACGTGTTTCAGATGGGGACTCTGGTCTTCTTTTGGCCTTTATATTATGATGGGCGGGGCAATTCCAGTGGTTTCTGCCCACCATGGGGGAGTTTCGCCAAGCACCTGAAAAAGCCCAAAGTACAGGTCAAGAATGTACAGCTCCATTTGTTTATTTTTGCAATAAGCCATCCACGGAGTAGTGTACAATCAGGCACAGTCCAATCCCACTTCCTCCAATCCATCATGGACAAAAGACTATAATCCACTCCTATGATGAGTTCTGAGTTCCTCTAGCAATTTGTGTGTGTAGCTCTGGATTTCTAGCATCTAATAATCTCTTGTGTTTATAATCCAATTTTAAGCAGCACACAGAAAATGATGGAGGAACTCTGCAGGTCAAGAAACAGTTGACATTTTGGGCTGAGACCCTTCATCAGGTTGAGGTCCTTCAACATTGCTGTCCTGATGAAGGGTCTTGGCCCAAAACATCGACTTCAAAGTTCAAGGTAAATTTATTATCGAAGTATATGCTGTAATGTCACTATATATAACTCTGAGATTCATTTTCTTGTGGGCATTCACAGTAAATCCAAGAAACACAATAGAATCAATGAAAGACCACACTCAACAGAACAGGCAACCAATGACACCTTTGCCGATGACACAAAGCTGGGTGGCAGTGTGAAATGTGAGGAGGATGTTATGAGAATGCAGGGTGACTTGGACAGGCTGGGTGAGTGGGCAGATGCATGGCAGATGCAGTTTAATGTGGATAAATGTGAGGTTATCCACTTTGGTGGTAAGAACGGGAAGGCAGATTATTATCTAAATGGAGTCAAGTTAGGAAAAGGGGAAGTACAATGAGATCTGGGTGTCCTTGTACATCAGTCACTGAAAGCAAGCATGCAAGTACAGCAGGCAGTGAAGAAAGGTAATGGCATGCTGGCCTTCATAACAAGGGGAATTGAGTATAAGAGCAAAGAGGTCCTTCTGCAGCTGTATAGGGCCCTGGTGAGACCATACCTGGAGTACTGTGTGCAGTTTTGGTCTCCAAATTTGAGGAAGGACATTCTTGCTATTGAGGGAGTGCAGCGTAGGTTCACAAGGTTAATTCCCGGGATGGCGGGACTGTCATATGTCGAAAGATTGGAGCGACTGGGCTTGTATACTCTGGAATTTAGAAGGCTGAGAGGGGATCTTATTGAAACATATAAGATTATTAAGGGATTGGACACGCTGTAGGCAGGAAGCATGTTCCCGCTGATGGGTGAGTCCAGAACCAGAGGCCACAGTTTAAGAATTAGGGGTAGGCCATTTAGAACGGAGTTGAGGAAAAACTTTTTCATCCAGAGAGTGGTGGATATATGGAATGCTCTGCCCCAGAAGGCTGTGGAGGCCAAGTCTCTGAATGCTTTCAAGAAAGAGATGGATAGAGCTCTTAAAGATAGCGGAATCAAAGGTTATGGGGATAAGGCAGGAACTGGATACTGATAGTGGATGATCAGCCATGATCACAGTGAATGGCGGTGCTGGCTCGAAGGGCTGAATGGCCTACTCCTGCACCTATTGTCTATTGTCTATTGTCAATGTGTAAAAGACAACAAACTGAAAATATAAAAGAAAAAAATAAATAATAATAAATAAACAATAAATATCAAGAACATGATACAAAGAGTCCTTGAAAGTGAGTCAATTGGCTGTGGGAACATTTCAGTGATGGCTGGGTGAAGTTGAGTGAAGTTATCCCCTCTGGTTCAAGAGCCTGGTGGTTGAGTGGTAATAACTGTTCTGAACCAGCTGGTGTGAGTACCTTCTTCCTGATGGAAGCAGTGAGAAGATGGTATGGTGCAGGTCCATGCTGATGGATACGGCTTTCCTGCGACAGTGCTCCGTATAGATGTGCTCAGTGGTGGGGAAGGCTTTACCCTCCTCATCATTCCTCTCCCTAGATGCTGCCTGACCTGTTGAGTTCCTCCAGCGTTCAGTATTTGTTGCTCTGGACTTCCAGCATCTGCAGAATCTCTTGTGTCTCTGATCTGCTCACAAACACTATTTGCTGTGTATACTAAATTGGTAGGCACATTCCTCGACCACAGTTAGCCAACCCAAAAATGTATCAATGGAGCTAAAGCACTTTGGGACTTCCTGAAATTGTGAAAGGCACTAGAGATATGGAAGTCTTTCTTTGTGGAAATATATTTGATCCGCAGCAATTGCGAGAGAAGTGTTGTGGAAACGTATCGGGCCAGTCCTCACTTAACAAATGGGATGCATACTGGAAAATGTTTCATTCAGTGAAATATCATCAATCAGAAATGCTAGGCAAAGTATGTTTTGGGTATTTGGTATTTGGGACAAAGTCGGAGTCGAGCTTATTGTCATTTATACGTCCATGTATGCACAAGTGCAATGAAAAACTTGCTTGCAACAGCATTATATAAACAGCATAGTAGTCTCTATGGCAAAGGAGGGTGTAATACACGACATTCAACTCCAGGGCCAGAAATATCATTGAGGCAGTCTTTGGCTGGTGAGCTGCTTACTTGTTGTAGCTCCCCTCCTAACAAGGAACTGTGAGCCATTGAGGATGAATTCAATGGTACAATCTCATGAATGTGGATAGCCTCTTTCTAGTCCAATTTATTCAGGAACCAGATTCAGACTCAGGTTTATGATCACTGACTTGTATGATGTGAAATATGTAGTTTTGCCTCAGCAGTACAGTGCAAAGACATGGAAATTACTATAAATTACAAAATAAGTTAAAAAAAGGAATAGGATGTAGTGTTCATGGGTTCATGGATTGTTCAGAAATCTGATGGTGGAGGAGGAGAGGCTGTTCCTAAGTCATTGAATGTGGGTCTTCGGGCTGCTGTACCGCCTCCGCTTTGTGCAAAGCCTCTCCTCTTTATCTCACCCCTCAAAGCAGTGCTTAACCTCAGCAGCTCAGTGATGCAATCCGCGCATTAGGTAAATGGTTGCTGGGTCACTTGAAGAGCTCGAGTATCTTTATTCCTCCACTCCTTCTCAAGGTGTTGGGCTACTTTTGGGCTAATTTTGCCCTGTCAGCAACAGAAATGTGCAACTGGGCATACACACACGCAGACACTCACACACTTCATTGAGATGTCCTCATGATTCCCAGTTGAGTAGCACTTCACAGAATTGCGCTCTAAACTTGTATACCGTATTTGATTAGTACATTCTATTGTCAAACGAACATTTATGGAAGCATCCACGTCCTGGTGGCACCCCTCAAACTCACTTCTTACTGAAATTGCCCCTTGTTTTATTATCAGTTCAAAACGCGGGTTGTAGGTCCACACCTCTACCAGCCACCTTTTGTGACCAAATGCAGAAATAACCTCCGCCCGCCAGATAATGTCGTTAGTAGGGCGTCTGATGCTGGGCAAACATCAAACAAGTTCAGGTGAATCAGTCCTGAAGTGCCTGGGCCAGTCTCTTGATGTTCTCTCATCTGCCTGGAAATGATTTCCAATGCAATCTAATGTGGGCTAAAGCACTTGCATGTCTAAATCCCACATAAAATTGCACAAATGAACACAGTTTCTTGGTATAAATACTTTTGAATGTTTCTGACATTTAAAACATTCAAATGGTATCAAAATTTAATAAAACCATTAAACAATTGAAAAAATATTAAAAATGTAAAAAGTAATAAAGAAACAATTAAAAAGCATTTAGTTAAACTCAATTAATTAAAAAATATCTAAATTATTAGCATTCCATTATCTAACAGTGTGACAAAACTGTGATTAACTCGTGATTAATTTTTAAAATTGCATAATTAATCATGATTCATTTTTCTAATATCTTTAAGAGCCCATGTTTTAACCCATTCTGTGTCGATGTCACAGCCATTGAAGTATTTGGCTACAAACAATATCATTGCCATAGAAAACAGCCTCACTACTACTGGCCTTGTACAGGCCTTTAAAACCTGCCCTAGTTTCAGATCCCTCCCAGCCACAAATATGGCAGGACAAGCTCCTCCTACATGGGTAGCCTAGACAAGATAAAGCGAAAGGTTTGCATTAGGAAAGAGTCCAGCTTGGCTTCTGAGGTGCATGGGAGTACTGGGCCATTTTTCAAGACTCTGGGCCAGATATAGCACACAGGCAAACAGTGCAGATCAGGTAAGGATGACAGATTTTCGTCCCTGAAGCACATTGGTGATCTCGATGGGTTTTTCAATGCTTGCCATCCTTTAGACCAGCTTTATAAGCCAGTAATTTAGTAATCAAGTAATTACTTAATTACTTGAATTTAAACACCCCATTACCCATGGTGGAATTCAAACACATGTTTACAGATCAGTGATCTGGTGCTCTGGACACGTCCAAATGCTTAGCTGCAATGCTTCTGTGTTCCCATTCCACAATGCATAATTTCATCGTGTGCTGCACAGTGCTCTTCTGTACTGTTCCATTCTGAACTGTTGGATTCAGATTCACTTATTTATCACATGTACATCGAAACGTACTGTGAGATGTATCGTTTGCGTTAACAACCAACACAACCTAACGATGTGCTGGGGGCAGCCCTCAAGCGTAGCCACATACTTCGGTGTCAACAGAGCATGCCCACAATGTTTGGCAGAACCACACAGAGCACAACAAGCAACCAAAACAACAACAGCCAAACAAGCCCTGTGTCTCCCTCCGTCCCACTCACCCACACATATGCACAGTCCTCCAAGCCCAGGGCAAGCCACCTTTGGCCTCCAGTGGACTCATGGATTTGCAGACATTGGGTTTCGATGTTCCCAGTGGATCTGCAGATCCAGACTTCTGCAGATCCAGGCTTCTGCAGACTTTTGGACTTCTGATTGTCCTTCAGGATTCGATCTTTGACATGGACCCCAGGCCTTGCTGATGATGCATGAGGACCCTGAACATGAGGCCTTGAGCTCCAGACTCGCCAAATCGGAACACTGAACATTAGGCCTCAGATCCCAGGCTTGCCGAATCAGGACCCTGAACTCTAGGACTCGAACTCCAGTCTCGCCGACTCACGTAGCTAGGGGATCACCAACTCTCGTGCCTCCTGCCCGCGTGGAACTCTGATCTAGGAACCCACCACCAATTTGCTATCCTGAGGTAGCCCTCGTTCTCTCTGGTGTGCCAGCCCAACATCCAACCACAAATGTCCTACGTCTGTGTTGCTGGCCTTTGAATGTGGAGCAGAGGACTAGACTCCAGCCTGACCTCTAATTCCCCAACAGCCCTGTCCCTAAAACCTAACCTAAGTCCACACTCCCTTTTCTGTCTCCCAAACCCTACGAACCTAAAAAAGCAACAAAATATGAGCCTCGATATTGACAGAGACTGTATCTTGGTGCCACCTTGACCAGCTATCACATGTAATACCATTCCATCTTTGCTTTCCACAGCAGAGCATATTATACCCTACCATCTGTAAGTCAGTCCGTGAAGCAGCGGAAGTATTTAAACGAGAGCAGTTTGTGGGAGTTGGCCATTTTTCTCAGCAGTTGATCGGGATAGGACCACGTAAGCGCGTGTAAGTCAGTCCGTGAAGGAGCAGGAGTATTTAAATGAGAGCAGTTTGTGGGAGTCAGCCATTTTTTTCGGCGGTTAATCGGGACAGGACTGTGCAAGCGCGTGTAAGTCAGTCTGTGAAGCAGTGGGAGTATTTAAACGAGCAGTTTGACGGAGCGGGCGACGGAGTAGAGGGAGACAGAGTACGAAGGCTTTGTCTCGAGAGGCCTTGGCGAGCAGAGGCAAAGGACGAGCTTCACTCCAAGTGAGGTAAGGCCGGGTAAGTTCCTTTAAAAGAACGGTCTGCAGTGGTATTTTATTTGAAGCAAGGAAAGCGGCGAGGCTGTAGCGTATTGGGTAGGTCATGACAGCTGAGATCGGCCCCGTGGTTTGTTCATCCTGCAGCATGTGGGAAATCAGGGATACTTCCAGTGTCCCTGATGACTATGTGTGCAGGAAATGTGTCCAGCTGCAGCTTCTGGCAGACTGCATTGAGCGGCTGGAGCTGCGATTGGATTCATACTGGAGCATCCGCGATGCTGAGAAAGTCGTGAATAGCACGTTCAGTAAGTTGGCCACACCGCAGGTAAAGGCTACACAGGCAGAAGGGGAATGGGTGGCCACTAAACAGCATAGCAGTAGGCAGGTAGTGCAGGAGTCCCCTGAGGTCATCTCCCTCCTAAACAGATATACTGTTTTGGATACTGTTGGGGGAGATGTCTCATCAGGGGAAGGCAGCAGCAGCCGAGTTCATGGCACCATGGGTGGCTCTGCGGCACAGGAGGGAAGGAAAAGGAGTGGGAGAGCGATAGTGATAGGGGATTTGATTGTAAGGGGAATAGATAGGTGTTTCTGCTGCCGTAAATGAGACTCCAGGAGGGTATGTTGCCTCCCTGGTGCAAGGGTGAAGGATGTCTCTGAGCGGCTGCAGGAAATTCTGGAGTGGGAGATTGAACAGCCAGTGGTCGTGGTGCACATAGGTACCAACGATATAGGTAAAAAACAGGATGAGGTCCTACAAGGTGAATTTAGGGAGTTAGGAGATAAACTAAAAAGTAGGACCACAAAGGTAATAATCTCTGGATTACTACCAGTGCCACGTGCTAGTCAGAGTAGAAATAGGAGGATATTTCAGATGAACATGTGGATTGAAAAATGGTGCAGGGGGGAGGGATTCAAATTTCAGGGGCATTGGACCAGTTCTGGAGGAGGTGGGACCGGTACAAACAGGACGGTCTGCACCTGGGCTGGACTGGAACCACTGTCCTAGGGGAAGCGTTTGCTACTGTTGTTCAGGAAGATTTAAACTAATGTGGCAGGGGGATGGGAACAAGTGCAGAGAGACAGAGGAGTGTAAAATGAGGGTAGAAGCAAAAAGTAGTAAAGTGAAAAGTAAAAGTGGCAGGCCGGCAAATCCAGGGCAAAAATCAAAAAGGGCCACTTTTCAACATAATTGTATAAGGGCTAAGAGTGTTGTAAAAGCAAGCCTGAAGGC
Organism: Mobula hypostoma; assembly: GCF_963921235.1. Taxonomy (NCBI): domain Eukaryota; kingdom Metazoa; phylum Chordata; class Chondrichthyes; order Myliobatiformes; family Myliobatidae; genus Mobula; species Mobula hypostoma. The sequence goes on from NC_086128.1 coordinate 16,706,035, forward strand.
TTTGTGTGTCAATGCAAGGAGCATTCGTAACAAGGTGGATAAATTGAATGTGCAGATTGTTATTAATGAATATGATACAGTTGGGATCACAGAGACATGGCTCCAGGGTGACCAAGGATGGAAGCTCAACATTCAGGGATATTCAATATTCAGGAGGGATAGACATGAAAGAAAAGGAGGTGGGGTGGCATTGCTGGTTAGAGAGGAGATTAACACAATAGAAAGGAAGGACATTAGCCAGGAGGATGTGGAGTCGATATGGGTAGAGCTGCATAACACTAAGGGGCAGAAAACGCTGGTGGGAGTTGTGTACAGGCCACCTAACAGTAGTAGTGAGATTGGGGATGGCATTAAACAGGAAATTAGAAATGCGTGCAATAAAGGAACAGCAATTATAATGGGCGACTTCAATCTACATATAGATTTGGTGAACCAAATTGGTAAGGGTGCTGAGGAAGAGGATTTCTTGGAATGTATGCGGGATAGTTTTCTGAACCAACATGTCGAGGAACCAACTAGAGAGCAGACCATTCTAGACTGGGTATTGAGCAATGAGGAAGGGTTAGTTAGCAATCTTGTCGTGCGAGGCCCCTTGGGTAAGAGTGACCATAATATGGTAGAATTCTTCATTAAGATGGAGAGTGACATAGTTAATTCAGTAACAAAGGTTCTGAACTTAAACAAGGGTAACTTTGAAGGTATGAGACGTGAATTAGCTAAGATAGACTGGCAAATGATACTTAAAGGGTTGACGGTGGATATGCAATGGCAAGCATTTAAAGATCGCATGGATGAACTACAACAATTGTTCATCCCAGTTTGGCAAAAGAATAAATCAGGGGAGGTAGTGCACCCGTGGCTGACAAGGGAAATTAGGGATAGTATCAATTCCAAAGAAGAAACATACAAATTAGCCAGAAAAGCGGCACACCTGAGGACTGGGAGAAATTCAGAGTCCAGCAGAGGAGGACAAAGGGCTTAATTAGGAAAGCGAAAAGAGAATATGAGAGAAAGCTGGCAGGGAACATAAAAACTGACTGTAAAAGCTTTTATAGATATGTGAAAAGAAAAGATTAGTTAAGCCAAATGTAGGTCCCCTACAGACAGAAACAGGTGAATTGATTATGGGGAGCAAGGACATGGCGGACCAATTGAATAACTACTTTGGTTCTGTCTTCACTAAGAAGGACATAAATAATCTTCCGGAAATAGTAGGGGACAGAGGGTCCAGTGAGATGGAGGTACTGAGGGAAATACATGTTAGTAGGGAAGTGGTGTTAGGTAAATTGAAGGGATTGAAGGCAGATAAATCCCCAGGGCCAGATGGTCTACATCCCAGAGTGCTTAAGGAAGTAGCCCAAGAAATAGTGGATGCATTAGTGATAATTTTTCAAAACTCTTTAGATTCTGGATTAGTTCCTGAGGATTGGACGGTGGCTAATGTAACCCCACTTTTTAAAAAAGGAGGGAGAGAGAAACCAGGGAATTATAGACCCGTAAGCCTGACATCGATGGTGGGGAAAATCCAAGAGTCAGTTATCAAAGACGTGATAACAGCACATTTGGAAAGCGGTGAAATCATCAGACGAAGTCAGCATGGATTTGTGAAAGGAAAATCATGTCTGACGAATCTCATAGAATTTTTTGAGGATGTAACTAGTAGAGTGGATAGGGGAAAACCAGTGGATGTGGTATATTTGGATTTTCAAAAGGCTTTTGACAAGTTCCCACACAGGAGATTAGTGTGCAAACTTAAAGCACATGGTATTGGGGGTAAGGTATTGATGTGGATAGAGAATTGGTTGGCAGACAGGAAGCAAAGAGTGGGAATAAACGGGACCTTTTCAGAATGGCAGGCGGTGACTAGTGGGGTACCACAAGGCTCAGTGCTGGGACCCCAGTTGTTTACAATATATATTAATGACTTAGATAAGGGAATTAAATGCAGCATCTCCAAGTTTGCGGATGACACGAAGCTGGGCGGCAGTGTTAGCTGTAAAGAGGATGCTAAGAGGATGCAGGTTGACTTGGATAGGTTAGGTGAGTGGGCAAATTCATGGCAGATGCAACTTAATGTGGATAAATGTGAGGTTATCCACTTTGGTGGCAAGAACAGGAAAACAGATTATTATCTGAATGGTGGCCAATTAGGAAAAGGGGAGGTGCAACGAGACCTGGGTGTCATTGTACACCAGTCATTGAAAGTGGGCATGCAGGTACAGCAGGCAGTGAAAAAGGCGAATGGTATGCTGGCATTCATAGCAAGAGGATTCGAGTACAGGAGCAGGGAGGTACGACTGCAGTTGTACAAGGCCTTGGTGAGACCACACCTGGAGTATTGTGTGCAGTTTTGGTCCCCTAATCTGAGGAAAGACATCCTTGCCATAGAGGGAATATAAAGAAGGTTCACCAGATTGATTCCTGGGATGGCAGGACTTTCATATGATGAAAGACTGGATTGGCTAGGCTTATACTCACAGGAATTTAGAAGATTGAGGGGGGATCTTATTGAAATGTATAAAATCCTAAAGGGATTGGACAGGCTAGATGTAGGAAGTTTGTTCCCGATGTTGGGGAAGTTCAGAACGAGGGGTCACAGTTTGAGGATAAAGGGGAAGCCCTTTAGGACCGAGATGAGGAAAAACTTCTTCACACAGAGAGTGGTGAATCTGTGGAATTCTCTGCCACAGGAAACAGTTGAGGCCATTTCAATGGCTATATTTAAGAGGGAGTTAGATGAGGCCCTTGTGGCTAAAGGGATCGGGGGTATGGAGAGAAGGCAGGTACAGGGTTCTGAGTTGGATGATCAGCCATGATCATACTGAATGGCGGTGCAGGCTCGAAGGGCTGAATGGCCTACTCCTGCACCTATTTTCTATGTTTCTATGTTTCTGTCTCACCTACTTGTCACCCTACTAATGGGCTGTTTCACCTCTGCTTGATTTAACGTTGTCACTTCTTCTAACTGCAAACTAGCCACAGCAAGCTATATCTTGCACAAGCCCTAATCAACATCCAATGTTAGGTGGAGCCATTAGGACTTGGTGCTTGCTGCAATCTGCTGACGCAATCCTCAGCCACTGCTCACAAGATAACAGTACCAAAGAAGACTACGAAGAGAACTGCAGCCAACAAATCCACTTATAGTAATCCACTAAGCTTAGTACAGTTTGGAGAAAGGACACAAAGCTCAATCTTTTAAACATATGCAATCAGAGTTTCTACGTGGTCATCAAAACTGCAATTATTTTTTTAATAAATTGCGATAATGTAAGGGCTTTGAAAGCAGTGTAGGTTTATTGATGTACGTTGTACATCTGTTGGGTTATTTCCAGTTACCTTGAGCAGAAAATGCACTCTGCTAGAGTCTTTTTTATTTAAGTATGGGCGGATGTTTCTAAATTGAAATTAGATTGAAGGGCCAGGTTAGATGAACATATGGTGGGCCCCAGTAGTTGCTATCTATCATTCTACCAGCACACGCCCACATACCAGAAGGTTTTCTTTCTCATTCTGCCTCTAGCACATCAGCCTGCTCCTTCTGTTTAAAAAAAGCGATGTCTTCCAAGTGCCAAGGGAGTCTCCGCACTCGAATGTAACTGAGGGGCTTAGGGGGGTAACTTGGGGTAAATTTTGGCAGTTGGCAGAAATAGGAGGTTTCATATGAAGTGTTGTTGTTGAGTTTGGTCAGTTCTGGGTTTACCAGAGAGGGCTATTGAGGGCGATAATGGATTGAAGAGGTCGTCTCCTGAGGAAATGTTGCACCTGCTGCAGTTTTGAAGAACAAGAGGTGATCTTATTGAGAGGTACAAGATTCTGAGGGGGAGGCATTGACTGCTTAGATGCTGAGAGCCCATCCCCTTGGTGGAGGTTTGCACATCTAGGAGGTACAGTCTCAGGATAAGATTGCCCATTTAAGGTGGAGGTGAGGAGGAATTTCATCTCTAAAGGTTGTGAATTTTAGGAATGCTTTACTCTGGAGTACAGTGGATGCTAATTCACTCGTATAATCAAGGCTGAGCGGTGTTAATTGAAATCCCAGCACACTGTTATAGAATTTAAATTCAGTCTTTTAAAAAAAACCTGGAAGTTTAAAAAAAACTTGTCTCCATAATAGTGACAACAAAGCTATTGGATTGTTGCTAAATCTGTGTGGCTCACTGACATCATTCGGGGGAGGAGATCTGCTGTGCTTACTCGATCTAGCCTATGTATCAGCAATGTGGCTGATTCTTAATTGCCCTCAGAAATGGCCCAAGTAAGCCACTCGTTTGTCCCATTGCCACTCTGTTCAAGCCTAGGAAGATTAAAATTGGACTTATCTTCCGGCATTGACCGAGGCACCAAATTCAGATACAGACCAATGACATAATCCAGTGGCTACGAGAGCAAGCAGAGTGGGTTCACTGTGGTGCAGCGAATTGTGTTGCTCCCTCACAGTGCAGAGATTGCAGTTCGATCCTAACCTCAGGTGCTGTTTGTGTGTTCTCTCTGTGACCACGTGGTTTTCTACTGCGTTTCTTCTCACATCCCAAAGATGTGTGGGTTGGTTAATTAGAATCATAGAGTCATAGAGAAGTACAGCACAGACACAGGCCCTTTGGCTCATCTCGTCCATGCCGAACCATTTAAACTGCCTACTCCCATTGACCTGCACTGGGACCATAACTCTTCATCTGCCTACCATCCATGTACCTATCCAAAATTCTCTTCAATCTTGAAATTGAGCTCGCATGCACCACTTGCACTGGCAGCTCATTCCACACTCGCACGACTCTCTGTGTGAAGCAGTTTCCCCTCATGTTCCCGTTAAACTATTCCAACAGCACCTCCCAAAACTCACAGCGTCTTTCACCAAGAAGGACAAGGGCAGATGTGGCAGGGGAACTCCAACGTCTGCAGTTTCACCTCCCCGTCACACTCCACCCCTGTTTTTGGAATTCTACCTCTGCTCCTTCATCGTTGCTGTTTCTAGGTCTTGGGCCTTTACACCTGGCAACATTGTGGGAGCCATCTTTTTGGGAAGACCTGGAACACAGAAATCTAGACTGGCACTCCACTGCAGTGCTGTGAGTGTGCTACACTGTTAGAGATACTTCCTTTCAGAAACCTAAGCCCTGTCTACCCTGTCAGATGAGCACAAAGGACGCTGCAGAACAACATCGAAGAACAGAGGAGCATGTACCAAAGCTGCTCTTGATGCAAGCAGGTGACCTGAACTTTATCATACTGCCAAACGTGGGAGCTGGCTGTATAAGAGCTTGTTGTCCCGCTGCCTACATCGCAACAGTGCTTGCAAGGCACAGTGGTGTAATGGTTAGCGCAGCACTTCACAGCGCCAACGATCAGGATTTGATTCCTGCCGCTGTTTGTTTGGAGTTTGCATGTTCTTCCCATGTGGGTTTCCTCCCACGTTCCAAAGACGTACGCGTTAGTAGGTTGTGGGCATGCTATATTGGTGCTGGAAGCCTGAAGCACATCCTTGCACTGTGTTCATCAACACAAATCATGGGGTCTCTCCCTAGGTAGAATATATGTGACATCTAAAACTAAAGCTAATATTTAATCTTATCTTCAACCTGAACAGGATGTGAATGGCGCTGCAAGAATGCAAATCTGACTTTTCTTCATAAGATTGGGCAGTGCTGCAGGCTTAATAGCCCCATGATATTGAAGGCATTATGCTCCTAAACTGATTACTGTATGCACCAGTTTAATGGCTGTCTTGTAAATGTCAATGTTTGTTCAAAGCCTGTATTTCCTCAGACATCAATTAATTGGCTGTAAGTTCACTCTTGTTTTCTTTATTTTTAAGTTGAGTCAAGTCAGCACAGCAGGAGTGGAGCCATTATTAGCCCGCTCCTGTATTCTGCCAAATGAGTGAAGGGAGGGAAGGTAATAAGAACCTTGGGGCAGGTGATGACTATAGAGCCTCTCCGAGATGTCATTCCTATTATTATCCCTGCAGGCATCCTCCTTAGATCTCTCCTGACTCCCTGTAAGCAATTGTCTCAGCATCCCCTTGGCCTTTGAGCTGTTTTGCAGCTTCCTCCTTGCCCAGAGACACATTGCATGGCCACAAGCACTGCGGAAATAGTGAGATAGTGGCAAAAAAAAGACGCTGGTCAGTGCACCAGCTGTGGTCCCATGTGCTTATGTGTGTACCTGAGTGTGCATGTCTTTGTATATACATGACTGCTGTGTGCATGTCTACATCCACGTCCATGACTTTGGGCGTGTCTGTATGTAGACATATGTCAGAATCAGAATCAGGTTTATTATCACTGGCATTTTGTCGTGAAATTTGTTAACTTAGCAGCAGTGCAATACATGATAATATAGAAATAGATCAATCAATCAATTACGGTAAGTATACATATGTACTTCCCCGGCCTTCTCAAAGGTTATGAGGAGAATGCTGGGGAATGGGGTTGAGGAGGGGATAAAAGGATCAGCCATGATTGATTGGCGGAGCAGACTCGATGGGCCAAATGGCCTAATTCTGCTCCTATGTCTTATGGTCTTATGGTATATTGAATAGATTTAAAAAGTGCGAAAACAGAAATAATATATATTTTTAAAAAGTGAGGTAGTATTCATGGGTTCAGTGAACATTTAGGAATTGTATGGCAGAGGGGAAGAAGCTGTTCCTGAATCACTGACATGAGGAATTCTGCAGATGCTGGAATTTCAAGCAACACACATCAAAGTTGCTGGTGAACGCAGCAGGCCAGGCAGCATCTCTAGGAAGAGGTACAGTCGACGTTTCAGGCCGAGACCCTTCGTCAGGAGTCCTGGCAAAGGGTCTTGACCCGAAACGTCGACTGTACCTCTTCCTAGAGATGCTGCCTGGCCTGCTGTGTTCACCAGCAACTTTGATGTGTGTTTCCTGAATCAGTGAGTGAGTCGCTACGGAGGCTAGTACCCAAGATGGAGCTGACTAATTTTATGACTTTCTATAGCTTCTTTCGGTTCTGTGCACGCACCCCCCCCCGCCCCACCATACCACACAGTGATGCAGCCTGTCAAAATGCTCTCCACAGTACATCCATAGAAGTTTTTGAAGATATATCTGTGTAGAAACATTTGAGTCTTCTGTATACACATGCTCAGTCTGTATTTGTATATGCATACCGTGTTTGTGAATGTATAAAATAGTGCATGTGTGTTTATATTTTTTTATTGAGTGTGTGCATTTGTAATCAACTCCCTTTATGTATTTGTGTGTGCAAGTGTGTGTGTATAAATTTACTCTTGTGTGTATACGTGTACACACCTCTGTGTAAAAGTTGATACTTGTTTCAGGTGTGCACGTCTCTCCTGTGTGTATCTACATTTGTCTATGTGTGTGTATTGCTTACTGCCCATTGTGCTGTTGGCGTTTAGGGCAGCAATGAAGGTCCTCCATCCCTGGTGGCGTTCAGGGCTTCCCTCATCATGTCAGTAGCTTCCTCTCGGTTTTCACTAGTGTCAGTCGTGCAAGTCCTGGGCAGAGACTCAGGAATAGCGTCGCACTCAGATGTAGAAGGATTCTTCATTGCTGTTTCTGTAACAGTTTTGTTCTACCAGTCAGTCTGTTAGCCCTGAGCTGAACCCCCGAACCCGGAGAATCGGTGGACCAACCTTAGTCTCGCTTCTATCCTTTGACCTGTTTGGCATGGGTGACCTGACCAAGAGCCAAAGCACAAGGCCCTGACTCCAGCTAACGTAGCTCTCCAGGTCATTGAGGGATGCAAGCCTCCAAACCCTACAACAAAGTTGTGGTTGTGTGTGTGTGTGTGTGTGTGTGTGTGTGTGTGTGTGTGTGTGTGAACATGAGTGTAGATTTGTGCCTGTCTGTCTCTTTGCATGTGCATCTGTTGCTATGTGTCCCCTGCGTGCATGCTGGGAGCAGTGGGGCAAGAATCCAGTGCAAAAGCTCCAGCAGTCAATGTGGTAGAGGATAACCCTCATTTCCAGTGGATGGATGCAGCCCCATGTGGACAAATGCCTCAGTGCTGGAAACTCAAGGTACCTCTTTTAACTTGAGATGTTAAGTCCGGGCCCATCTGGCCTCTTGGTGGGTGTAAGAAATCTGAGCATGTTAGTCTGAAGAAAAATAGATCTATCTCAGTGTTGAGGACAATAGTTATCCCTCAATCAACATCATTAAAATCGAATTATCTGGTCATTTATATAATTGCTGGTTGGGAGAGCTTGCTGTGCCTGAAATGTCTACACTGCAGAAGCAGTTGGCTGTAAAAGATGAGGAGTGTCCTGCGGCCATGAGAGAGGCAGATAGATGTTGTTGTCTTTGTTTTGTTGCAAGCCATAAACCAGCAGGCAATATTCAGTGGCTGTGAAAAATATTCCCCATTGGTGTTAATGCATTTAAAATTAACGAGTTAAGGCTGCACAGCAGGACAATGCATGAGAATGTACTGCCTTAGTACACCAACATAGCCAGTGGTACTTAATACCAGTCGTGTGATTAAGAGTGGATCCATGCTATGTTCTGTCAGTGCTCTATTCCTACCAGTCAATTGCCAGACAATGTCCTCTGTACTTTCTGAGCGTGTTTGCTGTGACTTCATTCAATATCAGGGTTTAGAAGAAGGCAGGGTCACTTTAAGTAATCATCAGGCTTTGCCACAAGATTTTCTCACTGCAGACAACAGCGTTTAAGCCTCCCTTATCTGCAGAAAGTATTTGCTTTGATTAAAGTTGCAGCTTCACTTGCACTTTGCAAGGTTTCTGAAGCATACTTTCCAGGAAGGATTCAGCTGCCCTTCCAAGCCGCCTTGGCGCACAAGAGGAGGCAAAGGCCTCTGGATTAAACCTCTGAGTGTTCTAATGCCATGTCTGCAGCTGGAGTGATTTATTCAGTTTGTCAGTGCCCACCCCTGCTGAATGCCCGAAGGAAGATCTCTGATTTTTGTCCATTAAGTTGAATGCACCACTTGCACGCAGAGGGAAATAAAAATTGGATTTATATAGCACTGCTCACATCCCTTTCAGAAAGCCCCCATGGCTTCAGAAAAATGATTTTTGGAAGTCTGATTCAGTATTGCAATGTAGGAAACACAAGGAATCATGTTTGCACGGTACAATTCTACAGACAGTGCAGTAATCATCAGATAGTTATTTTTTAGGTGTTGGTTGAGAGATAGATGCTGGTCAGGGCACCAGGAAATGCATCCTTTGCTTTTTGAATAGTGTCCATGGGATCTTTTACACCCGCCCAAGAGGGCAGACGGGGCCTCATTTTAAAGTCTCGTCAGAAAGCACTGCCCCTCTGACAGTGCAGCACTCCCTCGGTGCTGGAGTGAGCATCAGCCTGCAGGTGTGGGTCAATTCGGGGCTGCGACTTGAACTTGGAGCCTTCAGACTCCAGTGAAAGTGTGGTCTCCCAAAACCGTGACACAGCCAACATGACGGTCAGGAAAAAGTACCGAGATCAATAATTTTGTTTCCTTGCACAACAACTGCAACTTGTGTTTATATAGCTCCTCAAATGTGGAAGCATTATCAGACGAAATTTGACTCTGAGCCATGTAAGGAGACATGAGAAAAGGCGATTAAATGCTTGGTCACAGCACTTGGCTGCAAGGTCTGTCTTGGGGGCAGATGGAGTGCCAGAGCTAAGGGGCAGACAGCTGAAGACCCAGCCACTGGTGGCAGCGTGAAAGAAATCAGGGAAGAGCGAGAGGCCAGAAACACAGGAGTGCAGAGATGGCCCGGGGTACATGCTTGTCTCAACAGCAGACATCAGACAGAGAGGCAAGCCCAAACAACAGGAATTCTGCAGATGCTGGAAATTCAAGCAACACACATCAAAGTTGCTGGTGAACGCAGCAGGCCAGGCAGCATCTGTAGGAAGAGGTACAGTCAACGTTTCAGGCCGAGACCCTTCGTCAGGACTAACTGAAGGAAGAGTGAGTAAGGGATTTGAAAGCTGGAGGGGGAGGGGGAGATCCAAAATGATAGGAGAAGACAGGAGGGGGAGGGATAGAGCCAAGAGCTGGACAGGTGATTGGCAAAAGGGATATGAGAGGATCATGGGACAGGAGGTCTGGGAAGAAAGACAAGGGGGGGGGACCCAGAGGATGGGCAAGGGGTATATTCAGAGGGACAGAGGGAGAAAAAGGAGAGTGAGAGAAAGAATATGTGTATAAAAATAAGTAACAGATGGGGTACGAGGGGAAGGTGGGGCATTAGCAGAAGTTAGAGAAGTCGATGTTCATGCCATCAGGTTGGAGGCTACCCAGACGGAATATAAGGTGTTGTTCCTCCAACCTGAGTGTGGCTTCATCTTTACAGTAGAGGAGGCTGTGGATAGACGTGTCAGAATGGGAATGGGATGTGGAATTAAAATGTGTGGCCACTGGGAGATCCTGCTTTCTCTGGCGGACAGAGCGTAGGTGTTCAGCAAAGCAAAAAAAGGCAAGATCTGTAAGTCTCATGAGTCTAGTGTTCTTAACGTAGTTACAATATCTGGTGATAAGAATAAGGAACGTTTCCAAGTCCTTCCAACAGTCTAAAAGGGGTTGTGAAAAGGTGCAAGATTGGTACAGTACTGTGCAAAAGTCTGAAGCACTAGGGAGCCTAAAACTTCTTCACAGTATTGTAGTAATTTTATGTATTGCACTGTACCACTGCCGCAAAAGAAAACAATTTCATAACATGTGAGTGATGATAAACCTGATTCTGATGTGGATATCTATTGTAGACTGAGAGTGGGAAGAGGGCAGGGAGAGGGGAATCGTGATTGGGAAAGGGGGAAGAGCGAGGGGAGGGAGTGGAAAACACCAGAGAGACATCCTGTAATGATCAATAAAACAATTGTTTGGAATCAAATGACCTTGCCCGGTGTCTCAGGGCTGGGTGTGTCTGTACCCGTGCCACCCCCCCCCCCGGCACGGCACACCTTCTTTGCCACCTGTCCCCCACCTCTCCCGCAGCACTCCACCTTCGAAATGCCCAGCATTCTTTGCTCCCACCAGATTTACAAACTCACTGTCCGCTCCACATTGACAAATACAGAATCGTGCAAAAATCTTAAGCACCCTAGCTATATATATATGTGTGAGTGTGTGTGTGTGTGTGTGTGTATACAGACATCCCATCCTGCAAGAACTCATTTCAGGGAGGTAGCACCATCAATTTGCGGGAGACTTCCGGGAGAGGTGGGATGTCTGCAATAGAGTAGCTCCTTAGCAGCCAGCCAGCTAGTTTAAATAACGTTAGCTATGCTAATGAACGAATGACGCCTGTTAAACTCACCTCAACACGTCTTTTACAGTCTTAACCCACCATGGGCAATAGAAAAGTCACTGTTGCAAACAGGGCAGCGAGCAACACTGTCATTATTTTTGACCCCTATTAGGCAGGGGTACATTTTAGTGTAGTCTGGGGTGACGTACGTTTTATATTTTCTTTTTTTGGAACACTCTGCCACTCTGACTTTTTTTGGAACTCTCTCGCGCTTGCTTTCTCGCTCTGTCTCTCGCTCATGGTCGCTCTCACTCGCGCTTGCTTCCTTGCTCTTGCGTTCGCTCTCTCGCTCTCTCTCGCGCGTTCTCTCACGCTCGCTCTCAAAATAATCAATTTCTGGGACATTGTATATAATTTGCGGGCATCAGGGAGCCACTATTAATTTGCAGGAGGCTCCCAGAACTTCCGGGAGAGGTGGGACGTCTGGTATATATATAGCTAGTGTGTGCTTAGGACTTTTGCACAGTACCGTACATTGACAATTTTAAGAGAAATTTCTTCCTCATAAATGAATTCTTTTCCCACTGATTCTTCCAGCAGCCATCACAATCCCTGCTATCATAAAGACAAGGCCCACTTGATTTACAAGACTTGTCACCAAAGACAATTTGACTCTTCCCCCTTCCCACCCCCAACCAGCAGAAACAATCACGGCGGATCTTGTATCCACTCCTACACCTGCGAGTGAAGGCCGCCACACGTCACCCAACAAGACAAAGGAGCTTTCGTTTCCCCGTGAGTAACCACCCTGCAAAGCGCAATGATTCCTGCACACGTCAGTGAGAGCCCACACCCTCATACTGCAAAGCTAATTCACCACAAATAGGGTAGAAATAATGCCAGTGCTGGAACATGTAATTGCATTTAAACAGTTTATTCCCCTCCACAAATGCTGCCTGATTTTAAAAACGCAAACACGAGGAAGTCTGCAGATGCTGGAATTTCAAGCAACACACATAAAAGTTGCTGGTGAACGCAACAGGCCAGGCAGCATCTCTAGCATCTTCGTCCTGACGAAGGGTCTCGGCCCAAAACGTCGACTGTACCTCTTCCTATAGATGCTGCCTGACCTGCTGCGTTCACCAGCAACTTTTATGTGTGTTGCTGCCTGACTTGCTGTGTTCCTCCAGCATTTTGTGAGTGTTATATGTAGTAATGACCAGACAATCTGGGATGGCAATATTGATTGAAGGTTAAATATTGGCCACATTGAAGAGAGCTCCCCTGCCAAGTGGCTGTGTGGAATAATCTTACCCTGCACTGTCATTATTTTGCCATAAGCTTATGTGATATCTTTGTGAGATTTAAGTGTACAAACTTATGAGAGACCAGGTCAAGATGAACAGGAAGGACTACTAGCAGAGAGGTCAATAACTTGGGTCATAGATTTCAAATGGTTCTGTTTATTATCTCAGAATGTATATAGTATACAACCTGAAATACTTGGGCTTCACAGACATCCACGAAAAATAGAACCCCAAAAGAATGAAGGACAGAAAAGCATTAGAACCCCAAAGCCCCCTCTCCCCCCTCCCTGTGCAAACAGCAACAAGCATCAACCTCCCCCCTCCCCCACCCGTTTCAGCAAAGACCCTCAGTGCCTACCACCCACCAGGCAGCAGCAAAGCACCCAAAGAGAGACCATGATCTGCAGTCAACAAAAACTATGTGGGAGTTGTCAGAAAATGGTCAGCCAATGAGCTCCAGGAGCAGGAACTCATCCGCCCTAAAAAAAATACGCAGTTTGAGTGCCATTACAGATCAGGACCTCGATAAAATCCCAGCCACCTTGGAAAGGAAGGAAAAGGAGACATTGAAGAGAAGAACTTAAACTGTTTCCGCAGAGGAGCTCAAGGAGGCAGCCGGTTGGCACCATCTTAACTTATTTAAGTGAACTAGGGGGACAATTGGGGAAAGTTCAGAAAAAAACATCTGTGCATAAAATAAAGTGTGAAATTCGAACTCAGTGCCTCACAGGGTGGAGGAGACAAAATCCCTCACCACTTTTAAAAGTCACTGGATGAGGGCCTGAAGACATGTACTGCATCAGGCGAGAGACCGAATACACAGGAGGGTATCCTGACTGGCTGCATCACAGGCTGGTATGGAAACACCAATGTCCAGGAACAAAAATGTTGACAGGAAGTGGTGAATACAGCCCAGTCCATCACAGGCAAAGCCCTCCTCACCACAGAATACATTTACATGGAGCACTGCCATGAGAAAGCAGCATCCATCATCAAAAAACCCTAAACACGAGGAAATCTGCAGATGCTGGAAATTCAAGCAACACACATCAAAGTTGCTGGTGAACGCAGGCCAGGCAGCATCTCTAGGAAGAGGTACAGTCGACGTTTCGGGCCGAGACCCTCCGTCAGGACTAACTGAAAGAAGAGCTAGTAAGAGATTTGTAAGTGAGAGGGGGAGGGGGAGATCTGAAATGATAGGAGTTATATGCCCTCGGGTGCTGGAACCGGCAAGATCAATGGTAGAGGCCGCAACCTGAAGTTCATGCCTGCTAGCATCAGGGCCAGCAGGCTCTGGGGTCTGCAGATGTAAGATCTTGTGATCCTTGCCAAAGATGACAAAGTCAAAAAAATGGCGATCGCAGGCATGGATCTGACGGAGGATGAAATAACGAGCAGGAATATGCCTTCGGGTGTCAACCTGATGGCATGAACATTGACTTCTCAAACTTCCGCTAATTCCCCACCTCCCTCTTGTACCCCATCCTTTATTTATTTATATACACACATTCTTTCTCTCTCTCTCTCCTTTTTCTCCCTCTGTTCCTCTGACTATACCCCTTGCCCATCCTCTGGGTTCCCCCCCACCCCTTTTCCTTCTCCCCGGACCTCCTGTCCCATGATCCTCTCATATCCCTTTTGCCAATCACCTGTCCAGCTCTTGGCTCCATCCCTCCCCCTCCTGTCTTCTCCTATCATTTTGGATCTCCCCCTCCCCCCCCCACTTTCAAATCTCTTACTAACTCTTCCTTCAGTTAGTCCTGACGAAGGGTCTCGGCCTGAAACGAAACGTCGACTGTACCTCTTCCTAGAGATGCTGCCTGGCCTGCTGCGTTCACCAGCAACTTTTATGTGTGTTGCTTGAATTTCCCGCATCTGCAGATTTCCTCGTGTTTGTGTTTTAACAAATACAAAGATCTGCTCTGAATGGAAACATTTTCCTCAACTCTAAAGACAATTAGAAAAATAAGGCAAACTAAGGGTTATAGTTGGGTCCAATAATGCACCGCAGTGTCCTAATGTCTTTGGGTAACAAGGAATCAGTTTCTGACTGATACATAAAATTAATACCAGCTAATAGCCTGTCTATGTAAAGTTCCACACAACTCCATTGCCACCCAATCAATATCTCCTTCTATTCCCCATTTCCCCTTGTGTTTATCCAGCTTTCCCTTAAATGGTGTCAGTGTTATTCACCATATGGGAGTTCATCCATATGGGAGAAAATTACACTTTCTCAACATTTTTTAATTTGTTCATTCTCAAAATGTGGACATTACTGACAGCACCAGCATTGCCCTCACCTACCACCCCACCAGCCTTTAGGTCCAACATATTATTCTCCATAACTTCTGCTACCTCCAACGGGATCCCACCACTAAGCACATCTTTCCCTCCCCCGCCTCTCTGCTTTCTGCAGGGATCCCTCCCTACGCGACTCCCTTGTCCATTCACCCCCCCCATCCCTCCCCACTGATCTCCCTCCTGGCACTTATCCTTGTAAGCGGAACAAGTGCTACACATGCCCTTACACTTACTCCCTTACCACCATTCAGGGCCCCAAACAGTCCTTCCAGGTGAGGCGACACTTCACCTGTGAGTCGGCTGGGGTGATATACTGCGTCTAGTGCTCCCGATGCGGCCTCCTATGTATTGGTGAGACCTGACGCAGGCTGGGAGACCGTTTTGCTGAACACCTATTCTCTGTCCGCCAGAGAAAGCAGGATCTCCCAGTGGCCACACATTTTAATTCCACATCCCATTCCCATTCTGACATGTCTATCCACGGCCTCCTCTACTGTAAGGATGAAGCCACACTCAGGTTGGAGGAACAACACCTTATATTCTGTCTGGGTAGCCTCCAACCTGATGGCATGAACATCGACTTCTCTAACTTCCGCTAATGCCCCGCCTCCCCCTTGTACCCCATCTGTTACTTATTTTTATGCACACATTCTTTCTCTCACTCTCCTTTTTCTCCCTCTGTCCCCCTCACTACACCCCTTGCCCATCCTCTGGGTTCCCCCCCACCCCTTTTCCTTCTCCCCGGACCTCCTGTCCCATGATCCTCTCATATCCCTTTTACCAATCACCTGTCCAGCTCTTGGCTCCATCCCTCCCCCTCCTGTCTTCTCCTATCATTTTGCATCTCCCCCTCCCCCTCCAGCTTTCAAATCTCTTACTCACTCTTCTTTCAGTTAGTCCTGACGAAGGATCTCGGCCCGAAACGGTGACTGTACCTCTTCCTGGAGATGCTGCCTGGCCTGCTGCGTTCACCAGCAACTTTTACGTGTGTTGCTCAGAAACCCCCACCACCCAGGCCGTGCAGTCTTCTCATTATTACCATCAGGCAGGAGGTACCCACTCCAACAGTTTTAGAAACAGTTATCATCCTACAACCATCAGGTCCCTGAACTGGGCATGGATAACTTCATTCAGCACCACTCTGAACTGATTCTACAACCTCCAGACTCACTTTCAAGGACTCATCATGATTCATATTCCCAGTATTATTTTTATTTGCACAGTTTGTCTTCTTTTGCACATTGATTGCTTGTCACCTCTTTGTCAGTTATGTATAGTTATTGTAAAATTCTACTGTAGTTCTTTTTCCCTGTAAATGCCTGCAAGAAAATGAATCTCAAGATAGCTTATGGTAGCATATAGGTATTTTGATAGCAAATTTACTTTGAACTTTAAACTTTGAGAGGGCAGACAGAATCTCAGATTAACATCTCTAACAAAATATAAGACCATAAAACCATAAGACATAAGAACAGAATGAGGCCATTCAGCCCATTGAGTCCACTCTGCCATTCCATCATATATGATTTATTATCCCTCTGAACCCCACACTGGTCCTAGACTCCCCCACTATAGGAAACATCCTCTCCACGTCTATTCTGTCTAGGCCTTTCAATATTCAAAACAGGTTTCAAAGCATGGCACCTCTGACAGTGCAGTACTCCCCCTGTAAAGTGTGTCTTTGAACTCAGGTCATTGGAGTAAGATCCTAAAGGAATTGAGGCCACTATTTGTACCAGGACTGTTGTCAACAAAAGTTCAAAGTAAATTTATTATCGAAGTATGTCTGTGTCACTATATAGCACCTTGAGCTTTATTTTCTTTTAGACATTTTCAGGAAAATAAAAAAATACAATAGAATTTATGAAAAACTTCGTATAACAAAGACTGACAAACATCAAATGTGCAAAAGAAGACAAATTGTGCAAGTAACAAAAAAATAAATAAATAAGAGTGAGAACATGAGTTGTAGAGTCCTTGAAAATAAGTCTATAGGTTGTGGAGTCAGTTCAGTGTTGAGATAAAGGAAGTTATCCACACTGGTTCAGGAGCCTGACGGTTTTAGAGTAATACTTGTTCTTGAACCTGGTGATGTGGGACCTAAGGCTCCTGTACTGCCTGTCCAATGGCAGTAGTGAGAGGAGAGTATGGCCTAGATGATGGGGGTTATGGATGGTGGGGGTCCTTGATGATTTATGGTGCTTTCTTGTGACAGCACTCCTTGTAGATGTGCTGAATGGTGGGGAGGCCTTTGCCTGCCTGTGATGGACTGGGCTGTCTCCACTACGTTTTGTAGGCTTTTCTGTTCCTGAGGCATTGGTGTTCCCATACCAGACTGTGATGTTACCAGTCAGGATACTCTCCACTGTGCATGTTTAGAACTCTGTCATTGTTTAAGATGACATACTGAATCTGTGGAAACTTATAAGTAGAGGCACTTCTTTGTGATGGCACTTACGTGCTGGTCCCAGGACGGATCCACTGATATGGTATCGCCAAGGAAATAAAGTTACTGACCCTCTCCACCTCCAATTCCCTAATGAGGACTGGTTCACAGACCTCCAGCTCCTTCCTCCTTCCTCAGTTCTTTCATTTTGCTCCTATATGCTGTTTCGTCACCATCTTTGATTCAGTGAAACAACAACATAAGAAAAGTTCAGAGCTTAAGTGAGTGGGATAGCATTGACACACATCAAAGTTGCTGGCGAACGCAGCAGGCCAGGCAGCATCTCCAGGAAGAGGTGCAGTCGACGTTTCAGGCCGAGACCCTTCGTCAGGACTAACTGAAGGAAGAGTTAGTAAGAAATTTGAAAGTTGGAGGGAGAGGGGGAGATCCAAAATGATAGGAGAAGACAGGAGGGAGAGGGATGGAGCCAAGAGCTGGACAGGTGATAGGCAAAAGGGATATGAGAGGATCATGGGACAGGCGGTCCGGGGAGAAGGAAAAGTGGGGGGGAACCCAGAGGATGGGCAAGGGGCATATTCAGAGGGACAGAGGGAGAAAAAGGAGAGTGAGAGAAAGAATGTGTGTATAAAAATAAGTAACAGCTGGGGTACGAGGGGGAGGTGGGGCATTAGCGGAAGTTAGAGAAGTCGATGTTCATGCCATCAGGTTGGAGGCTACCCAGACGGAATATAAGGTGTTGTTCCTCCAACCTGAGTGTGGCTTCATCTTTACAGTAGAGGAGGCCGTGGATAGACATGTCAGAATGGGAATGGGATATGGAATTAAAATGTGTGGCCACTCTGTCCGCCAGAGAAAGCAGGATCTCCCAGTGGCCACACATTTTAACTCCACATCCCATTCCCATTCTGGGTAGCCTCCAACCTGATGGCATGAACATCGACTTCTCTAACTTCCGCTAATGCCCCACCTCCCCCTCGTACCCCATCCGTTATTTATTTTTATACACACATTCTTTCTCTCACTCTCCTTTTTCTCCCTCTGTCCCTCTGAATATACCCCTTGCCCATCCTCTGGGTTCCCCCCAACCTTTTCCTTCTCCCCGGACCTCCTGTTCCATGATCCTCTCGTATCTCCTTTTGCCAATCACCTGTCCAGCTCTTGGCTCCATCCCTCCCCCTCCTGTCTTCTCCTATCATTTTGGATCTCCCCCTCTCCCTCCCACTTTCAAATCTCTTACTAGCTCTTCCTTCAGTTAGTCCTGACGAAGGGTCTCGGCCTGAAACGTTGACTGTACCTCTTCCTAGAGATGCTGCCTGGCCTGCTGCATTCACCAGCAACTTTGATGTGTGTTGCTTGAATCTCCAGCATCTGCAGAATTCCTGTTGTTTGGGATAGCATTGACAGTAGATTGGAGCAAAGAAGTTTGAAGAGGTTTGACGGATGAGTAAGATGATGGCCAGTTTAGATGGAAAGTGCTTCCAACAACAGATGGTTTGAGGAGCTGAGTACTGCAGTGAGTAGGGCCAGAGATCTGAATTCAATCCCAACCTCGGGCTCTGTCTGTGAGGAATATTGCACATTTTCCCTGTAGCTGTGTGGGTTTCCCCTGGGTGTTCTGGTTTCTTGTCGCGTCCCAAAGACAGGAGGTTAATTGGCCATAGTAAATTGAGCCAGGGATGTAGGTGGGTGGTAGAATCGGGGGGAAGTTCCTAGGAATGTGGAGAGAATGAAACGGGATTTGAGTAGAATTAGTGTAAATGGGTGTCTGATGGACGATATGGTGATGGTGGATCAAGGGGCCTGTTTCTGAGTTGTATGGTTCTATGACTCTATGATAGAGAAGGGACATGAGGGATTTGAGGGAAAACTTTTATTAAACAGAGTTGATGGCTTGGAACTCACTGCCTGTAGTGGAAGCAGAATAAACCACGCTTTCAAAAGGAAATTGCACTTGAAGGAAAATAATCTGCATGGACAAGGAGAAGAAGCAGGAGAATATTGACCAACAGAACTGCTCTACAAGTAGGTGTTGTGGACCTGAAGGACTGAATAGTCATAATGATTACATGACAGTGCACAGAAGGAATAGGGTTGACAAGCTTTGTATTTCAAAACTTCCTCCCATCTCCTTTAAAACCTTATAATCTCCTTTTGTAGCCATCTTCAACTCTAATAGAATGCAGAGTAAAAGTGTTGCAGTTACAGAGAAAGTGAAGTTTAAGTGTCAATCAAGTGCAAGGCTATAATAATGTAGATTGTGAGGTTAAAAGTCCATCTTATTGTACTAGGGGACCATTGAATACTTATAACAGTGGGGTAGAAGCTGTCCTTGAGCTTGGTGGTATGTGCTTTCAGGCTTTTTTATCTTCTGCCAGATGGAAGAGGAGAGAAGACAGGATGTTCATTGTGAATGGGGTCTTTCATTATGCTGGCTGCTTTACTGAGGCAGTGAGAAGTGCAGACAGAGTCCATGATGTGTCGAGCTACGTCCACAACTCACTGCAGTTTCTTGCAATCACTGGCAGAGTAATTGCCATACCAAGCCATGGTGCATGCTGTCTGTAGTGCATTGATAAAAACTAGTGAGGGACAAATTTCTTTAGCCTTCGAGGGAAGTAGATGCATTGGTGAGCTATCTTGTCTGAGGCATGAATGTGGTTGGACCAGGAGTGATGTTCACTCCTAGGACCTTGAAACTCTTAAACCCTTGTGGCTTCAAAACTGTTGATGTAAAAAAGTGCAAGCGTAGCATAACCCCCCCCCCCGCACCCCTCAATTCCTGAAGTCAATGACCATCCCTTTTGTTTTGCTGGCATTAAGGGAGAGGTTTCTGTCATGATACCATGCCACTAGGCTCTCTATCTCCTTTCAGTTTCCCATAGAAAGGGTATTCAACTGCCTTGCCTCTGATACATCTGGACCAAAATGAACCATGCAGTTCCTCCTGTCCCACCTCAGCCGTTATAGCGCACAGCAACTTTCATGCAGACATTGGACTCTCTGCTTCTCTTGGTTTAAAGCAGATTTGAAGATGGAACCAGGTAACAGCAGTTTCACCTGCCTGAATTCACTTCACAGCAGGTCCAGTTATGCAATAAAGCCTCAGGATGTGATTTCTGTTCCCTGCGCAATTAGATCCTGAATGCAGAGCTTGAGCTGTGGAATTATGGTCACATCATTTGCCAGTGAGCTACAGTAAGTCAGTTGGGAAATAAATGGTGATGATTAGAATTCATCTCTTTGCACCAATCAATGTTCCTGTTTGCTGCTGGATTGTTTATGAACAACTTACCCCTCATCAAAACATGTTGCATTGCAATAATTTCACCCTTACAAATGGTGTTAGCTTTCTTGTCTTGCATGAGTCGCTTTTGAGAGCAGCACTATCTTTCATACGGACTGACAAAAGTAGCTTCTGTCGAGCTTCGCAAGATGGAGGGCTCGGGAATGTGTAGAATCAGAAACCTGTGGCACAGAAGGAGGCTATTCTGCCCATTGTGCCTGTGCTACACGAGGACGAGCTGTCAATCAGTAATGCTGCAGATGATGGTTCTCCACATGTTCAGCCAGCTAATGCAAATACTCAGGAAACAGTTCTGCCTGCCTGTTCTTCCAGGCAATTTCCAGCCCCCACCACTCATTCGGTGAAGACATTTGTTGTCAACTCTCCAATAACCCTTTCCATTAAATCCATGGTGCAGAGGTCATAGAGTAATATAGTCTGCCAAGGCCCATCAGCCCAACTTGCCCATACTAACCAAGATGCCCATTTAAGCTAGTTCCATTTGTCTGCATTTGCTCCATATCTCTCTGACCCTTTTTTATCCATGTACCTGTCCAAGTGCCTTTTAAATGTTGCTATTGTATCTGCCTGAACTGCTTCTTCTAGCGTCTCGTTCCATATTCTTTCACCTCTCATATATATATATATATAACAAACCTGTGCCCTCTTACTTTTTAGCTACTTTTCCCTGGGAAAATGACTGTGTACGTTCATCCTGTCTATACCCCTCATTTTATACACCCATATAAAGTCACCCCTCAATCTCCTGCATTCCAAGACATAAAGTCCAAGCCTATCCAACCTCTCCCTATAGCTCAAGCTTTTTTTCCCATTTCCCCCTGTTACTACTAAAGGGAAGTGCACCCTTCCTTTTCTCCTTGTCTAGCCTCTCCTAATTTTGTACCCCTCATTTAACACTCCCCTCAGTTTCACCTACTCTAAAGGAAACCACCCCAGTTAATCAAGTCTTTTCTTGGAACTCTCCATTCCTGGCAACATCCTCATAAATCTCTTCTGCACTCTCTCCAGTACCAACACATCCTCCCTTTGTATGAATTCTCGTCCCAGTGCATTCTCCCCCTTTGTTTCATTTAGAATCTTAATTGGTGGAGAAATTTCCTAGATCAGTTGACCTCAGGACCAGAATACTGGGATTGCGCCCCCGATCTATAACAGTGTGTAACAGCGCTAATGTGTAGCGCTGATCCCAAATGAGTGGGGTAATAACAGTCTCCTTATACAGGCCCTGTGACAAATGGTGTTCATACTCCAAACAAGCCGCCTGTTATCTTAGTTTATCTTGCCATATCACCATATGAAGATAACTTTCTATTCCTTCCTCCCTCATCTATTTATCTAGCTTCAACTACCTTTTGAAATATCAAGTTCCCCATTCCTATTAATCTCTGGGTAAAGAGGTTTTCTTTGAATTCCTCATTGAATTGATTGGTTCCCAACAGATTTTATGAGTTACAAATAGGCATGGAGAAAGAGCTCCAGCTCTTCAATCCAGATAGTTGTTTTGTTTCTCAACTCTATTATCATTCTTGCAAATGTGCTGAACTAACACTGTGAACGTTAACAGAGGAATGAGAACCTTTTAAAAAAAATAATTGCAAGTTCAGCGGTAAGGGAAGCAGCATTACTTTAAAAGCTGCTTACTCAGGGGAAGGGTACTTGTTGATTTGCTGTTACTCCCAACCAACGCTGCAGAGACCACATTCTCCACCCACGGGACATCTTCCAGCATTGCCCTGATGGAAAACCTCTAAAACAGGCTAACGGAGAAACTGCAGTTCACGTCGACAAATAACGTGCAAGGATCATGGTGAGGTGGATTGGGTGATCAAGAGTTCATCTTTTAGCGTATGAGCGGTCCATTCAAGAGTCCTTGAGCAAGGTGACATGCGCTTTTAACCTTTTGTATCTTCTGCCCGATGGGAAGGGAGAGAAAAGAGAATGTCCAGGGTGAGAGGGATTCTTGACTACGTCGGCCATTTTCCTGAAGCAGCAGAAAGTGTAGACAGAGTCCATGGAGGGGAGGCTAGTTTATGTAATGAACTGGACAGAGTTTGCAACTCTTTGCAATTTCTTGTGGTCTTGGGCAGAACAGTGGCCAGACCAAGCTGTGATGCATCTGGACAGCTTGCTTTCAATGGTGCACCTATAAAAGACTCTGTGGTGCACCTTATCAGAGAAACTGCTGTAGCTCCCCGAGTGCCAGCAGTGCCCATCCACACTCACTGCAGCCAATCGCAAAAGACATCCCCCTGTCGGCGAGCCCAAACCCCTGCTTGCACAACTTGTACACGTGTCCTCTGGCTCACACCAGTCAAGTCCATTAACATTGTGGTCTTGATCACATCTCCAGTCAACAGGCCCGACTCTCCAAGCCTGTTTTGGTAACTAGGTCTTGATGCTGTATCTCCTGGGTCTCCATTATCACTGACAGAGCAGAGGCACCAGAC
This sequence comes from Mobula hypostoma, assembly GCF_963921235.1. NCBI lineage: Eukaryota > Metazoa > Chordata > Chondrichthyes > Myliobatiformes > Myliobatidae > Mobula > Mobula hypostoma. The sequence continues at coordinate 16,728,997 of NC_086128.1, forward strand.
TGAACGTAGTATTCTCAGTGAAGCCTTGCCAAGCCTGTGCCAATTGAGACCATAACATTCTCTTTGATAAGCACTAAACCATCCCGCCAGTGCATCCCAGTGCTCCCTTTGCTTTTGTGTGTAACACTTGGTTCAGTTTTGAGTTCCTCCAACTTCTTGCCGCCCCATCCAAGTATTATTCTTTCCCCAGTTGAACCTGGAACTGCTTTGCTATATATATGAGTGTGACGTGAAACTACATCTATACGCACACCCATATTCACCTTAAATTGTTAAGGAATAACATGTTTTCTCCTTCAAAGGGCAGCAGTGCCAACTTCCTGTGCTCTGCTGTGCTGGCATACCTCAGGAGTTCAGTTATAGAGACAAAGGACAAGTTAGATAGCTGAGGACTATATCTATTAATCATTCACCATTAGTATCATAAATATCCAAGATAAACACTCCATTCCTAAAGCTTCAGTTAATAAGGGGAAGTGAACCATGTGGATAGGAAAGGTGAGAGATGATTTGAGTGGAATATAAATACTATGATGGGCTGGTTGAGTCAAATGGTCTGATTCTGTGCCAGAGATCCTCTATAATCTCACATAATTAAGTAATCAGATTGAGCTAAATCAAAATCAGCCAGTGTACAAGATGGAATTTGCAAGGTGCTGTGAAGTTACTGAATAACACGCTAAATGCTGGAGGAACTCAGGCAGCATCTGTGGAGGGAAATGAAATGGTGAAGGGTCTTGATCTGAAACACCGACTGCCCATTTCTGTCCACAGATGTTGCCTTTTTAAATCTTTTTATTAAATAAGTATACAAAAAGGTAAGCCATATAGACACTAATACATTGTTAGAATATAATAAAATTACAGAAGATATTAATACAAAAAAAATACTACAAACAATGTAATTTAAACATAACATACCAAGGTAACATAATAGTATACTAATTTTATATATATATCAATGGAGAAAAAGAAAAAAAAACCCCCAAAAAAAACCCACCGTGCAACTAACTAAAAGCAACGCAAAGCAATGGGCTAATTTGAAACCAAACAGAGTTAAACTTAAAATCACGTCCTCAATCCCGACCTCCATTAAAAACAGTGAAAAAAACAAGAAGGGTATATATTACATTAAATGAAAATATTGAATAAAAGATCTCCAAGTCTGTTCAAATTTAAATGAGGAGTCATAAAGATTGCTTCTAATTTTCTCCAAGTTCAAGCATAATATCGTCTGAGAAAACCAAAAAAAGGTAGTTGGAGCATTAAGCTCTTAAGATTTTACAATTAGTCAATACTTCCTCTATCTGTGCTAAACATTCCCTAATTCAATTTAAAGTTGTTCATAGAGCACATATGTCCAAAGATAAGTTAGCGCGCTTTTATTCTCATATTAATCCTTTTTGTGATAGATGTCCGGGGCACATAGCCTCTTTAACTCATATGTTTTGGTCTTGCCCTACTTTGGAAACTTTTTGGAGAGACATTTTTAATATTATCTCCAAGGTATTGAATATAGATATCTCTCCTCACCCTATTACTGCTATCTTTGGACTACCTAAAATTTCCAGTAATCTCTCCCCTTCAGCCCGTAGAATGATTGCATTTCTTACTTTAATGGCGAAAAGATGTATCTTACAACACAGATGTTGCCTGACCTGCTGAATTTCTGCAGTATTTTGTGTGTTACTCCAGGTTTCCAGCATCTGCTGTCTCTTGTGTCTTCATTTTGAGATCTTGAATGCCACTGTTCATAGTTCGTTATAAATCAGGGTTTTTTTTTCTTGGATTATTTGGAAACTTAGCCTCAATGCATTACACATCAGCACATTTCCCAGTGTGTACGGTATGTCACCTACCCGCAATCAGTTGTCTATCAATACATAAGCAGTGCCCAGTTCATGAGGGCAATTGGTTTCTTATCGTCACATGAACAGCTTTGTTAATGTCCCATCCAGACAGATCAATCCACACATCAAAGTAGTAAAAAAGGAAACACAATAACCGAACGCAGAATGAAGTGTTGCAGTTCCAGAGAAAATGCGGTGCAAAGGCCACGACAGGGTAAATTGAGAAATTAAGAGTTCATCCTTTATGTACAAGAGGTCTGTTCAGGAGTTTGATAACAGCGGGATAGTAACTCTACCTCAGCCTGGTCATGTGTGCTTTCAGGTGTCTGTATTTGCTGCCCGATAGAAGGGGGGAGAAGAGAGCACAACCAGGGTGCGTACGTTGGCTGTTCCCCCAAGGCAATGGGAAGTGTAGATGGAGTCAATGGAGGGGAGTGTTGATGGAAATACAGATAGAGTGACTGGCGTGATAGTTGGGGAGGTCTGAAGCAGTTTAATTCGGCATGCTCATGAAAGACCAAGGGTGTGAACATCTGACTGGGTCAGGGGTTCAGCCAGACCTAGGCTTTCAAACACTGGTCCACAAAGATGCCTGTTCAGGTGATTGTGTGTGTGTGTGTGTGTGTGTGTGTGTGTGTGTGTGTGTGTGTGTGTGTGTACGCACAACTATTTCAAGGAGATCACTGAAATGAGTAGAGGTATGTGGGACTGGTGGTTTTGGATGGTACTTATGAAGGTAATGCATATTGAAATCATCAGTTTTCTGGAGATGTACCATGTCCTTAATAAATCCTTCCCTCTCCTGTCTTACTTCAGCAACCGTGACCAAGTAACTAAGCACTATAATACTGTCGCTCTGGGACTGTGCTTATTCTGTGATATCTAATACATAGCACACAGTGTATAGGGACCTGGAACAAGCTCCAGACAGCCTGGCAAGGCATCAAGTTTCCAAGCTGTGCTCTAGTCAATATGGAAATTATCCACTCACTCGGTAAGACAGATTCAGTCAAATTTCTCTCAGGCTCCGAGGATCTTGAGATTCTTTTTCGAATCTCTGTTGGTGCAGAGTGAGTTCAATACTTCTCTCCATTGTCATCAGATTGGTTCTTCCTATTGTGTGGGCTAATTGACAAAATATAACACACTTTGCTGGTTTTCCTTTGTTATACAATAGAGCCACACACAAGAAAGTGGGTTATTTTTGACTGAAAAGCAATACCGATATCACATGACATTGATATAATGACCATCTTCAGCAGCTGAAAGCTAAACAAAATCGTTTTAAACTGTAATTTGAACAGGCAGATATCTGGTATAAATACAATAATTGACTTTTAGAAACAGAATCTGAAAAATGATCCCATTTTTGACCTTGAGAAGCAAGCATGCCCATATCCCTTGGATCCTTGGTTACTTGCTGGGTTTTGGGATTTCATGGTTAATTAGCACTAACCAGTTAACCAAATTTTGCCAGAAAATAGGATTAGATCAAATATCTAATCCTATTTTAATCAGCCCTGTTAACAATTTAAGCTAACCCACCAAAATGGCGGATGTACGTATGGACGAGGGTTGATGGACAGCAGGGATGATCTTGATGGAAATCCCTTTCCAATAAGGATTTGGAAAATTAAGGGTGTGTGTATGCATGCATGTGGTACATGCATTTAACGTGCATTTCCACAGGCAGTCAAACTTAACTTCCTGCATAGCCCTGCAGAGTGGGGAACATAGAACATAGAATAGTACAGCACAGTACAGGCCCTTCGGCCCACAATGTTGTGCCAACCCTTAAACCCTGCCTCCCATATAACCCCCCCACCTTAAGTTCCTCCACATACCTGCCTAGTAGCCTCTTAAACTTCACTAGTGTATCTGCCTCCACCACTGACTCAGGCAGTGCATTCCACGCACCAACCACTCTCTGAGTAAAAAAACCTTCCTCTAATATCCCCCTTGAACTTCCCACCCCTTACCTTAAAGCCATGTCCTCTTGTATTGAGCAGTGGTGCCCTGGGGAAGAGGCGCTGGCTATCCACTCTATCTATTCCTCTTAATATCTTGTACACCTCTATCATGTCTCCTCTCATCCTCCTTCTCTCCAAAGAGTAAAGCCCTAGCTCCCTTGCTTTGGCCTTGTAAGTACTTGTTGAGGCCCTCTATTAATCAGGATCGACCATGGATGTTGCATCCCAGTTGTCTACACGATACGCAAGCCAGGGCAGTAGGATATGGAGAGCAAGCTGTTGTCTATGCAGCGGGCTACCCCTCTCCATGCATCTCCAAAGGAGCGTCAGAGACAGATACGGTTTGGCACCAGCGGCATTGAAGGAGTTGCTAGTCAGCATTGAACCCAATGTAGGTCTGCCTTAGGGAGTTCAGCGCTGGATTTTTCCTCCGGGATTACTCCCAAAGCCTTCCCCATCAGTGAGAATACATACAAGGCAGCGGAGATTTAAGGTCAGAGTTTTCCTTCTGCTGGATGAGTTGCCAACCACAGCTAATAAGCCCCATCTGCCCGAAGCGCCTGGTTTTAAGGCGCCAGTAAACTGCCTTTGCCTCTTCTTCTGTCAATAGAAACAGTTCTGCTGCGCTTAGTAGCTAAGCCACATGTGAAGGCCAGGAGCTGGACTTGGTTGTCAGAGGCTAATTGGGAGCCACGCCTTTGGGAGCATACTTGCTAATGTTGAGGTTAGCAGTCTCACTGCATCATTGTGCTGTAGTTTTATGCTTAACCACAGATGTTAGTGGGGTTAGTGATGGGTGCTGGTGGGGAAGAAGACTTTTGTTTCTTAGAACATAGAACATGGAGCATGAAGGCAGTTCGGCCCACAATGTTGTGCTGACCTTTTAACTTATGCCAAGATCAATCTAACCGTTCCTTCTCACATAGCCGTCCATTTTCCTTTCATCAATGTGCCTGTCTAAAAGTCTCTGAAGTGGAGACACAAGAGACTGCAGACGCTGGAATCTGGAACAATCTGGCACACAGCTCTAGAAGAACTCAGCAGTTCATCCATTTCCCTCCACAGATGTGGCCTAATCCACTGAGCTGTTGACTGTCCATCTCCCTCCATAGATGCTGCTAGATCCACTGAGTTCCTCCAGCATCTCATGTGTTGCTCCATCAAGTAGAAATTCATATTCGGCCTCCTTAGAATCAGTCAAACTTCGGAACTGTACCAATGCACAGTCACTGTCTTATTGCATGTCTGGAGCAAGATCAAGGACAAATTCTTACCCCTGTATATCCTGCTCCGAGCAGAGAAGTTGAAGAGGAGATTTTATCGAGATGTTCAAAATGACAAAAATAAACTGTTGTCAGCAGCTGAAGAATCATTAACCAGAGGCAGGTTTTGTAAGCTGTTTTACAAAGGAACCAAAAGCAATATGAGGATGGCTTTTTATAGAAGAAGTGGTTAGAATCTTCACAGTGGAGAGGGTAGTGGATACAGATTCGATATTAACCTTCTAAAGAGTGCTGGATTATGACTTAAAGGCCAAAAAAATTTGCAGGGATATGGAGAAAGAACAAGGGATGGCGACAAAGTGGATTTCTCTTCGTGGGAGCCTGTGCAGGCTCATTGAGCCAAACAGCTGTCTTCTGTGATTCAATTTTATTCCTCAGTAGGATCAATGAAGCACCATTGACTTCAGACAACTGTGTGGCACTGCATGTTGGCACGCCATATAGAGTTAACAATTGTGGGTGCTGATAGGTTTTGTCATGTGATCACTTACTCTTCCCCCTCCCCCCACCAATATGCCACTGAATGCACAAAATGTCCGTCCTAATGCTCCTGCTGCCTTCTAAGTGCTCAATTGGAAAGCGAGCACACTTACCAACTCACATTTAAATGTCCGTTTTCCCCAACTTCAATGTTTCTTAAATAAATAATAACCAGAAGTCATCATAGAAAGGGGAAGAAAATTGCTTATAAATGCAACTCTTTATTAGTATTAAACGTGCTGCACAGTTACTGCAGTATGTTGCCTTATGCTTTGGAACTCATTCCATTCATGCGAGCATGTCTATATTAGGCGTTTAGCACTAATAAACAAAGATGATATCTGAGACAAATATTTTTAAAGCACTTGGAGGATTTTCTCCCTGGAAATTAATCCTCAACACCGGTGGCCATACTTTTGAGTCAGTGAAGACCACAGCCTGGTCACGATGTTAGTTCATCCTCTCTGCCTGAATGCAGAGTGGCTCCTCGGCCTACCCACAGGAGCTGGTGTGCGGTTGGCTGTGTGATAAGGTGTGCAGCAGTTACAGCTGACTCGCCCCTCATTACAGACAACAGTCACGGCTGGTTTGGTTTGTAACAGAGTGTTTTATTTTATCAATGCAGGCTCTGGACACTAGGGAAGCAAGGCCTCTTTCAATATTCAGTCACTCAGTCGAAGCCATCCCTTATGATTCCATTTGAAGTTATTGCTTTTTTCAACAAGGCAGAAAATGCCATAATGTGTCAAGCCTGTAAAGGGAATTTTGGTTAATGTGATGTTAAATAGACATTACAGGAGTCCAGCCATATACTATAGATTCTACAAAACTACAAAGGGTCTATTAACCAGGCAGGAGCTATAGTTGCTACATAGTCACTGGGCCTGCACTTGTCATACCATTGTGACCCCTGTGGACTTATTAGTCCCGAAGAGTTTTGTTCAGCTGGATAGCTGTTGAGAGCCAGTGTTTAATTCCATGCCATTTGGCCCATCGTGTTTGCTGGCCAAAAATAAAAAGGACCATAGTTTTCAAGGCCTCATCCAGGTACATGTTAAATGTGACGAGGGTTTCTGCTTTCAGAGGCAGGAACACCAGGAACAGCTTGGGGTGGGGAGAAAGTTGGTTGGCTGGGAGGCTGGGATAGAAGGGGATCTGGATGAGCTTTGGGCACTGAAGTGTAGCCAGCAGTTTGTGCAGTGGTTTGTATGATGTTTACTTCCATGTTTTTTCATGGCAGAGAAGATAACCATTCGGCCCTTTAAACTCTCAGAGCAACCATGTACTTCCCTGTGAAATATTCTCTCAATCACACCAACCCCAATTCTCCTGTTGTATTGTGAAAAAAGTCACTGGGGAGACACTGAAGCTAGAGGATATAGAAGTGTTTAATTGAACAGAAACGAGCAGCAGGCATCATATTGAGACACTCTTGGAGGAAGAGGCCTCCTGACCCAATATTACATGAAATTTTGATATGCTAAAGATCAAAGGTAACAACAGGGCAATTCTATAGTTACAATGTACCTATAATGCTTCCTTTGAATTACATGTCATTTTCACACACCTCCTCCTTAGCACCCACACCCCAGACACCCAAAATGAATGTTAATCAGCATTGTCTGGTTTGTCATCAGCCCCAATCCACAGCTCCAGGGAAACTAGTGTTCTGGGCTGCATTTTAAATTCAATCTCCAATCCACGTTCATGTCTGAAGATTGGTTGCTGGTGACATGAGTATTTGTTATATACCCTAACTCCAGAATGCACCCTAGCACCCCCACCAGCTACCAACCAGAAGGGCTTAACAGAAGTCCAGCAATTTATTACAAGCTTCTGTGAAACAACGAGCTCCATCCAGCCAGTGGCTGCTTCAGTTCAAATGGGTATGCTCCATAGGTTGTGTATTAACCTCCAGAAATGATGTGTGGGTTTAAGTACTTCTCCGAAATGCGATAATTCCAGACTGATAAATCACTGAGTCCACACTGAATTCATTGCCCCCACATTCTGCCTTATGCACAGGAAAAGACGGTGCAGCATCATTGAATGTGTGGAGTCTAAAATAGGACTCCAACCATGAATAGATAAAAAAAGACATGCAATGTTATTGAGGAGTTACTAACCTTCTAGAATCACAAACCTCTATAAAATATTGTCAGTTCTTTGGATAGAATCATCTGCAGATGAAAACAGGAAAGAATGAAAGGTCCCTGGGTAATGAATAGGTTCCACCTTTACGTATGTTCATAAGCTGATTTGGCCATAGGTCAGAAAATACACAGAAATCACCCCATTTGGTAACCACACCTACAGTTTTATAATGAATGGCATCCAAATTACATCAGACTGAGAAGAAAGAACGTTTATTAATATTGGATAGGGATAGGAAACTATTGTCATTCACAGGAGCAACCCTGTCTATATATAAAGTTCAAAGTAAAGTTATTATCGAAGTGTCTGTATGTTACCATATGCTACATTGAGATTCATTTTCTTACAGGCATTTACACTAAAAAAAAGTACTACAATAGAATTTATGAAAAGCTATACATAAACAGACAATAACTGGTAAACAGCCAATGTGCAAAAGAAGACGAACTGTACAAATAAAAATAATACTGAGAACGTGAGTTGTAAAGAGCCCTTGAAAGTGAGTCTGTAAGTTGTGGAGTCAGTTCAGTGTTGAGGAGAGTGAAGTAAGTTGTTCACATCAGTTCAGACACCTGATGGTTGTAGGATCGGGCACTTCCTGCTCGATGGTGGTAGCAAGAAGATGGCATGGCCTGGATGGTGGGGGCTGTATTTGATGATGGATGCTGCAGTCCTCCATGTAAACGGATTGTGATGGACAATATTCCACATCTTTGACAAGTGCCGCACATGAGGCTGCTTAGCAAGATAAGAACCCATGGAATTACAGGGAAGTAACTAGCATGGGTGGAGCATTGGCTGATCGGCAGAAAACAGAGAGTGGAAATAAAGGGATCCTATTCTGGCTGGCTGCCGATTACCAGTGGAGTTCCACAGGGGTTGGTGTTGGGACCGCTGCTTTTTATGATATACGTCAATGATTTGAACTATGGGATAAATGGATTTGTGGCTAAATTTACTGATGATACAAAGATAGCTGGAGGAGCGGGTAGTGCTGAGGAAACAGAGAGCCTGCAGAGAGACTTAGATAGTTTAGGGGAATGGACAAAGAAGTGGGAAATGAAATACAATGTTGGAAAGTGTGTGGTCATGCACTTTGGTGGAAGAAATAAACAGGCAGACTATTATTTAGATGGAGAGAAAATTCAAAATGCCGAGATGTAAAGGGACTTGGGAGTTCTTGTGCAGGATACCCTAAAGGTCAACCTCCAGGTTGAGTCGGTGGTGAAGAAGGCAAATGCAATGTTGGCATTCATTTCTAGAGGTGTAGAATGTAAGAGCAGGGATGTGATGTTGAGGCTCTATAAGGCACTCGTGAGACCACACTTGGAGTATTGTGTGTAGTTTTGGGCTCCTTATTTTAGAAAGGATATACTGACATTGGAGAGGGTTCAGAGAAGATTCACGAGAATGATTCCAGGAATGAAAGGGTTACTGTATGAGGAACGTCTGGTAGCTCTTGGGCTGTATTCCCTGGAGTTCAGGAGAATGAGGGGGGATCTCATAGAAACATTGCAAATGTTAAAAGGCCTGAACAGATTAGATATGGCAAAGTTATTTCCCGTGGTAGGGGAGTCTAGGACAAGAGGGCACAACTTCAGGATTGAAGGACGTCCGTTTAGAACAGAGATGCGGAGAAATTACTTTAGTCAGAGGGTGGTAAATCTGTGGAATTTGTTGCCACGAGAGGCTGTGCAGGCCATGTCATTGGGTGCATTTAAGGCCGAGGTAGATAGGTTCTTGATTAGCCAGGGCATCAAAGGGTATGGGGAGAAGGCAGGGGAGTGGGGATGACTGGAAGAATTGGATCAGCCCCGATTGAATGGCGGAGCAGGCTTGATGGGCCAAATGGCCTACTTCTGCTCCTATAGCTTATGGTCTTATGGACTTCTCAGTTCCTGGGCATCGGTGTTTCCATACCAGACTGTGATGTGACAGTTAGTATTTACTGTGCATGTGAGCCGAAGGGCCTGTACTGTGCTGTACTATTCTATGTTCTATGTTCTATCTCTAGAAACTGGAGAGGGAGAAGAACCTACTTCTGCCATTTGTAGGAGCAAACGTGCGTACATACAAAGTTCAAAGTAAATCTATTATCAAAGTACAAATATGTTACCACATAGTATCTTGAGATTCATTTTCTTGCGGTTATTTACAGGGGAAAAAAGAAGTACAGTGGAATTTATGACATGTATCAGACTCGTGAAGAGAGCTTGCTTTGTATCCATCTGGTGATGGCCTGTACCAGCCTGCTTTGCCAGGAAGGTTGCTCCCTATGGTCGGCTCTGGGCTGCAGGCTGTGAGGCTGGAGTTAGGCGTTTCAGTGTCACTAATAGAGAGTGCCAGCACTGCTCAGGAGTCAGGTGGGACATGGCCATTTCCTACTGATCACTTCTCATTGCACGTTTTAAATAAGAAGAGCTTACATTTTACCTCCCCTTCAGGATGTCCCAAGGCACGTCACACCAGGTAGGGCGTGGCTTTCCATCACTGTTATAATGTTGAAAATGCAGAACCAATCTGCACTGTGCAAACTCCCAGTGACTGGATAGTCTGTTGCTGTAAAGGCAATTGAAGGTTAACTACTAGCGAGGACACCCGAATACAGAGTGCCATGGGATTCCTCATTTCCACATGAAACAGGAAGGGCCTCAAGGCACAGGGCTTCACCATGCAGCTGTGTCTGATCCTTTGGGACTTCAGGCACTGCTGAATTTTTAAAACAGCAAGCCCGCAGCCAAAATAGCAGATTACCGGCCTTTTCCAAGGCTTTTGACAAGGCCCCACATGGTAGGCTGGCCCGGAAGGTTAAGACACAAGGTGTATTGGCAAACTGGGTCCAAATTTACTTGATAATGGGAAGTGGATGGGAGCAGTTCAGGCAACACACATCAAAGTTGCTGGTGAACGCAGCAGGCCAGGCAGCATCTGTAGGAAGAGGTGCAGTCGACGTTTCAGGCCGAGACCCTTCGTCAGGACTAACTGAAGGAAGAGTGAGTAAGGGATTTGAAAGTGGGAGGGGGAGGGGGAGATCCAAAATGATAGGAGAAGACAGGAGGGGGAGGGATAGAGCCAAGAGCTGGACAGGTGATAGGCAAAAGGGGATACGAGAGGATCATGGGACAGGAGGCCCAGGGAGAAGGAAAAGGAGGGGGGGGGACCCAGAGGATGGGCAAGAGGTATATTCAGAGGGACAGAGGGAGAAAAAGGAGAGTGAGAGAAAGAATGTGTGCATAAAAATAAGTAACAGATGGGGTACGAGGGGGAGGTGGAGCCTTAGCGGAAGTTAGAGAAGTCGATGTTCATGCCATCAGGTTGGAGGCTACCCAGACGGAATATAAGGTGTTGTTCCTCCAACCTGAGTGTGGCCTCCTCTACTGTAAAGATGAAGCCACAGCCTCCTCTACTGTAAAGATGAAGCCACACTCAGGTTGGAGGAACAACACCTTATATTCCGTCTGGGTAGCCTCCAACCTGATGGCATGAACATCGACTTCTCTAACTTCCGCTAAGGCCCCACCTCCCCCTCGTACCCCATCTGTTACTTATTTTTATGCACACATTCTTTCTCTCACTCTCCTTTTTGTCCCTCTGAATATGCCTCTTGCCCATCCTCTGGGTCCCCCCCCCCTTGTCTTTCTTCCCGGACCTCCTGTCCCATGATCCTCTCGTATCCCCTTTTGCCTATCAGCTGTCCAGCTCTTGGCTCTATCCCTCCCCCACCTGTCTTCTCCTATCATTTTGGATCTCCCCCTCCCCCTCCCACTTTCAAATCCCTTACTCACTCTTCCTTCAGTTAGTCCTGACGAAGGGTCTCGGCCTGAAACGTCGACTGCACCTCTTCCTACAGATGCTGCCTGGCCTGCTGCATTCACCAGCAACTTTGATGTGTGTTGCTTGAATTTCCAGCATCTGCAGAATTCCTGTTGTTTGGGAGCAGTTCAGGTTTGTGTTTCTGACCGGAAGGCTTGGATGAGAACATAGATGGTACGATGAGTCAGTTTGCAGATGACACAAAAATTGGTGGTTGTGAAAGGACACAGAAGGTCATAGATTAGCTGGAAAGTTGGGTGGAGTGCTGGTAGAGAGAATTTAATCTAGACCAGTGTGAGGTAATGCATTTTAGGACCTCAAACACTATCAGGACACATAGTGCAAATGCCGAGGACTCAAGAGTGTTGATTACAGAGAGATCTTGGAGTGCAAGTCCATAGCTCCCTGAAAATGGTGGTACAGGTGGATAGGGTAGTGGGGAGGCATTTATCATTAAATTATTAGATTAGATTATTAGATTATGAGGACACGCATTCCTCTTTTATTGTCATTTAGTAATGCATGCATTAAGAAATGATACAATATTCCTCCGGTGTGATATCACAGAAACACAGGACAGACCAAGACTGAAAAACTAACAAAAACCACATAATTATAACATATAGTTACAACAGTGCAACAATACTATAACTTGATGAAGAACAGGCCATGGCACGGTAAAAGAAGTTCAAAGTCTCTCGAAAGTCCCACATCTCATGCAGATGGGTGAAGGAAGAAAACTCTCCCTGCCATGCCCGACCACAGTCCGACTCTGAGTCGTCCGAAAACTTCGAGCTCCAATCAGCCCTCCGACACCGAGTACCGAGCGCCATCTCTGCCGAACGCTTCAACCTCAGCCTCGGTCGCCAGCAGCAGGCAAAGCCGGGGATTTTGGGGCCTACCCTCCGGAGATTCTTGATTGCACAGTTGCAGCGGCAGTGAACCGGGCATCTCAGAAATTTCCAGATGTTCCTCTGTGCCTTCTCACATCTGTCTCCATCAAATCAGAATTGTGCATGGTACCTTATTTTACAAATACGATATCATTTCACCGGAGAGCTGCGCGCGCTGTGTCGCGCCACCATCTTCTCCTCCCTCCTCCTTGCTTGCTTTCGTACAGTCTGAGAGTTGGGATGTCATGTTGCAGCTGCGTAAAACTAGTTAGGCTACATGTGTACAGTTCTGGTCATCCTGGTACATGAAGGATGTGGTGGCATTAGAAAGAGTCAGAAGAGATTCACCACCAGAATGTTGCTTGGAATGAATGGTTGCAATGATAAGGAGGGATTGGAAATGCTGGGTTTGTCCTCACTGGAATATAGGGCGCTGATGGTTGATAAAATTATGAGGGGCACAGGTAGACTACACACTGGCAGTCTTTTTCCCAGGGCAGGTGAGTTGAAAGTTACCAGGCACAAGTTTAAACTGAGACGGGGAACCTTAAAGAAGATCTGAGGTACAACTTTTTCACACAAAGGGTGCTGTATATATGAAACAAGGTGCTGGGGGAAGTGATGGAGACTGATACAATTATGGCATTTAAAAGGTACATGAATAAGAACGGAGTAGAGGGATATGGGATTAACGTGGGTGATTGGGATTAGTGTTTATAGGCGTCATGGTTAGCCTGGATGAAATGAGTTGAAGGGCCCTTTTCTGTATAATTCAGTGACTTTCTATGACACAATAACATATTTCCTTTGAACCTCAGAATTTCCATGCCCTTCTCTTTTGTTAGTGTTGAGCATAAACTGTCTGAGACATCCAACCACCACTTGCTTGCCTTTCTTCAAGTATTATCTGAGGGAACAGCTGGGGCCTCCGTTAAAAATCTCAATTGAAAGACATCTCTGATAGAACGGCACTCCCTCAGTACAACACTAAGAGTGCCTGGATTTTTGAGATCAAGTCTCTGGGGTGGCACTTGCGATTGGAACAGAGGGGAACAGGAAAATATTTAGAGAAAAGGGATGCAAAGGGAGCAGATAAAAAAGAGCAGCAGGGAAGGAAGGTCAGTCAGCAGGGCAGTTTAACCCCCTCTTTAATTATTTGGTGCCTATCTACCTTAGAGCAGACTTAACCTGCTGCCAAGTGTACTCAGACACATACTGCTCAGTGAAGATAATAGCTGCCTGTGATATATGACCCACAGAACTGTACCAGCAGCGGGACCCAGAGCCTTCTGGGTAACATCCTGGTGCTGTGGAACTTGCCTGTTCAACTTCTCAAAGTGTTTGAGGATTAGGAAGAATAAAAATATTCACAGCAGAACTTAATGAAGCTGAAGTTTTACCTGCATGCTGATAACAAAGCTGAAAGGAAGATTTTTCCCAGCCGGCTTTGGCAATGGCATGTTCCTTAAGTGTTGTATCTGTGTGGAGACAAGGAGGAACGGGTGCATAGAACATAGAATAGTACAGGCCCTTCAGCCCGTGATGTTGTGCTAACCTGTATAAACTTATTCCACAATCAACCTAACCCTTCCCTCCTATACAGCCCTTAACTCTCCATTTTTCTTACATACATGTGCCCATCTAAGAGCCGTTTAAATGATTTGGCCTCCACCACCACTCTCAGTGTGTGCTTCAGACACCCACCACTCCCTACATTTAAAAACCTACCTCTGACATCTCCCCTAAATTTTCCTCCACTCATCTGAAACAAATGTTAACTGGTATTGGTGTTTGCCATAATTGTATGTGTGTTCCTGAATCATTTTAGCCAGGAGAGAGATTGAGAAGAAGGGACTGATGATTTGAAAGCACACAAAGATTTTGGGGAAAAAAAGATCTCAAATCCTTTAGGGACAGGGGGAATAGAGTAATTTTCTGGAACAGAGCTTCCTGCCTGTCTTGCCTGAAAATCTATCTCAAGATTGTACTAAAACTTGTGAGATCGAGATCGGGACAGAGCTCATCAGTGCAGGAGCTGAGAGGATCTTTCCCTAAAACCAACGGAGCAGTCTCAGAGCATTTAGTAGAGATGAGAAGGAATTTCTTCTCTTAGAAGCTCATAGATCTTTGGAATTCCCTACCCCAGAGAGCTGGAACCAGTGAATATGCTCACAGACGAGATGGACAGATCTTTAGTCTGCGTGGGGTGTGAAGGGTTGTGGTGGAACAGGCAAGAAACTAAAGCTGAGGCTGGCCTCATTGAATAGTGGAACAGGTTTGAGGGGCCAAATGGCCTGATTCTCTTTCTGTTTCTTTTTAATCAAATCCTGTTGATGGAAGCAGCACCAATCGACGAGGAAATATTCCCCAGTTAGGGAACCTACGATATATTTTATCTGCATGGTGTTCCACATCTGCACTGGTACAGTGGGATTTGAAGTAATTTGAGTGCCAGCTCCCATGTTTCTCTGCCACGTCACTTTTCAGTTCTTTAAAGCCCTTTTCTTTGACTTCGTTCATGTTCCTCTCTAAATCTCACTTGCTCAATGCCCACTTCTCCCTAAAGTGCTTGCAGATGATTTCATTCGCATTGGGAGCGTGATCTGAAAGCAAGCCATCATTTTAAGAGCTCAACAGATTGGGATCTTATGGACAGAGGTGGCCTTGATCGCCAAACTACCCGTTAACAGGGTCAGATCCTGCAAGATTCTGGGGAGACATTTTGTCCCCTTCGCTTGCCCTCTTGGAAATGGTGGCAACTGTGTTCCACGCATAGGAGAGCACTCTTCCAATAGGTATCACCTCTCTGCCCTGCTGTGTCATTTGATCATGACTGAATTATCTTTCCTCTCAACCCTGTTCTCCTGCCTTCTCTCAGAATTCTTTGATGCCTTTACTAATTAAGTACCTATCAACCTCCATTTTAAATATACGCAATGACTTGCTGTCCATGGCAGCGGATTCCACAGATTTACCACACATTGGATAAAGAAATTTTTCCTCACCTCTGTTCTAAGGGGATGTCCTTCTGTTCTAAGGCTGTGGCCTCTGGTCCTAGACTCCCCCACTATTGGAAACATCCTCTGCACGTCCACTCTATCTAGGCCTTTAAATATTAGGTAGGTTTCAATAAGATCCACCCTCATTTTCTAAACTCCAGTGTGTACCGGCCCAGAGCTATTAAACACTCATACAAAGTGCTTAGAGTGAATGATCCACCAGGTTTAGGAACCGTTACTACCCTAAACCACCAGGCTCCTGAACCAGAGTGGATAACTTCTTTCACCACTAGTGTGAACTGATTCAACGATGTACAGACTCACTTTCAAGGACTCTTCACAATTCGTGTTCTCAGTATAATATACTTTACTTGCACAATTTGTCTTCTTTTGCACATTGGTTGTTTGTCAGTCTTTGTGTGTAGTTTTTCGTAAATTCTATTGTAGCTATTTTTGCCCTATAAATGCCTGCAAGAAGATGAATCTTATAAGGTGACATATACAGTATGATGATAAATTAACTTTGAACTTTGATGGAGATCTTTGCCCTTCTGTGACCCCACAACACACCACCCTACCTCTTGCCTTGCTGAA
The DNA here is from genome assembly GCF_963921235.1 of Mobula hypostoma. NCBI lineage: Eukaryota > Metazoa > Chordata > Chondrichthyes > Myliobatiformes > Myliobatidae > Mobula > Mobula hypostoma. Next base: position 16,745,033 of record NC_086128.1, read on the forward strand.
CCCCAGCTCCCCTCCCCTCCAACAGCGCTCGACAGAGCACCCCTCACCCAGCATCACCCTCCATGCCACCATTCTGACCTGTACCAAGCAGAATCTGGTATTTTTCCATGCAGTGCATAATGTTTAAAATGTAGTTCAACAAAGCATTAATAATCACAGTGACAGATCTCTGCAGGAAGCACGGAGACATAAAAGAATATTCCTGTTATTAATCAGTATTTGTTTAACCTCTTGATACTTCTGTCTAATCAATATCACAATTTAATATGATTCTCTTCTGAACCAGGCCGGATTTATTTAATTAAAAAGGAAAACTTTTCATTATTCATTTCATGATGTGCATTACATGCGCCAGACTGGTAATGCCCATCTGCTAATGCCCTGGTGGCCTTTTAGTGGATCAGGAAATCCTGTTCAATCTTCAATCTATTTGGGTTATAGGAGACTTCCACTGTTAAACTTAATCCTCTTGGTCGCATCTTACAGACTGTGATATTGGCATTATACGTAGAAAGAAGTTGGAGCCATGAGTGGAGTCAGGTGTGCTGAGGTGGGTTGTGCAGCAGGAGGGATGACAGGCAGCATTGAAGGTGGACCAATTGAAATGGAGAGAGGCAGAGAACAAGATAAAAAGATGAACTTTAATGGCAGGATTTTTCACACTGTGGAGGAACTGCAGGATCTTGGAGTCTGCACTCACAGATTGCCTCAAAGTTGCCATGCAAGTTGATAAGTTTGTTAAGAAAGCGTATGGTGTTTTGGCCTTCATTCGTGGGGGTTTGAGTTCAAGAATGCCAAGGTAATGTTGCTACTTGAATACTCTGGTCAGACCACACTTGGGATATCATCAAAGTTGCTGGTGAACGCAGCAGGCCAGGCAGCATCTCTAGGAAGAGGTACAGTCGACGTTTCAGGCCGAGACCCTTCGTCAGGACTAACTGAAGGAAGAGTTAGAAAGAGATTACTAACTAACTCTTCCTTCAGTTAGTCCTGACGAAGGGTCTCGGCCTGAAACGTCGACTGTACCTCTTCCTAGAGATGCTGCCTGGCCTGCTGCGTTCACCAGCAACTTTGACATGTGTTGCTTGAATTTCCAGCATCTGCAGAATTCCTGTTGCTTGGGATATCATGTTCTGTTCTGGCCACCTCATTTAGTGGCAGGATGTGGAAGCTTTAGAGAGGGCGCAGAGATTTACCAGGATGCTGCCTGGTTTAGAGAGCATGTTTTATGAGAAAAGGTCGAGCAAGCTAGGGCTTTTCTCTTTGGAGCAAAGCAGGATGAGAGGTGACTTGATAGAGGTGCGTAAGAAGATAAGAGGCGTAGATAGAGTGGGCAGGCACTTCCTCTTTTCTCAGGTGGAAATGGCTGATACCAGTTGGCATAATTATAAGCAAGCAAGTTTATTTGTATAGCACTTTTCAAACAAAAGGCAGTTCAAAGTGCTTTGCATAGAACAAGATATAAAAATCAAACATCAAGTTTCAGGCAATATATAAGAGAATGAAATCACACAAAGTAGATATGATAAATAGAAGTTACAGTACAGGAGATTCTAATTAAAAGCTACATCGAAAATAAAAGTTTTAAGCCACAACTTAAAAGAGCTTAAAGTTGGGGCAGACTTCAGATCCTCTGGAGGTTATTCCAGATATGTGGAGTGTAGTAACTAAAAGCTGCTTCACCATGTTTAGTTCTGACCCTGGGGAAGGTAAGCAGACCCACCCCAGATGACCTGAGAATTTGGGAAGGTTCATAATGCAGCAAGAGATTGGAGATGTATTTTGACCCTAGAACATTCAGTGCCTTATAAAACAGTAGTTATATTTTAAAGTCAACCCTCTGATGGACAGGAAGCCAGTGTAGCGATCTGAGTACGGGAGTGATATGGTGATTGGTGGAAAGTATAAGGGGGACGTCAGGTAGGTTTTTTACACAGAGATGTGTGGAATGCCTGTCAGGGGTCATGGTAGAAGTGGATACATTAGGGACGTTTAGAGACTCTTAGATTGGCACAGAGATGATAGAAAAATGGAGGCTATGTGGGAAGGAAGTGTTGGATTGATCTTGGAGAAGGTTAAAAGGTTGGCACAACATCATGGGTCGAAGGGCCGTACTGTGCTGCTATGTTTTATGTTATAACTTGGTCAGAAATGGTTAGGATATCCATTCTAAGAGCAGAGAATACAGTAGTCTGATTGTAATGCTATTTATCTGTCTATTTACCAGCTGTCATATAAACTCTACACCCCTCCGCCTGTCTCGTCCTTCAAGACGATCCTACCTTCAAACCTATCAGTTTAATCAAGCTCCCCTCAATGGTCATCTCTTTGTGTTGTTCAATTTTGTTTCATTCTACTCATTATCTTTTTTAAGTGCCAAGACTTCCTGTACAGAACGGCAGCAGGATTCAAAAGAATAGGTGAGAAAAGGTGAGGCAGGAGGCAATGGTGGTTGTAAGCATCTGTGCGATTGTCAGGTTGAGGGATGAGGTGGTGGGGTGGTTTGTGGTGGGTAACAGAGGGTGGTGTGTGACTCTACAGTAACAATCCAAACCACAATTCATTCCCTGAGTCCATCAAAAAGCCTCTTCAATACCACTATTGTATCTTCTTCCACCATCACCCCTGTAAAAATACGTTTGTACTTGCCCACACATCTTCTTTAAACTTGCCCCCTCTCACATTAAATGCACAGGCTCTAGTATTAAACAGTTCTACCCTGGGAAAAAGACTCTGACTGCCTACCTGGTGTATACCTCTCATCATTTTATTAACTTCTGTCAGGTCTTCCCTCAGCCTCATTCTCCAGAGAAAACAACCCAAATTTGTCTAACCTTTGATTCTACACAGTTGACATTTTTTGGAGATTTGATGAAGGAATAAGATTAATTTTCCAGGTGGGCTTTTGGGTGTTTTTGTTTATCTGTTAGAATTTGAGAAGTCAAGCCTGGCACATGGTCGGCACGGTAGTGTAGTGGTTAGCACAACACTTTACAGTACCAGTGTCCCAGGTTCAATTCCCGCCACTGCCTGTAAGGAGTTTGTACGTTCTCCCTGGGTGCTCTGGTTTCCTCTCACTGTCCAAAGGCGTACCAGTCGGTAGGTTAATTGGCCATTGTAAATTGTCCCATGATAAGGCTTGCGTTAAATCGAGGATTGCTGGGCAGCATGGCTGGAAGGGCCAGAAGGGCCGATACCGTGCTGTATTTCAATAAAAAGATAAAAATAATAAATATGATTCTGACTCTGATGTTGTCATAGAATTAACAAGCATTCTTTTGTAGAGCAGTGCTCGAGCAAAGTTCCAGTCCTTTATCATTTGGGCTCTATCCCCCACCTAATGAAAAACCCTTCCACCTCACTACTCCACCGCCTCCCACCCACATTCAATTGGCCCAGGACTTGCCAACCTTCCTCACTCCCATTTCTGATACCGACTCCGCAAGGCCCTGGTCACCTACTTATTCTGTGCAGTGGTCGCATTAGTGAGGGGTTGTGTAACCCAGGCACACACAAGATGGCTTCCTAACAACACAGCCTTAAAGCACATGCCTCTGGCCCTATGAACCCCATGGATGGATTAGGGTGTATGGAGGAAAGAGAATACACTGCGTCAACCCAAAGGGGGAGAAAGCTTCGTATTGCTTGTGCCTTGGTACTGTCCCAGTTCTGCTCCCTCAGTGCTGCTCACGTTGGCCTCCACAGGAGAGTTCATGGCCCATCTTCTCTTGCCCACTGATTCACAGTCGATGCAACATCATATTTGTGCTGGTGTAATGCTTCAGAGTTCTTTTTTAAGCTAAGCACTGTTTCTTTTAATGATTTGATGAATAATTCAGAGAGGCTTGTGCACTGGGTTTGTCATAACCAAGACACTAATGATGAAGCATGGGTTTGATATTTGACTCTGATTATGTTCCTATTACGTTGTTAGGCTTTTGTGTCTCTTAACAGCCTGCCAGCAATTTCCACAAGTGACCTTTGCCCCCTGTGTTCCAGAAACACAGGTTTTTTTCACTAGCCTTCCATGATCGAATATCTGAGGATTAACAATGGCCCAATTTACAGCAATGTTTGCCAGAATAAAAATAGTTTGTGCTGCCCCCATAAGTAGGCCAGCTTCTGCAGCCTGGAGCAACAGCACCGAGAAAGGAACTGCGTTAGTGGGGCACCTCACGTAACACTACAGTGGCCTAATACGGACAGCGCAGTGGTGCGGCAGGTAGAGCTGCTACCTCGTCGCCTCTGGGGACCTGGGTTCGATCCTGACCTCCAGCACTGTCTGTGTGGAGTTAGCATGCCCTCCCTGTAAATTGTTTGTGTTTCTGCCCACATCCCAAAGACGTGCAAGTTAATTAGCCACTGTGAACTCCCCCCGCCCCACCCACCCAGTGTAGGTGAATGGAAAAAGAATCAAGGGAGAGTTTATAGGTGTGCAAGAGAGAATATGTTGCAGGGGTACAGAGAGAAAGGGAGAGGGAGAAAATGACAGGTAGGATTGCGTCTGCTGGGAGCTAGCATGGACTACTTGGGCTAAATGGCCTCCTCTATCAGATACTTACCGCAGGCAATTGAATGGCTTTTGTTGTCAGTCTGCAAGCAGGTTCAGTGGGCAGTTTGCTTGAAGCCTAACACACTTGTTTTAAGACCATAAGCCCACACGACATAGGAGCAGAATTAGGCCATTCGGCCCGTCGAATCTGCTCCACCATTCAATCATGGCCTATTTATTTTCCATCACAACCCCATTCTCCTGCCTTCACTCCATAACCATTGACACCCTTACTTTAAGAGCCTATCAACTTCCGCTTTATATAGACCCAATGACTTGACCTCCAGAGCCACCTGTGGTAATGAGTTCGACAGATTCACTACCGTCTGGCTGAAGAAATTCCTCCTCATCCCTTTTCTAAAGGGATATCCTTCTACACTAAGGCTGAGACTCCCCCACAACAGGAAACGTCCTGTCCACAACCACTCTATCTAGGCCTTTCAATTTAATAGGTTTCAATGAGATTCCCCCCCCATCCCCTATTCTTCTAAACCCCAGTGAGGACAGACCCAGAGCCATCAAACGCTCCTCATAGGTTAACCCCGTCATTCCCAGGATCATTCCCGTAAACCTCATCTGAACCCTCTCTATTGGCAGCGTATCCTTTCTCTGGATATTTTGGAGGCTCTGAAGCAACAGGCAATCTGCTGGAGGAACTCCACGGGCCAGGCAGCACCTGCGAAGAGAAAGAAGATATCAACGTTTCAGTCCAAGACCCTGCCCCGCATCCTGAAGCAGGGCTTCAACATGAAGCATTGACAATCCCTGTCCTCCACAGATGCTGTCTGACGCTCCAAGTTCCTCCAGCATGTTGTCTGTTGTTCCAGATTCCAGCATCTGCAGTCTCTTGGGCCTTCATTTTGGAGATTTTTATTTATGGAGATACAGTGTGGAATAGCCCCTACCGGCCCTATGAGCCACACCACCCAGTAATCCCTGGATTTAATCAGAGCCTAATCACGGGCCAGTTTACGTGACCAATTAACCTATCAACCGGTATGTATTTGGACTCTGGGAGGAAACCAGAGCACTGAGAGGTAACCCACACAGTCACAGGGAGAATATGCAATCTCCTCACAGACTGCGGCTGTTTTTCACCACATGTCACCCGCTCACTCTTCATTCCCTTTAACTTTTCTCTTTTCTCAGCAATAAAATAATTCCTTTTAGAAAAGAATTTATGTGCTCCAACAAAGATATGAGGCAAAAGAAAATATGATGCTGAACGAGAAATAGAAATAAGCTGAATACTCAGAAGGACTTGTTCACCTTCAGAAGAGAAAGATGTGCCCCTGGTTTTGTGTCACATGTGTAAAATGACACCTCAGAACAATAGTTCCCCATCAAACTTGAGAAAACAGTTCTTCAAAATTCAAATTTCTTTTCCAGGATGAAAGAAGTAATTTGATTTAAGGTTGCTTGCTGTGGATGTTGAGAAAATTGCATCTAAATGCTCCGGAAGGGTCTCCGCCTGAAACATCAACTATTCATTCTCCTCCATAGATGCTGCCAGTCTTGCTGAGTTTCCCCAGCATTTTGTGTGTGTTGGTCAAGATTTCCAGCATTTGCAGAATCACTTGTATTAGGAGTGTGCAAAGTTCAGGGTAGATGTTGAAATGTTTTCTTTCCTTGCTGCATCTTCTCGAACAAGGGGCAAAGTTTCAAATGAAGAATTGTCCATTTGGGATGGAGAGGATAAATTTCTTCTCAAGGGGTTGGGTATCTCTTAGCCTTCCCTACCCCAGAAGAGTGTGTGGATGCTAAGTCAGCATGTATATATTTATAGCACATAATAAATGCATATTGGATATTGGTTTATTATCATCAAAAGTACTATGATACAATTAGAAAACTCTTTATTTTGCAATCCATCCAGACAGATAATTTCATGCACAAGTACATTGAGAGAGTAAAAGAAAACAGAATGCACAATATAGTATTTCAGGAACAACAACAGTGCAGTGCAGGGAGACAAATAAAGTGCAAGGGTCACGATGATGTCGTCATGGAGAATATCTTGACTGGTTGCATCGCCATCTGATATGGAGGCGCCAATGCATAGAATTGGAAAAAGCTGCAGAGGGTTGTAAGCTTGTCCACCATGGGCAATCGTCTCTTCACCATCACAGATGTCTTCCAAAGGTCTTCTCAAGAAGGTGGCATCCAACATGAAGGACCCTCATCATCCAGTCCAAACTCTCTTCTCATTGTTACCATCAATGAAGCTATACAGGAGCCTGAAGACACACACACACAACATTTCCGGAACAGACCCTTCCCCTCCGCCATCACAACACTGAACGGAGAACACTACCTCACTATCTTGCTCAACACACACAAAATGCTGTGGAGGAGCTCCGCAGGTCAGGCTGCTTCTGTGGAGAGGAATAAAGAGTACAAGTTTCAAACCCAGAGACTGTAACTGAGACAGGTGTCACCTCAAGAGGTAAGGCAAGGCAGGAGGCAACTTGCACAGTTCAGAGATAACACTGGCCTTATGGCTTATTCCTGTAGCTCCTGGTCCTGGGGGTACAACACTGACCAGAGTGTTGACACAATCCAGCTGTCGAAATCTGGCAAAGGGCCAGAGCTATCAAAGCAATTGAAATCCACTGCTCCTAAATGAATACCTGTCAATATTTGCATTGGTTTATCCCAACAGTCAATAAGGACAACTGGTCTTTGTTGAGCTAAGCCAGCCCAGGGGGACTTGCAATTGACTAGTCTTTGGGAGTCTAGTTCTGTATGTGAAAAATATTTGATGTCATCATTGCACACCTGGTGCACCATTACTCTGATAATCTTCCATCCCGAAAGCTTCCAACAGCATCAGAGCTTTTTGAATCCAACGACTCCCATAGAATTTTATTGATTTCAGTCGCTGTGCTCCATGTGCCAGTACGAGTGTTCACTCGACTTTCGCCCCACGCTGGCCTGAGTACCAGTGAAGTGACAGGAATCAGAAAACGTTCTCCGGCTCCTGTGGCCTAATGTTGCATCTGAACCATTTTCATGTCTTAACATGGCCTGCCCTCAGCCCAGGCACATTGTGAACACAGACACATTCTTAAAATGTGAAGAGACTTTTTAATCGCACTACAGATTTGTTTTCACTGAGTCTCCTCTCACTACTCTCCCCTCAGTGCCTCTCTCACTGTCTCCCATACTCACTCTCTTTATTCTCCCTACCTTGCTCTCTCCCTCACTGCATGCCTTCCTCTTTACCCCACCCTGCACGTGTACAGTTCCGATCACACTCATCCTCTTCACTCCTCAATATGCTCCCTCACTCTCATGTCTTTCTCCCTCTCCCCCTCTCTCCCCCTCTCTCCCTCTCTCTATCCCCCTCTCTCTCCCCCTCTCTCCCCTCTCTCTCCCCCGTCTCCCCTCTCTCTCCCCTGTCTCCCCCTCTCTTCCCCATCTCCCCCTCTCCCCACCTTCCCATCTCCCCCTCTCCCCATCTTCCCTTCTCCCCCTCTCCCCATCTTCCCCTCTTCCCCTCTCTCAGTGTCCTGGGCTCAACCATCTACAGCTGCTTCATCACTGACTTTCCTTTTATCATACTGTCAGAAGTCGGGTGTTCACAACTCCTTAGCAAATGAAGCAGACCATACCTGCATACAAAAGGTCCAAGACAGCATTCAGATATTGGCTGAGAAGTGGCAAGTAACAATCATGACATAAAAGTGCCAGCAATAACCATCTCCAACGAGAGAGAACACAAGAACAAAAGAAACAGGAGCAGGAGTCGGCCATCTGGCCTGTCGGGGCTGCTCTGCCAATAAGATCATGGCTGATCTGGCCATGGACTCGTCTCCACCTACCTGCCTTTTCCCCATAACCGTTAATTCCCCTACTATGCAGAAATCTATCCAACCTTGTCTTAAATATATTTACTGAGGTCGCCTCCACTGCTTCATTGGGCAGAGAATTCTACAGATTCACCACTCTCTGGGAAAAGCAGTTCCTCCTCATCTCCGTCCTAAATCTACTCCTCCTAATCTTGAGGCTATGTCCCCTAGTTCTAGTCTCATCTACCAGTGGGAACAACTTTCCTGCCTCTATCTTTATCTATCCTTTCATAATTTTATATGTTTCTGTAAGATCTCCTCTCATTCTTCTGAATTCCAGCAAATACAGTCCCAGGCAACTCCATCTCTCCTCATAGTCTGACCCCCTCATCTCTGGAATCAACCTGGTGAACCTCCTCTTCACCGCCTCCAAAGCCAGTATATCCTTCCTCAACCACTTACTCTTGACGTTCAATCACATTAGTGTAACCACATCCTTCACCATCAACATCCTGTGGTTCACCATTGACCAGAAACTCAACTGGATCAGCCACATAAATGTCATGATTACAGGTCAGGCCAGAGGCTGGGTGTATCCTTGTAAGCAACTCACCTCTTGACACCCGTAGAGCACAGAAACAGGCCCGTTGGCCCACTGTGCCCATGCTAAGCATTAGCTACCCTAAGTAATCCCACGTATCAGCACTTAGTCTGGATCCTCCTCTGCTTTGGCTATTGAAGTGCCCAGCTATATCTCAAATGCTGTGGGAGCCTCTGCTGCCACCACTCTCTCAGGTACTGTGTTCCAGATTCCAACACCACACCACCATCCCCGCCCCCGCCGACCTCTGGGTGAAAAATTCTTCCTCAGTTCCCGTCTAAACCTGCTACTCCTTACTCTAAACATACGCCCTCTCATCTTAGATACCTCTGTGATGGGGAAAAGTGCCTCCTTACCTATCTTATCTGTGACCCTCATAATTTGTACAGAAGAATATAAGGTAATAGGAACAGGAGTTGGCCACTCCATTCCTCAAGCCTGCCTCAACATTCATTATGATCATAGCCTTATTTCCTCTTCTGTGCCAGTTCCCTCAACCCTCAATTCCTTGATCATTCAAGTATTTATCTGTCCCCCTGAAGCATATCAGATTCTCCTCATTGAAGCCCCCTCTCTCACCAAAACCCTCACTCTAAGATCTACTGTGAAAATCTACCTTTTTCACCATCTTCAAAGCACAAGTCAGGAGTGTGATGGGACACTTTCCACTTGCCTGGGTGATGTAGCTCCAACAGCTCTCAAGGAGCTCAACACCATCTAGGGTGAAGCAGTCTGCTAGTTCAACACCCCATCTATCTGTCACGGTGTTGCAATGTACGCGACCGACAAAATGCACTGCATTGATTCACCCAGGCTACTCCCAAACCACTGGCCGGTGGTGTAGTGGCATCCCCACCTGACTTCGAGGCGACTGCTTCTGGATTCAGATCTGGCCGGCTCCCTGCACACTTTCCATCCATGCTGGGTTGAGTGTTGAGCTAGCAACTTGGCCTCATAAAAATCATCAAAAATGCTAAAGAAATGGCAAGGGATGTGCCAGAAGGCACGGAAAGCAATAATTGCAACTCCCAAACTGACAGAGGAGCAGAATTAGGCCATTCAGCCCATCAAGTCTGCTCCACAATTCCATCACGGCTGATTTATTTTCCCCTCAACTCCATTCTCCTGCCTTCTCACCATAACCTTTGTCACCATTACTAATCAAGAACCTATCATCCTCTACTTTAAATATACCCAATGACTTGACCTTCACAGACATCTATGGCAATGAATTCCACAGATTCACCACCCTCTAGCTAAAGAAATTCCTCCTTATCTCTATTCTAAAAGGACTTTCTTCTGTTCTGAGACTGTGCCCTCTGGGCCTAGGCTCTCCCAATAATGGAACCATCCTCTCTCTGTCCACTCCATCCAGGCCTTTCAATATTCAATAGGTTTCAATGAGATCCCCTCCTCATTCTTCAAAACTCCAATGTATAGGCCCAGATTCATCAAATGCTCCTCATATGTTAACCCTTCATTCCTGGCATCATTCTCATGAGCCTGTTCTGGACCCTGTCCGATGCCAACACATCATTTCTTAATGGGGCCCAAAACTGTTCACAATGCTGCAAATGTGGTCTGACCAATGCCTTATAAAGCCTCAGCATTATATCCTTGCTGTTGTATTCTAGACTGCTCAAAAAGAATGCAAACACTGTATTTGCCTTCCTTACCACTAACTCAACCTGCAAGTTAACCTTTAGGGAATCCTGCACAAGGACTCCCAAGTTCCTTTGCACCTCTGATTTTTTGAATTCTGTCCCGATTTAGGAGATAGCCTACAACTTTATTCCTTCCACCAAAGTGCATGACCATACACTTCTCTACACTGTATTCCATCTGCCACTTCTTTGCCCATTCTCCTAAAATATCCAAGTCCTTCTGCAGATTCCCTGCTTCCTCAATACTTTCTATCCCTTCACCAACCAAACCTGCATCCTCTGCCGCCAAGAAGGAGAAGGGGAGCACCACCATCTGCAGGTCCCCTTCCAGGTAATACCCCATTCTCACTTGGAAGCACATCAACAGATGTCTATTCCTTCATTTTCACAGGTTAAATTCTTGAGTTCCTTGCTTAACAACTGTGGGAACACGTTCAGCAGAAGGTGTTCAGGCGGCCCACCCCTACTTCTCAAGTGCGGTTGAAAATATCCTTAGCTCTTGAAAAATTAGTGTACTTTAAAATGCAACAGAGGGGAGTGAGCTCTAGCCAAAGAGAATAATTGCATCCACTGACAACTTCTGGCACGTATGTTTGGCAAAAGCCTTCTGTTCGAGGGAGTAGCGGCCCTTGACGGAGTGTATTGGCTGGCCTTCAGTAATCACTTCCTGCTGGCTCATCCAACAGCTTTGTGTGTTTGTGCACGCATCTGTGTAGCCCGTACACCCATCTCAACATTGCTAATGCTAGCCTGGTAATTGATCAACCATGCACTAACCTACTGTACAGTTAAAGACACATCAGTTTACATGGTAGATTGAGCCAAAGATTGTAATTAGCAAAATCTGCCTTGTACAAACACAAGTGTATTCCCTGCAGAGTACTGTATGTTTCATTACCTTCCCCACTGTGCTGTGGTGCTAATCTGTCTTTCGCTGTAGTGGAACCCCAATGGGTTCCCACCATTTAAGCTTTGCCTTTGCTGGTATAATATCGAAAGGAACAAAGTTTCTCTTTAATTTCTGCGAGTGCCCTGTTATTGATTAGTTCTGTGTCAGATAATTGGCTGTGTGTATTGGAGTGCCCAGCCAACGGAGTGCATGCATGTGTTAGGAGTACGTTCAACATAGTGCAGAAACTATCAGGAAGGAGTGGGACCCCTCAGCTGAAACCTGCGGTGGTGTACTTGCAATACAAGGTTGAAGAACGTAGTTTCAAGTGAGGTATGTTCCCGAATGCCTCCTTCTATCCATTGCCTGACCTGTAAGCAGCAACATGGAGCAATGGCTAGACCTCCCTGGTCCTTCACTACCCCCATCACAGTGAACTTAGCCTCTCTCGAATGAGATGCGTTTAACTTTCCTCACAAGTCTGTCTCTGTTGATGTCCTTGAAGAGGATCTTTGTGAGTCAAACTCTGATCGTACTGACTGATACTGAGCTGACACAGGGCCTCCAGCAGGTAATGGATCGCTGGCAAGGAGATAATTCAGCCAAGACCTTAACAGAATAAAGCATTATGAAACAATAAACTACAGACTTTTCAGTCACAGTAATGGATCAGTGAATAGGGTTAATGGGATTCTAGCAATAAATACCTATCTTTCCAGTGATCCTAATTGATTTTAAAACTAGTTCCTGTGGGTAAATTGCTCTCAAATCTCTTTTTTTGTCTTTGTGGACTAACACTGAGGCAATTGCAGAGCAGATGTCTTGACAACCAAGTGGGCTTTGTTTCATCAGATACTTTGAGTTCGACCGACTAGATTAAAGCCAGCATTTGTTTATCTATCTGTGTAACGAACCTTCCATTCCGGCTCCTTGCCCGGTCCCTGCTCCAATATCGCTGCTCATGTCTTCTGTTGCCAAGGCCCCAAGCTCTGGAGATACTTTCCTCAGCTTCAGAACCAGAATCAGGTTTATTATCACCAGCATATGCTGTGAAAGTTGTTAACTTCACAGCAGCAGTTCAATGAAATACATGATAAATAAATATAGAGAAAGAAAGCTGTTACATTAAGTATATATATGTCTATTAAATAGTTAAGTTAAAATCCATAGTGCAAAAACCCCAGAATTAATAAAGTATTGAGGTATTGTTCTTGGGTTCAATGTCCATTTAGGAATCGGATGGCAGAGGGGAAGAAGCTGTTCCTGAATCACTGAGTATGTGCCTTCAGGTTTCTGTACCTCCTTCCCGATAGTAACAATGAGAAGAGGGCATGTCCTGGGTGGTGGGGCTCCTTAATGGTGGACGCCGCCTCCCTAAGGCACCGCTCCTTGAAGATGTCTTAGGTACGTGATGGAGCTGACTAATTTTCGAAGTAGTATTTCAGGTCACCAGACCCGAAACATTCACTGTTTCTCTCCCACATATGTTGTCTGAGTGCATTTTAATCTTTGCATCAAATTTCCAGCATCTGCAGTTTTTTACAGTTTTCTCTTCCTCCCTCAGCCTTTCTGCCCCTCTTCCATTTCAGATGCTGATTTATAAACTATCCTACAGGCTAAGCTTTTGGTCACTTGTCTGCATGTCTCCTTACTTGCACCATATCAGTTTTTCTCTGATTACCCTCTACCAAACGGCATGGAGCAAGATACTATGTTAAAGATTATATTTGTTGTGTAAAGAAATGCATGATGTGCGAGACATTAGGGCTTCCGAGAGGGATCCCTTTGCGGTCATCTGCCTCCCAACTCTGTCAAGAGGGCATCAACTTCTAAGCCACTGCCAATCCCATTTCTAGACAAATGAGATTGCAGATGCCAGAATCTGGAGCAACAAACAACTGCTGGAAGAATTCAGTGGGTTAGGCAGCATCTGTTGAGGGGACAGTCAATGTTTTGGGTCAAGACCCTTCAAGGACTGACAGAGCCAGTATAAAGAGGTGAGAGATAGGAGAGAGTGCAAGAGTTGGCAAGCAATAGGGAGATCCAAGTGAAGAAGGATCTTTTTCTTCTTCTGCCTTTTAATGGCGGTTGGCAGTCCAACTTAAAGGTGCATTTCTGCCACAATTGGACTGGAGTGTGGTGTAGAGAGTTGGGAAATAAAACCCCTACTAGATCTTGTTGAAATTAAAACTAAATTACCCCAGAAATGCCTAAAGATTGTAAATAATGAAAGACAAGAAGAAATAGCATTTCAAGATTTATATTGTATACATTTCTCTGACATTAAATGTACTTTTGAAACCTTTGAAACATAGAATCATAAAACATAGAGACATAGAAAACCTACAGCACAATACAGGCCCTTCGGCCCACAATTCTGTGCCAAACATGTACTTCCTTTAGAAATTACCTAGGGTTACCCATTGCCCTCTATTTTTCTAAGCTCCATGTACCTGTCCAGGAGACTCTTAAAAGACCCTGTTGTATCTGCCCCCACCACCGTCACTGGCAGCCCATTCCACACACTCACCACTCTCTGTGTAAAAAACACCCCTGACATCTCCTCTGTACCTGCTTCCAAGCACCTTAAAACTGTGCCCTCTTGTGTTAGCCACTTCAGCCCTGGGTAAAAGCCTCTGACTATCCACACGATCAATGCCTCTCATCATCTTATACACCTCTATCAGGTCACCTCTCATCCTCCATCGCTCCAAGGAGAAAAGGCCAAGTTCACTCAACCTATTCTCATAAGGCATGCTCCCCAATCCAGGAAACATCCTTGTAAATCTCCTCTGGACCCTTTCTATAGTTTCCACATCCTTCCTATAGTGAGGCGACCAGAACTGAGCACAGTACTCAAAGTGGGGTCTGACCAGTGTCCTATATAGCTGTAACATTACCTCTCGGCTCTTAAACTCAATCCCACGGTTGATGAAGGCCAATGCACCGTATGCCTTCTTAACCACACAGTCAACCCTTGCAGCAGCTTTGAGTGTCCTATGGACTCGGACCCCAAGATTCCTCTGATCCTCCACACTGCCAGAAGTCTTAACCATCATATTTTACCTACCAAAATGAACCACCTTTTACTTAAACAACAGGAATTCTGCAGATGCTGGAAATTCAAGCAACATACATCATATATTCCTAGTGGGGTGGTGGGAGGATGGAGTGAGAGCAGATGTACGTGAAATGGGAGACCGGGAGACCGCTTTGCTGAACATCTACGCTCTGTCCACCAGAGAAAGCAGGATCTCCCAGTGGCCACACATTTTAATTCCACATCCCATTCCCATTCTGACATGTCTATCCACGGCCTCCTCTACTGTAAAGATGAAGCCACACTCAGGTTGGAGGAACAACACCTTATATTCCGTCTGAGTAGCCTCCAACCTGACGGCATGAACATCGACTTCTCTAACTTCCGCTAAGGCCCCACCTCCCCCTTGTACCCCATCTGTTACTCATTTTTATGCACACATTCTTTCTCTCACTCTCCTTTTTCTCCCTCTGTCCCTCTGAATATACCCCTTGCCCATCCTCTGGGTCACCCCCCCCTTGTCTTTCTTCCCGGATCTCCTGTCCCATGATCCTCTCGTATCCCCTTTTGCCTATCACCTGTCCAGCTCTTGGCTCTATCCCTCCCCCTCCTGTCTTCTCCTACCATTTTGGGTCTCCCCCTCCCCCTCCAACTTTCAAATCCCTTACTCACTCTTCCTTCAGTTAGTCCTGACGAAGGGTCTCGGCCTGAAACGTCGACTGTACCTCTTCCTATAGATGCTGCTTGGCCTGCTGCGTTCACCAGCAACTTTGATGTATGTCACCTTTTACTTATCTAGGTTGAACTCCATCTGCCACTTCTCGGCCTGGTTTTGCATGCTATTGATGTCCTGCTGTGACAGCCCTCCACACTATCCACACACCTCCAACCTTCGTGTTGGTTATGGGGAGAAGGTGGTTGCGAGGGAAAATAAATCAGCCATGATAGAATGTCAGAGCAGACTCAATAGACTGAATGGCCCAATTCTGCTCCTATGCCCTATGGTCTTATGGAAATGGGACCTTTTGGTCATGCAAGAAAATTGGTTTCCTTTGCATTTAAATGTTAAGCTGAGCACAGAACAATTAAGTGCACAAACCCTGATCTTTTGGGGCGGAGTCAGTCGCTGGCACAATGGTCCATGCCACTGCAGTTTGAGACAGTGGAAGGGCATCAAGACAGTCCAGTGAACATTCCCATCCATTCCCTTTGTGGGTCAGCTTGCCTTTGCCCACAATAGAATTCTGTAGGAGCGTGATTTTAAAAAAATGCCTTTGTAACCACATCTTTGCTCTTTGAGCAGCAACACTTGACAGTCAGAAGAAGCTGGTCTTCTGAAGGCACGGGAGCAGGAGGAGGGTGCCGAGGCATTTCCCAGCTCCTCACTAGGGAGAAACTCATGGCCGCAGCATAGGTGCTGAACACAGGCGGCCAAGTTAATAGGTGGTTTGCTTTCTGTCACTCTGCTGCGTGCAGATAATGTCAAGCAGAAAGTAATGGTCCTTAACAAGTGAAAAAAAAACAGCTCTAGGCAAGGCAGGAGGGTGGAATTAAAAAAATATTCAACTGGTCAGCGAAGTGAATCTACTGCTGAGTTCTTCAGCTAACACAGTAATTTGCCTGCTGAGACATACAAGAACACATTCACTCTGATGCCTAACTATTAGCAACTAAAGAGAGGCAGGGATTTGTTTAAAATTTGAATCTGTGATTACCTGAATAGGTAATGGCTAATAGCTTTACTCTGATGGTTTACAGCAGCTTGCAGAAGTACCAGGGGATGCTATGTAAATACACAGCATTCGTGGGCACTGCATCCCAGTTCCTAGGGTGAATCACTGCTCATAGAAAGGGTGGGGACCTTATCCTATCCATTCACATAGCTCCGATGAATGTCAGAGGGGATCTATTTCTCCAAACCTTGTCTCAGGGAAGTTACAAATGCACGTCCCAGCACTGAGTGTCTGCAGTGTTCATGGAGGGGGTATAAGCAGTCGACATTTTGGGCCGAAATGTCGACTCTTTATTTCCCTCCATAGCTGCTCCTGACCTACTGAGTTCTTCCAGCATTTTGTGTGTTGCTCTGGATTTCCAGCATCTGCAGGATCTCTTGTGGTATTGAATGGTCTGCAATGGACTTGAATGATCGGCTGTACTTGTCAAGAATTTATTTCCAGCATTCAAAGTTCCCTTCAAAGGCTCTAATGCACCTCTTCTGCCATTATCTGTCTGGAATTGAAATCAGATTTGGATTTGGAATTGGAATTGATTTATTAATGTCACATTTACCGATAGACAACGAAAAACTTCGTTTTACATACCATCCACACAGATCATTCCAAATCATGAATAAATCAAACACAAGGAATTCTGCAGATGCTGGAAATTCAAGCAACACACATCAAAGTTGCTGGTGAACGCAGCAGGCCAGGCAGCATCTCTAGGAGGAGGTACAGTCGACGTTTCAGGCCGAGACCCTTCGTCAGGACTCAAGGTGGTATAAGAGAAAGGCAATAACATCTCTCTACCATTCCCCTGATAAATCATGGGTACCAAGCATATTCGAAACTCTCATGGACTGCTTGGGTTCTTGTTCTTAGTTGTCGTTTTTA
Source organism: Mobula hypostoma (assembly GCF_963921235.1). Taxonomy (NCBI): domain Eukaryota; kingdom Metazoa; phylum Chordata; class Chondrichthyes; order Myliobatiformes; family Myliobatidae; genus Mobula; species Mobula hypostoma. Next base: position 16,762,182 of record NC_086128.1, read on the forward strand.
TTGTTTGTCACTCATTCTCGAGTAAGACCAAGACTGTGGTGTTGTGATGTGTGTGGATATGGCTAATTTGACCAACCGGGACTCGAAGCATCCTTCCTCACAGGTGATGGAGGTGGATGCATGCTGTGGCATTGGTAGTTCATTATTTTCAACAATCTCCTTTCCGCGTCGCCTCCTCCATTCTGCTTCCTCACGCGAGCGAGCACCACTTTTTAAGTGAGTACACCAAACAGGGTAATCCAGTGCTGGTTGTTTCCATTGGGATGTGTCAATGTTGAAGCTCTTCAGGAATGTTTTCAGAGAGTCTTTGAATCTCTTTTTCTGTCCACCACATGATCTTTTCATCACTCATTTGATAATGGTGTGTTCTGCTTCGAGAGACAAAAGGGCTTGATTTTCAGGTGTGATTGATTTTATATCCTGTGGAAAATTTGACCCACTATCAGAGTCAGGTTTATTAGCACCGGCATGTGACATGAAATTTGTTAGCTTAGCAGCAGCAGTTCAATACAATACAAAATCTAGCAGAGAAAGAGGAAAAAAAAATAAATAAAATAAAACATAATAATAAATAAACAAGTAAATCAATTATGTGTATTGAATTGATTTTTAAAAACGTGCAAAAAACAGAAATACTGTATATTAAAAAAAAGTGAGGTAGTGTCCAAAGCTTCAATGTCCATTTAGGAATCGGATGGCAGAGGGGAAGAAGCTGTTCCTGAATCACTGAGTGTGTGCCTTCAGGCTTCTGTATCTCCTACCTGATGGTAACAGTGAGAAAAGGGCATGCCCTGGGTGCTGGACGTCCTTAATAATGAACGCTGCCTTTCTGAGACACCGCTCCCTGAAGATGTCCTGGGTACTTTGTAGGCTAGTACCCAAGGTGGAGCTGACTAGATTTACAACCTTCTGCAGCTTCTTTCGGTCCTGTGCAGTAGCCCCTCCATACCGGACAGTGATGCAGCCTGTCAGAATGCTCTCCATGGTACAACTATAGAAGTTTTTGAGTGTATTTGTTGACATGCCAAATCTCTTCAAACTCCTAATAAAGTATAGCCGCTGTCTTGCCTTCTTTATGACTACATCGATATGTTGGGACCAGGTTAGATCCTCAGAGATCTTGACACCCAGGAACTTGAAGCTGCTCACTCTCTCCACTTTGATCCCTCTATGAAGATTGGTATGTGTTCCTTTGTCTTACCCTTCCTGAAGTCCACAATCAGCTCTTTCATCTTACTGACGTTGAGTGCCAGGTTGTTGCTGTGGTACCATTCCATTAGTTGGCATATCTCACTCCTGTACGCGCTCTCGTCACCACCTGAAATCCTACCAACAATGGTTGTATCGTCAGCAAATTTGTTGACTATGGCTTTGACTTCTGACCTCAACAGGCGGGAACAAGAAGGTAGAAAGCATTAGTAACACTGATCAGACCTGGCAACATCTGTGGAAGGAGGAATAGAGTTAGTGTTTAAGGTCGAAGTCCCTTTATGGCAAGACAGTGCCATGACCTATGCCTCCTAGTCGGGGCAAGCCAAACTGCTTTTGTACACAGAAAGAGAGAATTCTGAGAGAACTACTGTTGGGTGGTAGCAGGATTGAAATGCTCCCATGCTTGAATCTCTGCAAATACCAGGTATCTGTGCTCACAGGAGAAGAGGGGCATTTAGGTAATTGAATGGGATGAACTTGATACTGAGGGGAGAAAGCAGTTCACAAACAGAATTGCATAGTTACCATTGGTAGGCGTGCAGAAAAGTGTTCCACATTTAAACGCCATCTTGCCTCTTGGGTCAGAAGTTGTGGGTGAAATCACAACCCTAGAGTAGAGCATACAGTTCAGACTGACACATCAGTGTAGGTTTGAAGGAGAACTGATCTGTTAGATGTGCTGTCTTTCAAATGAGATGTTTCCACCTTTCCCTTGCAAAATGCAAGATATGATGCGTACAACACAGGTCAGTGCAGAAGCTCTCATCAGGCCTTGGCCAACGTTCTTCCCTCCTCTGGTATAGATTATCTACTCATTCATGTAATTTGTTATGAAGCCAGGAAGGTTGAGCGTGGTGCGACAGACTGGATGGGCCAAAGGGCTGTTTCTGTGTTGTACTTTTCTAAGACTCTATGACACAACGTTCTGAGCTGCGTATATTTCAATGCAAGAAGTATTGTAGGAAAGGCAGATGAGCTCAGGGCATGGATCAACACCTGGAATTATGACATTATAGCCATCAGTGAAACTTGGTTGCAGGAGGGACAGGACTGGCAGCTCAACGGACTGGGTTCCATTGTTTTAGATGTGACAGAGCAGGAGGGATTGAAGGGGGAGGGGTGGCATTACTAGTCAGCGAAAATGTCACGGCAGTGCTCTGTCAGAACAAACTGGAGAGCTCATCTACTGAGGCTCCGTGGGTGGAAATGAGGAATAATAAAGGTATGATCACGTTAAAGGGGCTATATTATAGATCACCTGACAGTCCGCGGGACATAGAGAAACTAATCTACAGAGAGATCGCAGAATGTTGCAGGAAATATAAGATTGTTATAGTAGGTGATTTGAGCTTTTTGCATATTGACTGGGACTCCCATATAGTTAAAGGATATTGTATGGGATAGCATTTGTTAATGTGTTCAGAAATTGTTCCTTAATCAGTACATAGAAGTCTCAATGAGAGAGTATGCGATACTTGATCTCCTATTCGAGAATCAGACAGGGCAGGTGACAGAAGTTTGTGAGGGGGAACACTTTGCATCTAGTGTTCATAATGCCATGAGTTTCATGGTAATTATGGAAAAGGATAGGTCTGGTCCTTGAATTGAGATTCTAAATTGGAGAAAGGCCAATTTTGATGGTATCAGAAAGGATCTGGCAAATGTGGATTGGGACAGACTGTTTTCTGGCACAGGTGTTCTTCGTGAGTGGGAGGCCTTCAAAAATGAAGTTTTGAGAGTACAAGGCTTGTATGTGCCTGTCAGAATAAAAGGTAAAGATAACAAATATAGGAAACTTGGTTTTCAAGAGAGATTGAGGCCTGGTTAGGAAAAAAAGAAAAGAGGTGCATAGCAGGTACAGGCATGCAGGAACAAATGAGGTACTTGAGGAGTATTAGAAATGCAAGAGAACACTTAAGAAGGAAATCAGGAGGGCTAAAAGAAGGCATAAAGTTGCTCTAGCAGACAAGGTGAAGGACAATCCTGAGGGATTCTGCAGGTATGTTCAGAGCAAAAGTATTGCAATGGACAAAATTGGTCCAGTGGGAGATCAGAATGGTAATCCAGCGCAAATGGTGCATATGAGCTTGATTTCAATGTTTAAGAGAAGTTTGGATAGGCACGTGGATGGAGGGCTATGGTCTGTGTGCAGGTCAAAGGGACGAGGCAGTTTAAATGGTTTGGTATGGACTAGATGGGCCGAAGGATCTGTGTCTGTGCTGCACTTTTCTATGACTCTATGACTCTCTAAGTGACAGGGTGCTAGGCAAATGTACATTTCTTCTCATGAAAGATTAAAGAAATATTTTAAGATTTGAACTTGCATCAAACCAACAGGTGTCTAATTGGTTTCCCTCTGAACCAATTGGTTTCACTGTTATCTGCAGTGTCACTTAAAATTAAAATGAAACAATCTCTGATTGAAAATGCTTCATTTTACTTTAATTTAATTGTGTGCACAATGAAATACATTATTGCTTAAAAGCTTATCAGCCTTTTTATTTGAAATGTTATTAAAAATTAAGCAGCAGATATAATGGTGAAGCAATTTACACAGCGGAGGTCTACGTTCCTGCTGGGATGATGCTCTTTTTTTTTTAATAAAGATGTAAGTGAGGTAGAATTTGATGTAGATGTTCAGGAGCAGATGAATGAAGCAATTTACAGATTGTCAGTTGATACCAACCTCTATATGTTTGTGATGGATGCTGTTCCAAATTCATGACTGCAATTAGTGTTCTGAGACCGAAATTACAAAAACAAAACACCAATAATTTGATGCAATCTTAATTGGTATAAACAACTTCTCGAATTCATTTCCTATTGATGTTGGAGCATTGATAGCTGGGTTAATTCAGCATTGTTGTCGCTGATGTATCATAATCAGAGAGTGTTGGCGGAGATGTCATTGCACAGCAAGCACTCTTTCACTTCTTGGGTTTCTGTCAGTCCAGACCTAGAGATTCGGAGGGTGAGTTAGCTTCTTTTTGGGGATTCTCAAACTGATTGGTCAAGGATGCATATCTGCCATCACAAATGGGAATGGACAGAGTTGAGCAAATGGAGCTCGGGCAAATCTAGACTGCAATGCATACATGCCACATTCACCTTTGGAATATGAGCCATGCCCACAAAACGTGATGCTTTGTTTGCCACCTATATATTGTGACCTCCTTGACTGGGATTTTCAGCTTCTTTCGAAACTATAAGCCAGTGTTCATAATTTTCGACCCAGTCAGGTCCATGTGTAGCTTGGAGGGGAACCCGCAGGTGGTGGTGCTCCCCTCGCAGTTCCTGCCCTTTTGCTGGTGGAGGTTGCTGATTTGGGAGGTGGCGGAGTGAGGATTTACAGTTCATTTTGTCGACAGAACAATGGTGGCAGACGGAGTGAATGGGGTGCAGATTACACTGCTGTTTTCTCCTGGAAGGTGTTGAGCACCTTATGTGTTGAGAACCAGCTGAGTCCAGTTGCTTCCAGCTGTCTGTCTTGGAAATATAAATACTCTCCTAGCCTTCCCTAACTCAACTCCAACCCTATCATTCAGGAGCAGCGAATATTAAGAACCGAGCTGCTGCTTTTACAGTGCCACCAAATCAAGCAGCCAGGGACTTGTTTGTTCTGCAGAGACGGCAATGGACGAAGATGATAAGAAATGGCATCGTTAGCAGCAGACAACTGCAGCGAGGAGCCCTTTGATGTGAATTCATTGGACATTCAGCTCAGGTTATGCTTCTGACATGATTTTAAATCGCTTACATCTGAAGAAAAGGGAGCCACTGATAAAACCAGCGCCATCTGCTGCACGACTGCAGCTCAGAGAAGCTGCCGCCTTGATCAGGCCAAGCTGTGCAGAAGCAAGGGACGCAAGGGATTAAGGTGTACAGAGGTTGGGAGAGTCACTCATCTGGAGTGACAGGAGCAAACTGCAATTTTTGGCAGAAGAATGGATTAAATGCACAAAAATGAGAAACTTAAAAACTAATGCCTCTAATCTGGTGTCGTGGATTTGGTGCTCATGGTTCGTCTTTGTGTTGGAAAACCCAAACACAAATTGGGTGATTGCTTCACCGAGTGCCTGCATGGATATAGCAAAGTTCGCCAAAGCTTCCAGATGTCACTTTAGTTAGCGGGAGAGCCTTGGACCAGAGGGCACAGCCTCAGAATAGCAAGACATCCCTTTAAAACAGAGATTAGGAGGAATTTAATTTGCCAGAGGGTGGTGAATGTGTGGAATGCATTGCCACAGATGGCTATGAAGGCCAGGTCATGGGAGATATTTAAAGTAGGGGTTGATAGTTTCTTGATTTGTAAGAAATAGAAGCTGAAGAGTAAGCCAATTGTCCTCTTCTCCTGCTTCATCATTCAAACTGATTGTGACAACATTAAATTCAGAATCAGGATTAATATCACTGGCATACGTTATGAAATTTGTTGTCTTTGCGGCAGAAGTGCAATCCAATACATAATAATAAAGAAATGCGAATTGCAGTAAGTAATGAAATAGGTCTATATGAAGGGCAGTCAGTAGGGTCTTTATCTTTCTTAAGAATTAAAGAAATAGAAGCTTTATAAAATGTGGGAGGTAACTCTCCTAACAAAAAAGAATCTTTAAGCGTTTCCAACATATATGGAGAAAGCAATTTTTCAAATTTTTAATAAAATCCTACAGAATAACCATCCAATCCAGGAGCTTTACCAGATTATATAGTTAAATTAATTAAGCAGTGCAAAAATAGAAATAAGTGTAGTGAGGTAGTGTTCATGGGTCCAAAGTCCATTCAGAAATCAGATGGCAGAGGGGAAGAAGCTGTTCTTGAATTGTTAAATGTGTGTCTTAGGCTTCTCTATCTCCTTTCTGATGGTAGTAACAAGAACAAGGCATGACCTGGGTGATGGGGGTACTTAATGACGAATATGGCCTTTTTGAGGCATTATCAATATTATGAGATAGTTAACACTTTAACCTTGTATCTCCCATTATTTTCTTTATCCTCATTCCAATTTCTTTCTGTTTATACCTTCCCAAACACACCTTTCCCACTCTCTCAAGTTCATGTTCAGCCAAATTCTCTCTCAGTCATACCTTTTATATTATTCAGTTTTTCCTGACATTCCCATTGCTCTCTCCACCCCAGCCCCATCACTGAACTAAGACATTCTCAACCGATTCCCTCTCCACGGAAGCTGCCCAGAATATTTTCGGGATTCAGAATTTTTTGTTTTCAGATTTCAAGCAACTGCCCGAGTTTGCTTTGAAAGAAAACAAAATTTCATTATTTCAGTGCTTTGACACACTGCCACTTCAATACATGCTGTGTTATTTGTAGGTGGAGATTATAATTATTTAGAGGGCTGTACCACTTTAACTGTGATTGTTCAGTGCATTTTAGGATCTGTATGAATATAACTAGAAGAAATGCAAGTTCAGGGGGATAATTTCAGATGGAAGCAAACAACTGCAGTCTGGAAAGTTGGGGTTGAGGCTCCCAAACTATTGGTGGCTTGAGAACGTCTTTACAAGGAAAACTGAAGTCCAAATCCATATAATGAAGATATTCTCACACTACTCCTAAAATCAATGGCTAAGGACTGTTAAAGGAATGGCATCGATGTTGTTCACCAGTACTTTAAAACAAAGTATGCTTTTAAGAGAATTTGACTCTTTGGAGTCTTGCTTGACAACTTTTAGGGCATTGGTGTGGGAGATAGCCCATTCCAGAATGCCTTAAGTATAGCCGAGGAATGATTTGATTGGTTACTTCATAACCCCGCCCCCCCCCCCCCACACTCTAATCTATTTACAATGCAGAGGCAAAATTTGTACCATCTTAGTAACGAGTACTCAGTAGGATATGACCCGGACCAGCATTCGTCCTTCCTCAAGTGGAGAATTTGGTCAGATGTCCATTTTGGTGTCTTATGCACTTAATCATGGAGGTCAGTCAAATATCGTTAGACAGCGGCAGTATAATGTTATCACTGACATGATTGGCAGCACCTCTCTCTGTTCATATACTTGTCCTCATGGGCAAAAGCATTCTCGACATGAAATTATTGGCAGTTTCACGGCCGCTGATTCCAGCCAGGCTTGACCCCACCTTGCTCCAGTTGTTGTAGGGCTTGTTCACATGAATTTCTTTCAGCTTTCCCTGCTGTTTAATATTAATTGATATATATTTATCTCTGTTGAAAACCGGAGTGCGTCCGTCAGAACAGAAATGCCGAAAGCTGGTCACTTCAGGCTGGATTCTGTTTTGTGACGTGGAGCTTTGGGCCTGTAACTTTCCTTCAGCAGAGTGCAGTGGAGATCTGGCTTCACCCGTGTGTTTTCAGTATGGCGAATGTCGCATCTGAAAGGGACAGAGCAGGCACTGGCCACCAGACTCCGTGTGCTGGTCAGGCTCACCATTATTAAAGTGGGCTTGGCCACCTCTTCCATGCTGGGCAGGGGTTGACTCAGGTTCAGATTTCTTTATCACATGTACGTTGATGGACAGTGAAATGCATCATTTGCATCCACAACCAACACACCCAAGGCTGTGCTGTGGGCAGCCGGCAAATGTTGCCACACATTCCAGCACCAACATAACAATGCTCAGCAGAACACAGAGCACAGGGAGCTCCTAAAGAGCAACAACAAATCAAGCCCCTTTCCTCCCACCCACACTCGCAGAGAGTCCTCCAACTCCAGGCTCCTAGGTTTCGGCCATCAGGCTCCAAACCTGTGCGAGGCAGGACATGGGGCCTCCCCTACCCCAACATTGACCTTTGACGTTGCCCCTGCCAATGCACCGAACACCTCACTGTGTACTCCTTCAGGAGAGTTGGTGAGCAAACACACTCAAGGCAGCTGGCACTCAATCTCCCCTTGCCCGCTGCCCTTCATGTTCGGTCTCCGAGCTACCCTCCGTACTATGTGCGGATGTCTGTAAGGGCTGCTGGCTGCAAGTGATGGTCTCATCTTTGCTCTTTTGGTGTACAGCCTGCACCCTGGCCAGGCTGGTATCGGAAAGGGGCAAATGCCACAGTGGAAGTTGGTGCACTGAAGGAGTGGTGGGCAGGGGGAGGTTGTGGAATGACAGCACAATCACTTTCAATGTTCTCAGTCTCAGCTGCTGGCGGATGAGTGGGAACTGCCTTCTCCTACTTCAGCCAGCACTTGCTCCGTCAGTTAGCGGGCACAGTTGCTGCTTGTGCTTGCTCTGTGTTGCCGATGTGTCATTGTGATGTGCCTCTCATGGCTGAATAGCTGGTAGCGTGAGCTGTGGGCGTGAATGTTGGTGTGTTGGTAAAAATGTGGAGGTGTGGTAGGGTGTATGGATGCAAGGTCCCTGTTCTGACAGGTTGTTAGGCGTGGTGCATTGAACGGTGTGTGAAGGCGTTGGTGGAAAATAGCAATTGACGATTCATTTGCTGACCTTGACCTTGTTAGATCATGGAACTTTTGCGGCACTGTCCTCAGGTCCTTGGGCCTGTGGTCCTTATGTTCACCTCCACAGCTCTCACGCCCCACTGATGTTCTTGCCCATGCAAGGCCAACACTTCCAACCAGCGTTTACCTTTGGAGTGTCCTCCCTCATCTGTTCCGCCACTCACCCTCCCCTGAATAAGGCATAGGCAGGCTGGTGTTAGCCACGGTCACGAGAATGAGCCCAGCGGTGAAGTGCCAAGGCAACCTGCACCAAGCGTGTTGCTGACTGGATGCTGAGATGGTGCTGGCCAGGACACGACACAAGCTTTCAGTGTAGCCTGCCCTGCGACATTTGGGGATGTGTTAATCCCACATCACAATCTCTGCTCTATCAATGATCAATCACTTCAACCAGTTGTTAATAGGTTCATTGACTCAAGTATCCAACACTGACATTTTACTTCATATTTTTCTTACCAGAAGACCAAAATTGGCAGTTTGCCTCTGCCAAGGACATTGTGGATGCTCACCATTTTAAACAACTCTTTAAGATTCCTGTGGAGTTTTCCTCAGGCTTAAACACTGGATGAGAAGACAGTCTTTGGAGAAATGCCAAATGGCCTCCTCGGCTTCAGCTGTCAAAACTCAAACTCTTGAAGCTCTATTCTTGACAGGAAATTTTATTTATTTTTAAAATTTTATTTTAGCAATACAGTGCAAAGTAGGCCCTTCTGGCCCTTTGAGCCACGCCGCCCCAGCAACCCCACAACAAGCCTAATTAACCCTAACCTAATCACAGGACAATTTACAGTGACCAATTAACCTACCCGGTGCATCTTTGAACTGTGGGAGGAAACCAGAGGACCCGGAGAAAACCCACACATTCCATGGGGAGGACATACTTGAACTCTGAACTCCAATGTCCGAGCTATAATAGCGTCCCGCTACACAACTATGGCGCCCAGGTATGGACTTTGTCCCCTGTGAGATGGAAAAAAGCCGTTTGGTATTATAAGGAGTTGAAAATGTGAGATGCTGTCAAACTTTCTGGAAATAAATTGGTAGGCTTGCGGTTGCTGCAGTCCAACAATAATGGAGTTATGGAGTAACCATAGCAATCAGTCTCTATCTACTCATCCGCACGAGCCCCGATATAGAGTGAGCAAATGGTTCAGTGCCGAAGCATGACGTTGTAGATCAAAAGAAACCTCCTCTGGCTGAATGTATTGCACTTACTGCATTCTGTGGTTCAATGGATACCATTCTTGGCTCTGAGTCAGAGAATTAAGTTCAAGTCCTGCTCACAGCCTAAGATACCAAGCCAGGGGTACTCATTCAATGGTTATGAAAAATATTGGATTGCTATTACAAAAGAGAGAATGGTCCCCCAGGAGACCTTAACTCTCAATCAACATTATTAAAACAGTTCATCTGATGAAAATGTGCGTGTGGCTCCTATATTGCAAGAGTTACAGTGGTTTAAATCACTTCAAATGGCAGAATAGACGAAGTTCTTTATCCCTTTTCTCAAATAACTCATAAGCATGTATCTCAGGTTATGTTATGGCTTGTCAAATCAGGCAAACTCCTCAAATGGTCTTTGTGATTGAAGCTAGACTGAGCTGAGTTGTTTGCTCACAGTTAACCTCACAATTTTAAAGTGGAATTTGTCATATGCGCAAGTACTTGTAGCAGCACATCCTGTAGCTTCAGATACACAGCATTCATTAGAAAAACAAGGTTTAAGCATAAATTATAATTCAAAGAAAAGCCATCGGTCAAGGAAGGTCGCTCCTTTTCATTTTGGGGTCTTTTTGTCTGAATTTCAGGGCCATGGATTTTGTACAGATATTAGTAGATGGGACTGGTTTAGAGCAAGCTCCCTCCCCAAGCCCAAATAATCATTTAGCATATTAAAGAGATACAGTATAATGTGCTTAGGCACTTACATTTAAATAACAATAGAAAACACTAGGGATACTCAGCTAGTCAGTTAGCATCCATAGAGAGAGAAACGGAGTTAACATTTCAGGTCAATGACCTTTTATCAAGTTTTTACTTTAATTTCCCGCCCACATCCCTGCATTTGATCCTGCATCACAAGAAGGCTGGCAAATTGCTATTGAAGTTAAGACACCTCTCTGGGCTGAATTTTCAGATGGCCTTTATTACTGTTCTCGTCAGTAGGCGTGAGTCTGGTGCTGATGCAGGGTCTCAAACCTGAAACATCGACCGTCCTGTTGCCTCCACAAACGCTGCCTGACCTACTGAGTTCCTCCAGCAGCTTGTCTTACGCGCTTGGTTGTGTATGCTGGTCAAGCTGTAGGTCTTCTTTGAGTCAGTGAGCAGACGACCTCCTGCTCCTGCCCCTCAGTCAGCAGCGTGGCCTCAATAAATTTCCAGATGCACTCATCACATCTGGGAACATCAAACTATCAAGGAAACTTTATTTTAAGACGTTGCATTTAAGAGTATTGAATGGTGTGCAAGAACAGGGCAGCTTGTAGCTTGACTGGTGAGCTTTGTCAATAAGCTGTTTACTGACTGTAGGTGGGTCAACTTTTCCCGTGGACAGAAACTCAATTTGATCATTTGTAATCTCTGCTCCACTGGTAATTTGCCCACCTGAGGCAACTTGCTTCAACTCCTGTCTAAATTTCATCAGAATCAGATGCTGCTTGAAAGAACACGAAGGATAGCTTGCATAATGTCGACTGAGCTCTTCAGGCAGACAGGAAAATGGGGTCTTGGGGAATTTGTTTCTCAGCGTCTTCCCCGTCTTGGCAACTTTTGATAAGATGGCCCTTCTTTCCCGGAGCTGTCCATCTCATCTTTGCTTGGCGGGGTTTTCTTATGCCAGGCATCATGACCAGGTGGCATTGTGAATGGGCAGACTGTGCCCTGCTCTCTGCCAAAGCAACCATGTGACTGAAAACTCGGAGCTGCTGGGAGGGGAGACTGACTCCAACGAACACCACCACTACCTCAGCTCTCCCTCATGTTACAGAGAAGTCAGGTCCCTCCACTCCATCCATCTGGCCTGAAACAACTGTGAGACCTTGTGTATCACATTATATAACATGTAAACCCTGCTCAGAACTGTGAGAAAAGTGACAGCAACAACAGCCTTGCATCTTCACCTTAGTAAGACCATTCACAAGAGCTTGGATGAAAGTCAATACCAAGCCACATGAGGGCAGGTGATGATCTTTAAGGAAAATCTTTAAAAACAAAAAGGTTTGGGGAGTGAATTCCAGAGCTATGGATCTTGTACCTTGTATATAAGAGGCCAGAATTGGAGGAGTGCAGATAATTGGAATTGGTTTATTATTGTCACATGTATTGAGATACAGTGAAAAGCTTTGTTTGTGACAGATCGTTCTATACGTAAGTTCATTGAGGTAGAACGAGAGAAATAAAAGAGCAGAATGCAGAATATAGTGTTGCAGTTACAGAGCAAGTGCAGTGGAGGTGGACAAGTAAGGTACAAGGTGGGTTGGGAGATCAAGAATTCATCTTTATTAGATGAGGTCCTTTCAAGAGTCTCACAACAGTGGGATAGAAAGTGTTGTGCAAGTAGACAAATAAAATGCAAAGATCACATCAATGTAGATTGGGAGATCAGGCGTTCACCTTTTAGAACCTGAGGTCCATTCAGGAGTCTAATAAGAGTTGTCCTTGAGGTGGTTGTATCTTCTGTCCATCTGGGGTGGGGGTGGAGAAGAGAGAATGACTAAAGTGGGTGGTGTCTTTGATTACAATGGCTGCTTTTCCAAGGCAGTGGGAAGTGTAGGCTGAGCAGTGGAGGGGAGGCCGATTTTCATGATGGACTGGGCCGCGTCCACAACTCTCTGCATTCCCTTGCAGTTTGGACAGGGCACACTCAGAGAATCAGACGATTGTAGGGCTGGAGGAGAGTTAAAGGAGGGAGTGAAAACAGATCTTAACAATAAATGTCTTTTCCTAAGCTAGTGAGACCCCAGCAACACCAGTAAAGCAATTCACACACCGTGCCGTTTGCTCAATGCTGCCAGCTAAATCAGGGAAAGAATTCCCCACAGAAAGCACTGCTGAGCATGGTTTGGAAGTCAGAATGCAAATTCAGGGATGTGGGAAAAATAACCCCACAGACAATAATTATGCAAAGAACTGAAAGCATTAAAACTGTGAATGGCACCCTGATGCACCAGCCCCCACTTCCCTCCTCCTTTCTTCAGCAATCCTGTTGTTAATGTGATATGCTGAGGTTCATTTGCCTTAGCTTCAGGGGGTTGTAAATGAATTTAAACCTTTGATTTTGATTTTTTTTCTTTTGAAATTGTTCCAACCATAGCATATCAGTGCTAGTTTTCATGTGTTCCTGCTTTTGAAAAAGAAATGATTTGCCTATTTGACCTTGGTCGTCCATGGAGCCTACAATCGTTTGACCTTCACCCAGATTTATCTGAGGCAAGAATCGGACCTTTGCTTCTCAATTACAGTCATTTCTCACTGAAGATAAGTGATGATGCTGTCAGGTACTGAGGCTCAAGACACAGTAACAACGGGGACTGGGGGCAGCAGTAACTTGCCAGGCTCATCTCCATCAGGAGGTCCATGGGAGAGACCCCCCCCCCGCTGCCTCAGTGGGGGTCCAAGGAATGAACCACACCTTGGGGGTCCATGGGATTGAATCCCCACCCTGAAGATGCATGAGAGATAGCCCCCCACTCTGGAGGTCTGCAAGAGAGACCACCCACCTGGGGTGGGGGTGGGTTTCTGTGGGAGAGATTCCCACCCTGGGGGTTTACAGAGGACCATACATGTCCTGTGCTTTTTTGCATTACTACAATCAGTTGAAAGGAATATCTTTGCTGCAAAAATATTTCCATCCAGCCCGTAGCAAGAGGCCATTTGGCCAATCAGACACCCCAGGTTGACCCAGACACTCATATCCATAATATCTTCAAATCTAATTGTCCTTCTTGGTCAAAGGATCAAAAAGGCTTGAAGAAGAGTTTATGTTACTCAGTAGCAGGGGTTTGGAACTCATTGCCTGAATCTATGTTTCTATTGACTTCAGAAAGGAGTTGGGGGCAGTGCAAATGATCCCGTCTACCTCAATGGTGCTAATGTTGAGAGCTTCAGTTTCCTAGGAGAAAACAACACCAATAGCCTGTCCTGTCCAACCATGATGATTTCACAGCCAAGAAAGCTCACCAACGCCTCTACTGCCTTGAGGCTAAAGATATTCGACATGTCCCCATTGACTCATCAATTTCTATTGATCCACCATAGAAAGCATGCTGTTGGGATGCAGAACAGTTTGATATGGCAACTGCTTTGTTCATGACTGCAAGAAACAGCAGAGAGTTGTGAACATCACAGGGTCCAGCCTCCCCTCCATGGACTCTGTCTGTGCTACTCACTGCCTCAGTAAAGCAGCCAGCATGATCAAAGACCCCATCCCATATTCTCTCTTCCCCCCACTCTCATCCGGTAGAAATACAAAAGCCTGAAAGCACGGACCACCAGGCTCAAGGACAACTTCTAACCCACTGATATCAAACTGTGAATAGACCATAAGACAAAGGAGCAGAAGTAGGCCATTCAGCCCATCGAGTCTGCTCCGCCATTTTATCATGAGCTGATCCAATCTCCCATTTAGTCCCACTCCCCCGCCTTCTCACCATAACCTTTGATGCCCTGGCTACTCAGATACCTATCAATCTCTGCCTTAAATACATCCAATGACTTGGCCTCCACTGCCACCCGTGGCAACAAATTCCACAGATTCACCACCCTCTGGCTGAAATATTTCTTCACATCTGTGTTCTGAATGGGCGCCCTTCAATCCTTAAGTCATGCCCTCTCGTACTAGACTCCCCCACCATGGGAAACCAACTTTGCCACATCCACTCTATCCATGCCTTTCAACATTCAAAATGTTTCTATGAAGTCCCCCCTCATTCTTCTAAACTCCAAGGAGTATAGTCCAAGAGTGGTCAAACGCTCCTCATATGTTAACCCTCTCATTCCTGGAATTATTCTAGTGAATCTTCTCTGAACCCTCTCCAATGTCAGCACATCCTTTCTTAAATAAGGAGCCCAAAACTGCACATAGTACTCCGAGTGAGGTCTTACCAGTGCCTTATAGAGCCTCAACACCACATCCCTGCTCCTATACTCTATTCCTCTAGAAAAGAATGCCAACATTGCATTCGCCTTCTTCACCACCGACTCAACCTGGAGGTTAACCTTAAGGGTATCCTGCATGAGGACTCCCAAGTCCCATTGCATCTCAGAACTTTGAATTCTCTCCCCATTTAAATAATAGTCTGCCCGTTTATTTCTTCTACCAAAGTGCATAACCAGACACTTTCCGAAATTGTATTTCAATTGCCACTTCTCTGCCCATTCTTCCAATCTATCCAAGTCTCTCTGCAGACTCTCCATTTCCTCAGCACTACCGGCCTCTCCACCTATCTTCGTATCATCAGCAAACTTAGCCACAAAGCCATCTATTCCATAATCCAAGTCGTTGATGTACAACATAAAAAGAAGCGGCCCCAACACGGACCCCTGTGGAACACCACTGGTAACCGGCAGCCAACCAGAATGGGATCCCTTTATTCCCACTCTCTGTTTCCTGCCAATCAGCCAATGCTCTATCCATGTATGTAACTTTCCTGTAATTCCACGGGCTCTTATCTTGTTAAATAGCCTCATGTGTGGCACCTTGTCAAAGGCCTTCTGAAAATCCAAATACACAATATCCACTGCATCTCCCTTGTCTAGCCTACTTGCAATTTTCTGAAAACATTGCAATAGGTTTGTCAGGCAGGATTTTCCTTTAAGGAAACCATGCTGAGTTCTGCCTATCTTGTCATCTTGTATGATAAGATGGACTCTTGGCCTCAAAGTCTACCTTGTTTTGATCTTGCACTTTACTGTTTACCTGCACTGCACTTTCTCTGTAGCTATTCTGTGTTGTTATTGTTTCACCTTGATCTGCCTCAATGCACTGTGTAGTGATTTGATCTGTATGAACAGTATGCAAGACAAGCTTTTCACTGTGTCTCGGTACATGGGTACATGTGACAATAGTATACCAATACAAATCAAAGGCCCTTCCCACTTATAAACCTGGATGAGCTTCTGAAGAGCCTTTCCATTCAGGGCTCTGAGTCAGATGCTGGACTGTGGGACTAAATTTAATAACCACATTTTGTTATCACAGACTCAGTAACCTTGTTGTAATTCTTATTCCTAGTCCCAGCAGGAGCCAGCATTTCAAAATATAGGCACAGAAAGATCCTGGTCCATTCCTTGAGCCTGTTTTACCACCCAGCAAGATCAAGGCAGATTGTCAACTGTCGATTTTAGTAAATGCTGAGTCATTTGGAGTTGGCCACATTCGTGGGCCTAGAGTCACATACACATCAGTGCAAGGATGACAGATTTATTACCCTGAGGGCATTAACGACCCAGATGGTGTTTAGTGCCTTCTATGTTACTTCTGAGTTGCTTTTATAAATTTCAGATTATTGCCTGGATTTAAATTTTACAGTGGCCCTTCTGGGATTTGAACTCTAGCCTTTGGTTCACTCATGCAGCAGTGTAAACTGCTGTGCTATATCCTGCCAAAAGGCCTCCTTCTCTGACCTAACATTCTACGATTCTAGAGCCTGACTCTCCTCCCTTATCCAGATTTTCACCTGTGACTGATCTTCCGATTTCAAGTGAGATTTGAACCTTTGTAAAGCAGAAGGCTGTGTCTTTGAGAAACAGCTCGAAACGTGTACAATTCCGACTGGATCCTTCCCAGGGATCAGAGCAGGCCCTGATCTTTCTTCTCCTGTGTTCACCAGCCTCATGTTTTCCTGAGTCATTTCAACTGAATGACTGAATTATTTACTGTGTTATTACTTTAAGCTGCCTCATCAGGTAATCGAAAATTATTCATTCAGGAGCACTATCACAGTTCAAAGCTACCGCAGAACTTGTGCACTGAATAATTTTTTTTCTTTTCTCATGCCAAAATATAAATGAACCAAAGAAAAGATGAAACAGTTAACTCCAAGCAGCAAACTTGGAACAAATGAGTTACACTCCCAACTGGCCTACTCTTGACAGGACGGGATTCAGTGCTGATTTGGACTGAACCAATTTAGAGAAAAGACTTCACAGATTTCTTGAAGCCATTGCAACTGAGTAGAACAGTGTCACTAGCAGGAGGGTTCTAATTTATCTTTATTTCCTTAAATCCTGTCAGCGCACAATTCCAGATTAATGTTTTTCGAAAGGGCAGCCAAAGGAGGAAAAAATGTTTTCCTCATCAAGTTCTTAAGGGTTGTGTCCTTTAAGCACTCCCCACAACATTTAAACAGTACATCAAAAGTTCTTTTGGTTTCCATTCCTAAATTTATTTATTCTCTCATACAATCTGGTCATTGTTGCCTTCTTGAACCACTGCAGCCATTTTGATGAGGAAGGAGTTTAGACCCGGCTGTGATGAAGGATTGGTGATGTAGTTCCAAGTCAGGATGGTGTGTGACATGGAGGGGAACGTGCAGCCACTGCCTTTGTCCTTCTTGGAGGCAGAGGTTGTGGTTTGGGAGCTGCAGTTGGAGTAGCCTGGGCTGAGTCACTGCAGTGCATTTTGTAGGTGATGCACATTGCTGGTGGTGGAGGGGGCAAGGGGGAGTGTGTAGAGTGGTGCACCGAGTCAAGTAAGTGGGCTGCTTTGCCCTTGATGGCCTTGAGCTTCTTGAGAGTTGTCGGAGCTGCATCATCCGGGCAAGTGGAAAGTGTCCCATCACACTCCTGCACAGGGCCACAAGAAGCTGCAGGCACTCAGCCAGCTTCCCCATGGGCACAACCCTCCCCACCATCGAGGGAACCTTCAAGATGGTGGTGTCTCAGGAAGGTGGCATCCATCACTAGGGTCTCTCGCCATCCAATACATGCCTTCTCCTCATTACTACCACCAGGGAAGGAGGTACAGGAACCTGAAGACCCACATTCAATAATTCAGGAACAGCTTCTTATAATTTATAGAAATGGTATATCTTTGCACTGTATCAATATCACAGAACAACAAATTTCACATCATATACCTGTCCAACTCTTGGCTCCATCCCTTCCTCTCCTGTCTTCTCCTATCATTTTGGATCTCCCCCTCCCCCTCCCACTTTCAAATCTCTTACTAGCTCTTCTTTCAGTTAGTCCTGACGAAGGGTCTCGGCCCGAAACGTCGACTGTACCTCTTCCTAGAGAGTGAAAATAAACCTGATTCTATATAACTCCTTCAGTGATGTCCTGGGACTGGGATGATGGACCTCCAACAATCATAGTCATGTGAGTCAGATTTCCACTAATAGAGAGTTCTCCTTTGGATGGCCATTTACTTCAGATGTATCAAGGATCCTTGACAACACACTTGGCCAAGTGCTGTCTCATCAAGGGTAACCACGCACACCTCACGACTGAAGTTCATTTTTGGTCCATCTTTGGACCAAGGCATAGAGGAGATCTGGAGTTCAGCGGTCCTGGTAGAAGCCAGACTGTGCATCAGGTTCAGTTTATTGATGAGTAAATGCCAGCTGATAACAGTGTCAATTGCAGCTTTCATCGCTTTGCCGATAATTGAGAACAGAGTCATCAGGTAGTAATCAGCAGGTTTTGTCATGCTTCCTGTGAACAGGACATACTTGGAAAATTTTCCACATAGTTGGGTAGATGCCAATGTTGTGACTGCATTGGAACAGCTTGGTCAGAGGTACAGTTGGTTTTGGAGTCAGGTCTTCAGCATTACAGTTGGGATGGTGTCAGGTCCCAGAGCCTTTGCTGTATCCAGTGCTTTTGTATTCACACAGAGTGAATTGAACGGACTGGAGACTGGCTTCTGTGCTGGTGGGGATCTCTGGAGGAAGCTGAGACGGACCATCCACTCAGCACTTCTGACTGAACATGGCTGTGAATTGTTCAGCCCCATCTCCAGCACTCACAGACTGAGCCCCATTCTCACTGAGGATGAGGAGGTTCCTGAAGCCTCCTCCTCCCATTCCCTGTTTAACAGTCCACCTCCATTCTCAACTAGATGATGCCTCGACATTGACCACAGTCACTCTCAGCTCACCTCTGGATTTCAGCTCTTTGGACCAAGACTGCGATGAGGCTAGGAGCCAAGTGAACCCAAAGTGGGTATCAGCAACTTATTGCTTGCTCAGGAAGTGCAAGGGGTGAGGAAGATCACATTCCTGTAACTCAGGCCACAGGTTTCCAATATTGTTCGGTCTCAGTGAAATTCTGAGCTTCCTGGTCATCCTTTAACCATGGATGTGCTGGTGCTTTCAAGCAGAACCACTCCCTTGTGGCACTCAGGAATGGATACGTTGGGAAAAAATGTAAAGAACTGTCCAACTCACAGGTTTAACTGACAAATAGCAAAATACATGTGAAACACCCTGGTTTCCGTGGCTGCGTAAGTCTAGGGGAGTCACTCTCAAATCCTGCCAAACTCGTGAGATTGAGACAGCTCAATCCCACCCTAAACCCCGGTTTGTGTGGGTGCTGTGTAATTCGCTACCTTGTTATAAAATAATGCTACAAAATGACAGACAGGACACTGCATACGATTAAAAGAATTACATTTATGAATCTTAACTAAAGGGTTAGTAAAGAATAACAAAAAGAAAAGGACCCGTTCTAATTAAACAGTCAAATGCGCATAAGTTGGAGCTCATCTTGAACTTCTGTCACTCACGCGCTGGGCCCTCGGTCAACGGGAAAGCACACATCGCCTTCCGAATGTTGCTCGCAATCCATCTCGAGCAAACGGGTCTCCCACCAAATCGTATGGTAAGACCAGTTCTCCCCAGCATCTTCTCTCTTCATCTCCCGCTGGATACAAGCCCAAAACCAACCCTCACCAAAAAAAACCTCCCCTTAATTCAACCATCTTAATTGGATGGTACACATTTCTCCTCATCTCTTATCTTCAACAATAACCCAAACAGGCTGAAAACGGAACAGACTGCTCTTACAGAACTGCCAAATGAAATACATACAGCATAACAGTAAAAATATAAACCAGGCCATTACACATGTACGCGTATGTTGAAGACTTTGCAGTTGAGACTCTTTCACAGCAGCTCGTGTGTATGAAACAAATGGCCACAAACTGCACTCTCATAATCTGTTTTTCTGACAATAGATATTGGGCAGAGCACTGTAGGTATCTCAGCTAAAAACAGAACGTGCTGAAAATGCGCAGCACGTCAGGCAGCATCTGTAGAGAGGGAAATAATGCGAATAACTTAGGTTATCAGAACTGGGGATATTTTTCACCACTCTCCCAGGCAGTGCGCTTCAGGTACTCACCACTGGGTGGAAAAGGCTACCCGCCCACACATCACCCCTCCCCGTCCCGATCCCCTCGCTCTTCTTTCAGGGGTCTTTTACCAGACCCAAACAGACTTGGGCCTTCCTTCACCATTTCACCCCCAAAGCTACATCTCTCTCCGTGCAGCGCTCCCTCAGCAACCACTGTCAATTTTATGCGTATTTTCTTTGATCTGAACATCAGCCTACAGCTGACTAGCTCAAGGTTGAATGCTATTGATGGTCCACAGCTGAGATGCAATAAGGAGGCTAAAATCATTCCTCTTTACTGCTACCTGTCCATGAGAAGACCATTATCAAAGTAGACTTGATATTCACCGAAGAATATAGAGTCATGGAGCATTACAGCGCAGAATCAGGCCCTTTGGCCCTTGTAGTCCATGCTGAACTATCATTCTGCCTACTCCCGTTGACCTGCACCCGGACTATAGCCCTCCGTACCCCTCCCATCCATATACCTATCGAGATTTCTCTTAAGTGTTGAAATGAAACCCACATCCACCATTTGCGCCGGCAGCTCATTCCACTCTCTCACCACCCTCTGAGTGAAGACGTTCCCCCCTCATGTTCCTCTTAAACATTTCACCTTTCACCTTTTGCATCGAGCAGTACAACGCAGGAACAGGTCCTTCGACTCACAATGCCTGTGTCAACAATGATGCCAAATTAATCCCTTCTGCCTGCACATGACCCATGTCCCCCTATTCCCTGCCTGATCATGTGTCTGTATAAAAGCCTCTTCATACCTTCCACCACCCCTGGCAGCCTGATCCAGGCACCCATCACTCTCTGGGTAATAAAATCTCATTTCAACTCTTCCCCTCTCACCATAAGTGACATGCCCTCAAGTTCAGGGGCTCTTAAATATTGTGCGGATGTCAGGAAAAGCAGGGTGGTGGTCATGAATTGGAAGGATGTGTGATGATGAGCCTTTAACTTGAAACATCAACCGTTTCTCTCACTACGGATGCTGGCTGGCCTGCTGAGCGTTTCCAACATTCTCTGCTTTTGTTTTAGTTCCAGGGAGTCAGAGCTCAGATAGTGTTTTAGCACTTCATTGAATTGTTTGTGCATGTAACATCAAATACTTGGGAAATAGCATTTTAATCACACAATTATTAATATTCTAAAGCTGTAGCTCATTAAAACTTAATAAAAGCAAGGAGTGACAATAGTGCCCCAGAGTACAGCCAATCAGACGATGCGATTTAGTGGTACAATGATTATTCAAATATGAAATGGAGAATTGATTTTTAAGTACTACAAAGCCTGGATTCTAGTGGATTTTGTTATTTTTAATTATATGTATGTACCAGCAGGAGAAGAAATTGTGTTCAAACTAGAGGCAGGCTGTATATATTTGTCATTTTAAACTATCTTCCTGCATGCAGGCAGAACATGGTTTCATCAAACAATTTAGATACGTTTTTGGAGACTTGGGGAGTTGAGGTCAATGGGGAACTGGCAAAGAGGAGGAAATGAGGCCTGGGAGGGATCAATCATGATCACATTGGATGGCAGGGCAGGTTTGAGGGGCCGAATGGTCTACTCCTGCTCCTGTTTTCTTAATTTCTCTCTTCTGTCATAATGATGAGGTACTGCATTTCTTCACCTCCTGTCCCCACCTCACATGCCTCACAGAACTTTGCAGCTCATTGATAGTGTCTTAAAGAAAATGCCAGATATTGGGATACATTTTGTCGCTGTGTGCCAGCGCCTCTGCCAGGGCTGACATGGTAGGGTCAGGAAGGGGAAGTCAGGAGAACACAGCCCAGTCCTCACTGAGGGGTCAGCAGTGGAACGAGTGAGCAGCTCCAAGTTCCTGGGCATCAACATCTCAGAGGATCTGCTCTGGGCCCAACATCTTGGTGCAATCATGAAGAAGGCAAAGTAGCAGTTATATTTCATTAGGAGTTAGAGGAGATTTGGTATGTCACCAAAGACTCTTGCAAATTGCTACAGTGGAGAGCATTCTGAGTGGTTGTGTCACTGTTTGGTATGGAGCCTCTAGTACACAGGATCGCTGTAGACCTAGCCAGCTCCATCCTCCCCTCCAACTCAACCCTCCCCACCATCGGGGACTTCTTCAAACGGTGTTACCTCAAGAAGCCGGCATCCATCGTTAAAGACCCTCAACATTGGAGATATGTCCTCTCTCATTACTACCATCAGGGAGGAGGTACGGGAGCTTGAAGATACACACAATGTTTTAGAAACATCTTCTTCCCTTCTGCCATCCAATTTCTGAACGTTCCATGAGCACATAAGCATTACCTCGATATGCAACACGCACAATGTGCTAGAGGAGCTCAGCAGGTCAGGCAGCATCTATAAATGGGAATAAGCAGTTGATGTTTCGGGCCGAGACCCTTCATCAGGACTGGAAAGGAGGAGGGAGGAAGTCACCCTTCTTACCCTATCGAGTTACCGCGATAATCCTCTTGCTCTATGTGTTTAGTTATTTTTATTGTCATTTGTAGTAATTTGTTATGCCTGTATAGTAATTGTACTGCTGCCATAAAACAACAAATTTCACAACTTATGTCAGTGACAATAAACCTGATTCTGATTCTGAATGAAATTAACTTTGAATGAAATTAATGTTACACAGAGTCAGTGGGGTCTATCAGAACAAAACAGCCAACTTGATTGCAGCTCATCAACCATATTAAACACTCCCTCCCTCCTCCACCAGTGTACAGTGACTGCAGTGTGTAATGTACTGCAGTTACTCACCCAGGCTACTTTGACAACACCTCCCAAGACCCACCTTCGATCTTGACCTCCGGCGCTGACTGTGTGGAGTTTGCACGTTCTCCCTGTGTTTCCCCCCAGACCCCAAAGATGTGTGGGGTCGGTGGGTTAGTTGATCACTGCAAATTACCCCTGGTATGCAGCTGAGGGGTAGAATCTGGGGGGAGTTGATGGGAATGTGGAATGGGACTAAGGTAGGATTAGTGTAAGTGGGTGGTTGATGGTTAGCATGGACTCGATGGGCTGAAGGGCCTGTTTCCCTACTGTATCTCACTGTGACTAGCTTTCAGTAGTGAATCAGGTTTGAATGGATATATATTCCAGTCAGATAAACACCGAGGGAAGTCCATCTCCATGCAATTGTTTTTTTTTACAGCATTGCTAAGGATACTTGTCCACATAATATTTGAAATTGCACCTTTCATTGGGTACTCTCTGATCAATGAAGCTTTAATAGCAGTGCACTACCATTTAAAGGGGCCTCTGAAAGTGGGCCCACAATAAATGATTTATTATTGGATTATTTAACCATTAAATGATTACTTCACTGTCATTCCCCATAGCAACCATCTCCCATGCCTGCAATGAATTTACAGGGCAGAGTACACCAGCCCCCTATGTGTGGCGCGTGGCCAAGTGGTTAGGGCGTTGGGCTCACGATCTGAAGGTCGTGGGTTCGAGTCTCGGCCAAGGCAGCGTGTTGTGTCTTTGAGCAAGGCACTTAACCACACAATGCTCCAGTCCACCCAGCTGAAAATACCGGCAAATGCTGGAGGTTAACCTCGCGATAGACTGGTGTCCTATCCAGGGGGGAGTCTCGTACTCTCAGTGGCTTCATGCCACAGAAACCGGCATAAGCACCAGCCTGATGGGCCACAAAGGCTTGGGACAGGCTTTGACTTTGACACCAGCTCCCACCTGCTAACCCTGACCGAGTTTCCAAATCAATATGTTGAGAATATTAATAAAAGTCAACCTCTGCCTCTGAGAGACCAGAGTATAAATTCGTCCCTCCCCACTGATCTCCCTCCTGGCACTTACCCTAGTGCTATACCTCCTCCCTCCTTCCAGGTGAGGTGACACTTCACCTGTGAGTCTGTTGAGGTTGTCTTCCTGATGTAGGTTGCTTCACCTAGCACCTACACGCCATCTGCTAAAAAAAAGTGGGATCTCCCAGTGGCCACCCATTTTAATTCCACTTCCCATTCTTATTCCGATTTGTCAGTCCATATCATGATGAGACCTCACTCAGGTTGGAGGAACAACACCTTATATTCCGTCTGGGTAGCCTCCAACCTGATGGCATGAACATTGATTTCTCAAACTTCCAGTAATGCCCCACACGCTTTCACCATTCCCCATCTGCTTTTCCCTCTCTCACCTTATCTCCTTGCCCACCCATCCCCTCCCTCTGGTGCTCCTCCCCCTCTTCTTTCTTCCGTGGGCTTCTGTCCTCTCCTATCAGACTCCCCCTTCTCCAGCCCTGTATCTCTTTCACCAAACAACTTCCCAGCTCTTTACTTCATCCCTCCACACTCCCGGTTTCACCTATCACCTAGTGCTTCTCTCTCCCCTCTCCCCCCAACCTTTTAAATCTACTCCTCATCTTTTTTTCTTTAGTCCTGATGAAGGGTTTCGGCCTGAAACATTGACTGTTCTCTTTTCCTAGATGCTGCCTGGCCTTCTGAGTTCCTCCAGTATTTTGTGTGTGTTGCTTGGATTTCCAACATCGACAGATTTTCTCTTGTTATAAATTTTGCCTCACTGGAAAAATGGCTAGACACTTAGCGATGATATTGTGATCAATACTGCAGGTCTAGTGGCTTCTGGGCTTGCTTGCAGTCAGGTTGTCTGTCTGGCAATTCTGCTTTGTGCTGTAGGATTACAGAGTCCAGTTTAATCCTGGTAACTGCTTAATTCGTTTGCTAAGAAGCGTTATGCTTGAATCAGAATTATAAATAAATCAGGATCTCTATAAAGCAGAGATTAAAAAGCCAATTTGCTAATCATTCTCCCACAGCCAAATTAATCATTCATTTCAACCCAACTAACATGAGCAGAAAACTTTGAACAAAGCATTTGTATGGAGTTCTCAAAATCAATAAATAGGGACAAGAGAGTTGTGGAGCACTTTGTGTGGGTATCAGGTTCGGAATTCCAGGAGGCAAAAAGGGGATGATTTACCTCACTGGTGTTGCAGTGGTGTGAAGAATTTATGGTTTCAGTATCTGAGTGCCGAGAGCTGTTTTCTCATATAGGAAGAGGATGGAAAGTGGTTTGCTCTGTCAAATTTGATGCTTAATATGAATGGACATTCCGTGGCCACTTTATTAGGTGCTAATAAAGAGGCCACTGGGTGTATGTTTGTGGACTTCTGCTGCTGTGACTTATCTACAGTTCAACATGTTGTGCATTCAGAGATGCTCTTCTGCACACCACTGTTGTAACGCGTGGTTACTTGAATTACTGTCGCCTTCCTGTCAGTCTGGCCTTTCTTCTGCAGCCTCTCTGGTTAACAAGGCATCTTCACCCACAGATCTGCCACTCACTGGATTTTTTTTGTTTTTCTCACCATTCTCTGTAAACTCTAGAGACTGTTGTGCATGAAAGTCGCAGGAGCTCAGCAGTTTCTGAGATACGCAAACCACTCCATCTGGCTCCAACAATTATTCTATGGTCAAAGTCACTTAGATCACATTTCTTACCCATTCTGATGTTTGGTCTGAACAACACCAGAGCCTCATGTCTGTATGCTTTTATGCACTGAGTTGCTGCCAAATGAATGGCTGATTTGATATTTACATCAAAGAGCAGGTGTACCTAATAAAGTGGCCACTGAGTTCAATGTGACATTTTTGGACATAGATTTCATTATCAAGTGTTACAAATGCAGTAATATACAATGAAAATTAAAGCAAGAAGGTTTTCAAATCAACAAACAATCTGTTGGAAGAGTTCAGCATCTGAACAGTGGGACATCTCAGGTCAAAACTCTGTAATACAAAAGGTTGCCAATTTCTTTTCATTCTCACAGATGCTGCTTGACCCACTTGAGTTCCTCCAGCAGATGTTCATTGCTCCCTATTTCAGCATCTCCAAGGTTTTCAGGTTCCCTGGGAGGAAGAGAGAAGTCCAGTCAATGGGAAGTTGAGAGGGAGCCCCACTAAATGGGAAGTTATAGGAGAATACCAGGAAATAGGGAATTATGGACGGCAGTAGTAAATGGGGAATTGGGGTGGGAGGGGGTTCTAGCAAATGGGTTTTTAGGAGAATCTCAGTAAATGGGAAATCAGGAAATGCAAATGCAGAAGGAAAGATAATGTTCCAGGGGTCCAGAAATCTACAGCGAGTGATTTTCACCAGAATGTCATTGCTCTTGTAATTCTGGAAGTAGGGAAGCTACCTTTTCCACAGCACGATTCCATAAACAGCCTTGAGTTGGCAGTTAAATGTTGGTTCGGACACAGTGGGATTTTTTTTTTGTGTGTATGGTCACTCTGCTGCTGTTCCTCAGAGAAACCTCCTCCACGGCACCCTGTGTCACTGACTGTATCCCAGTGACAATACCCAGCTCATTCACACCATCCCTCAGTAGCTCCTCTCCCCTAACACCCTGAGTCACTGACTGTATCCTCAGTGATGTTAACCTAACTCCCTCACCCCGTTCCTCGGTAACGTTCTGAAATGCTGACCCGGCTGAACTTGCACTTAGGGGGTTCTGGGATCAAGGCCAGAATATCACCCACTAAACCTATGGTCACGTACGTCAAGGAGCTTCGTGGCTGGGGGCATGGGACGGGTTGTGGATTGTGGAGGTGGTGACAAGCAAGAGAGTTTCCCAGTAATTATTTTTGCCTCTCCTTTTTCCCTCCCTCACCAGGATTCAGTGCAATTTGTGGACGGAGAACAGAGACCTGAAGCCATACTTGCAGGTGGACAGGGCAAATATTTGATGAATAATATAGTCGGTTGTTCCTTTTCAAGAAACAACCGTAGACTTTATATCTGGGAAACTGTCATCAACTGATTTTCCCAGCAGCTTTTTAGGTGTGTGGTGGCAGATTTGCACATTTTAATGTAAGTGCCTTTTGTGCTTTATTGCAAAGACTAATCGAAATGCACTTTATTTCTCAAAACGATTGTGGATTCTGTCAGTAATAAGATCGAAACTGCATATATTGCTTGAGGTATTAATTTTCTTTAGGATATAGTTAAGCTTTGTCAGCATTTCATGTGTCACCTTTAAAAAAAAACAAAGCTGTTGTAAGGTAATATATTAAAAGTCTCGGTATTTTAAATTGAATGCACTTAGTAACTGCAAGTCCCATTTCCAGTGCATAGAAATGAGCAGCTTACCGATTTTAACAGCCCAATTTGAAGGAGCGATAATTAAAGTATACAAGCCATAAAATGTTGTTGTGCTGCTGCTTGCTAATAATCTCGCACAGATATCAGGAGAAAGGTTCTGACTTACACTATGATAAATGCCTATAATAATCCACATAGAGGAGAAACAGTCACCAAAAGACTCACATTCATCAGATTAAAAAATAGTCTGCCTTGCTGGGCAAATCTAAGACACAATGATTGCCCACCAGGTAAAGATAAACTGACTAGAAGAACTGATACATTTCCAGGAAACCTTGTAAACACTGAGACACCCCCTGGGATGCTCTGTAATACCTGGGGGACCCCTGTAAATCCAGCAGATGCACTGAGAGGCCCTTTAAGCGCTGATACACTCTTGGGTGCTCCATGTAAATACTGATAAGCACCCCTGTAAGCACTCACGCACACCCTGGGACCCCCTGCAAATACTGACAAGTGGCCCGGAACCCCCTGTAAATACGGACACACTCCCCGGGTCTCCCGGTAAATACCGACACACCCTTCAACACCCCCTGTAAACACTGACACATGGCCCGGGACCCCAGTAAATACTGAAACATGCCCCGGGACCGCCGGCAAATACCAAAACACACGACAGGGCGCCATTAAGTTATCACAAACTCGCCGGGACACGCCATGAATACTGACACACTCCCTTGTACCCCTTATAAATAACGACACACTGCCTGGAAGCCCCTATAAATAGAAAAATACACCTCAGGACCCCGTGTACTCAGGACTACCAACACACACATCAGGACCGCCTACAAATACTGACACACTCCCTGGAACCTCCTGCAAATAGTGACACACTTCAGGTCCCCCTGTAAATACTGACACACTCACAGGGATCCCCTTAACTACCGACACACTCTATAGGAAGCCTTATAAATACTGACACACTCCCTGGGACCCCTGTAAGTACTGACACACTCCCAAATACCCCTGTAAATACTGATGCACTCCCTGGGAAACCCAGTAAATACTGACACACTCCCCAGGACTCCCAGTAAATACCGACACACTCCCCGGGACCCCCTGTAATTACGCCAGAACTCTCAGTAAATACTGACACACTCCCCAGGACCCCCTGTAAATACCGACAAACTCCCCAGGACCCCGTGCAAATACTGACACACTCCCCGGGACCCTCTGTAAATACCAACACACTCCCCAGGACCTCCTGTAAATACCGACAAACTCCCCAGGACCCCCTGTAAATACAGACACACTCCCCATGTTCCCCTGTACATACTGACACACTCCCAGGGACCCATGTAAATACTGACACACTCCCCAGGACTCCCAGTAAATACCGACAAACTCCCCGGGACCCCCTGTAATTACGCCAGAACTCTCAGTAAATACTGACACACTCCCCGGGACCCCCTGTAAATACTGACACACTGCCTGGGACCCTCTGTAAATACCGACACACTCCTGGGACCCCCTGTAAATACTCCAGGACTCCCAGTAAATACTGACACACTCCCCAGGACGCCCAGTATATACTACCACACTCCCTGGGACGCACTGTGAAAACTGACACACTGCCGGTGCACCCTGTAAATAATAACATACTGCATGGGACTCACTGTAAATACTGACACACTCACCGGGACCCCCTGTAAAAACTCACAATACTCCCCAGGACACCTTGTAAATACTGACACACTGCCTGCGACTCCCTGTAAACACCGACACACTGCATGGGACTCCCTGTAAACACCGACACACTGCATGGGACTCCCTGGGGCCCCCTGTACATACTCAGACACTCCTTGGGTACGCCTTTAAAAACTGACACGCTCGCTGGAAACCCCGTAAATGGTGACACACTCCCCAGGATACCCTGTAAATACTGACGCATTGCTTGCGACTCCCTATAAGTACTGTCAAACTCCACAGGACCCCCTCTAAAAACAGACACACTCCCCAGGGCAGCCTGTAAATACTGACATGCTCCGCGGGTCCCCCAGTATATACAGACAGACTCCCCAGGACTCCCGTTAAATACTGACACACAACCCAGGACTCCCAGTAAATACTGACACACTCCCCAGGATGCACTGTAAATACTGACACTCTCCGGGACCCCATGTAAATACTGACACACACACCAGGACCCCCTGTAAATACAAGCACACTCCCCGGGACACCCTGTAAACAGGGACACATTCCCTGGTACGCTCAGAAGATACTGACACACTCCCCGGAATGTGCTGTAGATACCAACACACTCCCCACGACAGCCTGTAAGTACTGACACACTCCCTGGGACTCCCTGTAAATACTGACATACCCCTCACAACCCCCTGTAAACGCTGACAACACACCCTGGGACACCCCGTAAGTACTGACTCCCCAGGGCTCCCTGTAAATACAAAAAACTCCTCTGGACTCTCTGTAAATAATGACACGTGCCCTGGAACACCTTGAAAATACTGACACAGTCCCTGGAACGCCATGTAAATACTGACACTCTCACTGGGACGACTTGTAACCACTGACACACCCAAGAACCCCTGTAAATACCAACACACTCCCCAGGACAGCCTGTAAATACTACCACACTCCCCGGGTCTCCCTGTAAATACTCACTCATTCCCCTTGGGCCCCTGTAAATACTGACACACTTCCCTGGATGCACTGTAAATATTGACACACTCCATGGGACCCCTGTAAATCCTGACACACTCCCCATGATCTCCCGTAAATCCTGACACTCCCTGGAATCCCGATGTAGATACTGACACACTCCCCAGGGCTCCCGTAAATATTCAGTCATTCCCCAAGCCCTGCAGAAGACTGTTTTACTGCTGGAAAATATTGGTGGAATTCGTGATCATTGGCCAGAAAAGTCAATCTCTTCAGTAAAAGTGGCTTTGGAAATTAGCGATCTGCAGACACCAGAATGTTAGCCAGAGGTGCTCAAAACTTCCCTATACCTGTTGACTTGCAAGATAAAATATTTTTTTTGTTGCAGAATGTCATTAAAACATTTCCAATACTCAAAAACTAGGCCGAGAATAGCTCTCTGCAGTTAGCCCAGGAGACCGAGAGAAAGCATGCTGTGAAGAAATCCACAAAATTTGGAACATGTTGAGTCAGCACACAGGGACTGCGTGATTATGTACTTGGGTCCTGTGGAGTGTGTGAATGTTTACTTTGGGGTCCCGAGAAGGGACTAGTTCAAAGAGAAATTATTGGCCCATGACGGCAATGGCCTTCCTTGTATCCTGGTAGAGAATCACTGGGGAAATGTTTGGCTGCAAATGTGAAACTCATAAAGTATTGATTAGGAATCTGCTGGATTACTGTATGCTTCTCTGATTACTACACTACAGGATGGGTGCGATTGTGACAGAGAGTGCAGAGGAGATTCTATAAGACCATAAGATTTCAGTGGAAGATTAGGCCATTTGGCCCATTGAGTCTGCTCCTCTATTTCATCATGGCAGATCCATTTCCCTCTCAGCCCCAATCTCCTATCTTCTCCCTATATCCCTTCATGCCTCGACCAATCAAGAATCTATCAATCTCTGCATTAAGTATACCCAATGACGTGGCCTCCACGGCTGCCTGTGGCAGTGAATTCCTCAGATTTACCACTCTCTGGCTAAAGGAATTCCTCCTCATCTCCATTTTAAAAGGACTCCTCTCTCTTCTGAGGCTGTGTCCTTTGACTTTAGACTCTCCCACCATAAGAAGCATCCTCTCCACATCCACTCTATCAAGACCTTTCAACTTTCAGTAGGTTTCGATGAGGTCACCCTTCATTCTTCTGAATTCCAGTGAGTACAGGCCCAGAGCCATGAAGTGCTCCTCATATGGCAAGCTTTTTAATCCCAGAATCATTCTCGTGAACCTGCTTTGAACCCTCTCCAGCGTCAGCACATCTTTTCTTAGGTAAGGGGCCCAAAACTGCTTACAAGTGAGGCCTCACTGGGAGGTTGCCTGAGTTGGTGTATTTGACAGTTATAAGGAGAGATTGGATAGACTAGCTTTGTTTGGCCTGGAGAGGAGAAAGCTGAGGGGTGACCTGAATGAACAGTATAGAATTAAAAGGGGGTTAGATAGTAAAGATCCTTCCCTTGGTAGGGGTGTCTAAGAGGGAATAGGTTTCAGGTGAGAGGTCAGACGTTTAGAAGCTGTGGAAGAAATTTTTTACCCACAGGTTATGGTGGAGGCAGGGACTCTCACAACATTTAACAAGAATGGGAAGAATACCTGAATTTCCAAGGCATAGATGAAATGAAAGATAAGTTCAATGGACAGAGTAGGACGAAGGGCCTGTTTCTATACTATCCAGATTTATGAAAACTATGGCCTTTCCTAATGGATATAATTGCAATTATCATGTGAACCACTGCTGCACTGGTGTTGTTCTTCCTGAGAGAGTGTCATTCACTTTTATCTGACCATGTTTTATGTTCCTAATGTTTTTGACTTGAGAAAGAGGAGGTGTGCCTGTCAATTCTCCTACTCTGCGCTGGTATAGCTGCAGGGATGCTGTAGAGAGGTGACATGTGAAGACTCATTCTTGACTATAAAGAAACCCACCCACTGACAGTTACTGGACAGTTATCGGGTACACTTAAAGCAGGAATTGATAGGTTTTTGATTAGAACAGGTGTCAATGGTTACAGGATGAAGGTAAGAGTTGGAGAGGGAAAGTAAATCAGCCATGATCAAATGGTGGAACAGACTCGACGGGCCAAATGGCCTAATTCTGCTCCTATGTCTTATGATCTTATGGCCTCTGTGGTGCGGACTCCCCCGCCCCCTTCCTCTTCCTAATCACTGCTGGGATTCATTTCCACAGAACCCTTGGCAACCCTTTTGTCAAGCAACCAATCAGATTGAAGAAATCACACAGAGAATAGCCAGAAAGTAAAATTCACCTTTCAAATATTTTATAGGGATGAAATTGAAGTTCAAAGTTCAAAGTAAAATTTATTATCAGAGTACATACATGTCACCACATACAACCCTGAGATTCTTTTTCCTGCGGGCATTCTTAGCAAATCTATAGAACAGTAACTGTAAACAGGATCAATGAACAATGAACTATGTAAATGCAAATATAAATGAATAGTAATAAAACTGAGTATGAAATAACATGAAATAAAAGCATTGAAATAACAAGATAAAGAATCCTTAAAGTGAGACCATCGGTTGTGGGAACACCAAAAATAGAATGAGTGTAGTTATCCCCTTTTGTTCAAGAGCCTGATGGTTGAGGGGGAGTGACTGTTCTTGAATCCTGAGACACTTGTAACTTCTACCTGATGGCAGCAGCGAGCAAAGAGCATAGCCTGAGTGGTGAGGGTCTTTGATGATGGATGCTGCTTTTCTACGGCAATGTTTCATGTAGATGCACTTAACGTTTGGGAGGGTCAAATCCACTAGCTTTTGTAGGATTTTCTGCTCAAAGGCATTGGATTCCCATACCAGGCTGCAATTAGCCAGTCAGCACACTTTCCACCACGCATCTAATAGAAGTTTGCCAAGGTTTTCGATGACATGCCGAATCTCCGCAGACCCCTGAGGAAGTAGAGGTGCTGTTGTGCTTTCTTTGCAATTATATTTACATGATGGGTCCAGGACATTGTCTTGGTATTAAGCTAATGAGAAAAAATATCACAAACAATCTATATATAAAACAACATTTTTTTGAAAGAAGTTCCAACCAAATTGATGTAGAGATAGATCTACACTTGGTGGCCGCTTTTATTGGTATCCCTGTACACCGGCTTGTTAATATAAATATTTCATCAGCCATTCGTGTGGCAGCAACTCAATGCATAAAAGCATGCAGACATGGTCAAGAGATTCAGTTGTTGTTCAGACCAAACATCAGAATGAGGAAGAAATGTCATCTGAGTGACTTTGACCATGGAATGATTGTTGGTGCCAGATGGGGTGGTTTGAGTATCTCAGAAACTGCTGATCTCCTGGGATTTTCTAAGATAACAGTCTGTAGAGTTTACAGAGAATCACGCAAAAAAAAAAAAAACATCTAGTGAGTGGAAGTTCTATGGGTGAAAAAGCCTTGTTAATGAGAGAAGTAAGAGGAGAATGGCCAGACTGGTTCAAGCTGACAGGAAGGCGACAGTAACTCAAATAACCATGTGTTACAAGAGTGGTGTGCAGAAGATGTCTTTGAATGCACAACACGTTGAACCTTGACGTGGATGGGCTACAGCAGCAGAAGATCACGACCATACACTCAGTGGCCACTTTATTAGGTGCAGGAGGAACCTAATAATGTAGCCACTGAGTGTAAGTGATAGAGGAGTACACCTCCTCACAATCTACCCACCCACCCTGTCTCCCACCTCCTGCCCCACCTGTGGAAGAATCTATGATCAATGATCCCGCACTGCCCTCATCAGTTACCTTGGGACCCGCAGACCACCCTCCATTCTGAGGGACTGCCTGAGAAGAAGGAAAAGGGTGGACACTGTCTGTTTTGCAATCAACAGTCTCCAAAGTTTTCTGAAGCCTCTCTATTCATCAGTCCTCAGATTCACCAAAATGGTACTTGTTTTGTAAAGTTAAATAAAGATTGCATGCTATTAGCTTTCTGATTCAGGGTCTTGGACCTGAAATATTAGCACCTTCTCACCCTCTTCACATGCCCTCTTCTCATTGCTACCATCGGGGAGGAGGTACAGGAGCCTGAATATGAACACACTCAATGTTTTAGGAACAGCTTCTTCCCCTCCGCCATCAGATTTCTGAATATTCCACAAATCCAGGAGCACTACCTCACTCTTCCTCTTTCGTACAATTTATTTATTGTAACTTAGAGTACGTTTTATGTCTTGCACTGTACTGCTGTCACAAAGCGACAGCTTTCACAACATAATAAACCAGGTTCTGGTTCTCTACAGATGCTGCCTGACCTGCTGAGTTTTTCCGGCATTTTCTATCTTCAATATCAGTTTTCCATTTGTCTTATTGTCCTCTATCTTCCCCTCTATTTCATACTGTTTTCCTCTACTTTGATTCTAAATTCTCTCCCCTTCTTTCCGCATCTTTCTTTCTCTATTCTTGCCTTTCATTGCTACGATGATAAATGATCGAATTCAACTGCCACGGGCCCAGATGTGACATTAACCCCTCTGTGTCGTCAGTCCTTTTGTCTTGCAGACACTTGCCAGTGCACTGCCAGTGATGGGCATAGAAGTCCAATTAATATTGTTCACTGCCAACAAAAAAAAATACCATTGCAGCCATTTCCGTCTCATTATCATGGATTTCACTCCACAAGCTATTTGTGTGTGTTCAGAATGTAAAGGCAATGTGGGAGAAAGGCTCCTGTGGAGATGGGGACATTCATCACACCACATACATGGACATAAGTCAATAAACTGAGAATATTTGTCAATGGGAGATTCCTCATGATCAAGAGCTTATTATTACAATTCAAGGAGGGCAGCACAGTGGCTGTTTTTATAGAGAGTGTTCACCTCTGATACCAGGCACTGGGAGTTTAGAAATTAGCTCGCAGTTTAAAACCAAGCACAGTGCTGTTATTTATGAATGTTCTTGGGCCTGCATGAGCAGATAACACATTGAATTATAGTGCGCGCGAAGAGGAGCAAATATCTTCTTCCTCTTCCTAATATTGATTAGCTTCTGCTGAGGGCCTCCAGCTGTCGGCATGCCACCAAGTGGACAAGGTTGACAAAGCCACAGGTGATGCCCTCGAAAATACTGAGCATATTTCACGCCGTTTATTTGAGCATGTTGGTATCGCCCCGTTTCCCATTACGTCTTCCGGCAACGCAGGGGGTTTGCAGTGAATGCTACTGGTGCACAATTTAACCGTG
Organism: Mobula hypostoma; assembly: GCF_963921235.1. Classification (NCBI taxonomy): domain Eukaryota; kingdom Metazoa; phylum Chordata; class Chondrichthyes; order Myliobatiformes; family Myliobatidae; genus Mobula; species Mobula hypostoma. The sequence goes on from NC_086128.1 coordinate 16,797,175, forward strand.
AGAGTGTCCCAGTATCGACACTGAGTGATCCAAGCTCACTATTTAACCACACGATGTACTGGTGTTAGGACCTAATGCACGTAGTACACAATTTAATCAGATGTCAGTCACAGTAAAGCTCTGGTGTTGCTTGTTCACGCGGAGTCCTGGAGCTCGCTGGTGTTAGTAGTTTGTATTCCTGTCTGGATGGCTGTCTAACCTGTCAGAGTGGCAGTGCTGGTACTGAGCGCTCGATGCTCACCACTTATGAGCTGTAGGGTACAGCTGCAGAACACAATTCTCCTCGCTCTGAATTAAGAGGAGCTTTGCTGGAGTTTACATTACTGTCACTTCAGCCGGCACTCAGCTGAAACTGACAATTTAATGCACCATTTTGAGTTAATACCTTCGATTGATCCGTACCCAGTTGGAATAAAGGTTGGCGGGCTGAACAAAGGCTGATATTGATACAAAGTCTTCAATCCAACATCTCCAGGTTACAGCTACAAAGTGGCCTGCTACTCTTTCCCAGTAGTATCGGATTGACGCCAAGATATGATCTAATCCCTAGAAAAATTGGCCTACTTCGTACAATCCTCCGATCGTGAGGTCCTCATCGGGTTAACTGCACTAAGTACAGTCAGCCGTCCGTATCCGCGGGTTCTGCATCCGCGGATTCAACCAACCATGGATCGAAAATATTCGGAAAAAAAATTCCAGAAAGTTCCAAAAAGCAAACCTTGAATTTGCCACACGCTGAGCACTACACTGAATCCATGTGAATGAAGTGATGTGTCGGCATACCCTGCTGTAGCCTCCCGCCATTTTACAGATCCTCAGTCTCTCTCCAGCACTCATTGTTTGAGCATTGCTTGCCTTGCATCTCGTTCGTTCGTTACTTGTGTTGTGAGCGAGAGGAAGGAGTTTAAGGCTAGTAAGGGGTGGCTGGCTAGCTATGTAAAGTGCTACAGCCTAAGAATTTAACGATTACGGGAGAATTGGCATCGGCTAATGCCGAGGCAGCATCAGCGTTCCCAGAAGAGCTACGATGGTTGCGTCTGTACTGAACATGTACAGACTTTTTTTCCTTGTCATTATTCCCTAAACAATACAGTATAACAACTATTTACATAGCATTTACATTGTATTAGGTATTATAAGTAATCTAGAGATGATTTAAAGTATACGGGAGGATGTGTGTAGGTTATATGCAAATACTACATCATTTTATATAAGGGACTTGACCATCCGCGGATTTCAGTATCCGCGGGGGTTCCTGGAACCAATTCCCCGCAGATACCGAGGGACGACTGTACTGCGCCAAGCAGAAAGTAAAACACTCGAGTCTTTTATTCTGAGGGTGTTGGGGGTTCTGGCAACACAAAGTCAAATTGGGTCCATTGTCATGTGCACGGCGACAGTGCAAAACTTGCTTGCAGCAGCATGTAGGTACAGAAAACATGGAGAACAGAAATTATTTATAAATTATACATAAGTTATACGGGACAGTGAAAAATCCTGCAAAACAAAACACAGAGACAAGTCCACTGTGGTCTGTAGTGTTCATTTGCTGGGGTAGGAATAGAGTTGTGCAGGTCCGTTCAAGAACCTAATGTTTCTCAACTTGGTGGTGTGAGACTCCAAGCTTCCGTACCTCCTGTCCAACCGTAGCAGTGAGAAGAGGGCATGATCTGGATTGTGCCAATCCTGAATGATGGATGCCACCTACTTGAGGCAGTGCTTTCTGTAAGGGTTGTCAGTGATGGGGAGGCCTGTGCCTGCCACCTTGCTCTCTTGCACTGGGATTTCCATACCAGGACAAGATGCAACCAGTCAGGATATGGTGCATCTGAAGAAGTTTTGTGGCAGCTTTTGGCGACATGTCAAACCTCCCGAAGCTTCCCAGGAAGTAAGGGCGCTGGTGTGCCTTCTTCATGATTGCACCTTTGTGCAGGGTGCAGGACAGGTCATTCGAGATGGTAACACCCAACAACTTGAAGCTGCTCACTCTCTCCACCTCTGACATACCAGTCAGAAATGGCATGTGATCTCCAATTTCTCCGTTCTGCAATTGTGTTCCTTCATGAGTGGCATAATGGTAGTTCTCCACACCCATCTTCTTGCTAATAAGACCATAAGACCATAAGATAAAGGAGCAGAAGTCAGCCATTCGGCCCATCGAGTCTGCTCCACCACTTTATCATGAGCTGATCCATTTTCTCCTATTTAGTCCCACTCCCCCGCCTTCTCACCGTAACCCTTGATGCCCTGGCTACTCAGATACCTATCAATCTCAATAATGTGTGTGTTTGAGAAGTAGTTAAAGTTTGATATCAATTCCCTGAAGCTACAGTCCTGCCATTGAATCTCTGGCCAAAGTGCCCTATAACATGCGAGCACTGAATGGGAAAATGACCTTGGCTGGGGAGATGCTCCACTTCTCCTTAGGGCTGGCTTCTTCTTATTCTTAAACCCAACACCCCTACTGGGGCATAGACCACCAACATCAGCTCGCCTGGGCTAGTCTTTCAAGCAGTCCCCAGGTGTAACCCACTCTCTTGGTATCCTTCCTCTCCCACGTATGAGGTCTCCGGAGTTTACGTTGCTGTTTCTGTAGTTCTTGGTTTTCACGGGATGCCCATGCCCAACCCTCCTCCTTTCACCGCCAGGCTTGGGACCGTCCATGGCAGAGCTCCAGTCCATTCCCTCATTGCTGCAAATATCTGTTCCTGCTTTTCCCTTGTACTGCCTCGACGCATGGATGTTTGGAAATGCTCTGTATGGATGACACACAAAACAAGGCTTTTCACTGTACCTCAGTGTGACAATAGTAAACCAATTTACCAAATGTTATCTCTCATTGCTAGATTGCCGTGAGCAAGAAACTAATACTTCTGTCGTTCATCTAATCAAGTAAAAGATGTCAAACAGAGGATTTCAAGAAAATAAGTGCAGCAGTAAGCCATTCGATTCCCCCAAGCCTGCCCCACTATTCAATGGATGACCTGCCCAGACCTCCCTTATGGCAATTCCCCATCACCTTCAGTTGTGTGATCTTTCAAAACTGTATCTACTGCCTTTTTAAAATGCAGCCGCCCCCCCCCCGCCCCCATGATCCAGCCCTCTGGAGTAAAGAGTTCCAAAAATTCACCGGCCTCTGTGAGAAGTTCCTACACACCTCTGTTCTAAATGACTGCCCCCTAATCATCTAACTGTGTTCCCTCATTCACTAATGGAAACATCTTTACACCGATCCTGTAAAGACCCCTAAGGATGTTTCAATAAGATCACCCCTCATTCTTCTAAACAACGAAGGATGCTTTCTAGATTCCAAGAGGACAGCTTACCTGCTTCACTTCTTCCATCTGCTTCCTCCAACTCAGGGGAACCTCACTAACTACGAGCAAACACCTGCTAGGTTTTGAGCTGGCAGAGAACATGACTTGGGATGCTGGAGCAACTGAGATAGTTTCAGAGTGAGGGAGTTTGAAACTGAAGCAACTATTTTGAACTTGTGGCCACATTTGACTCCAGTTTTTTCACATCCATATGTATTTCAAAATAAACTACTTGTAACAATTTATACAAGAAAAAGCAAAGAACAGTGTGTAGCTCTCCTTACTGGGTGCTGGTCAGCCTATCTATCCACAGTGTTATTGGTTTTGTTCATTAGGAATGTTAGCACAGAATCAGGCAGATCATCACCGAAACACATTGTGAAATTTGTTATTTTGCATCAGCAGTACAGTGCAATACATAAAATACACTATGTTACAATTAGAAATATAGATTTAAAACATCAATAAGAATTGCAAAAAGAGAGCAAAAATAGTGAGGTAATGTTCATAGGTTCATGGACTGTTCCAAAATCTGATGGTGGAGGGGAAGAAGCTGTTCCTGAAATGTTGAGTATGGGTCTTCTGGATCTTGTACCTCCTCTCTGATGGTGGTAATGAGAAGAGGGCATGTCCTGGGTGGTGAGGGGCCTTAATGATGGATGCTGCCTTCTTGAGGCAGAGCACCATGTGGCCTCCCGAGATGATACAAACCTCAAATATTTGTCAGGCTTTTACACAGGGCTTAACCCCTCAATGTCTAGTGCAGAAGGACCTTCCTGACCGCAGTCCTTCCTCGCAAAGCCTTCACGTTGTCTGCACTGAGCATCAGTGCATCCCTCAGCCTGGAATGTGCCAGTCGGCCGCATTCCCTTATTGACCAACAGGTTCCAGGTGGAGGACCTTGAACCAAAATGTTGACTTTCCTCTTCCCTCACGGATGCTGCTTGATCCGCTGAGCTCCTTCAGCAGTTTGGTTTTCCATTCCTTTTCTTTGTGCTGAGATTGTTTTCTTCACCTTACTACAGTGTGCGAAGTTGAAATTCAAGTGTCTTGGGCCAAAATTCCATCTTCAACCCAACAAATGATCACCGGTCTCAGTGTCTTTCCTGGGATCTCACTGTGTAAGGAAACTGGGATGTAACCTCACAGCGAGCAGTCTTTAAGCTTATGATGGAGTTTATGGGTAGATAGAGACTGTGTTTCCACTTGTGGGTGAGACTAGAATTTGGGGCCAATCAGTTAATCCAACTGGGGGCTCAATGTCTTAAAATGTGGTGAAGTAACACTCACTGAGGTAGATTCTGATGCATTGAAGAGGATGTTAGATAAATTCAAGAGAGAAAGGTGGTTTGAGGAACATACATCAAAGTTGCTGGTGAACGCAGCAGGCCAAGCAGCACCTATAGGAAGAGGCGCAGTCGACGTTTCAGGCCAAGACCCTTCGTCAGGACTAACTGAAGGAAGAGTGAGTAAGGGATTTGAAAGCTGGAGGGGGAGGGGGAGATGCAAAATGATAGGAGAAGACAGGAGGGGGAGGGATAGAGCCAAGAGCTGGACAGGTGATAGGCAAAAGGGGATACGAGAGGATCATGGGACAGGAGGTCCCGGAAGAAAGACAAGGGGGGGGTGACCCAGAGGATGGGCAAGAGGTATATTCAGAGGGACAGAGGGAGAAAAAGGAGAGTGAGAGAAAGAATGTGTGCATAAAAATGAGTAACAGATGGGGTACGAGGGGGAGGTGGGGCCTTAGCGGAAGTTAGAGAAGTCGATGTTCATGCCATCAGGTTGGAGGCTACCCAGACGGAATATAAGGTGTTGTTCCTCCAACCTGAGTGTGGCTTCATCTTTACAGTAGAGGAGGCCGTGGATAGACATGTCAGAATGGGAATGGGATGTGGAATTAAAATGTGTGGCCACTGGGAGATCCTGCTTTCTCTGGCGGACAGAGCGTAGATGTTCAGCAAAGCGGTCTCCCAGTCTGCGTCGGGTCTCACCAATATATAAAAGGCCACATCGGGAGCACCGGACGCAGTATATCACCCCAGTCGACTCACAGGTGAAGTGATGCCTCACCTGGAAGGACTGTTTGGGGCCCTGAATGGTGGTAAGGGAGGAAGTGTAAGGGCATGTGTAGCACTTGTTCCGCTTACACGGATAAGTGCCAGGAGGGAGATCAGTGGGGAGGGATGGGGGGTACGAATGGACAAGGGAGTTGTGTAGGGAGCGATCCCTGCGGAATGCAGAGGGGGGGGGGGAGGGAAAGATGTGCTTAGTGGTGGGATCCCGTTGGAGGTGGCGGAAGTTACGGAGAATAATATGTTGGACCCGGAGGCTGGTGGGGTGGTAGGTGAGGACCAGGGGAACCCTATTCCTAGTGGGGTGGTGGGAGGATGGAGTGAGAGCAGATGTACGTGAAATGGGGGAGATGCGTTTAAGAGCAGAGTTGATAGTGGAGGAAGGGAAGCCCCTTTCTTTAAAAAATGAAGACATCTCCCTCGTCCTAGAATGAAAAGCCTCATCCTGAGAGCAGATGCGGCGGAGACGGAGGAATTGCGAGAAGGGGATGGCGTTTTTGCAAGAGACAGGGTGAGAAGAGGAATAGTCCAGATAGCTGTGAGAGTCAGTAGGCTTATAGTAGACATCAGTGGATAAGCTGTCTCCAGAGACAGAGACAGAAAGATCTAGAAAGGGAAGGGAGGTGTCGGAAATGGACCAGGTAAACTTGAGGGCAGGGTGAAAGTTGGAGGCAAAGTTAATAAAGTCAACGAGTTCTGCATGCGTGCAGGAAGCAGCGCCAATGCAGTCGTCGATGTAGCGAAGGAAAAGTGGGGGACAGATACCAGAATAGGCACGGAACATAGATTGTTCCACAAACCCAACAAAAAGGCAGGCATAGCTAGGACCCATACAGGTGCCCATAGCTACACCTTTAGTTTGGAGGAAGTGGGAGGATCCAAAGGAGAAATTATTAAGAGTAAGGACTAATTCCGCTAGACGGAGCAGAGTGGTGGTAGAGAGGAACTGATTAGGTCTGGAATCCAAAAAGAAGCGTAGAGCTTTGAGACCTTCCTGATGGGGGATGGAAGTATATAGGGACTGGACATCCATGGTGAAAATAAAGCGGTGGGGGCCAGGGAACTTTAAATCATCGAAAAGTTTAAGAGCGTGAGAAGTGTCACGAACATAGGTCGGAAGGGGTTGAACAAGGGGTGATAAAACAGTGTCGAGGTATGCAGAAACGAGTTCGGTGGGGCAGGAGCAAGCTGAGACAATAGGTCGGCCAGGACAGGCAGGTTTGTGGATCTTGGGTAGGAGGTAGAAATGGGAAGTGCGGGGTGTGGGAACTATAAGGTTGGTAGCAGTGGATGGGAGATCCCCTGAGCGGATAAAGTCGGTGATAGTGTGGGAGACAATGGCCTGGTGCTCCTTAGTGGGGTCACGATCGAGGGGTAAATAAGAGGAGGTATCCGCGAGTTGTCGCTGTGCCTCGGCAAGGTAGAGGTCAGTACGCCAGACTACAACAGCACCCCCCTTATCAGCGGGTTTAATAATAAGGTTAGAATTAGTGCGGAGGGAGTGGAGAGCAGAGCGTTTCGAAGGAGTGAGGTTGGAATGGGGACAAGGTGCGGTGAAGTCGAGACGGTTGATGTCCCGTCGGCAGTTGGCAATAAAGAGATCCAGAGCAGGCAGAAGACCAGAGCGGGGTGTCCATGAAGAAGAGGAGGGTTGAAGACGGGAGAAGGGGTCATCGGTGGGGGTGGAAGAGTCCTTGCTGAAGAAGTAGGCTCGGAGACGGAGACGGCGGAAGAAAAGTTCCGCATCATGGCGAACACGGAACTCACTGAGGTGTGGGCGAAGGGGGACAAAGGTGAGGCCCTTACTGAGAACAGAGCGTTCTGCCTCCGACAGTTGAAGGTCGGAGGGGATGGTAAAGACCCGGCACGGATGAGAGCTGGGATCAGAGGCGGGAGGGAGGAGACTGGGTGTGTCAATGGAGAGGGGAGGGTTGGGGTGAGAGGAAGATGGAGCCTCTGAGGGCCCAGGAGCTGACGGTGGGATCTGAGGGAGACGGGATTGCAGAGTATTGGTGGGGGAAGGGGAGACGGGAGTCACAACAGCAGCACATAAAGACCCGGCCTGGAGTTCAAGGCTGGAATCTTGAGAGCTGGGATCAGAGGGGGGAGGGGGGAGGCTGGGGGTGTCAGTGGAGAGGGGAGGGTTGGGGTGAGAGGAAGATGGAGCCTCTGAGGGCCCAGGAGTTGACGGTGGGATCTGAGGAAGACGGGGCTGCGGAGTGGTGGTGGGGGAAGGGGAGACGGGAGTCACAACAGCAGGTAGTTTGAGGAATTGCTTGGTGAAGGCTCCCATGGTGTAGAACCTCGTGTCTGGAGTTACACATACAAAATGCTGGAGGAACTCAGCAGGCCAGGCAGAATCTGTGGAGGGAAAATAAACAGTTGACATTTGGAGTCGAGACCCAATGAAGGGTCTCAGGCCAAAACGTCAACTGTTTATTTCCCACCGTAGATGCTGCCTGACTTGCTGAGTTTCTGCAGCATTTTGTGTGTGTTGCTCTGGATTTCCAGCATCTGCAGAATCTCCTGTGTCTCTGATACGGAGTTGTTGGACTAAATGGCACTATCTGTACTGCTAATTCCATCTAATTTTATACAAAATAACTCCTTGCTTTAAGATGTTGAAGACATTAGAAAGTGCAGCACTTCTTGAAACAAGAATGGTTTGTAATGAGTAATATCACAATGGAGTGAGCATGGTGTTAATTATCAGTCGTAGAACAATTTGAAATTACACAGGAACTTACTAAGCAAAGCATAGCTGCAGATTGCAGACAATCGCTAAATCCGGAGAAGAGAGTTTACTCTGTCCCAGTGAGTGGTGCATAGCCTTACTCAGGTCAACTACAGAATACTGGAAAACCTTTTCATAGATGACCAATAGTCCTCACATCAGGCGGCATGATAGTGCAGTGGTTAGCACAAGGCTTTACAGTGCAGGAGACCCAGGTTCAATTCCCGCTGCTGCTTGTAAGGCGTTTGTGCGTTCTCCCTGTATTTCAATAAAAGGGAAGCAAAGTGGCAAGTAGTGTGTGAGCTAGGATAGTGTGGCATTTCACTCCAGCCTGGTGATCGCCTGCCGCATATCACTGCGTGACTTGGTTTATTTTATGGGGCCAATTAGCTCTGATAACCAAAGTCTGATTTATTCGAAAGAGGTTATCTTATTTGTATTTGGGAATCAAGAGGTAATAGTTCTAAAGCAGGATTCCTGGTTGGCTGATTGAAAGTCAAACATACTGTAAGAGTTCAGGTGGCTATTCCAATTCTGAACGTTGCAAGAAGCATTAATCCCTCACCTTCAAGTTCACACTTGTTCCAGAGGTAGCGATGGGTGCCACATGGTCGCAAGGTATACAGCCCCCGAGGTCTCTGCTCTCTTCCCATTCTGACCTCTTACTCATCTCCAATTCCATCATTCCACCATTGTCAGCTGCCAAGGCTTGAAGATCTAGAATTCCAAAACACGCTTATATAAATGAAAGTTGCTGTTGTTGGTTCTCAAGATGATAACCATGTACGCCCTGCCCCAACGTACTTGTATGGGGAATTTTCCTCAAAAGCAGACAAGTCCACAGCTTGAAGGTCTGCAATTTGTTCAAAATGGACTCTATTTGTTAAAAGTGAAAAGATTTCAAGATAAGGTAACCTGGAATTGAAAATTGATGAATTGCTCAGGTGAAACACAGGGACTGGTTTGTCCTGGGCCTGTCCCTCCCTGGAAACCTCTTGTCTTAAAGATCGCTTGAAGCTCATCTTTAGAGAAGGTAACATCCACCTCCTGTGCCTGATGGGATGTGCCACAGCGGATTGGGACTCTGCTGTCTGCAGTTGGTGAGGTTTTCAAATAGCTTAATATCCCACCCAGAAAGGGGTTTAAAGAATAAGTTTGTAATTAGTTTCTTTCACAGGACTAACTCTGAACAGGACAGACACAAGCTCATTATTTTGCAACTCACCAATTCAGGACTTGACGTGGTAAGTCTCAAGAACTTTGAGCCCTCACAGACATCTCAGAAACAGAATGTGTAGTTGACCAGGGCTGTTACTGATTGTGTGTACAGCAGTATAACAAATTTCATGACATGCGTCAGTGATAATAAGCCTGATTCTGAATCTGAACTGAGCAATTTGTACAGATGTGGGGGACTGGAAATGTGAAGAGTGTTAAGTCGTTGGGACACAAGGGACATCATTTATGTGCAGAGGCTTGTGGAGCTGGGATTGCTTACATTTGAGCAGAGAAAGTTAATGTTGGCTGGCTGCATTGGTGATGTTCAAAATAATGTGGAGATTTTTGGTGATTAAAACTGCTTTTGGTGGCAAAGACTGTGATAATTAAGTGGGTTGGGGAGAAAGATTTGGTAGCGTCATTTTACGGAATATTCCAGTTGGCTTTTCATGGCTTCACACATGGGCGGTGAAGACCAGGTGAGGCAGACATCCAGAGGAGGAAATAATTGGGCCAACGCACCAGATTCAAGTTTTTTCTTTGACAAATGTTTTAAAGTCAGCCTATTATTTGTGTGTAGCTCCCCTGGCCACCCTCAGGGTCGCTCGGCTCGCTGTCGTCTAGGGAAACAGCCTCGGCCCCGCCAAACTGGATAATTCGTTTGTGTGGATGCTGTGTGAGGTACCCCACCCCGCCCAAATAACAGACAATACACCAGATGCAATTAAATGATTTACAGTTTATAGATATTACTGGAACTATATAATTAAAAGAGAATAAAATATAAAAGGAAAATAAAAGGCGCCACACTTATCAAAGTTCAATCTCTTCGTGCACAAAAACCGTTGGAGCTCAAGGACCTTCTTCTTCACCCTGCGACCCCCTCGGACCACCTCGACCGGCCGCCTGGGACCAACAACGGTGGTTGACCAGACGCTCCACACGAGTCCGTCTCCGTCTCCTCGCCAAACGTCCCGCTCGGGGTCCGACCCCGTTAGCGGACTCACAGCACCTCGTCCATCCTCTGTCTCGCTCTCCCGCCTTCTGCCGCAAAACCCCGCGCGTACAGTATCTTCAAATACACCAAAACCATAACAACTATCCCAATTGGTTAATAGCACTCTCTTATCAGACTCTAAAGCAAAAACAAACTGTTAGCGCAAACTTTCTCAGTGTTTAACACAACAAAGCCGCATTCCCCAGATTAACATAACAAAGACGCCATTTTAATTAGCCTCCGCAGTAACATAAAAATCGAAACCCCCTTACATGTGGATAGATCCTCAAGACTTCCAGCAAATGAGTAGAATTGATGGAAGTACAGGAGCTTCTTTGGATGCAAGCTGAGACACTGGGAAGTGCAGTCCTGGCACCTCCAGTGTTCAGTGGATGGAATTGTGGATGCCTCATTTACATTGGAACTTGCCATTCTGCATGTGGAAATGGAGATTGCTAATTGGATACAATATGCACACAAATGTGATGACAAAATGTAGGTTTTTGTGGACAGGATGTTCACTGAAATGAAGAGGTCTTAATATTTTATGGATGTCTATCGGTGAGGTAGAGCAATGTCTTTCTCATTTGCAAGGGAAGCTAAAGCAGTACAACGTTCAGAACAGTTTGAAGGAGCAAGGGCCAGGTGTCAAATCCACTTGTCCACACTGATGATGTTAAAACAGTGGCTTACATCCCCATGTGAATGTGGTCAGGGACACACTGCTTGATCAGTACCAAGGCTGAATCCCTAGTATGGGTCCTGTGATTCTGTGTTCTCCTACCTTCCTGTCTTTCTCTTATTTTACTTCTCTTTCTCCCTCTCTTTGTCCTCTCCAGACTCAGCGTGCTGTCATTCGCCAGTCTCTGTCTCCCATGCCTTTGCCACCTTTCTGGGAATCCAATCTGTCTCTATATCTCTCTCCCTCTCTTACTCTCTCCCCCCCCCCACCCTCTCCATCTCTCCCTCTCTCCCTCTCTCCCTCTCGCCCTCTCCCCTTCTCCTCTCTCTCTCCCTCTGTCTCTCTCTCTCTCTCTCTCTCTCTCTCTCTCTGTCTCTCAATCTCTCCCCCTCTTTCTCTTTCTTGCTCTCATTATGGTCAGTCTCTTTGCTATCAGGGAGCTCTCTCTCCACCCTTCACCTGCTTTTCTCTTTTTGTCTCGGAGGACTCTCTCCTTCGCAAGCCAGGACAAGCTCTGTATAAATATACCTGTGTTAACAGTGCCATCGTGTGGTTGACCATTACAGACTAAGCTCGCCGTGCTGCCATGACATTTGTACATCAGTAAGATGAACAGATCGGCAATTAGCCAACTACTCTTCCAGGAAAACCTGAAGACACCTGAATCAAGTCCAGTTTTGCCGAATTCCCTGCCAACATCTGGCAGCTAAAGGTTTGCCTCCAGCCCCATAAAGTAACAAACTTGCATGATCTCACACACAGGATGTTATTAAAGTCATGGAGTGATACAACTGAAACAGGCCCTTCAGCCCAGCAAGTCTGTACTGACCATCAACCACCCATTTAGACTGACCCCACAGTGCAGATCTGTCTCAGAGGCTGCGGCTCATCGATTTCGGCAAATCAGTGCAGGGACTTCCGTTATTCCGTCTACTCTCATTGGCCACATTATCAGGTACACCTGTACACCTGCCTGTTAATACAAATCTCTAATCAGCCAATCAGATGGCAGCAACTCAGTGCATAAGAGCATACAGACATGGTCAAGAGGTTCAGCTGTTGTTCAGACCAAACATCAGAATGGGGGAAGAAATGTGATCTCATTTTCTTTGACTGTGGAATGATTGTTGGTGCCCAGACGGGAACCCATCAGATTTTGGAACCCATGACCATTACAAGAAGGAATAATGAAGTAATGGTCATAGGTTCAGAAATCTGATGGTTTGAGTATCTCAGAAATTACCGATCTCCTGGGATTTTCAAGCATAGCAGTCTCCAGAGTTTACAGAGAATAGTGTGAAAAAACAAAAAAAAACATCCAGTGAGCGAAAACATTCTATGGGCGAAAACACCTTGCTAATGAGAGAGGTCAGAGGGGAATGTCCAGACTGGTTCAAGCTGACAGGAAGGTGACAGTAACTTAAGTAACCATGTGTTATAACAGAGGTGTGCAGAAGAACATCTCAGAATGCAAAACATGTCGAACCTTGAAGTGGACGGGCTACAGCAGCAGAAGACCATGAACACACACTCAGTGGCCACTTTATTAGGTACAGGAGGTAGCCAATGAAGTGACCTCAGACTGTATATCGTGAATTTTGGTGAGCAGATCAGTGCAATGCATCCAGATTTTCAACTGATTCTATATTGTTTTGGGAATGTGGATTGTAAGGAAGATCTAGAGAGATTTGGAGATGATATCGATTGAATGAATGGGTGATGAACTGCATAATATGGCAAGAATGCGAGATTATCCACTTTGTCAGAAAAAAAATTCGATGACCGTTTTTTTAAAGTGGTGAGAGAGTGAAAGGTGTTGGTGTTTGGAGGGATGTGAGTGTCCTTTCAGCAGGTACAGAAAGCGATTAGGAATGAGCTGCCAGTGGATTTGAATGCAACACTAAGAGACGTTTGAAGAGGTACATGGATGGGAGGGATATGGAGGGCTGTGGTTTAGGTGCAGGTCAATGGGACTAGGCAGATTAACGGTTTAGCACAGACTAGATGGGCCAAAGGGCCTGTTTGGATGCTGTTTCTATTGGGGTTTTGCCCAGTTTTATGATTTTGCATGACAGCTGAGAGGATTTTTTGCTTACTCTGTGGCATGTGTTTAGCACACCAATCTCTCAGCAAAAGCTTTATCTCAAAGTTCAAAGTACATATATGTCACCGTTATACAACCCGGATTCATTTTCCTGCAGGCAATTACAGTAAATACAAAAAAAAACACATTAGAATCGGTGAAAGATCACACTCAACAGGACAGACAAATCAATGTGCAAAGGTTGTGGGAACTGTTCATCAATGGAGCAAGTGAAGTTATCTCTTCCTGTCCAAGATCCTGATGTTTAAGGGGTTTTAATTGTTCTTCCTAAACCTGGTGGTGTGGGTCCTGAGGCTCCTGTACCTTCTTCCTGATGGCAGCAGTGAGAAGAGAGCATGGCCTGGATTGTGGGCATCATTGATAGTGGATGCTGCTTTCCTGCAACAGCACTCCATATAGATGTGCTCAATGGTGGGGAGGACTTCGCCCGTTATGGACAGGGCCATATCCACTACTTTTTGTAAGATTTTCTGAGCAAGGGCTTTGGTGTTTCCATACCAGACTGCGATGCAGCCAGTCAATATACTCTCCACTACATGTCTATAGAAGTTTGTCAGAGTTTTAGATTTTAGATAACATGCTGAATCTTCACAAGCTTCTCCACGAGAGGGTGCTGTTTAACCTGTTGTAATGCTACAACAATAATCTGCAGGGTAAACTGAGCTGGTCAGGCAGCATGCGGTAGATGCAAATTCACTGGGGACATTTAAGAGACTCTGAGATAATACACATGAAAGCAAAACGAAGGTCGATGTGAGAGGGGGATGTTAGATTGATCTTGGAGTAGGTTAAAGCCTGCACTGTGTTGTGCTGTTCTATGTTCTCTGGAGGGAAATGGGTGCTCAGCATTTTGGGTGGAGACCCTTCATTGCCTCTCACAGGCATCCCTGTTGGAGAGAACCTCATGTTCTTAAAACGCTTTGCTTTAGCCATAGAATATACCGAGAGGTTTCTCCTTTGGTGAATTTCCTGGAGTTGTGGTAATTGTTTTGTGGTAGTTACTTCATGTACTATGAAGACCAGAAAATGAATAACTGGCTGTTTTATCTCCTCCTTGTGGCACTCAGCTGGAAAGCAAGTAGAGCTAGAAGAAGTGCATTAGAAAATAGGAGCGGGACAAAACCATCATCCTTCGTCAGCCCATCCGATCATGGCGGATCTGCCCTGGGCATCAATTCCCTTCTGGTTCCTTGAATTGTGTCATGGAATTTTTAACATCGACCTGAACGATTGGAAGTCGGTTTGCCATCCGAAATGCTGGCCTTGCTGTGCCACACTGAAGATCAGCCTAGGTTATGGGCTCAAGTTTTTCTGATGAAGGGTGCTGAGTTCAGAATGGAAGTCTCCACTGTGTCAGCTGTGAGCACTGTATTATCTAAGAATGTGGGGAGAATGCAGTTATTTAAGGTAGAATTAGTTTAAATTGGGTGCTCAATGGCCGGTGCTGTTTCAGTGCTCTATCTCTGTACCACACTTAGGGCCATCTTTGTCCACTTCTTGTGATCGAAGGGTGCCTGTGACGACGCTGGGTGAATTCTGTCACTTCTTTTTTGGACCAGGATGTACCGTGAAGGTTGGACCCTGAGAATTTTTGCGATTGGTTCCTGTGGCAATAGAAGCACCATTCAGTTACCATGGAGGGGGCATCCCCGGAACGGACCTTGATTGGTTCCTGTGGCAATGTCGGAAACATGGCAGCCAGTAACATCCCACAAACAGTAATGCTATAACACGCAGATAAACTTCGGTGACTTTACAAAGAACACAGAATGATGCAGTGCAGGAACAGGCCCCTCGGCCCACGATGTCTGTGCTGAGCATGATGACAAGTTGAACTAAATCTCTTCTGCTTACGTGTGATCGTTATCCCTCCATTCCACCACGTCCTCTGGCTGCCACTTTCTCCGTAAAAGAAAGCCCCTCGCATCTCCTTTAAACTTTTCCTCTCTCACCTTAAATTCTCTCTAATCCTGGCAGCATCCTGGTGAACCTCTTCTCCAAAGCCTCCACATCCTTCCTGTACTGGGGTGACCAGAAACTGCACAATAATAACACAACGCTAATTCAGAGAGAAACTCTAGCCAGTACACAAGAACATTTATTTCAAATAACACCTGTGGATATTTTACATCCTCTGGCCATTCTGCACTCAGTCAGAGCTGTATGAAGGGGGTGGTGTTGTCAGTCTAGATTTTTGTGCTCAAGTCTCTGGAGCAGGATTTGAACCTATATATCTGATTGTGAGAATGTACTACCACTTGGACAAGGGGAGGTCGTAGAAGGGAATAGTATCATTAAATTTAGCAAGAATTTTGCAGTAAAAGTGTCAACGATGATATTCTTTAGATCATGCAAACTGGTCGACTGACCTCAGTGGCTTCCTCTGACCCTTTGTATACCACTGCACTTACCCATTAACTACAGCCTTGTTATTTACGTGTAATCAGCTTAACAACATCAAGAAGCAAGTGGAAACGGGTTCATTATTTCCTTTGTGAATATCGATGGAAGGATTTGTGAAACATTGGCAGGCAAGCACCCAATCTTTAGCACTGAACCTGAGACACTGAGGTGATTGACAGGGTAGAGCTTGTGTTGTGATGTTCCTGGCCGGCCCTGGACACAGGATGCCTTATCAGAGAAGGTGGGTTTGAAACCCAAAGGTTGCAGGCTTGCTCTAAGTTCTTACATGGGAGACTCTAATGATATTGTTGCTTCTTGAAGGGGCAGTGCTTTCGTATTTGAGAGTTGTCAAGTTAGATAGATATGAAATAGGAATTTAAAATGAGCAAAAAGTAATTAAAACAACACTGCTGAAATAATTGCTACTTTAATCCTCTCAGCTTGTTAGTGAAGAAGGTGGGATGTCAGTGGGGTTTGTTGAATAGAGATGTCCTCAGTCTCTCAGTGACTTGGATTTCAAATTGGCTTATTGTTATATACACCAGGGTGCAATGATATTCTTGGCTCACATGAAGTTCAGAGTAAACAGTGTACATGGTCATAATAAATGCAACAATACAATAAATAGAGCGATGAGTGTAAAGGAAATGCAAAAGTGACCATAACAGAATCATGGCACTGGTAGAGATAAAAGTCCCAGAACATGCCAACACCACCGGGAAGGGGATGTGAAAGAAGTCTCAGCCTGAAACATCGACTGTTCTCTTTTCCATTGATGCTGCCTGGCCTGCTGAGTTCCCATCATGGCCTCCTCTACTGCCATGATGAGGCCAAACTCAGGTTGGAGGAGCAACACCTCATATACCATCTAGGTAGTCTCCAGCCCCTTGGTATGAACATAGAATTCTCCAACTTCCGGTAATTCCCTCCCCCTCCCTTCCCCTATCCCTATTTCACTCTGCCCCCCCCTCCCCCAGCTGCCTATCACCTCCCTCATGGTTCCGCCTCCTTCTACTACCCATTGTGTTTTCCCCTATTCCTTCTTCACCTTTCCTGCCTATCCTCTCCCTGCCTCCCCTCCACCACCCCTTTATCTTTCCCCTTACTGGTTTTTCACCTGGAACCTACCAGCCTTCTCCTTCCCACCCTCCCCCCACCTTCTTTATAGGGCCTCTGCCCCTTCCCTCTACAGTCCTGATGTAGGGTTCCGGCCTGAAACATCGACCGATCTTTTCCACGGATGCTGCCCGACCTGCTGAGTTCCTCCAGCGTGTTGTGAGTGTTGCTTTGACCCCAGCATCTGCAGATTATTTTGTGTTTAAAATTGTAAATTGGACATTGGAGTTAGTTGAAAATGATAGAAAAGGGCTCAATGACCGGGAGGGAGTTACGTAGTCTGGATGGGTTATGACTGGTGGGTTTTGTTCTTTAAATCAGTAGGTAGTCGGAGGGGAGTGCAATTAGATAAAGCAGATCGTCCATTATCAGGGACCTCCAAGCTCAGAGTCTGGGGGTGGGGGTTGAAGGAAGCTTGCCACTACAAAAGCTGAAGTGTCCCCAAGTGGGAGACAGGTAAATACAGGGGTGCTGTGCAGAGCTGGGGAGTGGTTGTAGGGTGGGCAAGAGTGGAGCAGGAGAAAGGATGCAGGTAGGGATGAAGCTCAGGGAATGGGAAGGCTTGCAATAATGAGAGAGGCGCGGGGAAGAGGAGGAGAGGGCTGCAACACCTGTCATGTCTTACCCAACATAAAGATGCCGCTGATTGTCACCTGCTTGTTAAATAATGATTGGAACTGACTTAATCCAAACATCAAGACTGTCGGCAGAGTCTCTGCGTAGTCACAGGGTTTATGCAGTCAGCTGCATTTTGTTTCTCCGACTCTTTCCATCTGCCAGATGCATGTTACACTCTCCAGAGACTGTGCTGTGCAGAGAACATTCTCCGCTATCCTAATAGGACACTGCCCCTCAACTTGAATGAGAAAATGCTGTCTTGCTATATCAGACACTCTAAGGGGTTAACTCTGGGGGTGGAGGGGCAGGGTCTTCGGCGTGGTAGGTGTGATGGTGTCCATTTGAAATGCAAATCATCCCCAACAATGGAGCCAATACTGATTAGAAGTATGACCACACAATGAACAATATACCTGTTCGTGTGATTCTGGAGGCAGGACTCTCATCTCTGAGTTGAAATGCTGGTTCAAAATCAGCAGGGTTTTGGTCTTGCAATTAAGTAAGCCCGACTGTTCCGCTTTCCTTTCAAGTAGTTATCATTCTCGGTTTAGCAGCTGTCTGTCAATACTTAGTAGCTTTTCCACTTGAAGCACTCAGAGTAATGGATTGCAAACTGACAATGGTTAGAAACTCAGCCACATAACACCGATTTTTTTTCTCTCTCAGTATCATGCCATTGTTGAAAGTATCCCGACTGGATGCATCATGACCTGGCAACAGCAGTTCGAATGCACGGGAATGCAAGGGGCTGTAGAGAGAGGTGGTCTCTGCCCAGTACATCACGGGCACATCCCTCCCCACCATGGTGGTATCTACAAAAGGCGACATCCATCATCAAAGATCTCCACCATCCAGGCCTTGCCATCTTCTCAGTGCTACTATCAGGCAGAAGTACACACCACCTGGTTCAGGGACAGTGTCCATCGTAGTCATAGAGAAGTACAGCACAGAAACAGGCCCTTTGGCCCTTCTAGTCCATGCTGAAACCATTTAAACTGCCTACCCCAATTGACCTTCAGGACGTCCATCACCCAGGTCATGCCGTGTTCTCATTGCTTCCATTAAGAAGGAGGTACAGAAGCCTGACGACACACACTCAACAATCCAGGAACAGCACTTCCCCTCCGCCATCCAATTTCTGAATGGACATCGAACACAACCTCTCTACATTTTTTATTTCTGTTTTTGCACTACTTATTTAGTTAACCATTTAATACATATATTTACAGTAATTCACAGTTCTTTTCCTATTATTATGTATTGTAATGTACTGCTGCTGCAAATACAACAAATTTCATGACATATACCAGCGATATTCAACCTGATTCTGATTCCCATTGACCATATGGTCCTGCCCAACACTGAGTACCACTCTAGTAAAGCAACGGTATGCCCACTTTGACCACTTTGCACTAAAATAGACTTTTGTTCTTTTTTGTTCTAATTGTGTCCCTATGTGCCTGCGATACTGCTGCAAACAAGTGTCCCTGTGCACACATGTACCTGTGCTTATGACAATAAGCTGACCGGCTGTAAGGACCATTTCCGGGTCACTTTGGTTGCGTGGGATGTTCAACCGGGCACTTCCTGCTGTGATTTCTGCATCGGGTCCATACACGATGATGTCATTTCTTGCTTGATGCTCCCTTTGGAGCATTACGGGGGAACTTGGACTCTGATTTCCTGAGGGAGGGCAGCCAGGATTTGGCACTCCCACAGCACCTTACAGGCATGGGTGTCCTGCAGATCAGGGGCCACGGATAGCACATTGGGAAGGGTCAGTACAATGCAAGGCGAAGACCAAAAAGACTGAGATCAGTGCCAACAGCTGATATTGTCTCCCCGTGCCTGTGCCCACATTAACGCACACAAATAGCATGCTTTGGTCGATGTGCCATAGAAATGCATGCTTTACTCCCACATCATCTCATTTCCTCTCTTTTGTTCTTTCTGTTTTTCCTCACCTGCTTTCTTTCTTTCCCTCTCTTTTTCTCATTCTCTCTCTCTTTCTCTCCTTCCCCACTTCCCTCTTTCTCACCTCTTTCTTTTTCCTTCCATGCTCTCTAATTCTCATAGAGTTTTCAGTTTCCATTGCAGTGCCCCCTCACATGGCCGCATGGTAACACACACTAAGCCCCATTCACCTATCCCTCTGTGCTTGCTGACTCCCAGTTAAACAATACCATAAGATAATAAGACCATAAGACTTTGGAGCAGAATTAAGCCATTCAGCCCATCAAGTCTGTTCCACCATTTAATCATGGCTGATCTATTTCCCTCTCAAACCCATTCTCTTGCCTTCTCCTCTTAACCTTTCAGGCCTTGACATTAAAGAAATATCAACCTCCGTGAGTCAATGACTTGGCCTCCACAGCCACCTCACCTGTGGCAATGAATTCCACAGATTCACCACCCCTTGGCTAAAGAAATTCCTCCTCACCTCCACTCTATTTTGAGGTTGTGCCCTCTTGTCCGAGACGCCCCCCACTATAGGAAACATCCACTCTATCGAAGCCTTTCAATATTTCATAAGAGCCATCAAATGCTCCTCATGTGATAAGCCTTTCAATCCCAGAATCATTTCCATGAACCTCCTCTGGACCCTCTCCAATGCCAGCACATCCTTTCTTAGATAAGAGACCCAAAACTGCTCACAGTACTCCAAGTGCGGTCTGACCAACACCTTTAAAGCCTCAACATTACATCCTTGTTTTAATATTCTAATTCTCTCGAAATGAATTCTAACATTGCATTTGTCTTCCTCACCAGTTAACCTTCAGAGAATCCTGCGCGAGGACTCCCAAATCACTTGGCACCTTTGATTTTTGAATTTTCTCCCTGTTTAGAAAATAGTCTACACTTTTATTCCTTCTACCCATGTGTGTGACCATACACTGCCTGACACTGCCACTTCTTTGCCCATTCTCCTAATCTGTCTAAATCCTTCTGCAACTTCCCTTTTTCCTCAAAACTACTTGTCCCTCCACCTACCTTCATATCATCCACAAACTTGGCCACAAAGCCATCAGTTCCATCATCCAAATCATTGACATGCAGATTTTAAACTTTTCATCCTTATTTCCATATCCCTCTCGCCATTCCCTGTCATCATAACCTCTCCATCTCCATAACTCTGATCTTTGGTCTCCTTCAATTCTGGCTCTTCATTAAGTTTGATCACTTCCCCACTGGTGGCTGTGCCTTCAAGCCCTGGCAGTCCCTACTTAAGCCTCCTTTGAGAACCTTCTTAAAAACTGCCTGACTAAATTTCATTATGCAACTTAATATCACATTTTGATGAGTAATTCCTCCTGAGATGTGCCTTGGGATGTTTTAACTCATTAAGTATGCTGGCCAAATGGTCATTGTAATGACCCCTTCCTTTGGATTTAACAACAGTGCAGAGGCATTTTCACAGTTCCACATTCCTCATGCCTTCACTGTTATGTAATAAATGTCGGAATAAATCCTTTTTTTCTGGATTATTTCTCTGTTTCTGCCCCTGCATGCTTAATTTTCTGCGGTTTAGCCAATCACAAAAGCCTGGACAGGTTCAACTGGTTCCCTGTTCCCATCAAAGAGACAACTTGGCTTAAACTGTGAATCAGAAGGGACTTTACTGCTAAGTTCCAACTTTGAACTCCTGTATTCTCAGAGAAACCAGTATGTCGATTTAATTTTAAGGTTGAGCAAACCTTCTGCTGTGATCGATCAGGCATGAGTTCTCATTTGTTTGGGCAGCAGGTAATAAAGAATTTGCAAAATGGGTTTTCAGTGTCCTGGGCACTAAGCTGAAGAAGGCTGTCATCCTGGTGTCCTGAAAATCTTCTTTGGTGTCTTTTTATTTTTGGAGAGGTATGTGTACAGGAATAGGTCTAGCTCAGGCACTTGGAAGAGCAATGTACTGTGGACAAAACCCAATTTCTTTTGCTAATTAAAAAAATAACAGACAGGAGTATCAGGTAAAGGCTGACTGATATCTAAATCGGTACTAAAGAATGCCTTTTCTTCCCAATTGGTGTGGGAAACTGCCTGGGGTGGGGTGTGTGTGTGTGGGGGGTTTTTGGTTAGGGCTGGTCATGTGATCAACCCTCCAGAAATATGCCCAATGGAAGTTTGTGGCCCTAGTTCAAAATTGCAGGCACATTGTGGGTTGCCAGGCCTCTGAGGTCGTCTAGGTAACTGAAGGCTTTTGATTGCGACACCTCCTACTTTTCATTGCAGGAGTCTTAAAATGTGAAGGCCTCATTGCCTTCCCATCCATCCCATCTCTCCCTGCTCTGTGTAGACCTGTGAGCAAAATGAAGGTGTGGACTTGACACAGTCCCTGCTCTCAGTAAACTGTGCTCCAGGCTGCCTCACGTGTATTAACTGCATGCCGGGTGATTGTGTCAAACATCCACCACCTCAAATTTTCTAGCCCTTTTCAAACATCAGCCACTATTAATGTTGCGGTGTTCGGCGAGCTTGGCAACTAGCTTGCAGACTTTTCATCACCAGTTGAGGTGACATCCTCTGTGGTGTTGTTGTTTCTCTCTGGGAGTGCGCGCGTTTATATAGGCCCCCAGTTCGCTTGCCTCGGTCCTTATTGGCTGCCCCTTCAGTTGACCTTTGAATCCTATTGGCTCGTGTTTCTTTGGCTCTTAGGGGTTCATATATTTCTGTATGTTTGTTTAAGATCAGCATGTCCAGGCTCTGTAAGATTGGGTGAATTATTAGCACAAGAAATAGGCAGGGATAAGAAGTTCACATCCTCTCAGTCACTGGCAATGGGAGCTGTGAACGTACAATATAACATTTCTCTGCTTGATAAAGCATGACTGAATAAAATAGTTCTTCAAAAAGTCAGATTATTCTACACCCACCATTCACTGCCCTGTGCATAAGTAGTGTCATTTCTTGTGTGGATTTGTTGCTATGGTATTAGTTCCCCTGAAACTCATTTGGTCCACATGGTATCACCATCTGCAGACATGATTTTTGACCTTCTGAATGCTGCAACCCTGTTGGGCTCATCATAAATATTGCAGTCCTTCAACCACTGTCTGCTCTTAAACTTTCTGACTGTGATTTCGTAGTAAGTACTGAAGATCAATAAGGCCACAAGGGACTTGGCTGCAAAATATCTCATGCTAGGACAGAACTGTGATCATATTTCTGACTTTTAAATGTCGCCCAGGTCTAGTGAAGGGAGTGTGTCTTTCATACGAGCTGCTCTTGATTTGGATTTTGACATTTGGAACATAATTGGCACAGATACAGTGGGAGCTTGGTTGTTAAGCTGAAGGCAGCCTTTGACCAGACTTACTCAGACAGAGCCTTCATTACCAGAGGACACTGTTGACCTCATGCTATTGGGCACTGCGTGCATTGGGTGCCATCTACTGACCAGTAACAGAACCGTGGAGGGCAAGTGTATGACTGGTGGTGCGTTTGTGCAAGAGAGAGAGAGAGAGAGAGACAAGGACCCACAGGATTTGTTGAACTCCTTACATTCTTCTTGACCTAATTCTTTATTTAGTCTGCTGGCAGATTTCTTCATTGTCTTTGTTGAGAAGGACAAAACTGGTCAGTGCCTGTTTGAAAGGGAGAGGGATCAGTGTCCGGGTGCATACCTCAGCTTTGTGAAGGAAATCCCTCGACTGGAGATTGGGCAAGTAAGCAGTTTATCTGTCTCTCAGGATGAATTTTGGACAGGATACCCAAGTGACCCTCCTCCCTCTCACACCACCTCCCACACCTCCCCCCCACCCCACTACTGTGAACGGGATCATGGTATCTGTAACACTCAACTTAAACACCAGAGCAAGGCTGGTGATGTGGGCTGAATGGCCGAGTTCTGCTCCTATGTCCTTTGGTCTTATGATGTCTAATCTCACACCATGCTGGTGATGTCACCTTCAGGTTAAAGTACACCTCATTTTTCAGGTACTCAAGTTTCCTCATTTTGGATCTGGAGATAAAGTTCTTTGAAGTCAAGAATAAGACATAAATCTTGTGGTTAAAGCCATTTATTGGGTGTCCTTAATGAAGACACAGCAATAACCAAGTCACTGTACTGTTAGGACCAAAGGAAGAAGGTAGAGAAAAGAACAAATAAGTATGGTGGTCTTATACCGAAAACTAGCTCCAACTAGGCAGATTTGTAGTTTGTAAGAACTTCCTTAATAAGAACAGAAGAGATGCTGCAGATGCTGGAAATCCAGAGCAACACACAAAATGCTGATGAAGGATCTCGACCCGAAACGTCAAATGATTATTCCCCTCTATAGATGCTGCCTGGACTGCTGAGTTGCTGCAGCATTTTGTGTGTTTTCATTGATGATAAGAGCCTATGAAATAGCTTAGTTTATGGCGTGACACAGGTTGCAGATAAAGCAGATACAAAAATTACAGAACCAGCTCTACTAAAAATCCAGTGAACGTTTACAAAGAGATGATTATACAAACAATGTACTGACATTGGAGAGGGTCCAGAGGAGTTTCACAAAATGATTCTGGGAATGAAAGGCTTATCATATGAGGAACATTTGATGGCTCTGGGCCTGTACTCACTGGAACTCAGAAGAATGAGGGGGCATCTCATTGAAACCTATCGAATGTTCAAAGTCCTCAATACAGTGGATGTGGAAAGGATGTTTGCTATGGTGGGAGAATCTGAGACCAGAGGACACAGCCTCAGAATGGAGGGGCGTCCATTTAGAATGGAGGTGAGCAGGTATTTCTTTATCCAGGTGGTGATGAATCTGTGGAATTTATTGCCACAAGTGGCTGTGGAGGCCAAGTCATTTGGTATATTTAAGGCAGAGGTTGATAGATTTTTGATTAGTCAGGACATGAAGGGATACGGGGAGATGGCGGGAGACTGGGGCCGAGAGGGAAAATGGATCAGCCATGATGAAATGGCAGAGCAGACTCGATGGGCCAAATGGCATAATTCACTCCTATACCTTATGGTTTATACAAGCAAGCATAAAATCAGTCAAACTACAAGAAAAATGTCAATTTAGACCCTAATCCAATACCTCTTTGACTCAGTTCCCTCCCATCGTGTAACCTCTTCCAGCCCTGTCACTCTCTGAGATCCACATACTCCTCCAATTCCACTCTCTTGACTAACTCTAGATTTAACCACTGGCCACTGTGCCTTCAGCAGCCTGGGCCATGATCACTACAGTTCCCTTCCGGAATCTCCCCATTCTTTCAACCTCTAACTCCACTTTCATCCCTTCAAACTCGCCTCTTGGATCAAGCTTTGGATCACCCCTCCTGATTACTCTTAAGTGTCACATTTACTTTGCCAGCTCTCCCCGGGATGTATTGCTGTGTCAAAGGTGCTGGATAAATGGCAGTTGATGTTGTTGAGTTCAAGTGTCAGTCCAGGTGAAGTCCATAGCTTCTTGAAAGTGGCAATACAAGTCGATAGACTCGTAAGGAAGGTATGCTTGCCTTCAATGGTTCATTGGTTAGGATATTGTCTATAAGGGGTAGGAAGTCCTATTGCAGCTGTATAAAATTTGCTTAGGCGGTAGTTGGACTATTAAACTCAGTTCTGGTCGCCCCATTACAGGAAGGATGCGGAGGCTTTGGAAAGGATACAGAAAGGGTTTACCAGGATATTGTTTGCATTAGAGGGTATGAGCTATAAGATTCAATATTGTTTAATGTCATTTCAAGTCAAGTCAAGTCACTTTTTATTGTCATTTCATTTTCCAGGACCATGGTGCTACATGAAGCAATACAAAAACTACACTGACCTACGTAAGAAAAAACACAACAACTACACTAGACTACAGACCTACCCAGGACTGCATAAAGTGCACAAAACCATGCAGGCATTACAATAAATAGTAATAAATAATAAACAAGACAATAGGCACAGTAAAGGGTATTGTAGGTTGGTGTCAGTCCAGGTTCTGGGTATTGAGGAGTCTGATTGCTTGGGGGAAGAAACTGTTACATAGGCTGGCCGTGAGAGCCCGAATGCTTCGATGCCTTTTGCCAGATGGCAGGAGGGAGAAGAGTTTGTATGAGGGGTATGAGTGTAAAGGAGAACAAAATAATTATTAATCCAGATCCGATGCAGCAATACACAATAATAAAAATACAATAAATATAAATACATAAAATATCTTGTTAACGTAGATTGATGGTATGTCCATAAAGTGACGCTAGGCACAGGAGTGTCTGTACATAAGGTGGCTGACAGGGAATAATAAAGTAGTAGTGGTGGGGGCTGTGGAGGGATGGTTTAGTGGGTGGAGGTGTTGATCAGCCTTACTACTTGTGGAAAGTAACCATTTTTGTGTCTGGTGGTCCTGGTGTGGATGCTACGTAGCTTCCTCCCTGATGGGAGAGGGACAAACAGTCTGTGAGAAAAGTGGATGGGATCCTTCATGATGTGGCTGGCTCTTTTCCTGTACCTCTCTCTGTATATG
Organism: Mobula hypostoma; assembly: GCF_963921235.1. Lineage (NCBI taxonomy): Eukaryota > Metazoa > Chordata > Chondrichthyes > Myliobatiformes > Myliobatidae > Mobula > Mobula hypostoma. The sequence continues at coordinate 16,822,877 of NC_086128.1, forward strand.
AGCTTGACGGTGGGTACACTGGTGCTGGTGATGGACTACCCGTTATAGAGCCTTCCTCTCCGCCACAGTGCAGTTTCTGTACCATGCAGTGATACAGCTTGTTCGGATGCTCTCTACTGCACATCTGTAGGAGGTTGTGAGAATTGATGTGCACAGTCCAGCTCTCTTCCGCCTCTGCAGAAAGTAGAGGCACTGGTGAGCTTCCATGTGAGGCTGTGTGATGTACACTCCCAAGAGTTTGAAACTGCTCACAGTTTCCACTGCTGTGCTGCTGATGTAAAGAGGGGTGTGAGTAGTGTGAGTTCCCCTGAAATTGATAACAATCTCCTTTGTCTTGTTGACATGGAAGAAGAGGCTTTGTCTGACACCAGCCCTCGAGTTCTTTCACCTCCTCTTTAGGTAATCTCATTGTTGCTGGTGATGAGCCCCACCATGGTCGTGCCATCGGCCAACTTGAGGATGTGGTTGCTCGGGTGTTCGGCCATGCAGTCATGTGTGAGCAGAGTGTACAGCAGTGGGCTCAGCACACAGCCCTGGGGGCACCTGTGTTGAGGATGATGTGGAGGGAGGATCGATTGTATATCCTGACTTTCTGAGATCTGATGGTTAGGATGTCCAACACCCAGTTGTACAGACAATAGACAATAGACAATAGGTGCAGGAGTAGGCCAACGGCCCTTTGAGCCAGCACCGCCATTCACTGTGATCATGGCTGACCATCCACAATCAGTACCCTGTCCCTGCCTTATCCCCATATCCCTTGACTCCGCTATTTTTAAGAGCTCTATCTAACTCTCTCTTGAAAGAATCCAGAGAATTGGCCTCCACTGCCTTCTGAGGCAGAGCATTCCATAGATCCACAACTCTCTGTGTGAAGAAGTTTTTCCTCAACTCCATTCTAAATGGCCTACCCCTTATTCTTAAACTGTGGCCTCTGGTTCTGGACTCCCCCAACATCCGGAACATGTTTTCTGCCTCTAGCGTGTCCAATCCCTTAATAATCTTATATGTTTCAATGAGATACCCTCTCATCCTTCTAAGTTCTAGTGTATACAAGCCCAGTTGCTCCAATCTTTCAAAATATGACATTCACGCCATCCCGGGAATTAACCTCGTGAACCTCCACTGCACTCCCTCAATAGCAAGAATATCCTTCCTCAAATTTGGTGACAAAAACTGCACACAATACTCCAGGTGGGGTCTCACCAGGGCCTTGTACAACTGCAGAAGGACCTCTTTGCTCCTATACTCAACTCCCCTTGTTATGAAGGCCAACATGCCATTAGCTTTCTTCACTGCCTGCTGTACCTGTATGCTTACTTTCAGTGACTGATGAACAACGACACCCAGATCTCATTGTACTTCCCCCTTTCATAACTTGACACCATTCAGATAGTAATCTGCCTTCCTGTTCTTGCCACCAAAGTGGATAACCTCACATTTATCCACATTAAACTGCATCTGCCCACTCACCCAACCTGTCCAAATCAGCCTGCATTCTCATAACATCCTCCTCACATTTCACACTGTCACCCAGCTTTGTGTCATCTGCAAATTTGCTAATGTTACTTTTAATCCCCTCATCTAAGTCATTAATGTATATTGTAAGCAGCTGCGGTCCCAGCACTGAGCCTTGCGGTACCCCACTAGTCACTGCCTGCCATTCTGAAAAGGACCCGTTAATCCCTACTCTTTGTTTCCTGTCTGCCAACCAATTTTCTATCCATGTCAGTATCCTACCCCCAATACCATGTGCTCCAATTTTGCACACTAATCTCCCATGTGGGACCTTATAATGGTGTATTTAGCCCGAGAAGCAGAAGATTCATCAAGATCTGTGGGACAATAGCGCTGAATGTCAAACTGAAATCCAGAAATAGCATTCTGACATAAGTGTCCTTGTTTTCTAGGTGTGTCATAGAAACATAATAAACCTACATCACAATACAAGCCCTTTGGCCCACAATGCTGTGCCGAACATGTACTTAACTTTAGAAATTAGGGTTACCCATAGCCCTCTATTTTTCTAAGCTCCATGTACCTGTCCAGGAGTCTCTTAAAAGACCCTGTCGTATCCGCCTCCACAACCGTCTCTGGCAGCATTCCACACACTCACCACTCTCAGCGTAAAAAAACCTACCCCTGACATCTCCCCTGTACCTACTCCCAAGCACCTTAAATCTGTGCCCTCTCATGCTAGCCATTTCAGCCCTGGGAAAAAGCCTCTGACTATCCACACGATCAATGCCTCTCATCATCTTATACACCTGTCAGGGCCGGGTGCATTACAGATGCTATGGCATCCTTCGTAGAGCGGTTCTGTCGGTAAGCATATTGGTGAGTGTCCACTGTGACAGGATTGGAGCTTCTGATGTGTGCCATTATCAGCCATTCAAAGCACTTCCTGATGATTGGCATCAGTGCCATGGGCAATGTTCATTTAGTTCTGAAGGTGTAGAGTGCTTTGGTACAGGGATGATGGTGGCTGATGTGAAGCATGTGGGGTTAAGGAGAAGATGGACAAGCCTGTTTTCTCTGGAGTGTCAGAGGTTAAGAGGAGACCTGATGGAAGTTTCGGCAGATATAGGGTTGAACAGTCAGAGACCCTTTTCCAAGGTAGAAGCGTCATATACAAGAGGGTATACATTTAAGGTGAGAGGGGAAAGTTTAAGAAAGATGTTTGGAGTAACTTTTTTTTACACAGAGAATGCAAGGTGGCTGGAATGGGCTTCCAGGGGTGATGGTGGGGAAGTTACAATACTGGTGTTTAAGAGGCTGTTAAACTCATAAATATACAGGGTATGGAGGGATATGGATGATGTGCAGGCAGAAGGGATTTAGTTTTAAGTTGGCGTCATGTTCAGTACAGATATTGTGGGCTGAAGGGCCTGTTCTATATAACACTAAGTGAGAGTAATGCTCTGAGTGGGTTCAGCCCAAACTGGTGAGCATGCATTTCAGAGTCAAGCTACAATCTGCTACCAGAGTTAACCCATCGTCCTCCTGGCTCCACTTGACACAAACCACTACACAGCAGCATGTAGATAAGGGGCTGGTTGTATCTTAGTGAGGAGATTTGTAGTCTGGCGACTGGCAGATACGGAATCACTCCCCCCACCTCCCCATCAGCAGAGGTATGTCTCATTAAATGCTTCCGCTGACTGGCCCCTGCCTCTGTGGTATATTGCTCTCGCCCAGCTGCTTCATACTGCTCAGCCTGACCCTTCCTCAGCTCGCAGTGTCACTTCAGCCCAGATCTGCTGCTAATGGGAGAGATCGAGGGTTGTCATTCTGCAGCACAGTAACTCAGTACGGCTCAAGTCTCATCAGCCCAACGTGGATCCTGCTGTATACCAGAATACTGCGCACAGGAAGAGGGAACAAGGGTACGGCAGCAGGGTGGTTACGCTCCAGAAGATACAAAAGCCCATAAGATCTGCATGACCTGTCCAGCAGCACGAGTTTAGATTCCACCACTAATATTGGGAATTTAAACTCAGATACTTTGAATGAATTTTGCAATGTAAAAGGTAATGGTTACCATGGAAATGCTGGATTGTAAAATCTTGATTTCCTCCATCCCATTGATGAAAATCGCTGAAGGAGCAAGAGGTACACGCCTCCACCATGTCAGCATAGACCAATCCTGGCCTAGTCTGCCATTCAGTATCATGGTCAGTCTTGCACTCCATGTCCCCTCTCCCACCTGATCGTGATGCTTTAAGAATTAGGAGTGGAAGCCCTTTTATCCCATAAGGACGTACCTGATCTGATTTTGGTCTCAGTTCCACTTTCCTGCACTTTACCCATAACCCTCACCTTGCCTGTAGGCCAAAATTCCTCCTCACCACCTTAATTGGGTGACATTATTGTGAAATCATACCCCTAGTCTGAGATGCCCATTCTGCTGGGATGCACCCTTTCAGCATCCAACTGTCCCACGATTGTCTCAATGCCATGAAGGACAATACTAGAAACCATCGGAAAAGACTGTACAAGCTGTGGGTCTGGAAATGGAAAGGGCACAAATCAGTAAATATGAAACATGATGGCGTTGAGCTGCCTGCTCTTCAAGGCCAGATATTTGGAGGAGGTGAGACACTCAGCAAGTCAGGAAATATTTGTGAGGAGATACAGAGTCCATTTTTCAGGTCAAGCACCCTTCAACAAAACTGGAGAAGTGAGAAATCATGCTTGTTTTAAGAAGGGGGAGGAAAGCAGGGGGAATGTTTGTGATATGGGTGGAGATCAAGCTTATTCAGTGCTGTCTAAAAGGAGGAAATGAGCCCCTTTTAATCATAGCTTGTTTTCACATTTTTCCCGTTTTGACAAAGGTCTTTGACCTGAAACATTAACTCTGGTTCTATCTCTACAGATGTTGCCTGGTTGGCTGAGTTTTTCCCAGTTTTTTCTGTTTTTATTTAAGATTTTTACAGGTTTTCTTTGCATGAACCCATACCATTAACTAAGTTATTTGTGCTTGAACCCATACCATCCGTATCATCACTTTTTGCTGTTCTTCATTCTCTTAAATCACCGGGACCAGCCCCATCTTTTGTCTCCTCTTAGAAACCCGAGTGTGAGCACTCAATGCAGTACACTAAGTTGGAAGAAAGCCAGGTGAATTGCTGCTTCTCCTGGGTTCCTGGACAGCTGGAAGGGAGGAGGAAAGGGGCAACTGTTGCATCTGCTGCAGTTGCATGAACCAGTTGCCCAGTTGAGTGAAATTGGCCTTTTCTCCTTGGACTGACGGAGGATGAGAGGTGACCTGATATGGCTGTATAAGATGATGAGGGGCATTGATTGTGTGGATAACCCGAGGCTTTTTCCCAGGGCTGAAATGGCTAACACGAGGGGGCACAGTTTTAAGGTGGTTGGAAGTAAGTACTGAAGGAATGTCAGGGGTAAGCTTTTCACACAGAGAGTGGTGGGTGTGTGGAATGGGTTGTCGGTGGCGGTGGTGGAAGCAGATACAATAGGGTCTTATAAGAGCCTCTTAGATAGGTATGTGGAGCTTAGAAAAATAGAGGGCTATGTGCTATGGAAATTCGAGGCAGTCTCTAGAGTAGTTTACATGGTTGGCATAACATTGTGGGCCAAAGGGCCTGTAATGTGCTGTAGATTTCTATGTTCGATGTTCTATGCATAGGACGATGCTGTTGGACTCCCGCAGCAGTGAACATCGCTGTCTCGCTGCCTGCAGCAGCTTCATTCCATTCTCACAGCTGTTCCATCTTTAGACCATAAGACATAGGAGCAGAATAAGGCCATTCAGCCCATTGAGTCTGCTCCACTGTTCAGTCATGGCTGATTCATTATCCCCATCAACCCATAATCTTAAATCAAGAACTGATCAACCTCTGCTTTAAATATACCCAATGACTTGGCCTCCATGGTCACCTGTGGCAGCGAATTCCACAGATTCCCCACCATCTGGCTAAAAAATTCCTGTTTGCCAATATAATATAACAATATGCTACCCTGAGGCACTGTTTCAGCTCACTGTTCCTATATGCCAACTTGTAATTGCTTGTCAACATCTTGAACCCACATGCCAACCAATTTTTCAACATGTTGTACATGTGTGCCAGTGTGGAGCCTGTAAGCAGACTGTGTCTCAGTGACAGCAAATGGTCACCGTTAACCAACATTTTCACCCACGTGTTAATATGTGGAATTGGTAAGCCATCATATTGCAGCAGAGTGCCAACATGTTTGGTCAACATCTTGCACACGTGCTTGTGTGAGTGAAATTCGTTTCTGAACATACTGTGCTCCTGACAAAGTGTGCGGTGCCAGTTTGTCAAAATATTGTGTCCATGTACCAGTGTTTGTTAGCCACTGGCCAGTCTCAAGGCCTCGTCTGTCATCATGTGCCACACAGGAATATGACACCAGTACTTTCAGCGCCACACCAGCAAAGGGCTGCTTTCAGGGAACTGCTCAGTGTGTGTTGGGCAGGTAGCATGCCAACTAGGATGGAAAGGTTGGGAGGAGTCCTTTGATGTGCATTCAGTCAGATAGCAATCTGGACAGCCAATACTCGGCTGGCTCTGCTGTGAAAATCTTCTAACAGACTACATTCTTTGACCAGCTTTTAAAGTATTAATCTTACATTTGCAGCTTCCTCAGTGTAAGCTAATTTCTAGCTTCATGGCGTGGGCAAAATATAATTACATTTTTTCCTTCCACTTAACCAAGCTCTGGCAATGGTCCCCAGTAAATTTGATTGATTTTGCTGCCTCCTTACAAATAATCCAAGATATTGTTCTCCAATTATAACTGGTCACTTACTTCTTGATCATTACGGAGGAGCTGTTTGGGATATCAGATACGTGCTGGCTCTCACCAGAACAATCCCATCACCTACTCCCTATTTTGCTGAGTGGGACACTTCTTATAATACCTCTCTAAACTCCCTTCACCCCCGATCAGTAAATCCTAGATGTCTCCCCTTGGTACCCCTGGAAATAGATATTACTTCCCCTGAGTCGGTTGTGACAATGCTTGTGATTGAATACCTGTGAGGAGGCTAGTTTGTGTTAAATGGTGGATGTTGAAACTTCAAAAGAACAATTTGGCTAGTGCTGTATCTTGAACCTGGGTCCAGTCTGAGGTTGACTGGAGCCCAGCTCAGAGTGGTTGCTAACACAAGAGGAGAAAACGTGACAACACTGTCCATGTTAATTCCAGAAAATGGTTAATGCATTTGTGGCAATTTTTTGGTGTGGGTTTCTTTAATTCAATTCACTGGTATTGGTATTGGCTTATCATTGTCACATGTACAGAGATAATGAAAAGCTTGTCTTGCACACTGTTCAGTCAGATCAAATCATTACACAGTGCATTGAGGTAGAACAAGGTCAAACAAAAACAATGCAGAATAAAGCGTAACAGCTGCAGAGGAAGTGCAGTGCAGGTTAATGATGAAGTGCAAGATCAAAATGAGGTAGATCATGAGGCCAAGAGTCTATCTTATCATACAAAAGGTCCATTCAAAAGTTTGATGACAGTGGGCTAGAAGCTGTCTTGAACCTGGTGGCATGTGCTTTCATGCTGTTGTATCTTCTGCCCGATGGAAAAGGGAAGAAGAGAGAATGCCCAAGGTAGGTGGTGGTCTTCGATTCTGCTGGCTGCTTTACTGAGGCAGTGAGAAGTGTAAACAGAGTCCACAAGAGGGGAGGCTGGTTCCTGTGCTGTGCTGTGCTGAGCTGTGTCCACAACTCCTTTCAGTTTCTTGTCGTCATGGGCAGAGCAGTTGCTATGTCCGGCTGACGTTTTCTAGGGTACATCAATAAAAATTGGTAAGGATCAATGGGAACATGCCAAATTCTTCAATCTCCTGCAGGAATAGAGGCATTGCTGAGCTTTCTTGGCCATGGTGTCTCCGTGCTTGGACCAGGACAGGCTATTGGTAATATTCACACCTCAGAACTTGGAGCCCTCAAAGTGTTCAATGGCAACACTGTTGCTGTAGACCAGAGCAAGAGCACCACCTCTCCCACCCCTTCCTGAAGTCAATGACCGGATCATTTGTCTGACGCAGAAAAACCGGTACACCAAAATTGAAAACAGAGAAATTTCAAAGTCTCTGAACTTTATGAAGGGCTGTGCTGTATCTCTTTAAAAAAAATATCTTGAGCAACCTTTCCACTAAATGTTAATACAATCATTTACACTGTGACTGCACCAGCTTTTTGATAAATTAATTCATGCTAAACAATAATCTTCAGAATGATATTACAATTTCCCGAATCTGGGCAGCAGTATATGATGGTTAACTGCACCATTGGCACATTATTTTCTCTCACGATGCACTTAAAGCAGAGGGGAGGGGAGGATAGTGATTGAGTGATTGCACCAGCAGCTTTCATGGAGAAAAGAAAGGAGACATCTAAAGCACTAGTGCAGAAGGTCTCATCATCAGAAGTGACGCAATGGAGATGAAGCATCGGAGAGAATGAAAGACATCCAAGTGGGAGGGAGAGAAAGCAAGGAGGTCACACATAACCTGCTGGAGGAACTCTGTGGATTGAGCAGCATCTGTGTGTGTGGAGGCGGGGGGGGGGGGGGCTAAAGGAATTGCTGACATGTTGGATTGAGATCCTGCCGAGACTGTCCTGGTGCAGGGTTTTGGTGATCCAAAACAATGGGCAATTCCTACCACCTAGCAGATTACATGTACGTTGCTCCAGATTTCAGCAGTTCCTTGTGTCTCTGAGGAAGTTCACAATAGATATTGCTCAGCAACATGGCCCCAGAAACAGAGAAGTCAAGCAAGACAGCTATCCCAGCCTCATCCCCAGCCATTCCGTTCCACTGGACCTCAATTATTTCCAGCACTCCGTCTGCACCTTTGCTTTCAACTTCTTGCTTGCTTTCCTGAGATGCAGGGTTCTCCTTCTCCATCCCTCCTCTTCTCCACCTGTCTTTCCATTCAGTGGATTACCCTGCATAACTCCCAGCAGCTGATGCAATGTTCGACCCATTCTCAGTAGGGTTTGCACCCCACTCTCAACACTTTGATTCACTTGTCAAGCACTCTCCTCTTCGCACTCTCACTTGCTCCCTCCTCACACTCTCCATCCTTCTCTCTCCTGCCACGTCACTCTCACTCTCTCACACCCTTTGTACATTCTGTTCCTTCCCCACACTTACACACTCCCTTCCTCCTAAACATACTCACTCTCTCTCCCTCCTCCTCACATCACTGACACTGCTCACTTCCCTTCCTCTCCTCACTCTCACACATTCTCTCCCTCCTGCTCATTCACATGCACTCTCTCTCCTTCCCATCTTCATTAATACTCTCTTTCCCTCCACTCTCTGTCTCCCCCTTCATCCCTCTCTCCACCCCCACAACCCCCTCCCTCTCTCTTCCCAACTCCCCCTTCTCTCTTTCTTCCCAATTCCCCCCCTTCTCTCTCCTCCTCTCCCCCCCCCCAATTTATCAATGTATCTGTGCACAGTGAACAGTTTTTATTGTGGAGATGAAACTTTAGAGGACGTCACTGTTCAGCTTGTAGCACCCTTCAAACCTCCACTGCCCATCACTTGTACATCCCACGCTCACTCCAATTGCTGTCTCCTCGCCGTTCCAAAGAAGTTCAATCTAAAGCTTGAGGTGTGGGAGGGACGGAACTTGCAAACAAAATGAATCAATTTGCGGTCTACAGTTGGTGCACATCAGAACATGCAGCCGGTCTATTGTGTTCTGTAAAGACTCTTGACATAATGAGACAGTGTGAAGAAAGCAGACCAGTGTGTGTTGCTGAGTATTAAGTGTTAGCCTTCTCACCTCTAAATTACCTCATCTCTCTGTGCTGTGAATAGCTAAGCTCAGGGGCCACTTCCACAGAAAGATTTTGAGAGAAAAGATTTTTCTTCCAAGTTCCAAAGCTGTGACCTTGGTCAGAACTGAACTGCTGGAAAAATCAAAGGCTGTAAATAATCATAGATGCAGTTCTCCCCTGCACCTCTCCCACCCCCACCCCCCAGCTTCAGGTTTCCACATAAACTCAGTAGGTGAGAAAAGGAAGTACTTATCATACCAAGAATTTGGGCTTCCCAACATTTGTTAGCGATCACTCAGTATATCATCCAAATTCACCTGCAGAAAGTTCAGTGACTAGATATATCTCTTTGGAAAATGGGGAAATAGCCTACAACATGTAAACTGGCCATTCAGCCCGTCTTGGTCTATGATGTGGCCGATGCTCAGAAGAATTGGGGTATTTAGGAACCTCTTGGACAGGCACATGGATGAAAGAAAAATAGCGGGTTACAGGGTAGTGTGGGTTTAGTACTTTTTTTAAGGAATATATGGGTCGGCACAACATCGAGGGCCGAAGGGCCTGTACTGTGCTGTAGTATTCTAATGTCTAGTGCCTAGTGTAATAAAACAGCAGGAGCAGGCCTTTCAAACCTGAGTTTGCTCTACTGTTCAGAGAGATTGTGGCAGAAGCAAACGCTGGCCTTGGCACCACTCTCCTGCCTTCCCCACAATGCTTGAATCCACTAATAAAGGCATCCGTTAGTCTTGTGAGACCATGGATTTGCGCCTCGGAAGGTTTCCAGGGCACAGGCGTGGGCAAGGTTGTATGGAAGACCGGCAGTTGCCCATGCTGCAAGTCTCCCCTCTCCACGCCACTGATGTTGTCCAAGGGAAGGGTAAGGGCCGATACAGCTTGGCACTGGTGTCGTCACAGTACAATGTGTGATTAAGTGCCTTGCTCAAGGTCACAACACGCTGCCTTGGCTGGGGCTCGAACTCACGACCTTCAGATCGCTGGTTGAATGCCTTAACCACTTGGCCACGTGCCCACACTATGAGTCCACTATGAAGTAAAATATGGAATAGGCCCTTCAGCCTGACATACTCGCACCAACCAGGGTGCCAAATGCAAGTAATCCCATCTGCCTGCACTTTGTTTGTATCCCCTGATTCCCTGCCTGTTTATGAGTCTCTTCAAATGCCTCTTTGGCTTTCCGGTTGTGCCTGCTTCTACCACTTTGAAGCACCTACCCATCTCAGTGTGTTAAAAAAAAATCTTGCCCTACACATCTCCTTTAAACTTTCCCCTCTGAACTTCAACCTGTGCCCTCTAGTATCTGACATTTCCACACTGGGGTAAAGACTCTGACTTTCTACCCAGTCTATGCTTTTCATTAATTTTAAACTTACCATATATTAGGTCACCTCTCAGTCTTCAGAGAAAACAACCCAAGTTTGTCCAACCTCTCCTTATAGCTGGTGCTCTCTAATCCAGGCAGCATCCTTTTGAGCAACACACATCAAAGTTGCTGGTGAACGCAGCAGGCCAGGCAGCATCTCTAGGAAGAGGTACAGTCGATGTTTCGGGCCGAGACCCTTTGTCAGGACTAACTGAAAGAAGAGCTAGTAAGAGATTTGAAAGTGGGGGGGGGGAGGGGGAGATCCGAAATGATAGGAGAAGACAGGAGGGGGAGGGATGGAGCCAAGAGCTGGACAGGTGATTGGCAAAAGGAATATGAGAGGATCATGGGACAGGAGACCCAGGGAGAAGGAAAAGGGGGAGGGGGGAAAAACCCAGAGGATGGGCAAGGGGTATAGTCAGAGGGACAGAGGGAGAAAAAGGAGAGAGAGAGAAAAAGAATGTGTGTGTATAAATAAATAACGGATGGGGTACGAGGGGGAGGTGGGGCATTAGCGGAAGTTAGGGAAGTCAATGTTCATGCCATCAGGTTGGAGGCTACCCAGATGGAATATAAGGTGTTATTCCTCCAACCTGAGTGTGGTTTCATCTTGACAGTAGAGGAGGCCGTGGATAAACATATCAGAATGGGAATGGGATGAGGAATCAAAATGTGTGGCCACTGGGAGCATCCTTTTGAGATTCTTCTGCACCCTCTCCAAAACCCCCACATGCTCCCTGAAATGTAGGGACCAGAACAGCACACAAAACTGTACTCCAAATGTGGCCTAAATGTGGTTTTATACCCAATGCAACACCACAAAATGCAGGAGGAACTCAGCAGGTCAGGCAGCATCTATGGAAATGAATAAACAGTCGCCATTTCAGACTGAGACCCTTCTTCAGGACCTGGAGAAGTGTCTCGGCCCGATATGTCGATTGGTTATTCATTTCCATAGATACTGCCTTACTTGCTGAGTTCCTCCAGCATTTTGTGTGTTTTCCTTTGGATTTCCGGCATCTGCAGAATCTATTGTGTTTATATTCCATACTCAGTGCCGCAGTGATGAAGACAAGCATGCCACATGCTTTCTTTACCACAAGGTAATGCCGTAGCTCTATAAAGCCCTGGTTACACTACACTTGGAATATTATGCTCAGTTCTAGTTGCCTCCTTATGGGAAGGATGTGGAAGCTTTAGCGAAGGTTCAGAGGAGGTTCACCAGGAAGCTGCCTGGATTAGAGAGCGTGTCTTATGAACAAAGAATGAGCAAGCTAGGGCTTTTCTCTCTGGAGCGAAGGAGGATGAGAGGCGACTTAATATACTGTACACATGAGTGCCATGCCATTCCAGCTCAGGGCACCAGAGTTCTGAGTTGAACCCAGCATCCTCTATAAGCAGTCTCAGTAGAACCTCTTCACGGGATGCGTGGGTTTTCCCCAGGTGCTCTGGTTTCCTCCCACAGTCCAAAGACGTACTGGGTAGGTTAATTGGTCATTACAAATTGCCCCATGATTAGGTTCGGGTTAAATCGGGGTTGGCAGGGTTTGCCGGCTTGGCACAGCTCGAAGGGCTGGAAGGACTCGCTTCGCACTCTTTTTCACAAATAAATAACTAAAATGACAAGAGGCATCAATAGAGTGCACAGCCAGCACCAGAAATGGCTAATGTGAGAGGCTTTTAAGGTGATCGGAGAAAACTAAAGGGGGAACATCGGAGGCGGGGGTTTTTTTACGCAGAGTGGTAAATGCACGGAATGTGCTGCTGGGGGTGGTGATAGAAGTTGATACGTTGGGGACGTTTAAGAGGCACATGGAAGAAAGATAAATGGAGGGCTATATAGGAGGAAAGGGTTGGATTGATCTTGGAGTAGATTAAAAGGTTGGCACAACGTCATGTGCCAAAGGGCCTGTACTGTGCTGTAATGTTCTGTCTTCGTGTTTATGTATTTGTGTAGCCACTTTCAGGGAAATGCGGACTTGCTCCCTGGCATCCCTCTGTACATCGGTGCTCCTAAGGGACTCGTCACTTACTGCAGACTCTGTTTGAGCTCCCAAAATACAATGCCTCATACCTTTCCAGGATAAACTCCCATTTGCCAAGTTCTCCAACTGATCTATATCTTACTGAATCCTTTGCCAACCTTCCTCATTATCCACAACTTTCATGTCATCTGCAAACTTTCCAATCAGAACACCTACAATTTCATCCAGATAATTTCTATATGTCAAAATAGTGGAGCTCCCAGCACTGATAGCTGCAGAATACCACTTGTCAGAGAACCCAAAGGGGTCCAATATCCTAGCAGGCAGGTTTAATCGAGCTGTTAAGGAGGATTTAAACTAATTTGGCAGGGGATGGGAACCAGAGTGATGGGGCTGAGGAAGGAGAAACAGAAATAAATCAAAGATAGCGTGCAACAGAGATGATAGAAAGGACAGGCAGGAGATGAGGCATAATCACAGCCAGTGGGATGAGTTACAGGGCAATAGAGGTGCAGTGCAGTTAAAACAGAAAGCAACAAATATGGGACTGAAAGTGTTATATTTGAATGCAGCATAAGAAATAAAATGGACGATCTTGAAATTCAGCTACAGATTGGCAAGTATGACGTTGTGGCCATCTCTGAAACTTGGCTAAAGGATGGCTGCCATTGGGAGCTGAACATCCAAGGATATATGGTATATCAGAAAGATAGGTTAGTAGGCAGAGAGGGCAGTGTGGCCCTGTGTATAAGAAATAATATTAAATCATTAGAAAGGGATGACATAGGATTGGAAGGTGTAGAGTCTCTATGGGTTGAGTTAAGAAATGGCAAGGGTAAAAGGACCCTAATGGCAGTTGTATACAGGCCTCCAAACAGCAGCTGGGATATGGATTACAATTTACAGCAGGAGATAGAAAAGGCGTATCAGAAAGGCAATGTCGTGATAATCGTTGGGGATTTTAACATGAAAGTGGATTGGGAAAACCAGGTCAGTACTGGACCTCAAGAGAAAGAACTTGTAGGATGTCAAAGGGATGGCTTTTTAGAACAGCTTGTTGTTGAGCCCACCAGGGGATCAGCTGTGCTGGATTGGGTGTTGTGCAATGATCTGGAGGTGATAAGCGAGTTTAAGGTTAAGGAACCCTTCGGGAACAGTGATCACAATATGATCAAGTTCACTTTGAAATTTGATAAGGAGAAACTAAAATCCAATGTGTTGGTATTTCAGTGGAATAAAGGAAATTACAATGGCATGAGAGAGGAACTGGCCGAAGTTGACTGGAAAGGGACATCAGCAGGAAGGACAGCCAGCAGGAAGGACAGCAGAGCAGCAATGGCTGGAGTTTCTGTGAAAAATGAGGGAAGTGCAAGACAGATATATTCCAAATAAGAAGAAATTTTTGAATGAAAGAAGGATACTACCGTGGCTGACAAGTGAAATTAGAGCCAAAGTAAAAGCAAAAAAGAGGGCATACAAGGAAACCCAAGCTAGTGGGAAGATAGAGGATTGGGAAGCTTTTAAAAACTTGCAGAAGGAAACTAAGAAGGTCATTAGGAAGGAAAAGGTGAATTATGAAAGGAAGCTGGTGGCTAATATCAAAGAAGATACTAAAAGCTTTTTTAAGTATATAAAGGGTAAAAGAGAGTTGAGGGTAGATATAGGACCAATAGAAAATGACACTGGAGATACTGAAATCAGAGACGCAGAGATGGCAGAGGAACTGAATGCGTAGTTTGCATCAGTCTTCATAGTGGAAGACATCCACAATATACCGGACATTCAAGAGTGTCAGGGAAGTGAAGTTTATGGAGTGAAAATTACAGCTGAGAAGGTGCTCAGGAAGTTTAATGGTCTGAAGGTGGATAAATTTCCTGGACCTGATGAAATGCACCCTTGGGTTCTGAAGGAAGTAGCTGGAGAGATTGCGGAGACATTAACAATGATCTTTCAAGAATCGATAGATTTTGGCATTGTACCAGATGACTGGAAAATTTTAAATGTTATTCCACTATTTAAGAAGGATGGGAGAAACAAAACTATAGACCTGGCAGCCTGACATCAGTGGTTAGGAAGTTGTTGGGATTGATTGTTAGAGATGAGATTACGGAGTACCTGGAGGCACATGACAAGATAGGCCAAAGCCAACATGGTTCCCTGAAAGGAAAATCCTGCCTGACTAACCTAAAATTACAAGCAGGGTAGACAAAGGAGATGCAGTAGATGTGGTGTACTTGGATTCTCAGAAGGCCTTTGGCAAGGTACTGCACATGAGGCTGCTTAGCAAGATAAGAGCCCATGGAATTACAGGGAAGTTACTAGTGTGGGTGGAGCATTGGCTGATCGACAGAAAACAAAGAGTGGGAATAAAGGGATCCTATTCTAGCTGGCTGCTGGTTACCAGTGGAATTCCACAGGGGTCGGTGTTGGGACCGCTGCTTTTTACGATGTATGTCAACGAATTGGTCTATGGGATTAATGGATTTGTGGCTAAATTTGCCAATGATACAAATGTAGTGCTGAGGAAACAGAGAGCCTGCAGGGAGACTTGGATAGTTTAGGGGAATGGGCAAAGAAGTGGCAAATGAAATACAATGTTGGAAAGTGTATGGTCATGTACTTTGGTCGAAGAAATAAATGGGCAGACTATTATTTAGATGGGGAGAGAATTCAAAATGCAGAGATGCAAAGAGACTTGGGAGTCCTTGTGCTGGATACCTTAAAGGTTAACCTCCAGGTTGAGTCAGTGGTGAAGAAGGCGAATGCAATGTTGGCATTTATTTCTAGAGGGAAAGAATATAAGAACAGGGATGTGATGTTGAGGTTCTATAAGGCACTCGTGAGACTACACTTGGAGTATTGTGTGCAGTTTTGGTCTCCTTATTTTAGAAAGGATATACTGACATTGGAGAGGGTTCAGAGTAGATTCACGAGAGTGATTCCAGGAATGAAAGGGTTACTGTATGAGGAATGTCTGGCAGCTCTTGGGCTGTATTCCCTGGAGTTCAGGAGAATGAGGGGGGAATCTCATAGCAATATTCTGAATGTTAAAAGGGAACAGATTAGATATGGCAAAGTTATTTCCCATGGTAGGAGACTCTAGGATAAGACCACAGGATTGAAGGACGCCCATTTAGAACTGAGATACAGAGAAATTACTTTAATCAGAGGGTGGTAAATTTGTGGAATTTGCTGCCATGAGCAGCTGTGGAGGCCAAGTCATTGGGTGCATTTAAGGCAGAGATAGATAGGTTCTTGATTAGCCAGGGCTTCAAAGGGTATGGGGAGAAGGCAGAGAAGTGGGGATGACTGGAAGAATTGGATCAGCCCATGATGGAATGGGGAAGCGGACTCAATGAGCCAAATGGCCCACTTCTGCTCCTATATCTTATGGTCTTATGGCCCTATGGTCTCTGAACTCTCCTCTAACAGAAGAACAACATTGTCTGTTTTCCAGTTTGTTATTTCAGCCTCATTTACACATCGCGGACCACTATCCACCATTCTCTGGAGAAAAGCGCCCTTAGAGAAGAAATTCCTCATCTTTGTTTTAAATAAAATAAGCAGATTTCTTTTCTGAAGCTATGCCCCTAGATCTTGGTACTCTCCAGCAGAAGAAACATTCTTTTGACATCCAGCTTATCACACCTCATCCTTGGTACAATTTTGGTCATTTTGAGTCCTCCGAAAATTAACCCGAGTACTTGGTTTATAAGGTCACAAGAGGTAGGAGCAGAACTAGGCCATTCAGCCCATCTAGTCTTCTCTGCCATCCAATCATGGCTGGTTTATTTTCTCTCTCAACCCCATTTTCCTGCCTTCACCCCATGACCTTAAATATACCCAATGACTTGGCCTCCATAGCTGCCTGTGGCAATAAATTCCACAGACTCACCACCCTCTGGCTAAAGAAATTCCTCCTCACCTCTGTTCTAAAAGTATGTCCTTCAATTCTGAGGATGTGTCCTCTGGTCCTAGGCTCCCCCACTAATGGCAATATCCTCTCCACCTCTGCTCTATCTAATCCTTTCAATATTCAGTATGCTTCAATGAGATTCCCCTCATTATAACATGAATATTTATAAAAACATAAAGCAAAAATTATAAGATAAAAAGTAAATATACTTAGAAAATATAATAAATGCAATGTAGTAAATGGAAATCTTTGGAAAAGAGCTGGTCATTGACTTCAGTGTCTAATCAACTGTCTAAATCAACAGTGCTGCGGTCGAGAGGCTTGAGAGTTTCATGTTCCTTGGAGTTTCATCACCAATAACCTGTCCTGGTCTAACTACATAGATGCCCTGGCCAAGAAAGTGTCTCTACCTCCTCAGGAGGCCAAAGAAATTCAGCATGTCCCCGTTGACCCTCACCAATTTTTATCAAAGCAGCATTGAAAACATTCTTCCTGGGTGCATCATGGCCTGGTATGACAACTGCTGTGCACATAATTGCAAGAACTGTAGAGTTGTGGATATAGCGCATTGCGGAAACCAGCCTCCCCCTATGGTCTCTGTCTACACTTCTCACAGCCTCAGTGAGGAAACCCATACAATCAAAGACTCCCCCATGCTGGACACTCTCTCTTCTCCCCTCCCCCATTGGGCAGAAGCTGCAAAAGTCTGAAAGCTTAAGAACAGCTTCTACCCCACTGTTATAAGACTATTGAATGGTCCCCTAGTACTAGCATGATAAGATAGGCTCTTGACCTCACAATCTACCTCGTTATGGCATTTCTCCCTGTTTTCTGGTGCACTGCACTTTCTATGTAGCTGTAGCACTTTATTCTGCATTCTGTTATTGTTTTACCTTGTTCTATCTCAATGCACTGATGTGATGAAATGATCTGTATGGATGGCATGCAAGTTTGTAAATTTACCTCGGTGCATGTGACAACAATTAACCAATTTACTAATTTACAGATTCCAATTCAAAATTCATGTGGAAATAATTATGAGTAATAGGTTTGAGGAAGCAAAATTATTTCCATTCTTTGTGGCCAGATTGTGTAAGTTTTGGTAAGATTTGCACTGCGTTCACCTTAACTTAGTATGATTGCTGTATTATTCTTATGGATGAGATGATGGGACCCAGACTTCCTGTGCAAAGCTCCACAGAAGATGCATTAATAATCTGTCTATAATATAGAAACAGGCAATCACCTCTATTATGAAGTTCTCTGGGGTAGGTAGTTTCTCCCAGTTGCTTGTGCTATTGTAGGTTTACTACATCGTTTCTCTAAGACTTTGCAGCACCAGTCAATTGACCACACAATGATGTAATGGATTGAGGTTAGGTTAAATCTGATCAATGTGCAGTTGGATAGTTAGGCCAAACTAAACTTTAACTTGTAGTGATTTGGTGATGTGTGCTGAACTCTTGAAGGTCCCATTCTTGAGGTAACGTGTTAAACCAAGGACATAAGTGCCAAAAGGCAATATTTGAGCTCAAGAATTATTCCCAGCCTTCTGACATACATCTTCATTGTACCACACTTCCAGAATTCATTTCCAATGAATTCAACGGAACAAAATTACCGATGTGGGATTCAAAGTACAGCTGTCAATGTAGGGCAAATAAATAGGGAACAAAGTCAATTTTTTGTCTCACCTTCAACAGTGTAGCCAGCTGTGGACTGTTTAATTACACACTCCCACCACTGATGTCTTGATGTCTTCAGAACTCCCCAGTGTAGTCTGCAGTGTAGTGAGGCTGTTATCCCATCTCACTCAAAGCCTTCACTTGGTTTTGACTCCGTGTGAGAGGTCAACTGATATAGTAATCAGAAATACTGCTGGCATTTTTTCCTAAAGGAAAGGCAAATTCTTTTATTTCCTTCCAAAGTTCAAAGTAAAATTTATTATCAGAATACATACATTTCACCACATTCAACCCTGAGATTCTTTTTCTGTGGGCATACTCAGCAAATCTATAGAACAGTAACTGTAAACTGTAAACATCAGGAACTATAAACTGTAAACAGACAGTGCAAATGCAGATATAATTAAATAGCAACAAATAATTAGCATGAAATAACAAAATAACAGAGTCCTTAAATGAGAGTAGTCATCCCCTTTTGTTCAAGATCCTGATAGTTGTTGGGTAGTAACTGTTCTTGAACCTGGTGATGCTAGTCCTGAGATTCTTGTACCTTCTACCTGATGGCAGCAGTGAGAAAAGAGCATGGCCTGGGTGGTGAGGGTCTTTGATGTTGGACATTGCTTTTCTAAGGCAAAGTTTCATGTAGATATGCTCAATGATTGGAAGGGCTTTACCCGTGTTGTACTGGGCTGAATCCACTACCTTTTATAGGGTTTTCCACTCAAAGGCATTGGTGTTCCCATACCAGGCAGTATTCATTCACTTTTCAGGATTCAGCTAAGGCCAGCATTTATCTCTCATCCCTAATCACCCTTCAGAGGACAGGGCTTGGCGCCATCTTAAGCTGCTGCAGTCCTTCAGGTGAAGGTGCTCCAACACGGTGCTGTTGGGGAGGGCGTTCAGGACTTGGACCCGGCAACAGTATGATATATTTCCAAGTCTGAATGGTGTATGAGCTGGAGGAGAGCCAGCAAGTGGTGGTGTTCCTCTGCACCTCCTGCCCTTTCCCTTCTCGTTGATAGAAGTTGTGTGTTTGGGGAGTGCTGTCAGAGTTGCCTGCGGTGTGTTTTGTTGATGGTGTACACTGCAGCCACTGTGTGTCAGTGGTGGAGGGGATGAATGTTTAGTGTGGTCAACAAGCTGCTTTGTCCCGGATGCCGTTAGGCTCTAGTAATGTTAGAGCTGTACATTTGTCTGCTGTGCAGAGCAGACTCGATGGCCTAATTCTGCTCCTATATCTTATGGTCTTATCTTACATTCATTACAACCACTGTGTCAAAGGTTCTAATTGAATAGGGCTTCCCTTAATTCAATGGGCAATAGTTTGTCCCATTTGAGATAGATACAGGAAGTCATATTTCTCTTGTAGTGCTTTCATTGCATTGGGAAGTTGAATTGAATTGACTTCATTTCTTACATCCTTCACATACATGAGGAGTAAAAGTCTTTACGTAATGTGTCCGGCTAGATGCGAAATATGCAATCATAGTAATTTATAATAAATAGAACAGTCAATGTGACATAGAAATACACTCAAATCAGCATAGGTTAATCAGTCTGATGGCCTGGTGGAAGAAGCTGTCCCGGAGCCTCTTGGTCCTGGCTTTTATGCTATGGTAGCCCCTGGAATAGATTGTAGTTGGGATGACTCGGGTCCCCAGTGATCCTTCGGGCCCTTTTTACACAACTGTCCTTGTAAATGTTCTGAATCATGGGAAGTTTACAACTACAGATGTGCTGGGCTGTCCGCACCACTCTCTGCAGAGTCCTGCGATTGAGGGAGGTACAGTTCTCATACCAGGCAGTGATGCAGCCAGTCAGGATGCTCTCAGTTGTGCCCCTGTAGAAAGTTCTTAGGATTTGGGGGCCCATACCAAACTTCCTCAACCGTCTGAGGTGAAAGAGGTGCTGCTGTGCTTTTTTCACCACACAGCTGGTGTGTACAGACCACGTGAGGTCCTCGGTAATGTGGATGCTGAGGAACTTGAAGCTGTTTACCCTCTCAACCTCAGATCCATTGATGTCAATAGGGGGTTAGCCCATCTCCATTCCTCCTGTAATCCACAACCAGCTCCTTTGTTTTTGTGACATTGAGGGAGAGGTCATTTTCTTGACACCACTGTGTTAGAGAGATTACTTCTTCCCTGTAGGCCACCTCATTGTTGTTTGAGATTAGACCAATCAATGTAGTGTTGTCGGCAAATTTAATTATCAGATTGGAGCTGTGGGTGGTGACACGGTCATGGGTATACAGGCAGTAAAGGAGGGGACTCAGTACACAGCCCTGAGGGGCTCCTGTATTGAGAATCAGAGGGGTGGAGGTGAGGGAGCCCACTCTTACCATCTGCCGGCGACCTGACAGGAAGTCCAGGATCCAGCTGCACAAGGCAGGGTCAACACCGAGGTCTCTGAGCTTCCTGTCGAGCCTGGATGGAACTATGGTGCTGAATGCTGAACTGTAGTCCAAGAACAGCATTCTTACATAAGCATCCCTCTTCTCCAGGTGTGTAAGGACGATATGTAGAGCTGTGACTATTGCGTCATCTGTCGATCGCTTGTTTTGGTAGGTGAATTGTAGGGGGTCCAGTGTGGGTGGTAGCAAGCTGCAGATGTAATCCTTGGCCAGCCTCTCAAAGCATTTGCTTATTATTGAGGTGAGTGTGACAGGACGCCAGTCGTTCAGACATGATACCCTGGTCTTTTTTGATACAGGGACAATTTGAAGCTGGAGGGCACTCTACACCGGGAGAGGGAGAGATTAAAAATGTCTGTAAACACACCTGCCAGTTGTGCTGCGCACATCCTGAGTACATGATGCCCCCGTATAATATTTTACAACCTAGATACATGGCCAATAAGGATTGAGTCCTGAGCTGAATAACCTGACAGACACCAAATACTCAAACAATCCTCTACAGATGTACAGTTAAAAGCATCATGGTCTGGTATGACAATTTAAGCTCACACGAGAGTAGTGGACTCAGCCCAAAACATCATGGGCACATCCCTCTCCACCATCTGTAGTATCTACAGGAGGCACTGTCACATGAAGGCAGCATCCATCATCAAAGATCCCCACCATCCGGTCCATAAGACCATAAAACCATAAGACATAGGAGCAGAACTAGGCCATTCAGCCCATCGACTCTGCTCCGCCAATCAATCATGGCTGATTTACGATCCCTCCCAACCCTATACACCTGCCTTCTCCTTTGACGCCCTGAGCAATCAAGAACCTTTCAAACTCTGCCCTAAGTATACAAAATGACTTTGTCTGCACAGTCACCGGTGGCAATAAATTCCACAGATTCACCACCCTCTGTTCTAACTGGATGTGTCCCTATTCTAAGGCAGTGCCCTCTGCTCCATTATAGGAAAAATCCTTTCCACGTCCACTATCTAGGCCAGGGGTTCCCAACCCTTTTTATGCCATGGAGCCTTACCATTAACCGAGGAGTCCATGGATCCCAGGCAGGTTTGGAAACTCTGATCTAGGCCTTTCAATATTTAATAGGTTTCAATGAGATTCCCACCTCCCACTCCCATTCTTCTAAACTCCAGTGAGTTCAGACCCAGGGCCATCAAACACTCCTCATATGTTCATTCTTTCGTTCCTGGGATAATTTTCATGAACCTCTTCTAGATCCTCTCCAATGCTGGCACACCTTTTTTTAGATAAGGGACTCAAAACCACTCACAATACTCCTTGTGGTCTGGCCAATGCCTTCTAAAGCCTCAGCATTATATCCTTGGTTTTGTATTCTAGTCCTCTCAAAATCAATGCTAACATTGCATTTGCCTTCCTTATCACCGACTCAGCCTGCAAGCTAACCTTTAGGGAATCCTGCACAAACCTTGGGGTTTTCTGTTTTGTGGATGTCTGTGGAGAGTAAGAATTTCAGGTTGTATACTGTATACATTCTCTAAATGGAACCATTGGACCAGGACTCCCAAGTCTCTTTGCATTTCTGAGTTTTGAATTTTCTTCTCATTTAGAAAACAGCCCATGCCTTTGTTCCTTCTACATTATATTCTATTTCCCACTTCTTTACCCATTCTTCCAATCCGTCTAAGTCCTTCTGCGTACACCCTGCTTCCTTAACACTACCTGCCCCTCCACCTATCATCATATCATCCACAAACTTGGCCAGAAAACCACCAATTCCTTCATCCAAATCATTGACATACAACTTGAAAAAAGTGGTCCCAACACCCACCCCTGTGGCACACCACTAGTCAGTGGTAGCCAATCAGAAAAGGCTCCCTTTATTCCCACTTTTTGCCCCCTGCCAGCCAGCCAATCTTCTATCCATGCTAGTATGGTTCCTGTAATCCCATGGATTGTTAGCTTGTTAAGCAGCCTCATGTGCGACATCTTGTCAAAGGCCTTTTGAAACTCCAAATAACAACATCCACTGGCTCTCCTTTGTCTATCCTGCCTGTTATTTCCTCAAAGAATTCCAACAGATTTGTCAGGCAAGATTTCCCCTTGAGAAAACTATGTTGACTTTCGCCTATTTTATCGTGTGTCTCCAAGTAATCCAAATAATGGACTCCAGTATCTTCCCAACCACTGAAATCAGGTTAACTGGCCTATAATTTCCTTTCTTCTGCCTCACTTCCTCCCTTCTTAAAGAATAGAGTGACATTTTCAATTTTCCAGTCCTCTGGAAATATCCAGAATCTAGTGATTCTTGAAAGATCATTACTAATGCCTCCATAGTCTCTTCGGCTACCTCTTTCAGCACCCTGGGGTGTACACCATCTGGTCCAGGTGACTTATATGCCTTCAGACCTTTCAGTTTCCCAAGCACCTTCTTCTTAGTGACAGCAACTACACTCTCTTCTGCCCCCTTACAATCTCACATTTGTGGTTTTCTACTAGTGTTTTCCATAGTGGATTGATGCAAAATACTTATGTAGTTCATCTGCCATTTCTTTGTCCCTATTACTACTTCTCCAGCATCATTTTCCAGAAGTCTGATATCAACTTTCATCTATTTTTTACTCCTTCTATATCTGAAAAATATTTTTGTATCCTCATTTACATTATTAGCTAGCTTGCCTTCATATTTAAT
This sequence comes from Mobula hypostoma, assembly GCF_963921235.1. Classification (NCBI taxonomy): domain Eukaryota; kingdom Metazoa; phylum Chordata; class Chondrichthyes; order Myliobatiformes; family Myliobatidae; genus Mobula; species Mobula hypostoma. The sequence continues at coordinate 16,846,215 of NC_086128.1, forward strand.
CTTTTCTCTCTTTATGGCTTTTTAGTTGGTTTTTAGAAGCTTCCCAATCCTCTTTTGCTTCTATGCTGTCTTTAACTTACTTTGCTAGCCACAGTTGCCTCATCCTCCCATTTGAGTACTTGTTCATCTTTGGGATGTATCTTTCCTGCGCCTTCTGAATTGCTCCCAGAAACTCCAGCCATTGCTGTTCTGCCATCATCTCTGCTAGTGTACCCTTCCAATCAACTTTGATCAGGTCCTCTCTCATGCCTCTGTAATTCCTTTTACTCCACTGAAAACTGGCACATCCAATTTTAGGTTCTTTTCAAACTGCAGGGCGATTATGATCACCGCCTCCTCAGGGTTCCTTTACCTTAAGCTCCCTAATCAAATCTGTGTCATTACATGATGTTCAATCCAAAATTGCCATTCCCCTAGTGGGCTCAACCACAAGCTCCTCTAAAAACTCATCTCTTAGACATTCTACAAATTCCCTCCCTTGGGATCCAGCACCAACCTAATTTTCCCAATCTACCTGCATATTGAAATCCCACATGAGTACCTCAACATTGCCCTTTTCACATGCCTTTTTTATCTCCTGTTGTAATTTGTAGCCTACATCCTGACTACTGTTTGGAGGCCTGTATATATAACTCCCAACAGGATCTTTTTACCCTTGCAATTTCTTAACTCTACCTGCAAGGATTCTACATCTTTTGATCCTATGTCACCTCTAAGGATTTGATTTCATTTTTTACCAACAGAGCCACCCCACCCCTCTGCCTACCTGCCTGCCCTTTCGATACAATGTGTACCCTTGGATGTTAAACTCCGCGCTATGATCTTCTTTCAGTCACAACTCAGCAAAGCCCACAACATCATACCTGCCAATCTCCAACTGCACTACAAGATCATCTACCTTATTCTGCATTCAAAACATCTTCAGTCCTGTATTTATCACCCTTATTAATTTTGACCCCCTGTTACACTTTAACTCATCACATTGACTGCAATTTTGCCCTATCATCTGCCTGTCTTTCCTCACAGCTTCACTACACACTGCGTCTACTTGTATACCAACTGCCCCATCCTCAGCCCTATCTCTCCAGTTCCCAACCCTCCCCAACAGCTCTAGCAGACCTACCCACAAGGATATTAGTCCCCCTTGGGTTCAGGTGTAACCCATTCTTTTTGTACAGGTCATTCCTTTCCCAGAAGAGATCCCAGCGATCCAGAAAAATGAAACCCTGCCCCCTGCACCAATTCTTTAGCCACGCATTAATTTGCCAAATCATCTTGTTCTTGCATAAGAACACAAGAAATAGGAGCAGGAGTCAGTCATCTGGCCCTTCGAGCCTGCTCCGCCATTCAATAAGATCATGGCTGATCTGGCCATGGACTCATCTCCACCTACCTGCCTTTTTCACACAACCCTTAATTCCCCTACTATGCAGAAATCTATCCAACCTTGTCTTAAATATATTTACTGAGGTAGCCTCCACTGCTTCATTGGGCAGAGAATTCCACAGATTCACCACTCTCTGGGAAAAGCAGTTCCTCCTCATCTCTGTCCTAAATCTACTCCTCCTAATCTTGAGGCTATGTCCCCTAGTTCTAGTCTCACCTACCAGTGGTAACAACTTTCCTGCCTCTGTCTTATCTATCCCTTTCATAATTTTATATGTCTCTGTAAGATCTCCTCTCATTATTCTGCATTCCAGCAAGTACAGTCCCAGGCGACTCAATCTCTCCTCATAGTCTGACCTCCTCATCTCTGGAATCAACCTGGTGAACCTCCTCTGCACCACCTCCAAAGCCAGTATATCCTTCCTCAAGTAAGGAGACCAGAATTGCACACAGTACTCCAGGTGGAACCTCACTAATACCTTGTTGAGTTGCAGCATAACCTCCCTGCTCTTGAATTCAATCCCTCTGGCAATGAAGGCCAATATTCTATTTGCCTTCTTGATAGCCTGTTGCACCTGCAAACCAACCTTCTTTGATTCATGCACAAGCGCTCCCAAGTCCTTCTGCACAGCAGCATGCTGCAAATTTTTACCACTTAAGTAATAATCTGATCTTCCAGTTTTCCTTCCAAAGTGGATGACTTCATATTTACCAACATTGTACCCCATCTGCCAGACCCTTGCCCACTCACTTAACCTATCTATATCTCTCGGCAGACTCTCTGTATCCACTGCACAATTTGCTTTTCCACTCAATTTGCTTACCCTCACTGGTGCATGGCACAGGCAGAAATCCAGAGATTACTACCCTTGAGGTCATGCTTTTCAGCTTCCTACCTAGTTCCCTGTATTTTCTCTTCAGGATCTCCTCCCTTTTTTGTCTATGTCATTGGTACCTATTGTGATGAAAATACACATAAAATTAAGATGTTTGCTGGCCTGGGTTAGCATCAGTGGCATCAGCAGTTGGTCTGCCACCTGTCCTCAGGGGAAGGAGAGATAAGGAACAATGGAGCAGCGTCTGGAGATGTGTAATGAAGGGACGGGAGAGAGAGCTGTCTGGAGCGGCTCCCCCTTTGAACCCTGAACTGTTTGAAGTGATGGACAGGCGATACCCCAGCAGGGGGATAAAAAGGGACAGGTTCGCTAAGGCAGGACACACGATACCCGAGGTAACGAGACCCTGGAAGCGGTGCGCCTCTCACGAGTCGGTGGGAAGTACCGGACCTTAAATGCACAGGGTGGAAAGGTACGATCAGTGGGAACCCGGTGTGTGTCCGCCCTTGCTTGGGTGCCGGGTTCACTGCAGAGGATCGACCGCATCTGGAGGAGGGGTCACAGTCGGTGACCTCAGGTGACATCACAAAGGACTCGCCCGAAAGCTGCTTGTGAGCAATATCGCCGGTCTGTGAGTGGAAGCCGTTTCTGAATGATCAGTCGTTCTCGATCTCGCTCTCTCTCTCCCCCCACGTTGTCCATCGCCATGGCCACGATTACTGCGAACTGAACTAAATTGGACTGAACTTTGTGCCACTTTGAAATTGGTCATTTACCCCTAGACAACGATAGAGCTTGATTGATGCTGTTATCTTAATTCCGTGCACGTGTGTTTATCATTGCTGAACCGTTGCATTTATTATCCTTTTGATTACTGTGTTGCTTGTTTCTTTAATAAGACTCTCTTAGTTCTAGTAATCCAGACTCCAACTGAGTGATCCATTTCTGCTGGTTTGGCAACCCAGTTACGGGGTACGTAACACTATATGTTCCACAACTTCCAGCTGTTCACCTTCCCCCTTTAGATTGCTGTGGACCCAATCCGCGATATCCCTGACCCTGGCATCTGGGAGGCAACATACCATCCAGGTGTCTCAAACATCAGAATTTGCTTTCTGCCTCTCCAATTATGGAACCCCCTATCACTACTCACTCCTCTTCTCCCCACTTTCCTTCTGAGGCACAGAGACAGACTCAGTGACAGAGAGCCTGTCACTGTGCCTTCCCTGGTAGGCCATCTCCTGCAACAGTATCCAAAGTGCTATACTTATTCTTGAGGGGAATGGCCATAGGGTAACTCTGCACTGGCTGCCAATTCCCTTTCTCTCTCCTGACTGTCACCCAGGCACCTGCCTCCTGAAAGTTTGGGGTGACCTCCTCATTTTCCTGTACGAGCTGAAGATCATCGAGCTGCAGCTCCATTTCCTTAACAGGGTCTTTGAGGAGCTGCAGCTCAGTGTACTTCATGCAGATGTAATTATTACGGAGACTGGGGGTCTCCCAATGTTCTCACACCTCACACAAGGAACATGCAACTAACTCTGGATGCATTCTTCGTGCAACAGCTATGTACTAACAAAAAAACTTACTAGAAACTTAAACAACAGGAATTCTGCAGATGCTGGAAATTCAAGCAACACACATCAAAGTTGCTGGTGAACGCAGCAGGCCAGGCAGCACCTCTTCCTAGAGATGCTACCTGGCCTGCTGCGTACACCAGCAACTTTGGTGTGTGTTACTAGAAACTCACTTAGAAACTCTGCCTGTGTTCACCAAAGCCCACTGAGCCAAAGCCTAACCACTCTAACACTATCTACTCACACAATGGCTGTTCCATTTACACCTCACTTCTTTTTATTGCCCCTGCTGACTGCCTAATTGATCATTATGATTGCAGCCTGTTGAAAAGCCCTGAAAGCACCTGAGCTCTTTTTAATCCTCATGCTACTTCACCAAACAACAACGTCTCGCACTAATTGCAGCCCGCCGATTAGGCCATACCATCTTCTCACACCTACCATCAGGCAGGAGGTACAAAAGCCTGAAGTTCAGGGACAGCTACTTCCATTCAATCATTCAGTTCTTGAACCAATCTGCAATATCTTAATCACTACTTCAGTATACCAACACTTTGACCACTTTGCACTCGAATGGACTTTGAATTTTGTTTTGATTGTGTTCTTTCCTGTATAATTTTGTATAATTTATGTTTTTCGTTTGAATGTTGTGTCTCTGATGCTGCTGCAAGTAAATATTTCATTGTACCACTGCACATATGTACTTGTTCATATGACAATCGAGTCAACTTTGACCTTTGTGGTTAGTGGTGAGCACTATCAGCTCTGATTTCCAAATGAACTACGGGAAATCTTCTCACTGAGGGGAAGCGAGGCTGACCCACAGCATGAAGCCCAGTCAATATACTACACTCTAATCACAGCCTGTCCTTTCTCCTTGACCTACCGTATTAGCAACTTCCATTACTGGCCCTGTTGACATGACCTTAGGTGCAGAGAAGCTGACTTCTGGGAAGGACACTGTAGCAAGTCGTCAGTACTCTCTGCAAGCAAGATCATTGGAAGGGATAATTATTCCCAGGAGCATATTGTTCCATCCATCATTGTTACTGAAGATCAGCTGCTTTTAACAATCCAAATCAGCTTTTCTAAACCACAGTGTGTTTGTGGTCATCAGCGTCACTTATTTTACTGCCTCTCTTGCAATAATGAAAGACAGTTGGCTCAGTTGTAATCTGTCTGATTAACCACATAAATGGATAGTGGAGGCTTCTGATTGTCTGTAATAACAAGTAGTTACTTGTAAGGAATCATGAGAGCACCTTAGGGGCTGCTTCTTTATAATAAATTGCTGAATATATAGTGTATTTCACAATCTCAGGACATCCAAAAGGACAGTATGCCATATTAAGTTTTTGAGGTTATTGTCACTGGATCTGGTCTGAGAGGAGAAAGCAGTTGAGATGGTATTGAGCATCTTGAGGCTGTGAACTCAAAGCACACAGGAACTAGTGTAGGCCCTCCATCTCACAAGCCACCCACCTGCCCCGACACCCATCTCCTGCCCCATCTCTGGAAGAATCTGTGCATTCCACATTGACCTGATCAGTCACCCAGAACCTACAGAATCCGAGTGGGAGCAGGTCATGCGTGATATATGGCATGAACAGTGAATTCTCCAACTTCAGGTAACTTGCTCCCTCTTTGTTCTTTTTCTCTCTCCTCCTGACCTATCTAGTTGCTCCTACACCCACCCCAGTCCCCATCACCCTGTTCCTTCCCCCTCCCCCACCCACTCCATCTGTCCATCACCCACACACCCCTCCCACTGGGTCCCCTTCCCCACCCACTCCATCTGTCCATCACCCACACACCCCTCCCACTGGGTCCCCTCCCCCACACACTCCATCTGTCCATCACCCACACACCCCTCCCACTGGGTCCCCTCCCCCATCCACTCCATCCATCCGTCACCCACACACCCCTCCCACTGGGTCCGCTCCCCCACCCACTTCATCCGTCCGTCACCCACACACCCCTCCCACTGGGTCCCCTCCCCCACCCACTCCATCTGTCCATCACCCACACACCTCTCCCACTGGGTCCCATCCCCCACCCACTCCATCTGTCCGTCACCCACACACTCCTCCCACTGAGTCCCCTCCCCCACCCACTCCATCTGTCCGTCACCCACACACCCCTCCCACTGGGTCCCCTCCCCCACCCACTCCATCTGTCCGTCACCCACACACTCCTCCAACTGGGTCCCCTCCCCCAGCCACTCCATCTGTCCGTCACCCACACACCCCTCCCACTGTTCCAATCTGCCCTTCCCACTATTTGGTTCCATGCTCCACCTTCATTTCCAATCAGATCCCACCATCTGCAGCCCTTTGTCACCTCCACCTCTCACCTCCCAGTCTCTGACACTTTACTCTCCCTCCTCCATCTGCCTATCACCCCTCCTCACCTGGATCCACCCTCTATCTCTCAGTCCAAATGAAGGGTCTATCCATTTCCCTGCACAAATGCTGCCTGACCATAAGACTATAAGATATAGGAGCAGAAGTAGACCATTTGGCCCATTGAGTTTGCTCCACCATTCAATCACGGGCTGATCCAATTCTTCCAGTCATCCCCACTCCCCTGCCTTCACCCCATACCCTTTGATGCCCTGACCCACTGAGTTCCACCAGCAGTTTGTTGTTTTGCATCTCAATGTAATATAGAAAATGCAGCAAGTCTTGACAGACAACAATACGATAACATCCAGATATTTTGTTGATGGTGGTTGAGGGATAAATATTGACTAGACCTGCCTGAGTATCCTTTCAGCTTCTTTTCAAAGAGTGCCCATTGGTCTTTGGAGTGAAGGAGAATGAGGGGTGATTTGATCTATCAAGATGATAAGAGGCATAGATAGATTGGACAGCCAGAGACATTTTCCTAGGGCGGATCTGGCAAATACGAGGGGGGCATAATATCTTGGAGGAAAGTATTGGGAGGATGTCAGAAGTAAGTTCTTTCCAAGGGGAGTGGTAGGTGCATGAAATGCCCTGCCAGGGATGGTGGTAGAGGCAGATACATTAAGGTATTTGGTATACACTGAGATAGGCACATTGATGATAGAAAAATAGAGGGTTATGTGGGAGGGAGGGGTTAGATTGATCTTGGAATAGGTTACAAGGTTGGTACAACATTGTAGGCTGAAGTGCCTGTTCTCTGATCTAAGGCAGGGGTTCCCAACTTAGGGTCCACTGACCCCTTACTTGATGGGATTGGTCCTTGACATAAAAAAGGTTGGGAACCCCTGATGTAAGGGGACAGCAGGAGCCTTGGTTTAAAGCTTCACATGAAAGCTGGCACCTTGGTGTACACGAAACATAGATGAGATGGTTCTACCTTCCAGATAAATGAAACCTCAACCTTCAGATTACACATTAGCTTATTGTCATATATACCAGGGTGCAATGGAATTCCCTGCTTGTGTGAAACTGTTGGAATGGAAGTGCACATGGTAATAATAAATACAGCAATGAATGCAAAACAACAGGATGATGTAAGGTACAAGTAGAGCCGACTGAGGTAATGCAGAAAGAAATGCTGAAGTGACAGTATTAGAAAAGGTAGGGTTCAGGGTTCAACACCATGGCAGCATCACTGAGAAGGGGATGGGAAAGAGGTGACTAGTTCAGGAGTCCAAGAGAAGTGTGAAGGAAACTTCTTAAGTCTGGACTTCTGGGGCTTTACCTGAGTTGACATGGAGTGAAAATGAAACTTTGTGAATATTTTTTGAATTAATGAGATTTCCCTCATTAATTCAAACGTTAAGGCTGATTTATACTTGTGCGTCAAATGAACGCCGTTAACCTACGCAAGTGGCCTATGTGCGTTGTGAGCATTTATACTTGTGCGTTGGTGTGTCCGCGTCGCTCTGCAATTCAGGCACATCGCGCATGCGCACACAGCTGCCCGTGCAAGGTATGGTCATGGTCATGGTAGTCTTTCTTGGGGTAAACAAGTATAAAGCGAGCGTCTTTTTTCGTAAAAGCGAAATGTGTCCTCCATAATTTCGGAGGTCTGTAAAGCTTTATGGGAAGCATTGCAGCCAGAGTTCCTTCCCTGCCCTTCAGTCGCCCAATGGGAAGCTATTGCAGCGTAGGAGGAAATGTGATGCTACCAAGCGGACCAATCACAGTTGTTGCGGTCTGCATTGCCGCGACGTGTAGTTACATTTTGGGAGAGGTGTGTGTCAAGCTACGGCGTAGGGATCTGCGTAGGCTCTGTGTAAGGTTCGTGGCGATGCCGTACCTACGGCGTCGAGTTTACGCAGAAGTATAAATCAGCCTTTACCTCAATATCACACACAAGATGCTGGAGGAACTCAGCAGGTCAGGCAGCATCTATGGAAAGGAATAAACAGTTGACATTTCGGGCCGAGACCCTTCCTCAGGACTAGAAAGGAAAGACACCAGAATAAAAAAGGTTGGGGAGGGGAAGGAGGATAGCTTGAAGGTGATAGGTGGGTGGGAATAGTAAAGGGCTGGAGAAAAAGGAATCTGATAGGAGAGGAGAGTGGACCATAGGAAAAAGGAAAGGAGGAGGGTGACTGCATTCTCAAAAATGTTACATATTTTTAGTACTTTTGTTGCAAACAAACTGATAGTCCAGAATTTTATTTATGTCTTCCTGTGAGAATGGGAAGCTCAAGATCTGTCTGTGTGTGGTTGTCCAATGGGACTAGGACCCTCTACTGCCGTTGACTTCTGTTTCGGGTGATAACGAGATTTGGATGAGATCACATTGATCATTTAATGTATTGTTCACGGTGCAATCATCTGGTTTGGGTGCCACGTGCGCTGTGCGCAGCGCAGGTGAAGTGAGGTTTATTGCCACTTTCCCTGGTTTTTCATCTTTAATTGTGCAGTGCTGCAAATTCAGATGTTAACTGCAAGAGAAGACTGGAGAAGCTTGGAATCGTCAGTGCGGGTTTCATTGAAAGATATGCAAGAACCGTGTGTTTTGTAGCACCTTTAGTGTGACAAAACATCTCATTGGCACTCAAAGGCAGTCAACAAAATTTCATGCCAAGCCATGTAAAGAGATATTAGAGCAAATAACCAGAGGCCTGGGAAGAGAAAGAGGTTTGAGATAGATTGAGAGGGAGTGAAATTATGGAGGGCATCCCAGAGCTTAAACACATAACAGCCAGCAATGGCACAGATATACACAGACATCCCACCTCTCCCGGAAATTCCAGGAGTCTCCCGCATATTAATAGCGGCTCCCTGATGCCCGCAAATTTTATACAATATCACAGAAATCAATTTTTTTGAGAGAGAGCGAGAGAGCGAGCGCAAGAGCAAGAAAGCAAGTGCGAGAGCGAGCATGAATGAGAGAGAGAGCGAAAGCGAGAAAGCAAGCGCGAGAGAGAGTGAGAGCAAGGGAGCGCGTGCGCAAGAGAGAGCAAGAGCAAGAGAGTTCCAAAAAAAAGTCAGAGTGGCAGAGTGTTCCAAAAAAAAAAGAAAATATAAAACGTACATCACCCCAGACTACCCTAAAGTGTACCCCTGCCTAGTAGGGGTCAAAATAATGACAGTGTTGCTCGCTGCCCTGTTTGCAACAGTGACTTTTCTATTGCCCATGGTGGGTTAAGACTGTAAAAGACATGTTGAGGTGAGTTTAATAGGTGTCATTCATTCATTAGCATAGCTAACGTTATTTAAACAGGCTGGCCAGCTCCTCAGGAGCTACTCTATTGCAGACATCACACTTCTCCCGGAAGTCTCCCGCAATTTGATGGTGCTACCTCCCTGAAATGAGTTTTAGCAGGGTGGGATGTCTGTATACAGTACAGTAATAAGGTGTAGAATTGATGAATGCATTGAACAGATCAATTTAACCCATACCAGTAAGAATAAGGAACTTGAGTTTAAACTGACAAAAAGCAATTTCAGCTTTAATTGGCCAAACTAACAAGGACAATGTAGTGGAGGTAAAGCCAGTGCTAAAGGTGCAGTGATAGGTAGAGCTGTGGTCCTTTTCTACATGAATGAGCTGGAGGCCAAATGGCTTTTCTCATCCCAACCTGCAGGAGGTTGTGAACACAGTCAGTTTCATCATGTGCACCAGTCATCCAGGATATCTTCAGGGAGCAATGCCTCAAAAAGAGGGCATGTCAACCACCCAGGACATGCACTGCTCTCATTGCTACCATCAGAAGCCAGAAGGCATGCGCTGAATGATTCAGAAACAACTTTTTCCCTTCTGCCATCAAATTCCTGAATGGGCATTGAACCCATGCACACTACCTCACTACTTTTTTTGCACTGCTTTATTTAACTAAAATATATACACACACACACGTATATAGTAATTCACAGTTTTTATTACTACGTATTGTAAAATCAACCAGCTGATATGTCAGTTGCATAATAACAAATTTCAGGACATATGCCAGTGATATTAAATCTGATTCTGACCGCCCCTGTGATCAGCGTGAATAAGTAGTTGGCATTGCAGTTCTATAACACCAATGCCAAAGCCAGAACAAGCGATGAAGTTTAGAGATGTAATGCACCAGAGAGAAGCCAGTGGCAGGATAGGTAAATATACAGCACTGTATCTTGGTGGGTCATGGCTCAAGAAGTAATGGTGGGTTAATTTGGCACCGCGGAGCATTGATAAACCAAGTGAATATACTAAGACATTAGGCTGGAGTTAAACAGATCAGAGGCTGCATCGCATGCTATTTTAGAATCAGAATCAGGTTTAATATCACTGGCATATGTTGTGAAATTTGTTGTCTTTGTGGCAGCAATACAATGCAATACAGAATAATAGAAAAGAACGTGAATAACAGTAAATATACAGTATACAGTATCTCACTCCTATACGCCAATATATTTTACCTGCCATCGGGGTGGTTTAGAAAGAAACCACAATCATTTGTCCCTGTTGGTAAAGGATTAATGAAGAAATGCAGGGGAAACCAAAGCTCTTCAGCATCAAGAGTGAGCCCAATGCATGGAGGTAACTTATAATAAGTAAAAACTGAGAATGGTGGAAACACTCAGCAGATCAGGCAGCAACTGTGGAGAGAGAAATAGTTTTCTTTCAGATTAATGACATTTTATCAGAACGGAAAAAGTTAGATTTCTTTAGTTACAGAGGAGAGTGGTGGAGAGAACAGTGTCTGTGATGGGGTGCAGGCCAGAGAGACTTGGATGACATTTATATGGTGGTGTTGGCTGGGACAGGGTGGTGGAGGCTTGTTAACTGCACCTCGTTTGTCGATAGGAGGTGTAAATAGAAGAAAATGAATGAAAATAGAGGGGAGAGAGAGAGAGCAAACAAAACAGGACTGGAGCTGAGATACAAAACTGAAATTAGGCACCCATTTGACCTTGTATCAAGAAGAAAGGTTATGTTCCATACAGTAGTGTAATATTGCTTTACTTTCTGTTGTAAGCAGGGAGAACATTGAGTTTTTGTATTTTGCTGAAGTATGGAACTTACTTACCAAGCAGCCAAGAGAAAAGTTTGAATTGCTTTAGAGTTGGTCAGATATTTAGTGACCAGTCACACTGTCAAAAGGATATATGGCAAGTCCAGTCCACTCATTTACAAACTTTTAGCGTTCACTGTGATTAATGCAATCCATCTCACATTAAATTGTGGATAAATCCTAGAATCTCAAAGCCTCTAATGCCCACTGGAAATCTGAATAAAGTGACCTTGAAAATACTTGCTTGTAAAAGCACCAAATCCACATTGCCTGTAAATAAAGATAAAGCCGATTATGTATTGATATGCAAATCTTTAAAAATGTATTTACATTTTAAATGGTAAATGTGCTTAAAAGCTTATTATTCTCAGGCAAGTTTTCCATCAGCCTTTATCTTGTCAAGTGACATTGTTTCAAATTGAACAGTGTTCATTGTCTTCCAAGATGTAAGATCAAAGAACAATGTCTTTATGTAAGAGAGATTATCTGCAGATTTTAAAAGCTCTTGGGAACATACTTATTTTATATATAGTGCACTCTTCCCATTATCACAGCCAGTATGTTGTATAATGGCCCAGCTTTTCTGGGTAAAAGAACAGTGTACACTCAGGCACTTCCCATTACAGATGTGTCCTCAACTTGGTCTTTTGTACCCAATAGATCTAAAATTGCCACAGATTGCTGGCTCATTTGTATCACATCACTATTGGCCTAATGTAAGTAGGAGCCTTCCCTGAACCCACTCTTAAGAAACAACTGCATTTGTACTTCAAAACAAGTTAAACACCACAGAATATTTGGTCTGGTGCTTAATGATGTAATGTTAAGATGGACATCTTTGCAATACAACTTAACCTTAGCAATCTAAAAACTTGTTGCTAATTACTGCAGTCAATACGTTGTTTGCAGAAGTTTAGAAAATTAAAAACTTAAGAATCTTATTTTTCACATTTCCATGCTGTTTTCCCAGCTCCCTTAATCAAACCTTTCCCTCTCATTATTTCTCTTTCAGTTGACTGTAATTCATCCATTTTTGATCTCCATAATTTACTCAGATACCCATTGACTTTGCAGCAGCGTCAGATTTACTCCCAGCAATCTAAAAATAAAATTACAAATCTGATCTTCCGATACTAATATACCAATGACTTACTTTAATATTGTACCTTAATTGGTAAAGTAGCCCACAGAAGCACGGTCAGACAATAATAGACTAAGTGTGAGAAGAAGATATTGGGTAATCAAAGCTTGGTCAGGGAGGAAGTTTGAAGGAGCACCTTAAAAGGGAAGAGGTCCAGGAGGGAATTCTAGAGTTGGGACTTGAATTTGCTGAATGCGTGACAGCCAATTATGCAGCGATTAAAATTGGGAATGTGCAGAAATGCAAGGATGCTGCTGAGTTGTAGCAATGGAAGAGTCCACAAATCCAGGGATGAGAATTTTGAACCTAATATTGGAATACCAAATGTAACACAGTAAAACAAAATTTAATATGCAGCACCAGATCCAATGCTATTATTTTAAGATTAAAAGCTATTTTAAGAAATTGCCAAACCAATACAATACAGTTTTCAGCAACTGATGTCTCTTTCAATAGCAAGCTTACTGCAACCCCACAGATAAATAAAACCTCCCGAGAATCTGCTAACTGGAACAGAACTATGATTTTCAATAGTAAAATCAAACGTGTTGTACAATTGAATATAAGTGTTTCAGCAGAAAATCTGTGTGACTGTCAGACACCACACATAGTTTGATAGACTCTTTGGGGCATCGTGTCACAGTTGTTTTTAGCTGTTTTGAGTGGGAGAGACAATGCTGTTACAGTCGACTCCTGTCAATGTGAAGGACTTGCTGACTGTGATTGTCTTTTTGTGGAAAGAGGTCTTGATAGCAGCTGGACTGGTTCTGTCAATAACTAACTGGTGCTTACAACCAAGACTAACCAGCTCCATCTGAAGGATGGATCCTCTAGAATCGGGAAGTCCGAAGCCTAAACCTTAAACATAAGATGGGTGTCTCATGTGAAATTTGACAGAAACACCTTTACCAGGAGAGCAGTTAGAACATGAGATTTGCTTTCTCCTGAAGAGAATGACATTGCTGCATTCAAGGCAAAGCTGGATAAATCCATGAGAGAGAAAGGAATGATAGGCCGAATTGAAGAATTTTGGGAATGGGCTCATCAGAATCAGAATCAGGTTTAATATTATTGGCATATTTGTTGTTTTGTGGCAGCAGTACATTGCAAACATAATAATAAAACACTCTAAATTATGTTACGTACCCCGTAACTGGGTTGCCAAACCAGCAGAAATGGATCACTCAGTTGGAGTCTGGATTACTGGAACTAAGAAAGTTTTATTAAAGAAAGAAGCAACACAGTACTCTAATCAAAAGGATAATAAATGCAACAGTTCAGCAATGATAAACACACATGTACACAGAATTAGGATAACCGGATCAATCAAGCTCTATCGTCGTCTGGGGGTAAATGACCAGTTTCAAAGTGACGCAAAGTTCAGTTCAATTGAGTTCAGTTCAGTTCACAGTAATCACTGCTGTGGCTGTGGACAGTGGGGGGGGGGGGAGGAGAGAGAGAGCAAAAGCGAATGAATATTCAAACGGCTTCCACACAGACCTTCGATATTCTTCGCAGTCAGCTTTCAGGCGAGCCCTTTGTAATGTCTTCTGAGGTCACCGACCGTGACCCCTCCGTTTCCAGATACGATCATTTCTCTGCAGTGAACCTGGCACCCAGGCAAGGGCGGACACACACCAGGTTCCCGCCGATCGTACCTTTCCACCCTGTGCGTCTATGGCTTGGTCCCGCGATCAGCCCTCCAAAACTCCCACCGACTTGTGGGAGGCGCACCGCTTCCAGGGTCTCGTTACCTCGTGGTGTCGTGTGTGTCGCCTTAGCGAACCTGTCCCTTTTTATCCCCCTGCTGGGGTATCGCCTGTCCATCACTTCAAACAGTTCAGGGTTCAAAGAGGAGCCGATCTTGACAGCTCTCAGACTGTGTCTCCTTCCGTTAAACTCTCCTGTCCCTTCATTAACATCTCCAAATGCTGCTCCATTGTTTTCCTTATCTCTCTTTCTCCTGAAGACAGGTGGCAGACCAACTGCTGATCCCACTGGTGCCAGCCCAGGGCAGTTAACATCTTAGTCTATGTGTACTTTCGTCACACCCCTCAACTTTAAGGATTTTTACCGGGGTAAAAATTACAAACATGAATACATTATTTGATACACACAAATATACATCTTCATCAGCTATTTGGCTAATACAGCGAATTTTAAGTTGTCAACACCTTGACAGACAGTCAGCAATCACATTTTCCGTTCCTTTTATATGTGTAATTTTTATATCAAATTCCTGTAGCACCAGACTCCAACTTAGCAATCTTTTGTTTTTATCTTTCATAGTGGCCAAAAACACTAATGGGTTGTGGTCAGTGTAAATTACCAGTGGTTTCCGTGCCGGGCAAATATAAACTTCAAGATGTTGTAATGCTAGTATGATGGCCAGTAACTCCTTTTCCACAGTGGAATAGTTCCTCTGATGGGTATTAAATTTCTTAGAGAAGTAAGCGACTGGGTGCTCAGCCCCCTCTTTGTCTGTCCCCAGCAGCTTCGTCGCTAGCATCTGTTGCTAGGGAGAAGGGTTTTGAAAAGTCAGGCGCATTCAGTACAGGGTGGTGACACAGAATCACCTTCAGACTCTCGAAGGCTTGTTGACAAAGGTCGTTCCACACAAACTTCACATTCTTCAGCAAAAGCTTAGTAAGAGGGAGGGTAATATCCACCAAGTTTTTGCAAAACTTCCTGTAGTACCTCACCATCCCCAAGAACCTTCTCAGGGCTCTCTTGTCTGTCAGGGTGGGGACCTCCGAGATAGCCCGACCTTAGCCTGCATCGGAGCCAGCTGCCCCTGTCCTACCACAAATCCCAGATAAGTGACCTTCGCGTGGCCGAACTCACTTTTTGCGAGGTTCACTGTCAGGTTGGCTTCGGACAGCCGTTTAAACAGTTCCTCTACTGCCACAATGTGCTCCTCCCACGTGTCACTCCAGACCACTAAATCATCAATATATCCTTCTGTGTTCCTTAGTCCCTTTATTACTGAATTAATCATCCTCTGGAAGGTCCCTGGGGTGTTTTTCATGCCAAAAGGTAGAACATTATACTCGTATAAACCGGAGGGAGTGACAAATGCTGAGATTTCTCTAGCCCGGTCGGTTAAAGGAACACACCAGTACCCTTTCAGCAAATCGATCTTGGTGATGTACGTAGCTCTCCCCACTTTATCAATGCAATCGTCCACCCTTGGGATGGGGTAAGCATCAGTTTTCGTGATAGCATTCACCTTTCTGTAATCTGTACAGAATCGGATGCTCCCATCGACTTTCGGGACAACCACACAGGGGGACGCCCATTCCGACGTGGATGGCCTAATAATATCTGTGGCTAGCATGTGCTCAATCTCTTTCTCCACTAGCTTGCCCTTCTCCAAGTTCATCCTATAGGGGTGTTGTTTAATAGGCTGGTCTGAGGTGACCACAACATCATGCACCGTCCCTTTGCATTGCCTTGGGACATCGGGACATGTATCTGCGTGCCAGTTAATTAGCTTTATCAATGGCCCGCTTTGTTGGGGGGTTGGTGAGAGACCTTATCAGCAAACTTAGCCAGAACAATAGAGTTCTCCAATCGGGTCGGCACCATATTCATCTTTTCAAGATGGGTTTCCCCGTCTCATTCGACACCCCAGTCTCATTAATTTCCGTGATAACACCAACCGGGTTTTCTTTCTGATCGTGGTAGGCTTTTAACATGTTAATGTTTACGCCTGTCTGGCGTTTCGATAACATAATTCAAAGGGTCTATCTTTTTAATTACCTTGTACGGACCGTGGAATCTCGCCTGGAGGGGGTTGGCTACCACTGGGAACAGAACTAAGACCCGATCGCCCACTTGGAACACTTTTTCGCGGGCACGCCTATCATACCATTTTTTCATTTTAGTCTGGGAGTGTCGCAGATTTTCTTTGGCAAGGTCACAGATCCTTTCAAGCCTCTCACGAAATTTTAAAACATAATCAATCACATTAACTTGGACTGCTGGACTGGACCATTGCTCTTTTAGTAAGGTCAAGGGTCCTCTGGGCCGATGACCAAAGACGAGCTCGAATGGGCTGAACCCCAATGACTCTTGGACCGTGTCCCTCACGGCAAATAAGAGGAGGGGCAAAGCATCATCCCAGCTCCTAGCGTTTTCTTGACAGTAAATTTTAATCATTGTCTTTAAGGTGACGTGGAATCGTTCCAACGTCCCTTGTGACTCAGGGTGGTACGCGGAGGCCAAAATCTGCTTTGCTCCCATCTCATCCAACATCCGTCAGAATGTGTGAGATGTGAAGACACTCCCCTGATCTGACTGGATTTCCCTGGGCAGCCCCATCGTAGTGAAAAATTTCACAAGTGCCTTTACCACTGCGGGAGCCTTGACGCTTGCCAGGGGCACCGCCTCCGGAAACCTGGTGGTGGCGCACATCATAGTCATCACATACTCTCGCCCACTCGCAGTTCTGGGCAGGGGACCAACAAAATCCACAATGACTCGGGGAAAAAGGTTCCCCAAAAGCGGGTATCGGTCGAAGGGGCGCCTTAGGCAGGACCTGATTTGGCTTTCCCACCACCTGACATAAATGACATCGCCTACAATATTCAACAATATCTTTCCTCATGTTCGGCCAGTAAAACTCTTTCATAATTTTGTCGACTGTCTTCCTCACCCCAAAATGTCCACCGAGGGGTACCTTGTGGGCCAGGTTAAAAATCTCGCCCCTATAAATTTTCGGCACTACCACCTGGTATACAACTCCCCATTCCTCATCTGCGGGCACAGTACGTGGTCTCCATTTCCTCATTAGTACTCCCTCCTTCACATAATAGCCTACTGGCTCCCTTTTTAATTCTGCGTCAGAGAGAGCTGTCTCCGCCAAATCCATCAGCTCCTCGTCTCGCTCCTGTGCCTGTATAAAGTCCTTCCTGGCTAATGCTAAGTCTGCCTCAGCCCCCTCACCTCCTCTTGTTCCACCACGCTCCTTCTTTTCACTTTCTACCTCCCCCTGGTACAAGGCTGGCAGAAACGTCTCAGCTAACTCTATATCAGCCTCTGCAGCCTTCCTCGACATCCGCCGAGTTACTGCGCAAACGGGATAAACCTGCGAGTCCATGGGCGGGGCCTCAATGCTGGCAGGCTGACTTGTCAATCTCACGGCTGGGAACACGATTCCCCCCGCAAGGCCATTACCGAGTAAGACTTCCACGCCTTTCATCGGTAATTCGGGCCTCACCCTGATCGTGACTAGTCCAGAGACCAAGTTGCTTTGTAGGTATATCTGGTGCAAAGGCACGGCTTCAGTCCCTTTTCCAATGCCTTTGATCACACTGACCTCCCCAGTCTCGATCTCTGAACTAAAGTCTAAAACATTCCTCAAGATCAGTGACTGACAAGCTCCCGTGTCTCTCCAGATCCGTACTGGAACTGGGTTTAACCCCTCCTTCGCCGACACCAATCCGGCCGAGATAAACCTCTCGCGCCCTTCCTGAACTTTATCCGACCTCCTCTCTCCTGGAGGTTGGTTTGCCGGCTCAATACAGCCAGTCAGAACCCCCATTTTTCCTTTTCCCGTCTCCTTCTTTGGGGCAAAGCACCTGGACGCAAAGTGTCCGACTTTCCCACAATTATAACAGACGACCCCAGGAGACTTCCTATCAGACTGCTCCCGGTCTACCTTATCCTTCTCACTAGTCCCCGGCTTACTTACTGACTTTTCTGGAGGACTCTCCCTGCCATCCTGACGACCCTTCTGGTAGCTTTTACTCGGGGCAAACTTCATTTTATGCGTCAACGCGTACTCATCCGCTAACTTAGCAGTTGCGGCTAACATGGCCGCCTCTTTCTCATCTAGGTAGGGTCTCATACCCTCAGGGACACAACCTTTAAACTGCTCAATCAGGATCAGCTGTAGCAGTCTGTCATAATCCCCATCCACCCCCTTGGAGGCGCACCAACGCTCACAATATGTCTGCATCTCACGGGCAAACTCTAAATACGTGCGGTCCCACTGCTTCCTCGCATTCCGGAACCTCTGCCGGTATGCCTCCGGGACCAATTCATAAATCCTGAGGATGGCCTCTTTCACCACCTCATACCTCTGGGCATCTTCCGCGGACAAAACTGAGTAAGCTTGTTGGGCTTTCCCTTTCAGTACACTCTGAAGCAAAACAGCCCACTTATCCCTCGGCCAGTCCTGACTTGTAGCAACATTTTCGAAACGGAGAAAGTACCGATCCACATCGGTATCGTCAAATGGGGGAACCAGCCTAACCTCCTGGGTCGCCCGGAACCCTCCACCTTGGTTCGGCATGGGTCCCTGTTCTGCCCTTATCTTTAACCTTTCCAGCTCGAATTCCCTTTCCCTCTGTTTCTCTTCTCGCTCCAACTGCCTCTCTCTCTCTTGCCGTTGTAACTGTCTCTCTTCGTGTTCTAACTGCCGTACCCGGAACTCGTGCTCGAGTCTCAGTTTTTCAAGCTGCACCTGTACCACGTCTCCAGCAGGTTTTTCAATAGACACCACCTCCAGCTCCCCTTGGGGAAACACACCTTTAGAGACATAGTGCTCTACAATAGCTCTGTGTATCTCCTCTCTCCTCATTGTCGACTTCCCCTTAGCAAGATTCAACCATTTGGCCACAGCTGCCAATTCCACTTTCCTGGCATCCTCTAATGCCTCCAAGGTCGGCGCCTTTAGAAATTCCTCAATCTCCATTTCTGCTGTTTGTCTTTTCTTTCTTTCGGGAATTTTAACCCAATCAATTTACTCCGTCCCAAATTTAGCATTCAAAATTGCGGACGAGAACCCCACTTATGTTACGTACCCCGTAACTGGGTTGCCAAACCAGCAGAAATGGATCACTCAGTTGGAGTCTGGATTACTAGAACTAAGAAAGTTTTATTAAAGAAAGAAGCAACACAGTACTCTAATCAAAAGGATAATAAATGCAACAGTTCAGCAATGATAAGCACACATGTACACAGAATTAGGATAACAGGATCAATCAAGCTCTACCGTTGTCTAGGGGTAAATGACCAGTTTCAAAGTGACGCAAAGTTCAGTTCAATTGAATTCAGTTCAGTTCGCAGTAATCGCTGCCATGGGAGATGGACAGTGGGGGGAAGGAGAGAGAGAGCAAAACGAATTAATATTCAAAACGGCTTCCACACACAGACCTTCGATATTCTTCGCAGTCAGCTTTCGGGCGAGCCCTTTGTAATGTCTTCTGAGGTCACCGACTGTGACCCCTCCGTTTTCAGATACGATTGTTTATCTGCAGTGAACCTGGCACCCAGGCAAGGGTGGACACACACCAGGTTCCCGCCGATCGTACCTTTCCACCCTGTGTATCTATGGCTTGGTCCCGCGATCAGCCCTCCAAGACTCCCACCGACTTGTGGGAGGCGCACCGCTTCCGGGGTCTCGTTACCTCGTGGTGTCGTGTGTGTCGCCTTAGCGAACCTGTTCCTTTTTATCCCCTTGCTGGGGTATCGCCTGTCCATCACTTCAAACAGTTCAGGGTTCAAAGAGGAGCCGATCTTGACAGCTCTCAGACCGCTGTCTCCTTCCGTTAAATTCTCCCGTCCCTTCATTAACATCTCCAAATGCTGCTCCATTTGTTTTCCTTATCTCTCTTTCTCCTGAAGACAGGTGGCAGACCAACTGCTGATCCCACTGGTGCCAGCACAGGACAGCTAACATCTTAGTCTATGTGTACTTTCGTCACAATTATAATTAGAAATGTATTAAAATTTTAAAAATTAAATATGTAGTGCAAAAAGAGAGGAAAAATATATTGAGGTGGTGTACATGGGTTCATTGTCCATTCAGAAATCTGATGGTGGAGAGGAAGAAGCTGTTCCTAAAATGTTGACTGTGCACCTTCAGGTTCCTGTACCTCCTCCTTGATGATAGCAATGAGAAGAGGGCATGTCCTGGGTGATGGGGGTCCTTAATGATGGATGCCATCTTTTTGAGGCATTGCCTTTTGAAGGTGTCCTCGATGCTCGGGAGGCTGATGCCCACAATGGAGCTGGCTGAGTTTACAACTTCCTGCAGCTTTCTCCGATCCTATGCAGTGACCTTTCTCCCCCACCCCCCCGTACCAAATGGTGATGCAACCAGTTAGAATGCTCTCTATGGCACATCTGTAGAAATTTGCTGGAGTCTTTGGCGACATACCAAATCTACTCAGACTCCGAATGAAACTTAGCTGCTATTGTGCCTTCTTCGTAATCGCATCAATATGTTGGGTCCAGGATGGATCCTCAGAGATGTTGACACCCAGAAACTTGAAACTGCTGATCCCTCAATGAGGACTGGTGTGTGTTCCCTCAACTTCCCCTTCCTGAAGTCTACAATTAATTTCTTGGTCTTACTGATGTTAAGTGCAAGGTTGTTGTTATGATACCACTCAATCAGCTGATCTGTCTCACTCCTGTATGCCTCCTCATCACCATCTGAGATTCTGCCAACAATAC
This sequence comes from Mobula hypostoma, assembly GCF_963921235.1. Lineage (NCBI taxonomy): Eukaryota > Metazoa > Chordata > Chondrichthyes > Myliobatiformes > Myliobatidae > Mobula > Mobula hypostoma. Next base: position 16,867,068 of record NC_086128.1, read on the forward strand.
TTGTGTTGTCAGCAAATTTAGAGATGGTACTTGAGCTGTGCGTATCCACACAGTCATGGGTGTAGACAGAGTAGAGCGGTGGGCTAAGCACACATTCCTGAGGTGCGTCAGTGTTGATTGTCAGCAAGGAAAAGTAGTTATTTCCGATCTGCACTGACTGTGGTCTCCTGATGAGGAAGTCAAGGATCCAATTGCAGAGGGAGGTACAGAGGCCCAGGTTTATGGAGCTTATTGATTAGTACTGAGGTAAATTGCAGCAGGTCCAGGTCATTGCTTAGGCAGGAGTTGATTCTGCCATGACCAACTTCTCAAAGCAGTTCATCATAGTAGATGTGAGTGCTACTGCCGATTGTCATTCAGACAGCTCACCCTGACCTGATCTTCTTGGCACTGGTATGATTGTCACCTTTTTGAAGCAGGTGGGAACCTCTGACTGCAGCAGTGAGAGATTGAAGATGTCCTTGAACACTCCTGCCAATTGACTGACATAGGTTTTCAGAGCCCTTGCAGGTACACCAAGGCCCGATACTTTGCGAGCGTTCACCCTGTCTACGTATGTTCTTATGTCGGCCTCCGAGACAGAGACAATATGGAGCTCAAACCTAAGAAAATAGCGAGCAGGAGTAGGCCACTCAGCCCCTCAAGTCCGTCCTGCCATTCAATGAGATCATAGCTGATCTGCCCAGGTGTCATGTCCTCTGCTGTCCCAGTTCTATGTAGCTCTAGGTTGCTTGATCTTTCAAAAATGTATCTACCTCCTCCTTAACTATCCTTAGAGATGTTGGGCCAAGTAGCCTGTTCCTTTATGGTAAACTTTGTGTACTTCTCTCCCATTGCCTTTATTAGTGTCTTTCCAGCTGATCAATTGTTGAGATTCACAGCAGGCAGTAATTCAACGTCATGAGTCTCAAATTGCACATACAGCACGGGTGAGGAAAGGTTAAAGTAAATAACATAACAATAAATGTATGTAAGTGAATATTTCTAACCAAAGCATCCAGGAAAATCAAAGTTTTATACTGTCTTCGAAACATGGACCCATATGTACTAGTTAGATTTTACTTTGTAGGTGGGGAGCCCCTTACTTCTGTGATATGCCTCTGTCCATGACACTTAGTTGAAGTTCTTAAATTTGTACCCTACATGGTGCTGTTTGCTAATGGTCACCAGCTATGTGTTTACAGAATCACCCCAAACTCATTTTTTTTAGGATTACGTAGGATATGCAGGGCAAAAGGAAGGTATCACCCCAACCAGTTTATGCCAATGTTTATGCTCCACTCAAGGCTGTGCGTCCCTATAATCCCATCTCCCTCCTATATTTGTCCAGTGCCTCCAGATGTGCATCCATTTTATTTACCTTATCGACTTCCCTGTAAACATCAGCGTTCCTGAGACTGATCTTTATGGAACACCACACCCACCTTGAATAGCTTTCCTTAACTTCCACTCCCTGCTTTCTGTCCTAAACCAACCAGCAATGTGTTCTGTTGCCTCTCTCCTAACTCCACATTCCCACACCTTACCTTTGTCTACTGAAACTCTAGATAAATCACATCTACTACACCACCACTGTCTATTCTCTTCATTACTTACTGGTCAAACACAATCTTCACTTCTGCATTACAAACTGACCATTCGTTATCTGATGTTCTTCTGCCCTGTCTTTTAATAGGGATTCTGTTGTTTTACATACCGGTGATGTTAAGATGACTGGTCTGCAATTCCCTAGACATGTTCCCTCCCCCGCACCTCCAATCAATACAGAGATTACATTTGCTACCCACTGGTTCCCCAGCCCAATATCATGATCTAATGAAATATTAACCATTTGCATCAATGCCCCTGTTATCCCTTCTCCAGAATTATCATTAAATTTGTGATCCAATTCCTCCAGATTATCCTCAGAAGAGTGATGTAGCTGAGGTCTTGTATGAAAAGATAACATTCAGCAATGCTCCCACTCTTTATTTTCACTGCAGCCCCTTCTGGTCATGAACACTGTTGCCAAATGCCTTATTATACCAACCCTTAATTAAGGTGTCAAGTATAAAAATTGCACCCGCCTCAACTGAGCACAAGATCAAGCATTTTTGTCTGACATATTCAGAATTAGATATTCATTTTTAAGAAGTCATTATGTGCCCTTTCATATCCAACAATTTGAACATGTGCTGCCGTATCTACCACTGTCATTATCAACTATCTAGCCTTGCTGAACGTGCATAAATATGCACTTTAAAAGGAAGTCTGTATGTAGTTAATCGCATTATAAACTGAGAGTCCTGAGACCAACAGATTAGACTTCCCCTCCCCATGCCCCCAGTGTTCTGCAGCTATTAGTGCTGAATCTCATTTAATGATTTTCTTTTAAAGATATTAATGAAACCCATCTATCTGGTGGTTCTTATCTCCTTTCCTGTGCTCCCTTTTCATTAGGACCTAATTCCATATTTTATCAAAAATTCTCACGCAGCTGGGGAAGAGTGGACAATAGGATGACTGACACTGCTTTTAATTGTCATTTGGAAATGGCTTCATGTGGCTGGAGATAGCTTAATTCAGCAGCGAAAGGAAAGCCATTTTGTGAAGTATTTTTTCCTGGGAGATGTTCAGCCCCGAGACACATGATTCGGCTGAGAACCTCCGTTGTGGTGTTTACGTTCCACCGCAGTCTTCTCCTTCTATCTCTGCTGATCTTTCTGTACCTTCCTTCCGCAGTAGTTTTCTGGTGTCCTCCTAAATGTGACTGTTCTGTTTGGCTCTAAGCACTCTTTGATGGATATCAACAGCCACAGTTAGCCCATCCCAGGAAGAAAGTGTCAGTCAGTCTTCTTATAATTTATTTTGCAGCTGACAGGCTTTGCTTAGCTACTTCCAAAAACATTAAGAATTGTCTTCTTAGGCAGTCCTTGGGATCAGGGGTGACATAATTCCACTCTGGTTCTGAGGTGATTGATGAGGCCAGAGCGGGACCCACAGAATCTTCCACATATGGGCAGGAAGTGGTTGATGCTGAGGATGTTCTATGAGTCTGTGGTGGCCAGTGCTATCATGTTTGCTGTTGTGTGCTGGGGCAGCAGGCTGAGGGTGGCAGACACCAACAGAATCAACAAACTCATTCCTAAGGCCAGTGATGTGGGGATGGAACTGGACTCTCTGACGGTGGTGTCTGAAAAGAGGATGCTGTCCAAGTTGCATGCCATCTTGGACAATGTCTCCCATCCACTACATAACGTACTGGTTGGGCACAGGAGTACATTCAGCCAGAGACTCATTCCACTGAGATGCAACACAGAGCGTCATAGGAAGTCATTCCTGCCTGTGGCCATCAAACTTTACAACTCCTCCCTTGGAGGGTCAGACACCCTGAGCCAATAGGCTGGTCCTGGACTTATTTCCTGGCATAATTTACATATTACTATTTAACTATTTATGGTTTTATTACTATTTATTATTTATGGTGCAACTGTAACGAAAACCAATTTCCCCCGGGATCAATAAAGTATGACTATGACTATGAGACGGGTGGGTAGTTTTGTGAGGTGGACCGCTCTTTCTGCTGGTTAAGGGAGGCCTGTCTGTGATCCTAACACATGAGACTCAAGGTTCTCAATGTTTCTTCTTCACTTTGAGTGGACATGGGACAGAGATCTCCAGGAGTCAGTGGGAGTGTTGCATTTCTTCAAGGATGCTTTGAGCTCATCGTTGGATCTTTTTCTCTGTCTACCTGGTGATCTCTTCCTATGACAGAGCTCAGAAGAGAGGGTTCCTTCTCCCAGGAGTCAATGATGTGGTACTTATTTATTCATTTAGAGATACAGTGCAGATCAGGGTCTTCTGGCCCAATGCGCCATGCTGCTCAGCAAGCCACCTTTTTAACCCTAGCCTAATCACAGGGAAACTTACAATGAAAAATCAATCTACAAACTGGGACTGTAGGAGGAAACCAGAGCCCACGCACTTACGGGAAGAACGCACAAACTTTTTTTACACAAGACGGCGGAAATGAACTCTGAACTCCAACGCCCCAAACTATAATAGAGTCACACTTACGCTACCCTCGAGCCCTTCCAGCCTCCACCAGGGTAATCCACAGACTCAAGATGTGCTAGTGGTGTCCAGTTATACCCCAGTGACTCTCAGCAGGCAGGTAAACCACCAGCTTGCATTCCGAGGGTCAGCTGATGGGGGAAAGAGAGGGGCATGGTGGAACAGTAAGGGGAGGGAGTGTCTGATTGTCTGTCGATTCTGGGATTCACTGTTTTGTTGTTTGCTGCAGATACAGATAGACCAAAGTACCAAAGACAATGAGAGGTGCAGTAGGAGCCAGTGCTGTTTTTAATTGTGTCCTCTGCCTTCACCAGAGCACTAAATTCAATCATCAACCTTCAATAACTACCCTTAACTACACAGAAAAGGATTACAACTTGATTCCCAGGGTGGCTACGTTCCATATTGTGTCGTGTCCACGTGAACTCAGGAACAGGCAATGTGCCATTGAGTTAATGCGAAAAGGTAAAGCTCTCTGCTTCAATTCCAGCATGAAGCAGCAATACTTTCTCTCCAATGACATTTACTTGCAATTTACTACTTCTCTGTTTGTGATTATTTATTGAGGTTACCTTTTTTTAAAATTTATGAATGGATCGTAGTCAAGTCATGTCAGAGCAAGCACAATTGAAGCTTAAACACAAGCGATTCTGCAGATGCTGAAAATCTTGAGCAATGCACACAAAATGCTGGAGGAACGCAGCAGGTCAGGTGGTATCATTCTAATCCTGTTGAAGGATCTCGGCCTGAATGGTTGACTGTTTATTTCCCTCTATAGTTGAAGCTTGCTTGGCCTGTAACATCATTTAAAACATTGGGGAGGGACAAGGACTTGCTTGCAGTTATTAATCATTGGCTGAACCTGTTCACTCACTGAAACAATATACCAGCAAAGCTGATCAATAGTTGAGAGGACATCTCAAGGGCATTTAACTATCAATCAAAGTAGATTATTTCATCTATCTCCAGGTCTCTTCTTACAGCAAAATGGGAGTGTCTGCTAAATGTGATGGATTCAGAATAGATCAAGATCAAGGTGGAAAAATTGAATAGTTTTGAACTTTATTCCTTAGAACGTCAAAGATTGAGAGGAAATTTGATAGAGGTATACAAAATTATGAGGGGTATAGATAGGGTAAATGGAAACAAGCTTTTTTCACTGACGTTGGGTGAGACTACAACTAAAGATCATGGATTAAGGGTGAAAGGTGAAAGTTAAGAGGAACATGAGAGAAACTTCTAGAGTCTCGAGAGTGTAGAATGAGCTGCCAGCTCAAGTGGCGTGTGTGAGTTTGATTTCAATGCTTATGAGAAGTTTGGGTAGGTACATGGATGGTCGGGGTATGGAGGGCTATGGTTCAGGTGCAGGTCGATGGGAGTAGGCAGTTCAGTATGGACTAGGTGGGCCAAGGGGCCTGTTTATGTGCTGTACCTTTCTATGACCCTATGTTCAAGATTGGATATCAAAGTGACATTGTGAAACCCATCTGGAGCAGCCACATTAATGCTGTGGCTACAAGAGAAGGTCAGAAGCAGGGGATCCTGTGGTGAGTGACCTCCGAACACCCCAAAGCCTTTCGATCATCTACAAGGCACAGGTCAGGAGTTTAGTGAAACACCCTCCACCTCCTTGGATGTGTACAGTTAACTACGCCCAAGAAGCTTGATGCCATTCAGCACAAAGTGGTGTGCTCGACCAGCACTCCCTCCATCCACCACCGGCACATAGTGGCTGCAGTGTGTATCATCTTCAAAATGCACTGCCATTACCCACCCTGGCTACCCCAACGGCAGCTCCTGAATCTAGTGACCTTTACCGCCAGGAAGGACAAGGGCAGCAGGTGCTGGGAACACCACCACTGGCAAACTCCCCTCTAAATCACACTCCATCCTGACTTGGAAATGTATCACTCGTACTTCAGCGTCTCTGCGTCAAACTCCCAGAACTTCCTCCCCAGCAGCGCTGTGGGAGCACCTTCACTAAAAGGACCAGAATGATTCAAGAAGGCAGCTTGCCACAAGGGAGACTGACGATAAAATTCTGGCCAGCTATACCATGCCCCATCAATGACTGACACAAAGTGAACCAGGACATTGCGGCTTGGTCAAAAGGCAGCTTCTTTCACTTCTTCTCTGTCATCTCTTGCCTGCGACAAGATCTTAAGCTGAATGGCTCCGACACAACCCAAAAGGAGCATTGGTGAGAAGTAAATAATTTTAATTTATATAGTGCCTTTCCTGACCTTAGAACTCCCAAAGTATTTTACAGACAATTGAATACTTTTAAAGTCTACTTCACTGTAATGCAGGGAAATGCAGAGAGCACTTTGCACTCAGCAAGGATCTCCAAGCAACAAAGTCAGAGCAGTAATAAGGGTAATCGAAGGACAAATGATAGCTAGAATGCATCAGTACGTCATAGACCAGAGGGAAGTACATTATTGATGACCCCTTCCAACACTTCACTGATAATTGGGAAGAGATTGGTTGAGGAATAATTGGCTAGTTTACATCTGTTTGAAGCACAAGAGATTCTGCAGATGCTGGGAATCCTGAGCAACACACAGAAAACACTGGAGGAACTCAGCAAGTCAGGCAGCATTCATGGAGGAGAATAATCAGTCGATGTTTTGGGCTGACACCCTTCATCAGGACTGAAAAGGAAAGGGAAAGAAGGTGGATGGGGGAACTGGAGGAGAACAAGTTGGCAGGTGATAGGTGAGACTAAGTGGGAGAGAGGGAGGGAGGGTGGGTGGGTAGGAGAAGGTATAAGAAGCCGGGAGGTCATTGAGTCATAGAAAAGTACAGCATAGAAACAGACCCTTTGGCCCATCTAGTCTGTGCTGAACCATTTAAAGTGCTCACTCCCATCGACCTGCAGCAGGACCATAGCCTTCCTTACCCCTACCATTCATGTACATATCCAAACTTCTCTAAAACATTGAAATTGAGCTCACCTGCAGGTTGAGTCAGTGGTGAGGAAGGCAAAGGCAATGTTAGCATTCATTTCAAGAGGACTAGAACATAAAAGCAAGAATGTAATGTTGAGACTTTATAGAGCACTGGTGAGGCTTCACTCGGAGTATTGTGAGCAGTTTTGGGCCCCTTATCTTAGAAAGGATGTGCTGACATTGGAGAGGGTTCAATTGAGGTTCATGAAAATAATTCCAAGATTGAACAGCTTGTCATATGAAGAGCATGTGATGGCTCTGGGCCTGTCTTCACTGGAATTCAGAATGAGGGGTGACCTCATTGAAATTTATCAAATGGTGAAAGACCTCGATAGAGTGGATGTAGAGAGGGTGTTTCCAATGGTGGGGGAGTCTAAGACCAGAGGGCACAGTCTCTGAATAGAAGGGTGTCCTTTTAGAATAGAGATGAGGAGGAATTTCTTTAGCCAGAGAGCGGTGAATCTATGGAATTCATTGCCACAGGCAGCTGTGCAGGCCAAGGCAGTGGGTACATTTAAGGCAGAGGTTGACAGATTCTTGATTGGTCAAGGCATGAAGCGGTATGGGGAGAAGGCAGGAGATTGGGGCTGAGAGGAAGAATGGATCAGCCAAGATGAAATGGCAAATCAGACTCAACTGGCCATATGACCTAATTCTGCTCCTATATATTATGGTCTTGAAATGGAGGCTACCCAGAAGGAATGTGAGGTGTTATTCCTCCAGCCTGAGATTGGCATGATTTGCTGAAAAAAACTTGTGTTTATGATTCAGCCTGTTGCTCGATTAGTCAATGGGACAGTTCTCGTTGAGATACAAGGCTTCAGAAAATTATTACAAGCTTTATTAGCAGAGGTGAATGGGTTCAGGTCATAACAGCCTTTTACATAGAACATAGACGGTAAAGGAGAGGAACAGTGCCTTTGGCCCACAATGTTGTGTCGAACCAATTAAATTAGTAATCAAATGGCCAATTAAACTAAACTCTTCTGCCTACACAATGTTTATATCTTTCCATATTCCTCACATTCATGTGCCTATCTAAATGTCTCTTAAAAGTTCCTAATCAGTTGTCGGGGGCTGTGTACTCACCAAATTGCAGGCTCTCTCTCTCTTTCTCTCTCATTGGTGTGGGAGAGTTTGTTGCCAATTCTTGAGTTAGAGAACTCGGAAAAAAAAGCGACACAGTAGACTTTATCACTGTAAATTAGCGTAAATTAGTTGTTTTGTTTATGTATCCCCTCTCACTGTGAATGGATGACACCTCTCTGTCCCTTTATTAGGGAGAGAGAGAGCCTGTGGTATGTCGTATTGTTGGGTGAACAATTAGTTTTTGTTCTACTGCAGATCAAGGTCTTTCTTGGGGCTTTGATATTACTTGCTTAGTAGGTGGAGGGTGCTAATGCTTTTTGCTGAATTATGTGAGGGAGGTGAGGGTCGTTGTTTTGCTGCTGCTTGTTTTAACTGTCACTCATTCTTTGGGGCACTCTTCTGTTTTTGTGGATGTCTGCAAAGAACAAGAATTTCAGGTTGTATATTGTATACATTTCTCTGTCATTAAATGGAACTTTTGAACTATTAATGTATCTGCCTCTACCACCACCCCAGGCAGCACATTCAGACACCTACATCTCTCTGGTGTAAAAAATTTGCCCCTCACAGCTCCTTTGAAATTACCTCCTCTTACCTTAAATGCATGCCCTCTGGTATTAGACATTTCAACCCTTGGAAAAACATACTATCTAGCTACTCTATCTATGCCTCTCATAATCTTATAAACCTCTATCAGGTCTCCCCTCAGCCTCCACTGCTCCAGAGAAAACAACCTGAGTTTGTCCGTCCTCCCCTTATAGCCACATGCTCTCTAATCCAGGCAGCATCCTGGTGAACCTCTTCATCACCCTCTCCAAAGCCTCTACATCCTTGCTGTAGTGGGGTGACTGGGTGTGTATGGAATACTCCAGATGTGGCCTAACATCTGGAACATAAAGCTTTATAAAGCTGGAACATAACTTCCTGACGTTTGAACTCAGTGCCTCGACTAATGAAGGCAAGCATGTCATATGCCTTCTTAACCACTTTGTCAACCTGTGTAGCCACTTTCAGGAAGGTATGAATTTGGACCCCAAGATCCCTCTGTTCATCAACACTGTTAAGGGTTTTGCCCTGAACAATGTACTCTCTTTTCATTTGACCTACTGAGGTACAACACCCCACATTTGTTTATCTCTGTGAAATGCCAACTGCCATTTCTCTGTCCATGTCTGCAATTGATCTATATCTCACTATATTCTGTACCAATCTTCTATGCAATCCATAACATCACCAATTTTCATATCATCTGCAAACTTACTTACCCGGGCATTTACATTTTCATCCAGATCATATATACCTCACAAACAGCAGAGGTCCCGATCTGTGGAGCACCATTAATGACAGACCTCCAGCTGGAATAAGTCCCTTTGACCGCTACCCTTTATCTTCAATGGGCAAGCCAGTTCTGAATCCAAATACCCAATTCACCATGGATCCCATGCATCTTAATCTTCTGAATGAGCCTCCCATGAGGGACCTTGTCAAACACCTTACTAAAATCTGTGTATATAACATCCACAACTCTACCTTCATCAATCACCCTTGTCACCTTGTCAAAAGCTCAATCAAGTTAGTCAGACATGGCTTGCCCCGACTTGCTGGCACTCCCTAACTAGACTATGATTCTCAAAATGTTCATAAATTCTATCCCTAAGAATTCTCTGCAGTAACTTCTCTACCACTGACGTGAGACTCACCAGTTTCTAGGATTATCCCTGGTTCCCTTCTTGAATAATGGAACAACATTAGCTACTTGCCAGTCCTCCAGGACCTTGCCTTCTACAACACTTGGATCTTTGCCCATGAGTGTGCCTGTTTCCTTCTTGTACAGTACTGACAATTGGAACTGTTTACTGTTTTGGAGGCCTCATGGATTGGCCTTCCATTGAAAAGTCAACGCATGCAGCGAAGGAGGTAACAACAACCAACACAAGTGTTCTGGGACCTATGGCTCTTGATCTGAGGACAGACTTACAGACCCAGACTCCGGTGGAGAGGTAGATATAAGGGTGTGATCAACAGTAAGTTTCTGAAAATATTTAGCTGTTGGTGTCAGAATATTTGACTTTGGCTGTAGGTGCAGAATGCAAGATTCTTCACATTTAAAATTAACAGGTCGTGTGAGAAAAATACATTTCGCAGGCATTCTGGCCTTTCTGGTACAAAGCTGTTATCATCAGTTGTTATCAGCAGACACGTGAGCTAAGAAAATTCGATTATGTTGCACCTATTTTTTTTAGGCAGCACATGATCAAACCTGACTTACGCAGAGCAGATTGTGCTACAGCTTGTTGTGGGTAAAGTCATGACAGACATGGAATTGTCCATTGGGCACACACCAGTTGACATCCCCAGCCACACCACACCCCACTTCATTCACCCATGCACAGCAATTCAGTGAGGAGCAGGTGACATCTCCAGGCTCCGTGACTGGGTTCCATTAACAACCTGGAAAGTTTCACCAAGACCATTCACACACTCTCACTGTGCAGATGGTTCTGGATTTTGAGGATTTCCTCATGCTGGTAGATGCATTTCCTGAAACTCATTCATCTGGAGGGAGTTCGCACTGCCGGGCGTTTTTGGAGCCAGCGCTGCCCCGAGGAGTGGTTCCTTGATGATACGGGCTGCTGTTGACTTCTCTGGCGACTCACAGCGTTACCTGATTCAGTCCATGGGCTTCTGTAGCACTGTGGGAGTTTTCTGGGCCACCACAGATAAACGTAACCCCACTCCACCTTTACCTATCCCCTCCGCACTTGATTCTCTGTGCATCATGTCAGACCAAAGTCTGCTGGAGACACCAGAATCTGGAGCAAGGACGGCTTCTATCCTGCTGATCTCTTGATCTCCAAGTCTACCTCATCGAGGCTCTTGTACTTTATTTGTCTGTGTGCTCTGCACTTGCTATGTAATTTTAACAGTTTATTTGGCGTTCTGTTTTCCTTTGTACTACCTTGATGTACTTATGCATGGAATGATTGATATAGATGGCATGCAAATAAAAGCTTCTCACTGTATCTCAGTACATATAACAATAATACACCAATTCCAATTCCAGTCTACCGAAGGAACTCGTTGAGCAGCATCTGAGGGAGGAAAGGAAATGTCGATGTTTTGGGTTGAAACCCTGCATGAGTTCCTTTCTCCCCACAGATACTGCTCAAGCCACTGAGTTCTTCCAGCAGATTGTTTGCTGCTCTAAAGTCCTCTGGTGCCTGGTGTACCTCCCTGTAATATCATCGCCTCAATGGCAGTGTCATTTTGTGAGGTGATGGTGTGGGATGTCAGGTGCAGTGATGCACTGGGGCCATCTTCATCATCACTGTCCTCCTCTCTCTCTAGCTGTCCCTCCTACTTTGGAAAGTCTTCATGTTTCTCTTGCTTGGCGGTGTCTTCTGCGAGGAGAGAAAGAGGGGGCTACTCTTAATGGCAAAACAGAATATAGTTATATTTGCACATTGCATGCAAGTCGCCGTCATGTGGCAAGATAGCTAGTAATGAGTATATCGATAATGGGAGTTCAAATCAAAGGGGATGGATAAATCTCCAGAGCCTGATGAAATCTATCCCAGGATATCAAGGGAGACAAGGGAGGAAATTGCTGGGGCCTTAATGGAAATCTTTGCATCCTCTTTACCTACACGCAACATCCCAGAAGACTAGAGAATAACCACTGTTTTTCCTTTATTTAGAAAGATGATAGGGGCAAATTAGGAAATTATAAGCCAGAGAGCCTTACGTTCAAAAGTCATGTTGCAACTTTAGCTCAGCAACATTTGGAATACTGTGTGCAGTTTTGGTTGCCACATTATGGAAAGGATGTGGAGGCCTTGGAGAGGGTGCAGAAGAGGTGCACCAGAATGCTGCCTGGATTACAGAGCATGTGCGATGTGGAGAAAATGGACAAAGTTGGGTTGTTTTCTCTGGAGTGTCAGAGGCTGAGGGGAGATCTGATAGAAATTTATAAAATAATGAGAAGCATTAATAGGGCAGGTAGTCTTTTTTGTGGGATGGAAATGTCAAAGTAGCAAAGCAGTTAGCATAACTCGTTATAGTGCCAGCAATCAGTGATCGGTGTTCGATTCCCACCACTGCGTGTAAAGAATTTGCACGTTCTCCCTGTGACCTCATGGCTTCCTCTTCCTCCAGGTGCTTTGGTTTCCTTCCACATCCCGAAGGTGCACAGGTTCGGGTTAGTAGGTTGTGGGCATGCTACGTTGGTGCCAGAAGCGTGCGGCACTTGCGGGCTGCCCAGCACATCCTCGGACTGTGTTGATGGTTGGTGCAAACGACGCACTTCACTGTATGTTTCGATGTACGTGTGACAAAAAAAGCTAATCTATCTTTACCTTTAGTTCCCATGGTATGCCAATTCCAAGTTGCTCCTCAGCAACCATACTCCTTCCTTCTGTCATGTACCTGTACTTCTGGACTGCCAAGTGCATCTTTGTAGATGCCAATCCATGAACAGCTGATGTGGTCTCAGCTTGTAGCTCTCTACACTAGTGTGGCCTATGTATACCCTCTGGGGTAATTCTCCTTGCTTCTCTTTCTGTATGATGATTCCAGATCTGGCCAATAGAACACTGTCCTCCATTCAGCTGTCACCTGTTATTGACCAATAACATCCCACTGCTGGCTATGCTTCTTTCACCTTTCCAGGCCACCCCTGAATTACTTGCTGAGAAAGCATCTGTGAAGCCTTGTCTTTGTCAGTCTCTGATCTTGCTCAGCTTCGCTGGTGTAATATTTATTAAGCATTGTATCTTCACACCTAGATCTCTCATCTTATGATTCTCCTGGGGTGTCAGAGAGTTACTGCATCTGCTAGCATGATTTCTTCTCCTGGTTTGTATTTGGGAGTGAAATCATGATTCTGAAGCCTGAACTGCTGCCGACATAAACAACAAATTTCACATCATCTAAATCTGTGATAATAAATCGATTTCTGGTTCTGAAGAATAATCTGTTGAGCTTTTCTGATGCTCCACGTAGATTTATCTTGTTGGTTTGATCTGTGGGGTCAGTGATTGTCATCTACTGGATTTCCTTGTGTAGAGATAGGTACAAAAATTCTTACATCATATATGACCACCGATAGCTCCTTTTCTCGGTTGCCATGTCTGGTAATCGTGACGTTCTTTTTCTTGTCAGTGCTGAGGCCAGCCGATCAGGATCCTGATCCTGCCATGTGAAATTGACAGCCATATGTTTAGACGTCCGTTCATAGATATGGATTTCTTCAGAGCAGTACACACACAAAATGCTGGAGGAACTCAGCAGGTCAGGCAGCATCTATCGACATTTTGAGCTGGGGCCCTTCATCAGGACTGGAAAGGAAGGGGGCAGAAGTCACAATAAGAAGCGGGGTGGGAGGGGAAGGAGTACAAGCTGGAAGGTGATAGGTGAGACTAGGTAAGGGGGAAGGTGGGTGGGTGGGGACTTACATTCTCTCCCTCTCTGTGTCGCTATGATTGTGAAATTTTATCTCTGAATGCCACAAGCGTGACATTGCTTTGTTTCAAGAGACTTTCCTCCATCTACCCAACTTCTTTCAGCTTTACGTGTACAATCTGCATGGTGTGCTGTTAGCTTGCACCTGTTTATCTAACTGTACCATGATAGATAGATAGATAGATAGATATACTTTATTAATCCCTAGGGAAATTTGATTTCGTTACAGCCGCACCAACCAAGAATAGAGCATAAATATAACAATACAAAAACCACAAACAATCAAACAACAAAATACAAACTATGCCAGATGGAAATAAGTCCAGGACCAGTCTATTGGCTCAGGGTGTCTGACCCTCCATGGGATGAGCTGCACGTTCGATGGCCACAGGCAGGAACGACCTCCTGTGCCGCCAAGTGTTGTATCACGGTGGAATGTGGCCGAAGTCCAACAGTAAAAAGTTCATTATCCGGTCTACAAACACGTTCCTCGATCATAATATGACCCGGATTGCACCATCTGTTGTTAGCCAGAACAGTAAGCGCCCAACTCCTTTACGCTTACCGCTCTCAGTGCGCTTCCGGTCAGCCGGAACGGTATTACCCACCGAACTCCTCTTCTCCATAAGTCTCTGTTGTCTCAACCCGGTCCTCTTTCCTCGACTTTGTGATCCCCCTCTGCATCCTTTGTGTTTTCCTCCAGATTTCAGCAGGGGTGTCCGCCGCTCTGCTCGCTAAACCGGCCGGCATTAGCTGGTCCCTGGAATACACAATGTGACCTTGCTTCTGTCCCGCGTGTCGGGATGTAACCATTTCCAGCGCTAAAAAAAACCCAAATAAAACTCTCTCTACCGGCATGTTAGAGAGGGGGCAGCTTCGACGTGTTACCGTGAGAAAAAAAATGTTGATGGCTGTAGATTTGATTCTGGACCTTTTTCTGAAATGAAATTTCTCTGGAAACTGACACATTTCATCATCCCTGCAGATTTGTTTTCCACATAATCCATTGATCCATTCGGCCTTCTTCCTATCTAGCTGTCATTTTCTTTTTTGTTCTCAACAGCAGACGATGAGAATGTAAAGCAAGAATGTAATGCTGAGGCTTTATAAGGCAGTGGTCTGACTGCATTTGGAGAATTGTGAGCAGTTATGGTTCCCATGTCGAAGAAGGAATGTGCTGGCATTGGAGAGGGTCCAGAGGAGGTTCAAGAGAATGATCCTGGGAATGAAAGGGTTAATGTATGCAGACATCCCACCCTGCAAAAACTCATTTCAGGGAGGTAGCACCATCAATTTGCGGGAGACTCCCGGAATTTCCGGGTGAGGTGGGATGTCTGCAATCAATTAGCTCCTTAGCAGCTAGTCAGCTAGTTTAAATAATGTTAGCTATGCTAATGAATGAATGACACCTGTTAAACTCACCTCAACATGTCTTTTACAGTCTTAACCCACCATGGGCAATAGAAAAGTCACTGTTGCAAACAGTGCAACAAGCAACACTGTCATTATTTTTGACCCCTATTAGGCAGGGGTACACTTTAGTGTAGTCTGGGGTGACGTACGTTTTATATTTTCTTTTTTTGGAACACTCTGCCACTCTGATCTTTTTTGGAACTCTCTCGCTCTTGCTGTCGTGCTCTCTCTCTCTCTCGCGCACGCTTGCTTTCTCGCTCTTGCTCTTGCTCTCTCTCTCTCACTCTCGTGGTCGCTCTCACTCGTGCTTGCTTCCTTGCTCTTGCATTCGCTCTCTCGCTCTTTCTCGCGCGTTCTCTCACGCTCGCTCTCAAAAAACTCAATTTCCGGGACATTGTATATAATTTGGAGGCATCAGGGAGCACAATTAATATGCAGGAGACTCCTGGAACTTCTGGGAGAGGTGGGATGTCTGATGTATGAGGAGCGTTTGATGGCTCTGGGCCTGTACTTGCTGAAGTTTAGAAGAATAAGGGGGGATCTCATTAAAATGTATCGAACAGTGAAAGGCTTAGAGTGAACATGGAGAGTTTGTCTCCTATAATGGGAGAGTCTAGGACCAGAGACACAGCTTCAAAATAGGATGTCCCTTCAGAACAGAGATTAGGAGGAATTCCTCAAGCCAGAGGGTGGTGAATCTGTAGAATTCATTGCCATAGTCAGCTGTGGAGGCCAAGTAATTGGGTATATTTAATGCATAGGTTGATACAGTAGGTTCTTGATTAGTAAGGATGTCAAAGGCTATGTGGAGAAGGCAAGAGAACTGGGTTGAGGAGGAAATAAATCAGACTTGATGAACCGAATGGCCTATTTCCGCTCCTATGTCTAATGGTCTTATGTGTCATCCGTGCTTCCTTTCCTAACACTCATCTGGCCATGGACTCAGTAGTCAATGTCTTCACCTGTCCACTCGTGGAAGCATCAATTGCAAATACAATAGTGAGCTTTGGCTTTTGGAATAAAGCCTTCAGCATATCTATGTGTCAGCCAGTTCACCTTTCAACCATTGCCTGAAACTGCATCTAATGTCTTTGTGAAGGCATCATTCATGAACTCACCTGACTCCTTCCTCACTTTTTAGGTCACTTGAATTCAGCTTGAGAAGTGGTCTGAATTCTTTGGGACTTTGTTGGGGCTTTTAATCACTGACTCACCTATTCCCTAGCTGTTGTAAAGATCCAATCTTTTCTTTCCCAGCAACAAAATGGATGCATCTGAACTTGTCTTCATTACTTCTGGCTTTCAGAAAACTGTTGAATCCCATTGTACACATTTGCATTAATATCCCAAACTCCTCCAACAACCTTGTTCTGCTCCAAGTTGACCATGACCCGCAAATGTGCAATTGCTGCATTTCACATGCTCAGTACATGCAGTCGTCACATTTCATGGCTGATTTCTTTAGAGTCAAATTCAGCATTTACATTATTTGCCTGGTGTGGAACCTTACTTATCAGATCCATGCCACCACATCAAGTGTCCTTGTTCTGTTCAGGTTAAGACTCAAAACTGTGGGTCATATTGCACTTATTTTCAAACTATTGTCCAAGTGCTGCTGAGGGATGCAGCGTTTGGAGTGTACTAATGAGTGTTTCAGTAAAGTCAGTATAAATACTATTTTGCACCTATAACGATGGCCCCCTTTTCAAATCTTAGCTATTTAGAGATATGGGGGGTGGGGTAACAGGTCACTCCAGCCCAATGAATCCGTGTCACCAAATCACCCATGTGATCAGATAATCTACTCACCTCCGGAAACCAGAGCTAGTGGAGGAAACCCACATGGCAATGGAGAGAAAGTACAAACTCGTTACAGGCAGCAGTGGAATTGAACCCGGGTTGATAGCACTGCAGTAGTGTTACGCTAACTGCTACGCAACTGTGCACCCTTTCTATTCTTACAATAATATATCAGATTTGTTCTTCATGTTTCCATCACATGCTGTCTTGCTTCTGTGATGAAAAACCAAGTTATCAGAAGATTGATGCTGATGAGAGAGATAAGAGAGACAAAGGGAGAAGTGTTCAAAATGTTAATGAGAGAGGAGAGAGATTAATGAAAAGAGACACAGTTCCGAGTATTGACAGACCGGTTGCTTTGAACCTGAACTGTTTGAAGTTTGATGGACAGGCGATACCCCAGCAGGGGGATAAAAGGAACAGGTTCGCTAAGGCACAACAGACACCACGAGATCACGAGATAACGAGACCCTGGAAAAGCAGTGTGCCCCCACAAGTTGGTGAGAGTTTGGAGGTCTGGTCGCGGGACCGACCATAGACGCACAGGGTGAAAAGGTACGATCGGTGGGAGCCTGGTGTGTGTGTCCGCCCTTGCCTGGGTGCCGGATTTACTGCGGAAGAACGATCGTATCCGGAATGGAGGGGTCACAGTCGGTGACCTCCGAAGACAGTAAAAGGGCTTGCCCGAAAGCTAACTGCGGGGAACATCAAAGGTCTGTTGAATCAAAATTTGCATTCGCTCTCTCTCTCTCTCCAACGGCACAACAGTGATTACTGCAAACTGTACTCAGCTGAACTGAACTCTGCGTCACTTGAGACTGATCATTTTACCCCTAGACTGCGATACAGCTTGTTTGATTCCTATTATCCTAGTTCTGTGTACATTTGTGTTTTATCATTGCTAACCTGTTGCATTTATATCCTTACAATTAGAGTACTGTGTTACTTATTTCTTTAATAAAACTTTCTTAGTTCCAGTAATCCAGACTCCAACTAAGTGGTCCATTTCTGCTGGTTTGGCAACCCAGTTACGGGGTACGTAACACTTCCAATTGCCCCTCCCCTACATTCCCTCCATTGGTCCCCTAACTCACCGTGTACATCCTGTCTTCACTAGTTGGAAGATTCTTGACTGTTGGTCAAATAGCTCTTTTATTCACCTTCTCTACCCTCCATCAACTGTAGTTTTATTGCTGATAAACAAATGTTCAATCAGAGATGAAAAAGGACACTTCCCTAATTGTCCTGATTATCATTTTCAGCTAAAGTTGCTGGATAATGTATTCGTTATAGTCAGTTACAGCACTGAAAGAGGCTCTTTGGCCCATCTAGTCCATGCTGAAACCACTTAAACTGCCGACCCCTATCAATCTGCACCAGGACCACAGCCCTCCATACCCCTACCATCCATGTACCCATCCAAACTTCTCTTAAATGTTGAAATCAAGCTCGCATGCACCACTTGGGCTGGCAGCTCATTCCACACTCTCACAACCCTTGAGCGAAGAAGTTTCCCCTCATGTTCACCTTAGACTTTTCACCTTTCACCCTTAACCCATGACCTCTGGTTGTAATCCCACCCAAACTCAGTGGAAAAAGCCTGCTTGCATTTACCCTATCTATACCTTTCGTAATTTAATATACCTCTATCAAATCTCCTCTCAATCTTCTATGTTCTAAGGAATAAAGTCTTAACCTATTCAATCTTTCCTTGTAACTCAGGTCCTCCAGACCCTTATAAATATTCTCTGCACTCTTTCAATCTTATTTACATCTTTTCTGTAGGTAGGTGACCAAAACTGCACACAATACTTCAAATTAGGACTCACCAATGTCTTATACAATTTCATCATAACATCCCATCTTCTGTACTCAATACACTGATTTATGAAGGCCAATGTGCCAAAAGTTTTCTTTACAACCTTAACTACCTGTGACGCCACTCTCAATGAATTATTGTACCTGTATTCCCAGATCCCTT
This sequence comes from Mobula hypostoma, assembly GCF_963921235.1. Lineage (NCBI taxonomy): Eukaryota > Metazoa > Chordata > Chondrichthyes > Myliobatiformes > Myliobatidae > Mobula > Mobula hypostoma. The sequence goes on from NC_086128.1 coordinate 16,885,815, forward strand.
TGTCCTATTGCACTCCTCAGTGTCCTACCATTCACTGTATAAGACCTACCCTGATTGGTCCTACCTAGGTGCAACACCTCACACTTGTCTACTCCTAAAAACTTGTCAGCTCCTAAAGACTTAAGGAAATTCCTGGAGGATTAGCAACCTTACTCAAGTGAGACTAGAATAGTGACAAATGTTTTCTGTTGGTTTTGCTTTCAATTGGCTTGCCTGCCTTTGGAGAACAATTCATTCAAGTCTCCTTCAAGATGTTAAAGTAGGGGGTAGAACACATGTGGATTTTGATGAAGTGAAGATAACTTCTCACACACTATAGCATCTTACATTCATTCTAATTAATCTTTTAAGCAATTAAGCCATTATTGCAGAAAAGGAGTGGGAGAACATGTCCTCATGGGATTTGAATGCAAAGTGACATACCATTTATTCATTTCATCAGAGAAAAGGTGCCATGGCAACTCATTGGTTTAACTAAAATGAGCTTAAAATGCTCACACAAGAGCAAGAAGAATGTTTTCTAGAAGTTAAAAAAGGCAGAATATTTAATTATGAGAATAATTTCCCCATGGAGTTGATTCATTCTAACTTCAGTATCACGGCTAATTTTAATTAGCTTTGTATTCTGTGATGGAACGTACATATTCTAGTATAGTAACTCTTGCTGTACTGTGTGCTGGCTTTTAACCAACTTCACTGAGACAAAAAAAAACTTCTCTTTATGAGATAGTGGTTTGTGGGAGCTTGCTGTGCACAAATTGTTAGCGTTGTTTCCCTGAACTGAACTCCAAGGAGAAACACACACAAAATGCTGGAGGATCTCAGCAGGACAGGCAGCATCTAGGAAAAGACTACAGTCGACTTTTTGAAGGGTTTCAGCCTGAAACGTCGACTGCACTCTTTTCCTAGATGCTGCCTGGCCTTCTGAATTCCTCCAGCATTTTGTGTGCGTTGCTCGGATTTCCAGCATCTGCAGATCTTCTCTTGTTTGTAATTGAACTCTAAGGAGTGCTGCATTGGTTGCAAAGGACACAGGGATGCCCTGAGGTTGTGAAAGATTTCCTTTATCTTGTATCCTAAGCAAGTTGCTTCAGCTTTGTTTGATGGACCATAAAATAAGGAGAGTGACAACGGCTGGGAATAAGAAATGTTTCCTGTCCTGCAATGATAATTAATAGCTTTCACTATTAAGTTACAAAACTGAGATTCACAGGTAAAAATATCAAAAGGTTTTGAAGGCTTTGAATGGCAGTGATTCAAAATATTGGGCTTTATTGTGTATGTATGAATGTCATCGTTCTGCAAGTAAGTGATAATTAATTCAATAGAGAAGGAAATAAATACTCAAAAATAAATGAATTGTCTGCTGTTGTGAGTTGCATGCAGTGACCAGGAATGAGTTGAAATAACATCACAATGTTCCGTACTAAAATAATAAATGAGGTGGAGGAGGGTGAAGTTTTCAACATTTCACATCTAAAATAACTGTATCCGTGAAGTTTCACATCACAGCCTATCCTGCAACCCTTTGCCACAATAATGGAGCTGTGCATCATCTATTCTGCTGCCTTTGGCCACTTTAAAGGTAGGCAGATAGAGGAGCAAGGGTAAGAGTGCTAAAAAGGGGTTAAGTTAGGAGTACTGGGCTCAGGGACCATATGCAATATATTTGAATTGCTTTCATATGCTTCACGCTCGTTTTATTTTCATTCATTTTCGGGATGCGTCTAAGACCAGCGTTTATTGCCCACCTGTAATTGTCCTTGAGAAGGTGGTGATGAACCACCTTTCTGATCTGCTGTGGTCCTTCTGGTGAAGGTTCTCCCACAATGGCGTTGGCGACGGAGTTTAAGGATTTAGACAGGGCGCTGGTGAGTATATCTCCTGCTTCAGCCAAAACATCTACATCGACATCAATCCTTTCATTTGTGACACATCTCCAGAGAGTTCACAGAAATGTTATCAAGTAAAATGGAGCCGCATTAAGAAATGTTAGCTTTGGTTCTATACCCTCTTGTCAATGTTAATATTTTCTCTCTTTCTCTACGCATTTTGCACCATTGATTTTAAGCACCATAATGCTCCCTTGCAAACTGCTCAGTTCCAAGGAGAACACCACTAGTCTATTCACGTAACAAAATTCCCTCACTCTTTGTGTCAGCTTAGTGAATTTCTCCTGCACCTTCACATTTGTTCTAAAGGGTGCTGCCCAGAACTGGACACAAAACTCCAGCTCAAAATCCAAAGTTCAAAGTAAATTTATTATCAAGATACATACAGTGCCTATAAAAAGTATTCAACCCCCTTGGAAGTTTTCATGTTTTATTGTTTTACAACATTGAATCACAGTGGATTTAATTTGGCTTTTTTCACACTGATAAACAGAGAAAGACTTTTGTGTCAAAGTGAAAACAGATATGTATCTACAAAGTTATCTAAATTGTTCACAAATATAAAACACAATCTAATTGATTGCATAAGTAATCACCCCCGTCAAGTCAGTATTTAGTAGATGCACCTTTGGCAGCAATTACAGCCAGGTCCAGACAACATTAGTGGATCGCTACTGAAACTCTGCTGTAGCCAACTGTCAGAGGTTTTCTGTCATCTCCTCAACTGCTCTCTGTCTGAGCATTCAATATCAAGCATTTGGAAAACTGCCATCATATGCCCAATTCCCAAGAAGAGCAATCCTACCTGCAATAATACTGTCCCGTAGCTCTAACGTCACAGGTAATGAAGTCCGTTGAATGGCTCCTCCTACCCTAGCTACAGGTGAGGGTAAGTGGGTTCACTGACCCTCTCCATTTTGGTTACGGGCTGAAAAGGGGTGTGGATGATGCAGTACCTATGTTACTGCACCACACCTACACACACTTGGAGAGGCCCGGACCATTTGTTAGGATGTTGTTTGTGGACTTTTGCAGTGCACTTAACACCGTGCAACCCCATCTCATGGGACACAAACTCCAGCAAACCCCCACCTCATACCCCTCATCCTCTCCTTCCTCACAGACAGACATCAAACAGTGAGATATAATGGTTATATGAGCACCAACAGGCAAATGTCAACTGGAGCACCACAGGGCTTGGTGATCTCACCAGTCTTGTTCACACTGCACTGACGATTGCAGAAGCTCACACCCAGGCATGCAGTAAGTACTCAGATGACACAGTCATCATTGACACTACCAACTCTGATGAGTGGAGCTAGCACTGCATTTGTTGGATGATGTGCAAACCACTACCTGGACCTGAACCCCAGTAAAACTAAAGAAATGGTAGTGGACTTTAGAAAACAACAGTACCCTGTCCCAACTCTGGAAATAAGTGGTCAGTTGATAGCGTGCGTTGGAGAATACAAGTACCTCGGCACAACTATAGATAACAAAATTACCTTTAAGACCAATGGTGGGTTGATACTCACAAGTGTCAACAACAGCTATTTTTCCTTTGGAAGATGCGGAAACTTCAGGTCCAGCCATCGATTCTCCAGACATTTTATAAATGCTTCATTGAATCAATACTAACCTACAATATCACAGCGTGGTTCAGGGCAATGAGCATTATCAACCTCAGCCGACTCAACAGACTTGTCAGAATAAGTAGTAAAATTATTGGCCAGGAACAAGAATCACTCAGCAGTATCTATAAGAGATGGACAATAAAGAAGCTCAACAAATAGTAGAGGACATTACACATACACTTCACATACAGTACACCCTCGTGCCATCTGGACACCGCTACAGGTCCCTGACCATCAGCACCAGGAGAGCCTTATCCAGTTTTGTGCCTTTCTCCATTCCCCTCCTCAACACCCAATAGCACCTTTGACAGTAAAAACAGTCAGTTTTATTATGTGTATTTGTATTTTAAATTACATGCAATAGTTCTTGGTATTTATTATCCATTGCGAGTATTCTATATTGTGTTTAACTATATGCAGTGTGGTGTTGTGTATCTTAAGTTCTGTGATGTTGTCCTTACCACTGCATAAACAAAGTTCCTCACAGAAAATAAAGTGAATTGAATTGAATTGAGTCAGTGTGGATGGGTCTCTATCAGCTTTGCACATCTGGACACTGCAATTTTTCCCCATTCTTTACAAAACTGTTCAAGCTCTGTCCGATTGCATGGGGATCGTGAGTGAACAGCCCTTTTCAAGTCCAGCCACAAATTCTCAATTAGATTGAGGTCTGGACTCTGACTTGGCCTTTCCAGGACATTAGCTTTGTTATTTTTAAGTTATTCCAGTGTAGCTTTGGCTTTATGCTTGGGGCCATTGTCTTGCTGGAAAACACATCTTCTCCCAAGTTGCAGTTTTCTTGCAGATTATATCAGGTTTTCCTCCAGCATTTCCCTGTATTTTGCTGCATTCATTTTACCCTCTGCCTTCTCAAGCCTTCCAGGGCCTGCTGCAGTGAAGCATCCCCACAGCATGATGCAGCCACCACCATGCTTCACGGTAGGGATGGTGTGTTTTTGATGATGTGTAGTGTTTGGCTTATGCCAAACAAATATAGCATTTAGTCTGATGGCCAAAAAGCTCAATTTTGGTTTCATCAGACCATAGAACCTTCTTCCAGCTGACTTCAGAGTCTCCCACATGCCTTCTGGCAAACTCTAGCCGAGATTTCATGTGAGGTTTTTTCAACATTGGCTTTCTCTTTTCCACTCTCCGATAAAGCTGCGACTGGTGAAGCACCTGGGCAACAGTTGTTGTATACACAGTCTCTCCCATCTCAGCCACTGAAGCTTGTAACTCCTCCAGAGTTGTCATAGGTCTCTTGGTGGCCTCCCTCACTAGCCTCTTCTTGCACGGTCACTTAGTTTTTGAGGATGGCCTGCTCTAGGCAGATTTACAGCTGTGCCATATTCTTTCCATTTCTTGATGAATAACTTAACTGTACTCCAAGGGAAATTCAGTGACTTGGAAATTTCCCGACCTGTGCTTTTCAATAACCTTTGCGTGAAGTTGCTTGGCGTATTCTTTTGTCCTCATGGTGTAGTTTTTGCCAGGATACTGACTCACCAGCAGTTGAACCTTCCAGATTCAGGTGTATTTTTACCACAATGAATTGAAACACCTTGACTGCACTCAGGTCTCCAAAAACAGATTTCCATTTAACTAATTATGTGATTTCTAAAACCAGTTGGCTGTACCAGTGATGATTTGGTGTGTCATATTAAAGGGGGTGAATACTTATGCAATCAATTATTTTGTGTTTATATTTGTAATTAATTTAGATCACTTTGTAGAGATCTGTTTTCACTTTGACATGAAAGTCTTTCTCTGTTGATCAGTGTCAAAAAAAGCCAAATTAAATCCATTGTGATTCAGTGTTGTAAAACAATAAAACATGAAAACTTCCAAGGCAGGCGAGGTGAATACTTTTTATAGGCACTGTAATACCTAGTCTATGTGAGCCGTTCTAAGCTCAAAGAAAATCTATTAATAAAGTATGTATACATCACCATATACATGAGATTTGTTTTCTTGCAAGCATTGACAGGGAAAAAATAAATACGATAGAATTAATGAAGAACTATACATAAACAACCAATGTGCAAAAGAAGACAAACTGTAAATAAAAGTATAACTGAGAACATAAGACCACAAGACCATAAGACAAAGGAGCAAAAGTCGGCCATTTGGCCCATCGAGTCTGCTCCACCATTTTATCATGAGCTGATCCATTCTCCCATTTAGTCCCACTCCCCCGCCTTCTCACCATAACCTTTGATGCCCTGGCTACTCAGATACCTATCAATCTCTGCCTTAAATACATCCAATGACTTGGCCTCCACTGCCGCCGGTGGCAACAAATTCCACAGATTCACCACCCTCTGGCTAAAAAAATTTCTTCGCATCTCTGTTCTGAATGGGCACCCTTCAATCCTTAAGTCATGCCCTCTCGTACTAGACTCCCCTATCATGGGAAATAATTTTGCCACATCCACTCTGTCTATGCCTTTCAACATTTGAAATATTTCTATGAGGTCCCCCCTCATTCTTCTAAACTCCAAGAGCGATAAAGAGTCATAAATGACATGAGTCGTAAAGAGTCCTTGAAAGTGAGTCTGTAGGTTATGGAATCTGTTCAGAGTAGCGGTGAGTGAAGTTATCCATGCTGGTTCAGGAACCTGATGGTTGGAGGACAATATGGTTATATGGTTAAATAATAACTGCTGCTGAACCTGGTGGTGTGGAACCTAAGGCTCCTGTACCTCCTGCTCTATTAGCAGTGAGAAGAGAGCGTGGCCTGGATGGTGGATTCTTGTGAGGAGACTCCACGTACAGTAATCGTACTCAATGGTGCAGGGGGCTTTACTGGACTGGGCTATGTTCACCACTGTGTCAGGCAGCATTTATCGAAATGAACAAGCAATCAACGTTTCGGGCTGAGACTCTTCTTCAGGACTGAAAAGGAAGGGGGAAGACGTCAGGATGAAAAGGTGGGGGGTAAGGAAGGTGGATAGCTAAAGGTGATAGGTGAAGCCAATTGGTTGGGAAAGGTAAGGGGCTGGAGAAGAAGGGATCTGATAGGAAAGAAGAGTGGACTACAGGAGAAAGGGAAGGAGTATCATGGTTCCGTTTGGCTGTTCCCCTTTAACACTCCTTTCTTCCTGATTATGCCCTAATTTTGATCATTAGATTTCCAATTGCTGCTAGTTTACCTAATTACAGTACACCTGGTTTTCATCAGAGACTGTGAAATAAGTACGATGGCTTCTTTTTTCAGGTTGCTAGTTTGTTGGTTTAGTCTTGTGTGATACCTTGTTCTGTTAGTTCTAAGTTCTGCTCTAGTTTCAAGATAGTCCCTGTAGATCCTGTCTCCTTATCAAGATTCCTCTGGTTTCCTGTTCTATGTTCAGATCTATGCCAGCATCCCCAACTCAGTTGATGTGCTGGTGTCCTGCATTTGGGTTCTCCTCAGTTGCTCTGTGCAACAAGGAGGAGGGCACCAGGAAGAGGTGATAGGTAGGTAAGTCCAGAATGGAGAACAGAAGAAGAGAGGAGGGGGGGAAGGATTTTTTTTATGGGAAGGAAAAATTGATGTTCATGCCATCAGGTTGGAGGCTACCCAGACAGAATATAAGTTGTTGCTCCTCCACCCTGAGGGTGGCCTCATCACGCCTCAAGAAGAGGTGATAGACCAACATGTCGGAACAGATGTGGGAGTTAGAATTAAAATGTTGGGCCACTGGGGTGTTCCGCTTTTGGCGGATGGAGCGGGGGCGCTCAACAAAGTGGTCCCTCAATTTTTGATGGGTCTCACCAATCTAGAGGAGGCTGCATCAGGAGCATTGGTTACAATAGATGACTGCAGCAGATTTGCAGGTGAAGTGTTGCCTCACCTGGAAGGAAGGTTTGGGGCCCTGAATGGAGGTGAGGGAGGGGCTGATTGGGTGGCTGCTTGCAGGGCAAGTGCTGGGAGGGAGATTAGTGGAGAGGGACAAATGGACAAGAGAATCATAGAAGGAACAATCCTTGTAGAAAGCTGGTGGTGGGGGGGTGGGGAGGTAATATGTTTAGTGGCAGATCCCTTTGGAGATGGCAGGAGTTTGCAGAGGATGTGTTGGATGCTGAGGCTGGTGGTAGGTCAGGACAAGAGGAGCTCTATCATTATTAAGGTGGCAGGAAGATGGAGTGAGCTCAGATGTCTGGAAAATGGAGGAGGTGTGTGTGAGGGAGGAAGGGAAAGCTCATTTATTGAAGGAGGATGTGTCTTAATATTAAGTAATGTTTGAGTAATCTTGTATGTGTGTATATATAGGCTGATTAAGCATTCTTTTTCATCTAAATTCATTATGGGTTAAATGTATAAATACATGAATTGCATGTGTTGTCATGCTACTACATGGTACATGTGCTTGTTTAAAGTAAATATGAAGTTAGACCCATGTTCCTGGACTCCTGTGTCTTCCTTTGAATTAGTTTAATGTTTTGAAGTTTAAAAACATAATAGCAAACATCTCTGATGTCCTGGAAAAGAAAGCCTCATCCTGAGATGCAGTGAAGAAAAGGGAATAGCATTTTTACAGGAGACAGGGTGGGAAGAGGTATAGTCAAGATAACCCTGTGAATCGGTAGGTTTACTAAAGATGTCGGTAGGCAGTTTGTCTCCAGAGATTGAGCAAGAGGAGAAAGGTGTCAGAAATGCACCAAGGGAATTTAAGGGCAGGGTGGAAGTTAGAGGCAAAGTTGATGAAATTGATGCAGTACCAATGCAGTCGTCGATGTAGCGGAGGAAGAGTGGGGGAGCAGTACTGGAAGCCTTGGAACAAAGACTGTTCCACATAGCCAATGAAAACGCAGGCATAGCTGGGGCCCATGCGGTTGCCTATCGCTACCCCTTGGGTCTGGAGAAATTGTTGAGGGTGAGGACCAGTTTTGCCAGATGGAGAAGGGTGGTGATGGAGGGGAACTAGTTGGATAAAAACACCTTCTTGAAGTGCTGCAGTCCTTCTTGTGAAGATGCTCCCACAGTGCTATTGGGGAAAGAGTTCCAGGATTAAGACATCTTTCCAAATTGGAATGATGTGGAGATAGGAGCAGAGCCTGCAGCTGATGGTGTTTGTGCAGCTGCATTGATCCCTTTCATAATATAAAAGGCTGTCATCAACTCTTCTCTTCTCTCTTTTTGCATGCTGGATGCTTAATCTATCATTCTTTAAGAAACCATACTTTTTTTTTCTTCAAGCTAGCCATTCTTTAGGCTGGTGAATATTGGTAGCATGAATTGAGGCATTTGATATTGCAGTGTTCACTGAGCTTGGCTATTAGCTTGCAATTATTTGCAACTTGATAGCCATTCTCTCTCAGCATTATACACTTTGTAGATGTAGCAGGTTTTCAGAGCTTGGGAGGTTTAATTATGAGGCACTTTCAAAGCTGGTGTTTTCTTTCAAGTAGAGATGACTAAGGGGAGAGTTAATTGAACTGTATGAAGTTGTGAGAGGGACAGATGATAGGACCTATTTTCCTGCACAGAGGTATCAGTAACTTGGCCAAATTAACCTAAGGTATTGATAGATGAATTAGAGGCAAATTGAGGAAAATGCTTTTCAACTGAAGATTGAAAGGCTTGGATAGCATACTAATAGGTTTAGAGTGATATCGGGGATATGGGCCAAATGCAGACAGATGAGAACACACTGCGTGAGAGGGTGATGGAAAGAGAACCCCATTCCACATTTGAGAGGTACCTGGATGAGCACTTAATATGCCACATCCTCCTGGATTGCAGAGCTGGATTCATCCAACTATTCACTGTCCAGCATAGATGCAAGGGACAGAATAGCCTTATCCAGTGCCATCCATCTCTCCAATAGTAAGTGTATTTATATTAGAAAAAAATGGATCTCAGCTGTTTCCTGAGAGCTCGAGTATAACTCAATACCTGAAGACAGTGGCTCATTAGCAAAGGAAGATCTCAGTGCCTGTGTGCCTTTTAGTTCTGCCATGAGAGTTGCTGACAAAGACCTTGCCTTAGGTCACCTTCCACAAAATGAGGGAATCAGACAGCTATCAAATTCCCTTCAAGGTCCAGAAATGTAGATGACTCCAGTAACCTAAGAGGGGAATCTTGATAGCTCAGCAGTGGATTGTGACCTAGACAATTAACCTTCTGGTAAAAGGCATTAACTGAACACAGGGCATTCTTGAGGTGAACTCATTTCTGGCCCTTCAATGTAATTTTGTATTTTCAGAATGACACTTTGAACATTGGTCACCCTCAATTATCCATTGTATGTGTGATACAGAGGGGGAGAGAGAGAAGGAGAGACAAACATAGACAGAGAAAGAGAATTTACAAAGAAGCATGAACATAGTATTTAAATATATAACCATATAACAATTACAGCATGGAAACAGGCCATCTTGGCCCTTCTAGTCTGTGTTGAACTCTTACTCTCACAAATGATGAAAGAGAAGTTGGATTTTGGTTTACATGCTGAAGTCTGCTAATAGTTATTTTTAATATTAACAGAAACAATTAACAAGGGTTGAGATTTTTAGATATGGGATTAGAGAGAAGAAAGTGGAGCTGAAGTATAAGATCAGCCAAAATCTTACAGGCACAAGGATACTTGTGAATGATAGCTCGATGCATCAGACCATCCTCAAGGTCATAGGCCAGTGGAATGTGTCTCAAGTAGTTTGACTCTCCACAGAGTAGAATAAAATAAGACACAAATTTTAATTCTGTATGCAGTAGGGGCTTGGATGAAGAACTATGTAGACTTTAAAAGGACTGGAGAATACTGATGAGCAAGGGGACTATGGACAAGTCAGTGCATTGATGGAGAGTGTCAGTGTACTGGCACTATCTCTCACAGTGTCTGCTGGGGTAGCTCCCCTGCATAAGAGCTGAAACAGCCCTGTTAACATTTGTAAACCTTTTACTGGCTGTTTGCAGACCTGACAGTAAGACTTCTTACCATCTAACAAATTGTTAAATTGGTTTATTGTCATGTGTACCAAGGTACAGTGAAAAGCTTGTTTTGCATCTTGTCCACACAGATCATTTCATTACAACAGTGCATTGAGATAGAACAAGGGAAAACAATACAAGAATGCAGAATAAAGTGTTACAGTTACAGAGAAAGTGCAGGTAGACAATAAGGATCAAGATCATAACAAGGTAGATTGTGAGGTCAAGAGTCCATTTTATCATACGAGGGGACGATTTAGTATTCTTATAACACTGGGACAGAAGCCGTCCTTGAGCTTAGTGGTATGTACTTTCAGGCTTTTATATCTTCTGCCTAATGAGGAGGAGGAGAAGAGAGACTGTCTGGGGTGGGTGGGGTCTTTGATTACGCGGGCTGCTTTATTGAGGCAGCAGATGATATAGACAGTCGATGGAGGGGAGGCTGGTTTCTGTGATGTGCTGAGCTGTGACCATAACTCTGCAGTTTCTTGTGGTCATGGGCAGAGCAGTTGCCATGATGAATCTGAATAGCCTGATTTCTATGGTGCATTGATAAAAAAAAACGCTGAGGGTCAAAGAGGGCATGCCAAATTTCTTTAGCCTCCTGAGGAAGTTGAGGTGTTGGTGCACTTTCTTGGCCGTGGCATCTACATGGTTGGATCAGGACAGGCTATTGGTGATGTTTGCTCCTAGAAACTTGAAACTCTCAACTCTCTCGACGTCAACACTGTTGATATAAAAAGGAACAAGTGCATAAATGGGCATAAGTCCAAAGAAAGTGGAACTGATTGAACTGCTGTTGACTTTGAGTGATTCACCCAGCCCAGTCAATGTGCAGGTATGGGTTTGATCTCCACACCTGTTTTTTCTTTTATTTATTTAGCAATACAGCATGGAGTAAGCCCTTCAAAGCCACGCTGCCCCAGTAACCCCATTATGGGACAATTTACAATGACCAGTTAACCTACCCAGTATGTCTTTGGACTGTGGGTGGAAACCAGAGCACCTGGGGAAAACCTATGCATTCCACGGGGAGGACGCACAAAGGCTCCTTATAGAAAGGAGCTCTGAGCTCTGGAACAGCCTAAGCTGTAATAACATTGCATTAACTGCTAAGCTACCATGGGTCTACTAAACTATGGCATTTCTGTGATTTTGGGAATAATACTGAGCAATTTGTGTGAACCAGGAGCACAGGTGGATAACAAGGGGTCAGAAAGTGAGAGGGCAATCAGAGTGACAGAGAATTAGTGGGGCCCCTTACAACCATTGCAAAGTAAAGAGGCGCAGAAAGAGATTCTCCGGACATAGAAGTGGTATTTCACATTTTGGACAGAGCTGGGATTTACAGGGAAGAGGTGATATATTTTTATGTGGACTTGAATATATGCATTGAAAGAAGACTTGCATTACTCCAACACCCTTAACATCCAGTGCACCTTACAGCAAGTGAAATGCTTCTGAAGTGTGGTTGTTGTAAGGTGGGAGACACAGCAGCAAATGGCACAGCAAGCTCCCATAAACGGCAATGTAATCATTCAAAGGTAAGGGATAAATATTGGTCAGCACCCACACGACCATTCCTCTTGTCCTCACCTACCACCACGCGAGCCTCTGCATCCAACACATCATTCTCCACAACATCCACCATCTTCAACTGGACCCTACCACTAAATACATTTTTACCTCTTCTCCCGCCCCCCCCCCACTCTCTCCTTTCCACAGGGAAAATTCCCTGTGTGATTTCCTTGTCTATTTATCCCTCCCCATTCATCTCCCCCCACCCCGGAATTCATCCTGCAAGCCAACGCAGTGCTATACCTGCCCATTCACCTCCTCCATCACGTCCATTCAGGATTCCATATAGTCTTTCCAGGTGAGGCAACACTTCACCTGTGAATCTGTTGGGATGGTCTCCTGTATCCAGGGCTCCCGATGCAGCCCACTGAGACCCAACGTAGATTGGGGGACCGCTTTGTCAAGCACCTCCACTCCACCTGCATAAAATGGAATTTCCTGGTGGCCAACCACTTGAATTCCATTCCCCATTCCCTTTCTGACATGTCAGTCTATGGCCTCCTCTTCTGCCACAATGAGGCCGCTCTCAAATTGAAAGAGCAACACCTCATATTCTGTCTAGGTAGCCTCCAACCTGATGGCACGAACATCAATTTCTCCAACTTAAGGTAATTTTTTCTCCTTCCCATTCCCTCATCTTCATTTCCTCACTCTAGCCTCTTACCTCATCTCCTCACCTGCCTATCACCTCCCCCTGGTGCCCCTCCTCCTTCCCTTTCTCCTCTCCTATCAGATTCTTTCTTCAGCCCTTTGCCTTTTCCACTTACCACTTCCTAGCTCCTTACTTTAGCCGCTCTCCTCACCCACCTGTCTTCACCTATCACCTTTTACCTTGTCCTCCTTCCCCTCCTCCACCTTCTTATTCTGGTGTCTTCCCCCTTCCTTTCCAGTCTTGAAGAAGGGTCTCAGCCTGAAACGTTGACTGTTTATTCATTTCTATTGATAGTGCCTGACCTGCTGAGTTCCTCCAGCACTTTGTGGGTCTTTGTTTGTATTCATGTGTCTGGCGTGTGTCTTGTGTGGGCAATCATGCACAGGCAGAGAGAACGGTTAAAAGTCCTATCATATGCCTTAGGCTCTGAAGCGATATCCTGGGAGAGAACAGTGGTGGAAATTTAGTCAGAGAAGCAGTGGCAAATTTCAAACCTCAGTGTAGTCCTGCTGATGAGAAGTTTTCATTAAATACTTGATATACCACACACCCCATGACAACCAATAAATGTTTGAGTCTCTCTGGTATTTATCATGATTGAGAGCATAATTAACAGGAAAGTAATATTATGCCAAAGATACTCTAAAGAATCACATGCAGTTGTATCCTACAGATGAAGGTAGAGGAGAAGATTGCATCAGCACCTGTAAATCAAAATAGCTAAAAATAGGAGTAAATACTGTGAAGCATGTTGTAAATGCCACTTATCCAATTAAGCTATGATCTGATCCTGATAAATTCTCATTATGAATTCATAAGATAACAACAGCCATGTTTCAAAAGGGTATTCACCCCAGGTGACCTTGCCTAATAGAGAAACATCAACAGTTATGTTAATGAATTAAATCCCATAATGTTAGCGGCATTTTTGTAACTTGTCTGGTCTTGATCAAAGCTGGAGCACGTGGCTTTACTTTAGCTGAGGATGCTGAGGAGAGTGGAGAAAGTAACAGAGAATCAAGAATCTATCAATCTCTGCTTTAAATATACCCAGTGACTTGGCCTCCACAGCCATTTGCGGTAATGAATTCCTTTAAAACAGATATGATGGTGAATCTATGGAATTTTGTATTAAGGCCATAATACCATAAGATATAGGAGCAGAATTATGCCATTTGTCCCATCATAGTATCCAGGACACTTTCAAGGAGTAGTGCCTCAAAAAAGCGGCATCCATCATTAAGGACCCCCACCACCCAGGACACGCCCTCTTCTCATCATTACCATCAGGTAGGAGGTACAGAAGCCTGAAGGCACACACTCAGTGATTCAGAAACAGTTTTGTCCCCTCTGCTATCTGATTTCTGAATGGATATTGAACCCATGAACACTACCTCACTACTTTTTATTTCTGTGTTTGCACTATTTAATTTAACTATTTTATATATATATTTACTGTAATTCATTTTTTTTCTAGATCACCATGTATTGCATTGTACTGCTGCTGCAAAGTTAACAAATTTCATGACATATGCCACTGATATTAAATCTAATTTTGACTCTGATTCAAGTCTGCTTCACCATTTCATCATGGCTGATCCATTTTCCCTCTTAGTCCCAATCTCCTGCCTTCTCCCCATATCTCTTCTGAGGCTGAGCCCTGGTCCTAGATTCCCACACTATAGGAAACAGCCTCTCAACGTTCACTCTATCCAGACCATTCAATATTTGGTAGGTTTCACAGTGTGTCCAGAACAAGGGCTTCACAGTTTTAAAACAATGGGTTGGCTACTCAGGACAGAGATTCTTCGCCAGAACTGAAATTCTCTACCCAAGAGGACCGTAGAGACTCAGTTGTTCAGTATATTCAAAAGTTGGTGGAGGAAGGGGGTAAAGTGGTGGATATCTGAAATATTTTTCAATGCTCTTATTGAGGTAATCTTATTGGTATCAGATAGTGCAGCTGGCTCCCATTTTGCTGGCTGCTATTTGTGATGGCAGCCCAATGATACTCCTCCCTTTTCTGGATTCACAAACTTTGCTACCAACGAATAGACTTCAAAACTCCAGATAACTACCTTTGACCTCCTGGTAATAAATTGTCATTTGCACGGAATGGTTATCATTAATAAATATCCCCTACAATGTCACTTAAGTGCTCAGGAGCCTGCATAAGAGGTGGTTGCCATACTTGTGGGTGCTTTTACCGCACATCGCTCAGCTGCCAGTGTGATTGTGTAGATCCAGTGACCGGGAATTTGTTTCAGTCTGATGAAAATTTGCTCATGTTTTGCAGTGTCTAGAAAGAATGTTGCCTCTTGACTGAAGGATGCCAACTGTGGTCCCCACTTTCAAGAAGAACCTGGTATTTACAGACCTGTGAGTGTAACATTAGTAGTAGAGAAATTATTGGAAAAACTTCTGAGGTACAGGATTAATGATCTCTTGAAAAGGCTGGGACTGAACATAAATAGCCAGCATGGTTTTGCAGAAGCAGAGGCACTGACAGCATTTTAAAAAATTCTAGATCAGGGCGTTCGAACCTTTTTAATACCATGGACCGATACCATTAAGCAAGGGGTCCATGGACCCCAGATTGGGAACCCCTGATCTAGATGAACACTTGTACTGCCTTGGCATAGAAGGTTGTGGGTCAAATACTGGAAGATGGGATTGATACAGTTGGGTGCCCACTGGACATGATGGGCCAAATGGCCAGTTTCTACGTTGTGTGACTCCTATGACTTGCTGCACTCACATCAGGATCCTTGTTTGCTCACCTCACCATGCCCTCCTTGCAATGATTTAAGTTGCAGTGAATATATGTGATGGAATAAAGCTAATCCTGTTGTTTGTTCTAATGGGAGAGTGGGGCAGATAATAAACAGGGCAGCTGTTTCAGCATAATGTTAAGTCATGGCTGGCTTGACTAACATAGTGATTTCCTGGGCTCTTTTTTGTTGCAATATGAGCCTTATAACATTGATGAATTATTAGAAAAGCTCGAATATCCAAGTTGATATTACTCGGTATTTCAACACATTTTAATTAGATTTAGACTCTGCTACGCAAGGTTTTAGCAGCAGCTTTATTGAAAAGTATATTGGTTTTATATTGAGCCTGCATCTTTAAATACAGAAGAGTACAATTTGAACAGCATGTGATATGCAGTTTGCAAAGCTGAGATTTACATAAATCTGTCACAGCCCCAAAACTGGCCCAGCTTCATCAGCACACAGATATTACAACCCGAGCCCATGCACAAACTTTGCACAAAATTGAAACTCGCTGCTTCCTTCCAACATAAATCTGGCGTTCCAGCAAACAAAGATATTTGAGAATGCTCTGTGATTATTGCTAGTTTAGCAGCTAAGTTCGGAGTTTTTGCTTTTATTGTCACAGCACCAGAGGGCAAAAGTTACAGTACAAGCAACTGCTTTTTCTTGGAATCCCTTCCTGCTGGGCTAGAGGGCTCTATGAATCCAGAGTTATCAGTTTTGTGAGTCTCATGAGCCACAGTCAAACCTCCACTTGAAATAAAGCCCACACAGTCAGATTCTATAAATTTTATTTTTTAATTTTAATATATTTGGCTTATAAATTTTGAACCCCTCTTGGGACACCTTGAAGTGAGGCAGGATGCATTGCAGCCAATTTATGCAAACAGACTCCCACAAACAACAATGTGATGGAGATCCAATAATTTACTTTCAACAATGTTAATTGAGGGATAACGACCAATCAAGACATGAAGGGGACTTTGGTGTTCTTCAGAATAATCCCACCGGATCTTCAGCCTCCATTGGGCAAGGCCTGGATTTGATGTCCAAAAGATGCCACCTTTGACAGAGCAACACTCGGTTGGTAAAGGAGCATCAGCATAGATTTTGAGCTCGGGTCTTTGGAGTGGAAGCTGACCTCTTGCCCTATAATGCGGAGGTGTGAGTGCCATTGCTGAGGCTACTGATTCCCAAGGAAGAGGGAGATTGTGGATTGTAAAAGGAACTGTGTAACTATGTGTTCCCCTGCATAATTGGCTGTTCACTCTGCAGCAGCATTGGAGCCTCCAAGCCCTCGTGGATTTGAATGCACAATTAGCAACTTTTCCTCCATAAGGCTATATTAACTAAATTAAGAGCTGACTAAATGATAAGTGCACATCTTGTTCTGAAAATAATCTTGAAAAATCCCTTGATGGTAAATTAAGCCTTGAAACCCAGAAGACTCAGATACTCATTTGGTAATGGTCTTGAGATAGATGCTGTCTCTGTTCACTCCCTGCATTCCTTCCCAGATAGTGCAGAGAATCATCAGTCCTGTTGGATGACTTGTAGCAGTCTATATTCTACTGAACCCTCCAACGGAAGTGGCACTAAAAAACTGCCCGTAAACAAAAATGCTGTGCTGTGTTTGAAAGAAATGTGTATTGAGGGTTTTAAGGCAATAGCATAGCAGAGATCGAGGAGCAGGAGTGTGTGTCGACTGAGAGGACATGCAGCCAGATTATGGGAAGGTAGTGGAATATGGTGAGAGGGCCAGACACCATGGGGCCAGATAGATTGTGTAGGGGTTTAGATAATCAGTTCTGAAACACTTGATTGCATTTATTATTAAGCAATCACTCTCTTCTATCAGTTATTACACACAACATCTGAGACTCCAACTTGGCTGCGGTCTCTGCACAATAAATAATGGATGCCCAGGAGTAATTATAAGGCAGCAATCTCATTGAGGAGGCCAGCTTACAGCAGAGTCCCCCCGGAGTAAAGCTGAAATAAATTTACAGTATTTGTCTCATCACCCAGCGAAGCTTGCTGCTTCCAGCTACTCTGTCACCTCTGTGCTGCCTTAACTGGATTTTCTTTTGCCTTCGAACCTACCTGTATTCTCTTTGCCCCTTGTGCTCAGTGGCACCAACACTTGAGAAATGATGGCTCTCATTCTCTTCCAGTAGCGGGTAACTTGCTGTTGCTTAAGGCAGCTGATGGCAGGAGGCAAGGGAAAGGTGTGGGGAAGAGGAGCAGATATTCTACCTGTAACAGCACAATTTGAGTGTGCATTCATTGGCTGTTGAGAGGACAATGCTGAAAATAACTGTGTTGCAGATTCTTAGAATTATAGATGTTAATGATACAGAAGGTTAGACCATTAGGCTCCTTGAGTCCACGCTGGGCAGAAAAGCTTATCTGACTAACCCCATTGCCCAGCTCTCTGTACACAGTCTGATGGGTTTGGAGCCCTTTAAGTGCTCACCCAAGTTCTATTTAAATGTGGAGAGGGTTTCTACCTCCAGCAGCATTGTAGATGGCCAGTACCAGACCTGCATCACTCATTGAGTGGAAAAAAGGCTTTTCCTCATTTCCCCCTAATCTTTCTAGCTACTATTTTCTCTGGTATTGGTACTGGTTTATTGTTGTCACATGTACTAAGAGCCAATGAAAAGCTTCTCTTCCATACTATTCGTACAGATCAAATGATTATCAGAATCAGAATCAGGTTTATTATCACCAGCATGTGTAATGAAATTTGTTAACTTACACTGTGCATTGAGTAGAGCAAGGTAAAACATTAATAATGCAGAATAAAGTCCAGTGCAGGTCAAACGATAAAATGCAAGATAGGTAGATTGTGAAGTCAAGAACTCCCATCTTACTGTAGAAGAGGACCGCTCAATAGTCTTATCACAATGAGATAGAAGCTGTCCTTGAGCTTGGTGGTATGTGCTTTCAGGCTTTTGTATCTTCTGCCTGACAGGAGAGGGGAGAAGAGGGAATGTCTGCGGTGGGAGGGGTCTTTGTCTACACTGGCTGCTTTTCTGAGGCAGCAAGAAGTACAGATAGGGTCCATAGGGGGAAGTTGGTTTCTGTAATGTGCTGAGCGGTGTCCACAACTCTGCAGTTTCTTGTGGTCACGGGCAGAGCAGCTGCCATACCAGGCTGTTATGCATCGAGACAGAACGCTTTCTGTGGTTCATCCATAAAAATTGGTAAGGGTCAATGTGGGCATGCCAAATATTTTAGCCTTCTGCGGAAGAAGTGTTGGTGAGCTTTCTCATCCGTGACATCAATACGGCTGGACCAGGACATGTCGTAACCAACCTCAGCCTAGGACATCTTTTTTCTGTGTTCAAATCCTGGCAACATCTTTCTCAGTCTCTTCACCCTTTCTAGTGCTATCACATTTTTCCCTTAGTGCAGTGACCATAACTGCACTGTGCCCAACTAATGTTCCATACTGTTCTAGCATGACCTCCCTTATTTTGTATTCTATTTCTTGGCCAATAAAGGCAAGTATTCTGTGTGGCCCTCATGACCAACTGTCCTACTAGCAATCCTAGTTCTCTCTGTTCCTCTGTATTTCTGTCAAATTCATAGGGATGATTCATGCAGGGAGATGAGCTGCATTCACTGCAGGTCAACCCAGCAGCAATTGGTATCTGCACATCTTGAGACACTGTGAAGGCTGGTTACCCTGTGGATTCAGGCTGTAAGTAAGATAGTGAAACACCTGATTTCCCTGGGGGAGGGGAAAATGTTTGTCAAATGCAAGAGTAACACATCCATACTCTGCAACTTTGGTGTATCTTTACCCGTTCAACTGAATGTGTTTCTTCCTTGCCTTCCTGAAATTATCACGTTGGATAGTTATTGTCCCCACTGAACTCCACAGCACCTCATACTCCATGAATAGATCTTCTTTCACATCCATTAACCCAAGAAGGACCTACCCAACTCTCTTGTGAAGCATGTCACAGCAAAGCACACGCTAGGAAAATCCTGAAATGAGGTTTCATAATGTTGGATCCAGTCAATAGGAAAGAAAAGAATATCTTGTATCTACAATATTTGTATTGTATTCACAATATTGAATACAATATTCACAATATCCCAAAGCACTTTGCAGCTAACGTGCTATTAAATAATGTAGGAGATGTGGCAGCCAATTTGTGCACAGCAAGCTCCCACAAATTGCAGTTTTTTTAAAGGACCAATAAACTATTTTTCTTTTCAATGTGAGATAAATATAGGCCAGGTCACCGAGATAACACCTCTGGTCTTTCTCATGATAGTGCTGTAAAATGGTTTTATAGCAATTGAGGGAGCAGGCAGGGCTCAGTTTAACTTCCCATTTGATAGATGTCTGTTCTGATTTACACCTGGAAATATAGCCAAACCCATGATCTCAGTCAAAGATGGCTGCTGTCCACTGAGCCGTTGTTGACACTGTTTATTTGTAACACAGTAGGGCTGAAGTGTAAGGTTGTTCTTGTATGGTATTACATACAGTTTCAGAAATTTACAATGCAGATGGAGGATAGTTGTCCCATTGTGTCCAGGCTAGCTATAAATGGAGCCACTTGCCCTGTTTTCTAGCTCTCACTCTACAAGTGCTTGTCCGGGTACATTTTAAATGCTATGAGTGATTCTGCCTCCACTGTCCTTTCAGGTACCAGACCCAAATTGATTTCAGTTGCTTAGAAAAGCATGTTTAGTTCACATTGGCACTACTGTATATAAATGCAAAATGTTTGCTTTTTGTCAGTAAATCTGATCCTCTTTAATAAGTAACTCATCAGGTTACCTCTGTGGAAGGACCATAAAGCTTTGGAACTCCGTTATAATGTGAGAGCTTCCTTCAATATCTCTCAATTCTGCTTCTCTCCAGAATGACCAGGCTTCAAACCACCCTCATGTAGTGACACATAGACTCAACCTCCAACACACTTACTTCTTCAGGAACACATCCAGTTGTCTGTTCAAACCCACTTATGCTGCTCACTTGAACACAATTCATAGTCATAGAATTATACACTCAATGTCCACTTTATTAGGAACCTCCTGTACATAATAAAGTGGCTACTGAATGTATGTTCACGGTCTTCTGCTGTTGTAGCCCATCCACTTAAAGGTTCGATGTGTTCTGGATTCAGAGATGCTCCTCTGCATGCCACTGTTGTAGCACATGGTTATTTGAGTTACTGTCACCTTCCTGTCAGTTTGAACCAGTCTGGCCATTCTCCCCTCACCTCTCTCATTAACAAGACGTTTTCACCCACAGAATTGAGATACCCAATCCACCCCATCTGGCAACAACAATCATTCCACAGTCAAAGTCACTTGGATCACATTTCTTCTCCATTCTGATGTTCAGTCTAAACGACAAATGAACTTTGTGACCATGCCTGTATGCATTTTTGCATTGAGTTGCTGCCACATGTTTGGCTGATTAGATATGTGCATTAATGAGCAGGTTACATGTGTACCTAATAAAGTGGCCACTGAATGTATAGTATGGAAACAGGTTCTTTGGCCAACTAAGGTGCCTGCCTGAGTCGGTCTCATTTTCCTCTGTTTGACCCGTATCCCTCTAAACTCTTATCTCTGGACCTGTCCAAATGTCTTTTAAATGTTGAAATTGTACCTGCCTCCACCACTCCCTCTGGCAGCTCATTCCATGCCATACACCACCCTGTATGTGGAAAAACCTGCCCTTCAGTTTCCTTTTCAATCTTTCCCCATTCACCTTAAACCTATGCCCTTCAGATTTAGACGTCCCTTTCTTGGGAAAACCATCCACCTTATCTTAATGTTCATGATCTTATATTCAGTACCTCCATAAGGGATACCTCTCAGCATTGTTCGCTCCAGGGAAAACAATTGCAGCCTATCTCGTCTCTCCTTAGAACTCAAGCCCTCCAGTCCCAGCAACACCTTTGTCAATCTTTTCCACACCTTCTCTAGCTTAATCACATCCTTCCTATAGTATGGTAGCCAGAAATGCACATGATATTACAAATGCAGTCTCACCAATGTCTTGTAGCATAACACCCAAACTCTTGTACTCAGTGCCCCATTTGATACAGGCAAGTGTGCCATATGCCTTCCTCACCACTCTGTCTACCTGTGTCACCACTTTCAGGGGACTACGTACCAGTACCCTTAGGTCCCTCTGTTCTACAACACTCTCCAGGGCCCTGCCTTGGTTTAACTTCCCAAAATATATCACTTCACACTTGTCCGAGTTAACATTCCTGGCAACATCCTTGAACACATTACCATTCCACACATGACCTCCATTTTTTAATGAGGATTCTTTTAACTCAAAATGAACAATTGTAGCCAGTCAGCTAATGATTTGGGAATTTAAAAAATCGTTCTTATGGATAAAGGATAAATATGGAGAAAGTGGTAGGGCAATAATATTGCTAAAAATTTATTATGTGATATTGTGAGTTACCAGTCTCCAGAAGGCAGATGAATACTAAAAGCTCCAGAGTCCTGCCGTTGTCAAAGCTAGTTATTGTACTATTTCCCATAGCAGCTGTTCTTGTAGTGGATCTCAGACAGTGACAGACAGACCAACATTCAGAGACTGCTGCTTTTGAAATAAATCTATGCTGAATTGCTTTCTGCTTTGTGTTGCAAACCCTTGGTCATAAGGAAAATAGTGGTGACCACTGCCTCACTTGACCACAATCACTGAATTCAGGAGACAAAAGATCTGCTAGAGCTGCTTGGATCCATTGAACCGAGGTAGTGGTTGCTCAGATCTGGAGCCCAATTCCAAAATTTTCAAAGAAATTAAGGATATTAAAAGAAAATAAAAATGCACAATTGCAAATGCATGGCAGCTGGGAACAAACATATGCAAGTGATGGGCAGTTCGTCCATCAAGTCTGCCCTGTAACATGAAGGTTAGAGCACAGTAGTTAAATGCTTCTTCCCTGCCTCATCAATATGCCCCCTCAAACTTTCCCATTTAAGCAAATTGTTTGAGAGGCAAAGTAACAAAAGGAAAACTCGGGGACGGTGAGGGAAGAAGCACACTGAGAAAGTCCTCTCCAGTCCACTCAGATGATCAGAACCAATCCTGGAGATCACTTGCATCATGTTTCATCTACCAAGCCTCAGACCTTCTGCCCACTGTCATTTAAGCCCAGAAAAGACCACAAGCAGATAAGATGGTACTTTGTTTTGGGGGTCATGTGATGCACCAGTGAGTGACATTGTTCTGTGGCTGATGGACTAGCTTCCCATGAAGTGTTTGGAGTGCATGATAGTCATGTGAGATCACCTCCCTTAATCTGGCTTGACTGCAAAAATCCCCTTGAAAAGCCACCCATACTCACTGTTTGGACTCTCTGCATTGGCATCCTGACTGAGGTGTCATAGAGTCACAGAAAAATACAGCACAGAAATAGGCTCTTCTGCTCTTCTAGTCCATGCTGAACCACTTAAACTGCCTACTCCCATTGACCTGCACCGGGACCATAGCTCTCCATACCCCTACCATCCATGTACCTGTCCAAACTTCTCTTAAATGTCAAAATCAAGCTTGCATGAACCACTTGTGCTGGCAGCTCACTCCATGCTCTCACAGCCCTCTGAGTGAAGAAGTTTCCCCTCGTGTTCACCTTAAACTCACCCTCAACCCATGACCTCTAGTTGTAGTCCCACCCAACCTCAGTGGAAAAAGCCTGCTTGCACTTGCCCTATCTATACCCCTCATAATTTTGTAAACCTCCATCAAATGCCGGGGAGAGTCCTGTGCTGAAGAGTTGAGCTTTCAGAGAGAGAGGGACTGAGACTATCCAAAACAAAATGTTTGTGCTTTGTATTGAAACTTTTCAAAGATGCAACCTTCTCTCCTTTAATGAAAGTGGTAACCTGAGGAAGCCATTCTATTAGATCAGTGATCTGTGTCTGAACTCTGTTTGACTGCCTTGATTCCATACTCCACTCTACGCAGTCAGTATTAAAATTTTCAATTGACCACCAGCTGATGTTGTTTTTTGGGGTACCGTGGGAAAATTCTGGATTCTCAAGACCCTGTGACTGAAGAAGTGCCTCCAAGCATTACTGAATGGATTGGCTCTAATTTTAAAATTAATGCTCCTTCTTTTGAACTTGTACTGTAGAAGAGTTATTTGTAGTTATTCATATTATGTGGGGTTGGCACTCAAGGCTGACATGGAGTCTATTCGGAGGAATCTGCTTCACTATAGCACACTATGGATTAACCTGGAAGAGTACAAGAAGGACAGGAAGGATAGATCATAATATTGCCTACTTATCAAAAGGAGGGTTTTTTTTGGTTTAATATTAAAAGCAACATGAGCAGCAAATTAGTAGTGTTTAAAATATGTAAATGGACAGAAAACAGCAGGAGGACAAGGATATCAGTGTATGGTGTGAAAGTTGCTGTCTGGCTGCACAGAAGTGCCAGTCGCAGAGACATTAAAGAATATTGCAAACTCCTGGATGACAAAGAAACAAAGCTCCTGCTGCAGAGAGAGAGAGAAAGAAACATGTGGATAAGGAAAAAAAAACATTGTACATGTATGGACGAGAAAGAAAACCCTGAACTCAGAGAGCAGTGAGAACATCACAAGTTCAAGGACAGACAAGGACTTTTGTAAACTCCTCAGAAGAAAGAACATCAAGGGAACGGAGGAGAAAGAACGTTGCAAAACTGTGAATGAGAGCGTACAGCATTAACTGTTGGTCCACAGGTCACTGAGACAGAAGAATGGCCCAAGCTCGTAGCCGAAAGAGAATCACCTCACAGATAAAAGAGCGTCCAAAAGTCAAAGGACAAAGAGAATTTAGCAGGGTTGTGTAAAAGGGAAGAATGTAGTTACTTTGCAGATAATAAACAACATTGTAAGCTTGAGCAAGAAAGAACAAACAGATGGCATCACAAACACAAGGGAATCCAGTGAGATGACAAATGTCAAAGCTGAATGTCCACTGACGTGGGTCGATGTAAGAGGTTGGAAAGCAAAGCCTTTTATGGGTGCAGTTGTTGGAGAGTCACTCCCAAACCACTTTGCATGCTTTGCCATGCTGTCTGGCCCAACAAGCACTTCATTCATTTACATCCTATGCAGGCATGTAAGGGATGCTTTGTGATTTTTATCATTTCACTCAACAATCATTACATTCAGCTAAAAATACAGTAAATCAATTTGACAGATTGATATGACAGGAAAATCAATTGCTTATGTTTCTTTTGCCAATTTTTCCAACCAAGAAAGTTTCTAACAAGCCTCCTGGAATAGAATATCTGTGTTTCTTCCCTAATTAAAGGATTGTTCATAAAATAGTGTTCTCAGAAATCAAAACACATTAATTAGCTCTAATTCTCTGCATGTTAACAGAGGCTGTGTAAGGTGTGGGTCACACTGCTGACTTTGACCCTCTTGTTCGTAGTTGCATCTGGTACTGAGAAACCAGGGATCCACTGATTGAGAACCACTCAGTTAAAGGAACCAAGTGGAGCTTATACAAATGCATGACATGGTAAGAAGTATGAATTTTTAAAAAATCTGTCCCCAAGGATGATTGACTTAGCATTGGTGAGCACTTCCAAACTATTCTGTAATGCTTTGCATTTCCTGAAATACAGAGAAAAGACAGGTCGCCCTGTTGTTCGCACCATCCAACCAAACAAATACTTGCGTTTCATTCCACAGGCATAAATGTAAGCTTGGAGAGGTAGGCAGGGTGGATGTTCTGAAGTTCTACATTGTGCTTTAGGAGGACTTACTCTCTGAGTGGAAATGATGGAGGAGAGTCAGTGATGGGACTGATTCCATAGTTCAATGGTTCCATTTAATATCAGAAATGTATACAATATACATCCTGAAATTCTTTTTCTTCATAGACATCCATGAAAACAGAAGAGTGCCCCAAAGAATGAGTGACAGTAAAAATAATTAGAACCCCAAAGCCCACCTACTCCCCACTCCCATGCACAAGCAACAGCAAAGCATCGATCCTCCCCCACCCACTTCTGCAAAAATGCATCCGTATCCTCCACCTAGCAAGTAAGTAATAGCAAAGCTCCCAAGAAAGAGCATGATCTGCAGTGCAACAAAAACTAATCGTTCATGCAACAATTCAACATACCACAGTATCTCTCTCTCCCTAATAAAGGGAAAAAAGAGGTGTCCCCTTTCACAGCGAGAGGGGAGACATAACAAAACAATTCGCCGACTTATGAGTCTGTCATGCTGTTTTTTTAGTTCTGTGCACCGAGAATGTGAGTTTCAAGCATAAAGGTAAAATTTCAAAATTTGCAGTTGGCATCTAACTTGGAGAGGTGGTGAACACAACCGATCTGCCTTCCAAACTCACCAGCTCTACCAGCTATAAGGCCAAGGGCAGCGAAAGCATGGGAGCACCAGCAGCAGGAAGTTGTCCTCCAAGTCACACAACATCCTGACTTGGAAATATATCACCGGTCCTTTGCTGTCACTCGGTCAAAATCCTGGAACTCTCCCTGCCACCATTATGGATATACCCACCCCTTGTTGTTGTTGGTGTTAAGTGCCATCGAGTCATCGTTGACTCACGGCAACCCTGTGGATAGTTGCCCTAAATGAGTTTCGATCCTCGCAAAGGTGGCTCATTGTTGATAATGTTGCGTTCATAGCTGTCCTTATTGTGTCCTTCCATCTGATTGAAAGTCTTCCTCTCTTCTGTTGTCCTTCCACCTTGATGAGCATGATATCCTTTTCCAGGGAGCTGTTTCTTCGCATGAATAGCCCAAAGTACAATAGGTGGAGTCTTGTCATTTGAGCCTCCAGAGAGAGTCTTGGTTTGATCTCGTTGAGGACCAATTTGTTTGTTCTGAAAGGTCCACGAAATGTATGTATTTTTCTCCGGCATCACGGTTCAAAGGCATCAACATACTTCCAATCCTCCTTCACCGTCCAACTATCGCATCCATATAATGTCACTGAGAAAACCATCACCTGCAGAAGTTGAATCTTTGTATGTAAAGATGAGACCACATTAGGGAACTGTAGCTGCAGCTCGATGACTTTTGTCTGCTCAGGGAAAGTGAGTAAGTGATAGATAGGAGTTACAGGCAGGTAGTCACACCAGGGCCTCGAGACAGATAAGTGGGTAACAGTCAGGAGAGGGAAGGGCAAGAGTCAGATACTAGAGAGTACCCCTGCGGCTGTCCCCCTTAACAATAAGAATTCCTGTTTGAGTATTGTTGGGAGGCGATGGCCTACCTGGGGGAAGCAACAGTGGTCGCGCCTCTGGCACAAAGTCTGGCCCTTGTGGCTCAGAAGGGTAGGGCAAGGAAGAAGGCAGCAGTAATAGGGGACTCTATAGTTAAGGGGTCAGACAGGTGATTCTGTGGACTCAGGAAAGAAACACAGATGGTAGTTTGCCTCCCAGGTGCCAGGGTCTGGGATGTTTCCGATCGCGTCCACGATATCCTGAAGTGGGAAGGTGAACAGTCAGACCTCGTGGTACATATTGGTACTAACGACATAGGTAGGAAAAGGGAGGCGGTCCGGAAAACAGACTACAGGGAGTTTGGAAGGAAGTTGAGAAGCAGGACCTCAAAAGTAATAATCTCAGGATTACTGCCTGTGCCACGCGACAGTGAGTATAGGAATAGAGTGAGGTGGAGGATAAATGTATGACTGAGGGATTGGAGCAGGGGGCAGGGATTCAGATTTCTGGATCATTGGGACCTCTTTTGGGGCAGGTGTGACCTGTACAAAAAGTATGGGTTGCACTTGAATCCAAGGGGGACCAATATCCTGGCAGAGAGGTTTGCTAAGGCTTTTGGGGAGAGTTTAAACTAGAATTGTTGGGGGGTGGGAACCGAATTGAGGAGATGGAGGATGGGGTGGTTGGCTCCCAAATAGAGAAAGCTTGGAGACAGTGCAGGGGGGAGGATAGGCAGGTGACAGCAAAGGGGTGCGCTTAGACTGATAGTTTGAGATGTGTCTATTTTAATGCAAAGAGTATCATGGACAAAGCGGATGAGCTTAGAGCGTGGATCAGCACTTGGAGCTATGATATTGTGGCCATTACAGGGACTTGGATGGCTCAGGGGTAGGAATGGTTACTTAGAGTGCCAGGCTTTAGATGTTTCAGAAAGGACAGGGAGGGAGGCAAAAGAGGTGGGTGTGTGGCACTGCTGATCAGAGATAGTGTCACAGCTGCAGAAAAGGAGAAGTCATGGAGGGATTGTTTACTGAGTCTCTGTGGATGGAAGTTAGAAACAGAAAGGGGCCAATAACTGGACTGGGTGTTTTTTATAGACCACACAATAGTACCAGGGACATCGAGGAGCAGATAGGGAGACAGATTCTAGAAAGGTGTAATAATAACAGGGTTGTCATGGTGGGAGATTTTAATTTCCCAAATATTGATTGGCATCTCCCTAGAGCAAGGGGTTTAGATGGGGTGGAGTTTGTTAGGAGTGTTCGGGAAGGTTTCCTGACACAATATGTAGATAAGCCTACAAGAAGAGAAGCTGTACTTGATCTGGTATTGGGAAATGAACCTGGTCAGGTTTCAGGTCTCAGTGGGAGAGCATTTTGGAGATAGTGACACTGCTGAACCTCTCATCACAGCGCTAAGCAGTATTGCATCTGTATTGTACTGTCTCAGTACTTTATTTGTGTGCTGTAGCACTTTTTTTATTTGCAGTTATTTTGTAAATAACACTATTCTTTGCATTTCTGGTCAGATGCTAAATGCATTTCATTGGCTTTGTATCTGTACTTGGCACAATGACAATAAAGTTGAATCTAATCGAATCTAATTTTATCTCCTTTACCATAGTATTGGAGAGGGATAGGAACAGAGAAGTTAGGGAAGTGTTTAATTGGAGTAAGGGGAAATATGAAGCTATCAGGCAGGAAATTGGAAGCATAAATTGGGAACAGATGTTCTCAGGGAAATGTATGGCAGAAGTGTGGCAAATGTTTAGGGGATATTTGCGTGGGGTTCTGCATACGTACATTCCAATGAGGTGGAAAGGATAGTGGGGTACAGGAACCTTGTACAAAGGCTGTTGAAAATCTAGTCAAGAAGAAAAGAAATGCTTACGACAGGTTCAAAAAACTAGGTAATGATAGAGATCTAGAAGATTATAAGGCTAGCAGGAAGGAGCTTAAGAATGATATTAGGAGAGCTAGAAGGGGCCATGAGAAGGCCTTGGCGAGCAGGATTAAAGAAAACCCCAAGGCATTCTACAAGTATGTGAAGAGCAAGAGGATAAGACGTGAGAGAATGGGACCAATCAGGTGTGACAGTGCAAAGGTGTGTATGGAACCGGAGGAGATAGCAGAGAGACTTAATGAATACTTTGCTTCAGTATTCACTACGGAAAAGGATCTTGGCAATTATAGGGATGACTTACAGCGGATTGAAAAACTTGAGCATATAGACGCTAAGAAAGAGGATGTGCTGGAGCTTTTGGAAAGCATCAAGTTGAATAAGTCTCCAGGACCAGACAAGATGTGCCCCGGGCTACTGTGGGAAGTGAGAGAGGAGATTGCTGAGCCTCTGGCGATGATCTTTGCACCATCAATGGGGACGGGAGAAGTTCCAGAGGATTGGAGGGTTGCAGATGTTGTTCTCTTCTTCAAGAAAGGGAGTAGAAATAGCCCAGGAAATTATCGACCAGTGAGTCTTACTTCAGTGGTTGGTAGGTTGATGGAGAAGATCCTGAGAGGCAGGATTTATGAACATTTGAAGAGGCATAATATGATTAGGAATTGTCAGCATGGCTTTGTCAAAGGCAGGTCGTGTCTTACGAGCCTGATTGAATTTTTTGAGGATGTGACTAAACACGTTGATGAAGGTAGAGTAGTAGATGTAGTGTACATGGATTTCAGAAAGGCATTTGATAAGGTATCCCATGCAAGGCTTATTGAGAAAGTAAGGAGGCTTGGGATCCAAGGGGACATTGCTTTGTGGATCCAGAACTGGCTTGCCCACAGAAGGAAAAGAGTGGTTGTAGACGGGTCATATTCTGCATGGAGGTTGGTGACCAGTGGTGTGTCTCAGGGATCTGTTCTGGGACACCTACTCTGTGATTTTTATAAATGACCTGGATGAGGAAGTGGACAGATGGGTTAGTAAATTTGCTGATGACACAAAGGTTGGGGGTGTTGTGGATAGTGTGGGGGCTGTCAAAGGTTACAGCGGGACATCGATAGGATGCAAATCTGGGCTGAGAAGTGGTAGATGGAGTTCAACCCAGGTAAGTATGAAGTGGTTCATTTTGGTAGGTCAAATATGATGGCAGAATATAGTATTAATGGTAAAACTCGGCAGTGTGGAGGATCAGAGGGATCGTGAGATCCGTGTCCATAGGACACAAAGCTGCTGCGCAGGTTGACTCTGTGGTTAAGAAAGCATATGGTGCATTGGCCTTCATCAGCCATGGGATTGAGTTTAAGAACTGGTGAGGTAATGTTACAACTATATAGGACCCTGGTAAGACCCCACTTGCTCAGTTCTGGTCCCCTCACTACAGGAAGGATGTGGAAACCATAGAAAGGGTGCAGAGGAGATTTACAAGGATGTTGCCTGGATTGGGGAGCATGCCTTATGAGAATAGGTTGAGTGAACTCGGCCTTTTCTCCTTGGAGCGACGGAGGATGAGAGGTGACCTGATAAAGGTGTGTAAGATGATGAGAGGATAGTGTGGATAGTCAGGGGCTTTTTTCCCAGGGCTGAAATGGCTAACACGTGAGGGCACAGTTTTATGGTGCTTGGGAGTAGGTACAGAGGAGATGTCAGGGTAAGTTTTTTTACACAGAGAGTGGTGAGTGTGTGGAATGGGCTGCCGGCAGCGGTGGTGAAGGCAGATACGATAGGGTCTTTTAAGAGACTCTTGGATAGGTACATGGAGCTTAGAAAAATAGAGGACTATGGGTAACTCTAGGTAATTTTTAAAGTAAGGACATGTTCAGCACAGCATTGTGGGCTGAAGGGCCTGTATTGTGCTGTAAGTTTTCTGTGTTTCTAAGTTTCTAAATTTGAGGGGCCGAGTGGCCTACTTTTAACTTCTATTTTTTAGGTTCTTATGTTCTAATACAGCATTTATTCAAAGCATATAACCTGTCAATTGGCACACAGCCAATCTCATTGCTGTTTCCTGTATGCGTTCTGTATTTGTTGTATGGTATCGATATCCAGATCTAATCATCCCAATTATGCTACTGGTTTCACCTTAGCATGATGGTGGCAAAGAAAGTACAACTTCAAACCAAACCAGTTAGGTTATTAGTTGTGTCCTCCTCACAAAGCACATACTGTCCCAGGAATGCCATCCATTTAATCTTTGTGACCTTTAGTTTTAAATCTGTCCAATTCATGTTGTCACTGGCAAGGCTGGTATTTCATGGCCATCTTTAGGAGCCCTTGGCAAGGTGGTGATGAGCTGCCATGTTCAACCATCGTGATCCTAATTGGAAAGTCCTCCCACGGGATACTCTGGTTTGGTACAAGGGAGTAATCTTGCTTGGCTATTTAAGATTCAGCCACGTTGATTACCATAGACTAGCTACTGTCATTTCTTGACCTCAGGGATATCAGGGAACCAGATGGATTTTTATGGCAATCCAGTAGTTTAATGTCATCTTGACTGACTGATTTTCTAATTTTCAATTCATTTAAGCGACTCAAATTAAGTTCCCCAGCTGTTATTAGATTATTTGCTCTGACCATCAGATTACAGGTCCAGTAATGTATCATTATTGTACGACATGCAAGTATAACCACTGTGATAACCATGGCAAACACACACCCAGCATATTCACCCATCCTCATTGTCTGCTTAGTATGTTATCATTCGCAGATAATATTGTCTCCTGGCTCTTTCCCTTGCAGCACAGAAACCATTGAATTCTCTGGAGCTGACAAGGCAGGCTGAGTCGGAGTTGAGGAAGGCAAATGCAATGTTGGCATTCATTTCCGGAGGACTAGAATATAAAGGCAAGGACATAATGCTGAGGTTTTATAAGGCTCTGGTGAAGCTTCACTTGGAGTATTGTGAGCAGTTTTGGGCCCCTTATTTAAGGAAGGATGTTCTGACATTGGAGTGGGTTCAGAAGAGGTTCACGAGTATGATTCTGGGAATGAGAAGCTTAACGTATGTGGAGCAATTGATGGCTCTGGGACTGCACTCGAATTTAGAAGAAAGATGGGGAATCTCATTGAAACCTATCAAATGTTGAAAGGCCTAGCTAGAACAGATGTGGAGAGGATGTTTCCTCTGGTCAGGGGAGCCTTGGACCAGAGGGCACAGCCTCAGAATAGAGAAATGTCCGTTTAGAAAGGAGATGAGGAAGAAATTCTTTAGCCATAGGGTGCTGAATCTGTGGAATTTGTTGCCATAGGCGACAGTGGAAGCCAAGTCATTGGGTATATTTTAGGGGGAGGTTGATAGGTTCTTGAGTAGTCAGGACATGAGGGGATATGGGGAGAAGGCAGGATAATGGGGTTGAGAGGGAAGTGGATCAGCTACAATGGCAGAACAGACTCAACAGACTGAATGGCCTAATTCTGCTCCTATGCCCTATGGTCTTATGGATAAGGCCTAATTCAAGAATATTTCCAATTGGTGGTGGTGGGTTGATTTAGAGAAATTCTCTTAAATAATAAACAACATTGGATTTTCCTCTTCTGGCTGGATTTCAGGTAGAAAATGGCTTGCACTTATCCCTTGTCCCTTAGGCTTGGGTCAAAGGTCACCCAATCTGCAGGATGGAATTCTCATCATCAAAAGGATTTCCTAATTCCCAAGTTCTAGGAATTGAAGCAATATCTTGGATTTTAAAATGCAAGAAAATCTCAAAGATTGGGAAACTGCTGGCTTTGATGGCCTCTAATGCGGCCAAGCTCAACAATAGAGAGGTTTATGAGATCGTAACAGAGACGTTATGAGATTTATTTTTGCACGATTTGTCCAAGCCTAGCTGAGATGTAGAGGAATGAAACTCCCTCTATCCAGCACCTAGTTAGCAAATGTACAGTCACTGGAGAACAAGACTGAGGACCTAAGGACAAGATTGCTGTATCAGAGAGAAATGAGGAGTTGCTGTGTTCTGCATTTCATGGAGACATGGCTCACTTCGAACACACCAGATGCATTGGTAAGATCCGATGGTTTCTTGATACACAGGATGAACTGAACTTCTGATTAATTAGAAAGCAAAAGGTAGGGGTCTGTGTTTCATGATAAACTCTTTGTGGTGCTTTGATGTGGTGGTTTCGTCGTCCTCTTGTTCCCCCTACCTAGAACACATAATGATTAAGTGCTGAGCATTCTACTTACCAAGAGAGTTCTCCTCTGATCCTGACTACAGCTTATATCCCGCCAAACGCTGACATTAATTAGGACTCGAGATATTGAATGCTGCCATCACCAAACAAGAAACAGCCTGCCCCAACACATTTCAAATCATAGTTGGGGACTTCAATCAGGCTTGTTTGAAGAAACCTCTGCCCAATTATTGTCAGCATATAACCTGCAGCACCAGTGGTCCCAACAAACTCGACAACTGCTATACTACCATAAAGAATACCTACCATTTGATCCCTAGACTGCATTTTGGGAAATCTGATCATTTGGCTGTCCTTCCCCTACCTGCATACAGGCAGAGGCTAAAGAACAAAACTCCAGAGATTAGGACAATAAGGGGCTGGTCATGGGAGGTAGAGGAGTGGCTATGGGATTGCTTCAAGTTGGTGGACTGGGCCGTGTTCAAGAACTCATGAGAGGATATGAATGAATACATGACAGACTTTATAAAAACAGTGGTAGACAAGTGTTTTCCCTCAAAATCATTCCCCAGCCAGAAGCCCTGGATGAACCAAAAGATCCATAATCTGCTGAGGGCCAGATCAGTGGCATTCAGGTCTATCGACCAAGTAATATACAAGAGATCCAGGTATGATCTCCAGAAAGCCATCTCATGTGCAAAGTGGCAATTCCAGACAAAACTTGTATCACTGTAGGATGCTTGACAGCTGTGGAAGGGCTTCAATGCTATTACCTCTTACAAAGTGAAACCAAGTGACATACTGAGGGTGACAACAGGGCTTTGCTTCCAGAGGAACTTAATGCCCTTTGTGCTCATCATGACCATCAAAACATGGAGAAACCTTCATGAACTCCCACAGCTCCTGATGACCCTGTAATTTCAGCCTCGGAGGCCAACGTGAGAACATGCTTCAGGAGGGTGACTCCACGGTAAGCATCTGGCCTAAATGGGGTACTTGGCCGAGTACCAAAGAACCTCTCACTTCGGCAGGCTGAGGTGCCCACCTACTTCAAGCAGGCTTCAATTATACCAGTGCCTAAGAAGAACACGCTAACCTGCCTCGATGACTATTGTCCAGTAGTATTTGCATCAACTGTGATGAAGTGCTTTGAGAGGATGGTGATGAAACATATCAACTCCTGCTGGAACAAGCAACTTGGATCTGCTCCAATTTGCCTGCCGGCACAACAGGTCCACAGCAGATGCCATTTCATTGATTCTTCACTCAACTCTGGAACATCTGGACAGCAAAGATGCATACATCAGAATGCTCTTTATCAACTACAGCTCAGCATTCAATACTATCATCCCCTCAAAACTAATCAATAAGCTCCAAGACCTAGGTGTCAATACCTCCTTGTACAATGGGATCTGGATTTTATCACTTGCGGACCCGTCTTTTCGGATTGGCAACAACATCTCCTCCACAATCTCCATCAGCACAGGTGCACCACAAGGCTGTGTGCTTAGCCCCCTGCTATACTCGCTTTACACCTATGACTGTGTGGCTAAGCATAGCTCCAATGCCTTTTAAGTTTGCTGATGACAACACTGTCGAACCAGAGGTGGTGACAAATCAGTATATAAGAGGGAGATTGAAAATCTGGCTGTGTGGTGTCAGAACAACAACCTCTTACTCAATGTCAGCAAGACCAAGGAGCTGATTATTGACTTCAGGGGGAGGAAACCAGAGGTCCATGAGTCAGTCCTCATCAAGGGATCAGTGGAGAGGGTCTGCAATATTAAATTCCTCGGTGTTATCATTTCAGAGGACATGCCATAGGCCCAGCATATAAGTGCAATTATGAAGAAAGCACGGCAGCACCTCTGCTTCCTTAGAAGTTTGCGAAGATTCAGCGTGACATCTAAAATGTAGACAAACTTTTATAGATACATGGTGGAGAGTATACTCACTGGCTGCATCACAGCCTGGTATGGATACACCAATACCCTTGAATGGAAAATCCTACAAAAATAGTGGATACAGCCCAGTCCATCACGGGTAAAGCCCTCCTCACTATTGAGCACATCTACATGGAGCGCTGTCGCAGGAAAGCAGTATCTATCATCAGGAACCCCATCACCAGGTCATGCTCTCTTCTCGCTACCTCTATCAGGAAGAAGGTATAGGAGCCTCAGGACCTACAGCGCTAGGTTCAGGAACAGTTATTACCCCTCAACGATCAGGGTCTTGAACCAGAGGGGATAACTTCACTTAAGTTCACTCGAGAGGGAGAAGGGAAACTCGGAAGTGTCAGTATTACAGATGAACAAAGGGAACTATGGTGCTATGAGGGAGGAGCTGGCCAAAGTTCAATGGAACAATACCCTAGCAGGGATGACAGTGGAACAGCAATGGCAAGTGTTTCTGGGAATAATGCGGAAGGTGCAGGATCAGTTCGTTCCAAAGGGGAAGAAAGATCCTAAGGGGAGTAAGGGGAGGCCGTGGCTGACAAGGGAAGTAATGGACAGCATAAAAATAAAAGAGAAGAAGTATAACATAGCAAAGACGAGTGGGAAGCCGGAGGATTGGGAAACTTTTAAAGAGCGACAGAAGGTAACTAAAAAGGCAATATGCGGAGAAAAAATGAGGTACGAAGGTAAACTAGCCAAGAATATAAAGGAGGATAGTAAAAGCTTCTTTAGGTATGTGAAAAGGAAAAAAGTAGTTAAGACCAAAATTGGGCCCTTGAAGACAGAAGTGGGTGAATTTATTATAGGGAACAAGGAAATGGCAGACGAATTGAACAGGTACTTTGGATCTGTCTTCACTAGGGAAGACACAAACAATCTCCCAGATGTAATAGTGGCCAAAGGACCTAGGGTAATGGATGAACGGAAGGAAATTTATATTAGGCAGGAAATGGTGTTGGATAGACTGTTGGATCTGAAGGCTGATAAGTCCCTGGGACCTGATGGTCTGCATCCCAGGGTACTTAAGGAGGTGGCTTTAGAAATCATGGACACATTGGTAATCATTTTCCAATATTCTATAGATTCAGGATCAGTTCCTGTGGATTGGAGAGTGGCTAATGTTGTCCCTCTCTTCAAGAAGGGAGGAAGAGAGAAAACAGGGAATTATAGACCGGTTAGCCTGACGTTGGTGGTGGGAAAGGTGCTGGAGTCAATTATAAAAGATGAAATTACGACACATCTGGATAGCAGTAACAGGATCGGTCCAAGTCAGCATGGATTTACGAAGGGGAAATCGTGCTTGACTAATCTTCTGGAATTTTTTGAGGATGTAACTATGAAAATGGACAAGGGAGAGCCAGTGGATGTAGTGTACCTGGACTTTCAGAAAGCCTTTGATAAAGTCCCACATAGGAGATTAGTGGGCAAAATTAGGGCACTTGGTATTGGGGGCAGAGTACTGACATGGACTGAAAATTGGCTGGCTGACAGAAAACAAAGAGTAGCAATTAACGGGTCCCTTTCGGAATGGCAGGCGGTGACCAGTGGGGTACCGCAGGGTTCAGTGCTGGGACCGCAGCTGTTTACAATATATATTAATGATTTAGGTGAGGGAATTAAAAGTAACATTAGCAAATTTGCTGATGACACAAAGCTGGGAGGCAGTGTGAAATGTAAGGAGGATGTTATGAGAATGCAAGGTGACTTGGACAGGCTGGGTGAGTGGGCAGATGCATGGCAGATGCAGTTTAATGTGGATAAGTGTGAGGTTATCCACTTCGGTGGTAAGAACGGGAAGGCAGATTATTATCTAAATGGAATCAAGTTAGGAAAAGGGGAAGCACAGCGAGATCTAGGTGTTGTTGTACATCAATCACTGAAAGCAAGCATGCAAGTACAGCAGGCAGTGAAGAAAGCTAATGGCATGCTGGCCTTCATAACAAGGGGAATTGAGTATAAGAGCAAAGAGGTCCTTCTGCAGCCGTACAGGGCCCTGGTGAGACCACACCTGGAGTACTGTGTGAAGTTTTGGTCTCCAAATTTGAGGAAGGACATTCTTGCTATTGAGGGAGTGCAGCGTAGGTTCACAAGGTTAATTCCTGGGATGGCGGGACTGTCATATGTTGAAAGATTGGAGCGACTGGGCTTGTATACTCTGGAATTTAGAAGGCTGGGAAGGGATCTTATGGAAACATATAAGATTATTAAGGGATTGGACGTACCTACAACCCATGGACTCACTTTCAAGAATCCTTCATCTCATGTTCTTGATATTTATTGCTTGTTTGTTTGTTTATTTATTCGTTATTTTGTATTTGCACATTTTAGAAACATAGAAACACGGAAAACCTACAGCACAATACAGGCCCTTCAGCCCACAAAGTTGTGCCGAACATGTCCCTACCTCAGAAATTAGTATGCTTACCTATAGCCCTCTATTTTACTAAGCTCCATGTACCTATCTAAATGTCTCTTAAAAGACCCTATCGTATCCGCCTCCACCACCGTTGCCGGCAGCCCATTCCACACACCCACCGCTCTCTGAGTAAAAAAACTTACCCCTGACATCTCCTCTGTACCTACTCCCCGGCACCTTAAATCTGTGTCCTCTTGTGGCAACCATTTCAGCCCTGGAAAAAAGTCTCTGACTATCCACATGATCAATGCCTCTCATCATCTTATACACCTCTATCAGGTCACCTCTCATCCTCCCTCGCTCCAAGGAGAAAAGGCCAAGTTCACTCAACCTATTCTCATAAGGCATGCTCCCCAACCCAGGCAACATCCTTGTAAATCTCCTCTGCACCCTTTCTATGGCTTCCTATTTTATTGTCCTTTGTGCATTATTTGTTTGTCTGTCCTGTTGAGTGTGATCTTTCATTTATTCTATTATGTTCCTTTGATTGACTGTATATGCTCACAAGAAAATGAATCTCAAGGTGGTATATGGTGACATATACACACTTTGATAATAAATTTACTTTGAATTTGAACTTTGAACTACCTTTTGCACATTAGTTGTTTGTCAGTCTTTATGTATAGCTTTTCATAACTTCCTTGCATTTCCTTATTTTTCTGTAGATGCCTGCAAGAAGATGAATCTCTAGGTAGCATATGGTAACGTATACAGTCCATACTTTGATAAATTTACTTTGATCAGATTGGAAAGAGGGGAACACTACAAGGCCCTCTCCCTTCTTGCCAAAACTGCCGCTCTCCAAGCCCACTGTAGACAAGGTAGCAGAGGAGGCAAGAGGGTGCAGTACTGTTCTCCAATATGAACCTTCTATACTTAAGTTTTATTTACTTTAATGACTGGAAAATTGGGAGGATGATAAATCAGCCAAGTTACCATCCA
The DNA here is from genome assembly GCF_963921235.1 of Mobula hypostoma. Lineage (NCBI taxonomy): Eukaryota > Metazoa > Chordata > Chondrichthyes > Myliobatiformes > Myliobatidae > Mobula > Mobula hypostoma. The sequence goes on from NC_086128.1 coordinate 16,923,851, forward strand.
AGCAGTTGACAAATAGCAATCATTTTACTGAGAGGTAGCAATCAAAATATAACAATTAATCAGAATGGACACATGATATAGAACAAATCAAGCAGTTCACTCTGTCAGATCAGACAGGATGGTTTGTGGTGTGGACAGTCTAGTTGCTGCAGCTTGTAGGAGTTGACTCCTGTCTCCTCAAATTGGTCAGATTGTTAACCTGATACTTAACTCCTTAATGCTTAATAGATTTTTTTCTCTTGGAACCTTCCCCCCCCCCCCCCACTTATGTTTCAGGTCTGCTTAACACCTCATATCAGTCATCAGCTTAATTAGGTGTCCCAATTATGTGAACGCTACCTAAGGCAAACTCCTTGTCGGCTTAGTGTCAATTATAGTTAATTGGTTCTGCCTTCCTTGTGTCTGTGGTTCTTGTAAGGTTCTTCTGGACAAAAGCATCGTATACAGAGACCTAATGGCTCCTTCATCAAGTTATTCTCAGGCAGTTTGTTCCTTATCCTTGGCCACCCTGTAAGTCCTGCTTGAGGAATATTGCCTACACTCCAGAGAGGCAAGTCAGGTTAACTCTGGTGTTCTTTCCCCTTTCCTTTCTTCCATGTCTTCTACTCTCTCCTGTCAGATTCCTCCTCTCCAGCCCTGTCTCTCTTTCACCAATCAACTTCCCACCTCTTTACTTCACCCCTCCCCCTCTCCTGGTTTCACCTATCACCTGCCACCTTGTGCTTCTTCCTCCCTTCCCTCCACCTTCTTGCTTTGACTTCTCATCTTTTTTTCCAGTCCTGATGAAGGGTCTCGGCCTGAAACATCGACTGTTTATTCATTTCCATAGATGCCGCCTGACCTGCTGAGTTCCTCCAGCACTTTGTGTGTGTTTTGCCTTGGATTTCCAGCATCTGCAGATTTTCTTGTATCAGGTTAGCTTACGTTGTCCGCTCTTTGTGCAAGCAGGCAAACTATGGGAATTGACACCAAGAAAATATATAGTATTTCATTAAGTATTATTGATCAATACAGCAGTAGAAAGGATTTTGTTAAATTTGGGTTAGTTAGTTCTCAACATGGTACATGCCCACACAGGATTCCCCAATATAAAACTGCATCAAACTGCACCAGCCTCACATGCAGAGAGCAAAGTTGTGAAAGATTTCCTTGCATTGTGACAAGTTGATGCACCATTGCAAGCGTTCTGCTAAGATACTTTATGCAGCTTGGATTCTACTGTCCTTTTTTTGATTTTTAATATTCATCTTATTGTCTATTGTCAAGGGCCGTCTCCAGTTACTCTAAAACATCCGATTGAATGAGAAACCAGATACGTTAATATCCTGCCAAGGCTCCAGATCCAAAGATATTTGTCCTGTAAATCTGCAAGAGTCGGGGATATTCTTGTCATAGAAGGGTTTTAGCCCTGGGCAGAGGTGATAATCTACCACCTTCACCCCTCACCCAATATTCCACTCATGAAGTGCCTTTTCTGTACTGGCCCTCACAATGTACCTTGTACATAAAATGACACAGAGTAAGGTCAGTCTACAGCATAATTCCATCTGGATCATTTACCTTGATGGAGTGTAGTGACTAAGAAAGTTACAAGAGGTCCAGGTACAATCTCCGGAAAGCCATTTCACGGGTGATCTGTCAATTCTGGGCTAAACTTGAATCAATGAAGGATGCTCGACAGTTGTGGCAGTTGAATACTATTACCTCTTATAAAGTGAAATCAAGTGACAAAGGCGACAACAGGGCTTTGCTTCCAGATGAGTTAAGTGCCTTCTATGCTCGCTTTGACGTAAAAACATGGAGGAACCATCACGAACTCCCACAGCCTCCGATGATCCTGCAATTTCAGTCTCTGAGGCCAATGTGTGAACAGCCTTCATGAGGCTGAACCCTCGAAAAGCATCCAACCCAGTCGGAGTACCTGGCTAAGTACTAACGACCTGTGCTGATCAACTGGTTGGAGTGTTCACTGAGATCTTTAACCTCTCGCTTTAGCAGTCTGAGATACCAAAGAAGGCTTCTATTATATCATCTCATTGGCTCTTTACTCAACCCTGGAACATCTGTATGCAGCAAAGATGTATACATCAGGATGCTCTTTATCAACTACAGCTCAGCATTCAATACCATCATCCCCTCAAAACTAATCAATAAGCTCCAAGACCTAGGCCTCAATACCTCCTTATGCAATGATCCTCAATTTCCTCACTTGCAGACCCCATTCAGTTTGGATTGTCAACATCTCCTCCATGATCTCTACCAGTACAGGTGCACCACAAGGCTGTGTGCTTAGCCCCCCGCTCTACTCACTTTACACTTATGACTGTGTGGCTAAGCGCAGCTCCAATGCGTGCTCAAGTTTGCAGACACCACTGTCACAGGCCAAATCAAAGGTGGTGATGAATCGGCAGAAAGGAGGAAGATTGACTGGTCCTATAACAACAATCTCTTACTCAATGGAGCTGATTATCGACTTCAGGAGAAGGAAACTAGAGATTCATGAGCCAGTCCTCTTTCGAGAATCAGAGGTGGAGAGAGTTAGCAACTTTAAGTTCCTCAGTGTTAATATTTTGGAGGACCTGTCCTAGACCCAGCACATAAGTACAATTATGAAGAAGGCTTGGCAGCAGTACCTCTACTTCCTTAGGAATTTATGTAGATTCGACATGACATCTAAAACTTTGATAAATTTCTATAGATGTGTATATTGACTGTATATTGACTGTATATAGAGTGTATATTGAGAGTATATTGACTGGCTGTATAACAGCCTGGTATAGAAACACCAATGCCCTTGAATGAAAAATCCTACAAAAAGTAGTGGGTATGGTCCAGTCCATCATGGATAAGGTCCTCCCCACCATTGAGCACATCTACAGGAAACGTTGTCGCAGGAAAGCAGCATCTATCATCAGGGATCCCCACCACCCAGTACATGCTCTCTTCTCGCTGCTGCCATCAGGAAGAAGGTACCTCAACTTACAACACCAGGTTCAGGAAAAGTTATTACCCCTCAACCATTAGACTCTTGAATGAAAAGGGTAAATTCACTCAACTTCACTTCACTTCATTGTTGAAATGTTCCCACAACCTATGGACTCACTTTGAAAGATTCTTCATCTCACATGCTCGATATTTATTGCTTATTTATTACTATTATTTCCTTTTTTTACTTTTGTATTTGCACAGTTTGCTGTCTTTTTCACTCTGGTTGAACGCTCACGTTAGTGTGATCTTCCATTGATTCTTTTTTGGTTATTATTCTACTATGGATTTATTGAGTATGCCCAGAAGAAAATTAATCTCAGGGTTGTATATAGTGACATATATGTATTTGATAATAAATTTACTTTGAACTTAGAGTTAACTAAAGTGCAGCAATCTCCAGATTAATTAGGAAGACGAGAGCTGCTTGCAATATATCACCTGGATTATTTGCAGACCACCTCCACTTTTCTTTGGACCATTACTCACCACATTTCTATTCTACTGGGAAGCTTTCACTTCTATTTTCCTTTTCCTTGTCCCCTTCTTTTCAAGCTTGGTTCTCCTCCCTGTTCTGATGGTCTAAGCTCTTAAGGACAAATGAAATAGAATTTGGAGTAGGCCATTCAGCTGCACAAATCCACTCCACTATTAATGAAGAGCCTGTTCAATACTTTCCCTCAACACTTCTTTCCTGCACTGACTCCATGTTCTTTGACTCCTTTAATATTTAAAAGACTCTCAGTTTCTGTCTTGACTATACTCACTGATTGAGTCTCCATAAAATTTTCCATGTTGAAGAAAGTAGAACAAAGAACATCACAGCACAGTGCAAGCCCTTTGATCCACAATGTTGTGCTGATCTAATAACCTACTCTAAGAGCAATCTAAACTTTTTCTCCTATATGACCCGCAGTTTCTCTGTCATCCACGTTTCTATCCCTGCCAGGGTGTTCCACGCAGTCACTACTCTCTGAATAAAAAGCTTATCTCTGACATCCCCCCGCCCCCCCATACTTTCCATCAATCACCTTAAAGTTCTATGTCCTTGTATTAGTCATTTTTGCCCCGGGAAAAAGTCTCTGGGTATCCACTCGATCTATGCCTCTTTGCATCTTGTGCACCTCTATCAAGTCATCTTCCTTCGCTCCAGAGAAAAAAGCCCTAGCGTGCTCAATTTATCCTCGTAAGACATGTTCTCTAATCCAGGCAGCATCCTGGTAAATCTCCTCTGCACCCCCTCTAAAGCTCTCACATCCTTCCTATAATGAGGTGATCAAAACTGACACAATACTCCAAGTGTAGTCTATTCAGGGTTTATAAAGCTGCAACATTACCTCGTGGCTCTTGAACTTGAAAAAGTCTCTTCTCATTTCTGTCCTGAATGGCCAGTGGCTTATTTAGAGAAGGGTACCCCTGGTTCTAGACACCAACCTGGGGAATTGTCATTTCATGCAATAAACAATCTGCTGGAGGAACTCAGTAGATTGAGCAGCATCTCTGGGAGGAAAGAAATTACTGACTTTCTGGGTCAAAACCCTACATCAGGACTTGATTCCACAAAAAATCATTCTACATTTACCCTGACCAGCCCAATAAGAATTGTATGTATTTTCAAGCAGTGTGCATGTAGCAAAATCTGCAAGAACGATCGCGGCTTGAAGATCCACCAAGCGAGGATGAAGTGTTTGGCGGGAGCAGGAGCAGCACAACGCACAGGTGTCCAACCTGGTGAGACGAAGGAGGGGCCAGGCCCGGAGTCACCCCATAGTGCCCGGAACCTCCAAGTGTTGCAAACTAATCCCTCTAACATGACGTCTAACAGGAGGTGGATCAAATGGCCTGCAGCTAACATGACTTCACCGTGGAAGCAGTTTGATGAAGATGTTAACCAAATTCTGAAGGCAACGGCGAAGGGAGGGGTTGATAGGAAGCTGCAAGCCATGCAGCAACTGTCAGCAGGCTGGATGGAGAGTGAGGTGTCTCCCAGTGAGGTTGGTTGTAAGGGATTCGTAGCCCATTCTTTAGTGAGAGCCTTCAGCATTTTGGGCATCGAGGGAGAGAGGAAGAGGAGAGCCATCCGCAGTACCACCGATGCAGCAGAGAGGGCCTCAAGATGGCTGTGGCTCAAAAGAGGGGAGCCATGGAGTCATAAGTAGCTAGCCATCTGGACACAAGCTGGGGTCTGATCAGCCCTGGCTAGGTCACCTGGAGGAGGTTGTATGATGATGAAAGACCCGAAACACCCGATGATTCCAGGAACATCACTGAAGATGTGTCCAGAAGCATCAATAGATGTATGTACACAGCTGCCCTCACTGTATTCAGTATTATAATCACAAAAGATACTGCAGATTAGGCAGCATCTTTGGAGAGGAATAAAGAATCGACATTTTGGGCTGGACGAAGGGTCTCAGCATGAAATGTTGACTGTTTATTCCTCTCCATAGATGGTGCCTAACCTGCTGAGTTCCTCCAGCATTTTGTGTGGGTACTATACTGCTCATTTCTCCACGACCCACCCAGTGACAGATACATCCATGTGCCTGGACATTGAGTGAGACTGAGCTTTTTGACTGTTGATCCAACATAAGTATCTGCACACAAATCTAGCTAGTGACACTTCATTCATGGAATGTGGTCGTCAACGGCATTGCCCATCCCCAAATACCCCTGAAGTATGGATGCAGTTATGAATCAACCGCATTGGAATTTCAGGAATCACTTATGGCCCAGACCAGATAAAGAGGACAGTTTTTTTTCTTGAAGGAAATTAATTAAACAGATGAGTTTTATAACAGTCTAGTGTTTTTTTTTGCTTACCGCATTATTGAGATTAAGCTTTTTTTAAATGATTCCACATTTATTTAATTATTTGTTTAAATTCTCCATCACATCTCTGGAACAATGGTCCAGGACTCTAGATCAGGGATTCCCAATCTTTTTTATGCCATGGACCAATGCTATTAAGCAAGGGGTATGTGGACCCCAGGCTGGGAACCTCTGCTCTAGATGTTTGTGCAGTAACTTAACCACCATGCCACCATAACCTAATGGATTAAGAAGAAGTATTCTTATTCAGATAGTTAACATACTACGAGAACTTGACTGGGTGGATAAAGAGCAGCTGTACTCCATGATTGGAGAATATAGAGCTAGAGGGTAATAGCTCAAGATAAAAGATTGACTATTTAGGACTAAGCTGCTTTAGAAATGTATTTATTGATTTGTTAACTCCTATTAATCTTCAGAATTATATACTCCAGAGTGCAATGGATGCCCTGTTATTGAGTCAGTGATCAATAGATTTTTGGGCACATTGGAAAACAAGAAATATGGGAATCAGGTGGGAGAAAGAATCGGCACTTAGTGAAGAGCAGATGTGAGGGGTTGAATGAATGAATTCTCGTTTCTTTTTCCTATATTCTTCTGGTCAAACTGTGAATTACTCAGTCAAATTGGGTAGTGGATGGATGACCAAATATTGTCGAACCCCATTTTGCTCTTCTCTATCTGGACTTGTGATCTTATTTATTCTTGCTGTCGAGTTTATGCTTCAATAACAGCTGAGCAAATACTTTACTGTACTGGGACAGAGGGAAAATGGGATTGGAGATGCATGCATTAGAAACAAACAGTCAAAAAGGCTGTTGAGACGATGCACAATACATTTGCTCAACTGACACCAGCACTGAGAGGTTAACATTGTCAGGAAAGACTAAACAGGCTGGAGCTCTTTTCCCTGGAGAAGGCAAGGTTGAAAGGAGGCTAAAAGATCTTTGAGATTGTGAAGCAGATCTGTAGAATAGGTGCATTAAAGATATTTCCAGTTGTGAGGGAGACCACAGCTTGGGGTCATTAATTATAACATAGTCAAAAATACAGGCAATCCAGAAGAGAACTGGAGAAGAAATTCTGTTTTCCTTAGCTGGTGTGGACTATAATCTATTCTAGACCACCAATGTGGTTGACTGTTAACTTCCATCTCAATTTGGGAACAATTAGTGATGGACAATAAATGCTAGTACTGTCAGTAATGTCCACATTTTGAGAATGAACAAATTAAAAAATGTTGAGAAAGTGTAATTTTCTCCCATATGGATGAACTCCCATATGGTGAATAACACTGACACCATTTAAGGGAAAGCTGGATAAACACAAGGGGAAATGGGGAATAGAAGGAGATATTGATTGGGTGGCAATGGAGTTGTGTGGAACTTTACATAGACAGGCTATTAGCTGGTATTAATTTTATGTATCAGTCAGAAACTGATTCCTTGTTACCCAAAGACATTAGGACACTGTGGTGCATTATTGGACCCAACTATAATCCTTAGTTTGCCTTATTTTTCTAATTGTCTTTAGAGTTGAGGAAAATGTTTCCATTCATTAGATCTTTGTATTTGTTTCCTTTCCCGCGTAGCTCTGGTTTGATCCCAAAGAGACAAGCAGGCAAGTGGATCATCCTCACCTATAGCCCCGTGCTGTTTCAGGCTATTTGCTTACAGCATCACTGTGAGCTCCATTCCTCTACTGAGCAGTTACAGATTCCAGCAAATGGTGGCTATGCATTGCTCATCCAGTTCCTCTTCCTACAGCCCACTATAACAGTAGAGACATCAATACCATTTATATCAACTGCATGAAATCACATTCATTCTGACTCTTGACAATAAAAAAGAAATCTCAAGAGGCCATCAACACATGGTTGAATTTAACAGGGTCAAGGAGGTTATCATCAGGAAAGAGGGGGAGGCAGTCATGTTGTCAGTGCAATTTCTCCAATGGCATGAATGTGGCAGGGTCTGCCTGTCAGAGAATATACCACAGAGAATGAAGTTGATCAATGTGAAGAGCAAAAATTGAGGTTGCTATTTCCTCTTAAGGTTTGACCTGAAGGCTCAGAGAATTAAACAAAAATATCCTGGAGCAATCTGAGAAGAACATTTTTGGGGCATTTAATAATAAATTATTTCAATTTGTTGGGAAAATATTAGAGATGGGGACTGGAGACTAGTAACAGTGTTGGACATGAGTGGTCACACACTGATTGGAGCTGGGAAATACAGAGGGATAAGGAATGGTTTAGACAGCTGAATTCCCTCAGAATTACAGATACTTTCAGTGGCTACTTTATTAGGTAGGGGTTTACAGGAACACAAATCAAACACAGAAAAGTGAGACTGGCTCAGGTAGGCACCTCGGTTGGCCAGAGGGCCTGTTTTTATCCTCCATACTCAGTGGCCACTTTATTAGGTACACCTGTACAACTGCTTGTTAATGCAAATATATGATCAGCCAATCATGGGCAGCAAGTTAGTGCTTAAAGCATGCAGCCACAGTCAAGAGGTTTAGCTGTTGCTCAGACTGAACATCAGAATGGGGTATGAAATGTGATCTAAATGGTTTTGAGTGTAGAATGATTGTTGGTGCTAGATGAGGTGGTTTGAATATCTAAGAAACTGCTGATCTCTGAGGATTTTTTGCACACAACTGTCTCTAGAGTTTACAGAGTGGTGTGAAAAGCAAAAAACATCCAGTGAGTGGCAATTCTGTTAATGATCTTGTCAATGAGAAAGGTCAGAGGAAAATGGCTAGACTGGTTCAAGCTGGTAGTAGAAGACCACAAACATACACTCAGTGGGCACTTTATTAGGTACACGAGGTTCCTAATAAAGTGGCCCCTGAATTTATACGGAGAGTAGTTTATTCCCACAGGAAAGTTCAATACCCAAGGAGTTACCTGTACATCATTGAGGACAAATGAACATAGCATTCCCTGTAGAATGGAGATGCATCTACAGAGCATCTGTTTTATTGCCCTCTCATTTTTGATTGGAAACAGGACACCTGGAGCATTGTGCATTGAAAGGTTTGGAAATGATGGTGTGTGATGAATCGGAAGAATAAACGCTCCCATATTAGCTACTAGTGGATTTAACGAGCTTTCCTGTGCACTTAAAAACACGTCTCGAACTCTCAAACCAAGCCTGTGCTCATGTTTGCAAGCAGATTTTGAATTGTAATCCTGTGCAAACTGGGCTCCCCTGGCGAATGCTAGTTTGTAATCGATGCTGACAGCAGGGTATAAATCAAACGTAGGCTTCAATTGTTGCCAGCAATCTCTGCAAATGCTGCTTTCAATAAAGTTTCCTTCGTATCCTAAATCTTGGCACTTGGGTGCTCATTACTCAGCTAACCACCGCTTCCTCTCCCATCTCAATTCCCTCCCTCCTTCGTGAGTCCATCAAATTGGTCAACAGATAGCAATTACTGGTCATAAATCTCAATTGCTGTGAGAGGTTGATGCATCACCTTTCAAATGTTGACTCATTAAGAAGATTGAACTCTTGGTCGAGGCTATTTTCAGAAGAAAGGAAAAGGAACAAGAGACTCGTGCATTTTACACCGCGACCAGCATCACATCCCGCCCCAATACTTCTGGGCTTATTTGATTTGCTCTCGCAATACAAGAAAGGTAAAAGAGCTCTGTTTAGGAAGAGAGTACGTCAGACATTCAGTTCTGTGCAAACCGGGCTGCAAACTGAACGCTGGATGAAACCAGCAGAGCCAAGTCCACTGACAAAACTCCTCCCCACAGTCGGTTGGGACGGGCTCCTTATGAATTATTAAGTAGATTGGGCAGCTCATCATCTTGACTCCAGTACTCTCCGAGGCAGCGTTAACAGACAGCACAGTACTTCTTCAGTGGAGCAGACCGGGACCTATTGTGCAACAAGAGCGGCTTTGAAATAATATCCAAATGCCTTTAAGTTCCTCCAGTATGAAATGATTTTTGCATTTAACTCATTGCGATACATTCTTGTAAATCTTACAGAATTTTCACGCGTCAAAGCCGCAGGGGGAAAATAAAACATTTTTTTTTGTAATTTTGTTAGTTTGAAAACAAAAAAAAAAATCGGCAGCTCCTTAACTGTGGCTTCATTCAGAATGCCGGTCCAGATATTTTGTACTATTTCCTTTGCGGCCGATGAGGACGAGGAGAAGAAAAGAGAGCAGAGTTTCGAGCAGTTTTCCGAGGAGGAAGAAGAGGAAGAAGATGATGAGGAGGGGGAGCAGCCACCGAACGCCGTCAGCTTCGCGGGCAGCACCACCCTGCACGGGATGAACCACATCTTCGTGGAGGGAGGCTGCGGGGTGCGCCAGGTGCTCTGGGGCTGCGCCTTCCTCTCCTCCCTGGCTATTTTCCTCTACCAAGTGATGGACCGCGTCATGTATTACCTGGAGTACCATCACGTCACGGTTCTCGACGAGATCGACAGTCACTTCATGTACTTCCCGGCCGTGACCCTATGCAACTTTAACCGATTCAGGCGCTCCAAGCTCTCTTCTGCCGACCTCGAGCGCATCGGCCCGCTCATAGGCTACAGTAAAGGCATGGATGTCGGCTTCCAACTCGCCCAGTCCGGCGACAACGACAACTCTCTCCTCAGCATGTACGAACTGTTCAACAGGACCAGCCACCAGCTGGAGGATATGCTAAAAGAATGCAAATACCGCGCGCAAGAATGCGGCCCGGAAAACTTTACTGTGGTAAGGTCGAGTTTTACCTGAGGGAGATATTTCCCGACGTGGCCGGGACTTCTAGAGCTGTCACTTTTAGTCTGTTGTCATGTGCACATGTCCAGAGATGTATAGGTGCAATGAAAGTTCCGTTTATTGTTATGTGCACAAGTACATATATGCATACGTACAATAAAAAAAACTTGCAACATCATTACAGGCACATAGCATCAACACGACATTCACAAGAAAACATGAATTATAGAAGAAAACACAATTAGAAGGAAGGCAAATTCCTTTTAGTGCAAAGTACTCAAAGTATCATTGTGTTGCTATACTAAGATGGTGATTAAAGTTGTGTGGGTCTGTTCAAGAAACAAATGTTTGTAGGAAAGCAGCTGTTCTTGAACCTGGTGGTGTGGGACTTCAGGCTTCTGTACTTCCTGCCTGACGGTAGCTGTGAGAAGATGGCATAGCCCGGGTGTTGGCCGTGTGTTATGATACATATTGCTTTCTTGAAGCAACACCTCATGAAGATACTACTGATGGTGGGGAGGAATGTGCCAGTGATGTATTGGGCTCAATCTACTACACTACAGCTTCTTGCACACATTTGAATTGCCATATCAGACCAAGATGCAACCAGCCTAGCTATTTTCAACAGCATCCCTGATACATAGACAACAAACAGAACATATTTTGTACATAAATTATATGAGAAGGTGGAGGGGGGGGGGAATGCTGCACAAGCAACACATTAGGCAATCACCTCTTGCACCACCATGAATTTCAGTTGTCTTTGCTTTTGCACCATAGACTTTTTCACTGTCTGGTATTTCTGCCCTCTGTTGTCTGTACTTTTGTCCGTGTGATGTTGCTGCAAGCAAACTTTTCCATTTTACCTCTATCACACCGTATTTGTGCACATGACAATAAACTTGACTTGGTGTTAGTGCAAAAACGGGCGTGGTCTGAGACAAGTCTGTGGAAGTACAAGAGGTTGCCCATAGTGTTCCATTGCCGAGGTGCAGGTCGGTTCAAGTACCTGATGATTGTGGGAAAGTAGCTGTTCCCGAACCTGTTGGTGTGGGACTTCATGGTCCTGTACCCCCTGTCTGATGGTAGCTGCGAGAGGATGGCAGGGATTCTTGATCGATGCAGCGCCTGCTGTAAATACTGTCAATGGTGGGAAGAGATGGACTTGGCTGATTTCACTACACTCTGCAGCCTCTTGCACTCCTGTCTAACTTGTTGCCTCTGTTCTTGAGGCCTGAGTATAACTTGCAGAGCTTCCTAAATGTTTGGTAATTAGTTTATTGTTGTCATCTGTACATATAGTGCGAAGCTTTTGTTTCTGTGCCATCCAGACAGATCACACTGTACACAAGTACATCGAGATGGTAAAAGTGAAAACAAAGTGCAGAATATAGTGTTCCAGTCACAGAGTGTGGTGCAGGTAGACAAATAAATTGCAAGGGCAACAATGCAGTAGATGGGGAGATCAAAAGTTCATAGTATGAGAAGAATTGTCCATTGTTCAGTGGGGAGTTGTCTTTTAGCCTGGTGATATATGTTTTCAAGCTTTTGTATCACCTGCCTGGGGAGGTGGAGTGGTCTTTGATTACAATGGCCACTTTCCCAAGGCAGTTGGAAGTGTAGATAGCAGTGGAGAGGAGGTTGGTTTGTGTGATGGATTGGACTGTGTTCACAACTCTGCAATCCCTTGTGGTCTTGGCTGTAGCAATTGCCATACCAAGCTGTGATATATCTGGATAGAATGCTTTCTATGGTGCATCTGTAAAAATTGGTGAGGGTCAACGGGGACATGATAAATTTTTGTTGTGAAATGTGGTGAAGGGTTTCTACCACTTCTATATCATGAAGAACTTTAAAAAAAAGACCCTCTTAAATTTATTACCTCCCATTCTCCCCCCCCCCACAAAATTTGGCAAACTGAGATTCCCTTCTCTTGGGATGTAGTTTCAACTTATTTTCAAAAACAAAGTCTTGAGTTAGGTGGATGGCAGGTGCCTCTGTACTGCAGCTCAGTGGGTTTTCCTCTGATCCCCACAACAGCATATTTGTGAACTGCAAGATCCCACATTGCGATAGTGAGAGTATTTGAGTCAAGTACAATAACATTTAAAAGACACTTGGGTAAATACGTAGATAGGAAAAGCTTAGTTGCATATGGGCCAAACACAGACAAACAGGACTGGACAAGCATCTTGGTCAGCATGGATGAGTTAGGCTGAAGGACCTGTTTCTGTGCTGTATTGCTTTATGGCTCTGAAGCAGGGGGTCCCAACCTTTCTTATGCCATGGACCAATACCATTAAGGACGGGATCCATGGACCCCAGGTTGGGGACCCCTGCTCTAAAGTGGCCTGTTTTAATACTTTGACTGAGGGTGGAAAATAATTGGCCTGAGGATAGTTTAGGGACATCTCTAACACTTGAAAACAGCAAATACCAGAAACACTCAGCAGTTCTGGTGGAGAGAGAAACGGTTAACATTTCTGGTCTGTGAGCCTTCGTCAGAACTGGGAGAGCGAATGTCTCACAGACCTAAAATGTTGACTGTTCCTTTTTTTTCATAAATGCTGCCTAACCTGCTGAGGGTTTCTAACATATGCTATTTTTGTTTCAGATTTCCAGCATCTGCATCTTTTAAAGTTCTTTGAAATAGTGCCATGTTATATGACTTGAGAGAGCTGGGGGAGCCTTGGGTTAAGATCTCCTTCAATAAATGTCAGCTCCAGCAGTGTGGCACTGGAGTGTCAGCATTGATTATGTGAGGCAGAGTTTTTGATCATTGGGTGGGAAGATCCCTCTAGAGTGCCCGCTTGCTTTGTCCCAATTAAACTCTTTCAATTTCTTTCGCTCAGCTGATAGCCAGGGCCAGATGACTACTGCTCATTTGCCTGATTGCTTGTCGTTTGTGACATTGGCAGTCATTGGAGGTGAGGATCAAGCACCACCTCATGGTATATTCCCCACTTCCCCCAAGGTGTGTATTTTATTACCTAAATAATAGTAGCAACACGGTGAAGCTAGGAGTTTCCCTCTGTGAAAGCCGCCAGCATTGCAAGGCTGGAGTGGACAAATTTTCTGAGAGGAACAAGCTCAATGAAAGGAGATGGTAGATAACTCATCTGTTTCCAGTCGTATCATAGCACCAGAAAGAATGTCAAATGTTGAAACTCCAGTTTTTAGGTTCTTTGATCTTATTTCAAACTTTGGAACTTCTGCTTATTTGTGACTTATCCTAGGTGACTGATCTGATGGTATGGGAAGCAATAGATGTGCAAACGTATTTCTTTTAGTCAGTAGCTTGCTCTGAGTGAAAAGGTCATGAGATCAATACTTTGAAGATTTGAGCTCATAAGCCAGGCTGATTCTCTAGTGCAGTGCTGAGGGACTGTGGCTGCCTTTTCAGACCAGGCAAACTACAAACTCTTCAGAGTTAATGGTAAAAGATCCCATGGTTTAATTTTTGAACGCAAGCAGGGGAGTTTCCCTGTATCTCTGGTTATGACTCGCTTGCAACCAATATTGTAGTTGTTATTACCTTGCAGTTGTGAGAGCTTGCCCTGTGCAATCGGACTATATTTCCTAATTAACGGTGAATAAACTTGAAAATTATTTTGGGATATTCTGAAAAGGACATGAACAATGCTATGGAAATTTTTTGTTAGCACGCCATTTGTCCCCATTCTTTAACTTTTAACTGTTACAATGATCTCTCTATTTGCTTTGCTCCTCTGAGAATTTGTTATGCCGATAGCCAATCATCTTTATTTTTGTGACTACCTGGATGTATGGTCAGTTTCAATAGCAGTATTCGACCCGAAGTCCCTACAAAGGACTGCGAGAATGGTCGAGGGAATCATAGGGCTCTCCCTACCATCCATCGGGGGCATCTATCAGGAGCGCTGCGTATTATCAAGTATCCCACCCATCCATCAAGCATCCTCTTTGATTTTCTACCATCAAGCAAGAGACTCAGATGCATTTAAAAACAGGAACAGTCAGGATGGGAAACAGCTTCTTCCCTCAGGCCATTAGGCTTCTGAATTCCCTGACATATCCCATTCAAAGTGTCACCAGTTAATGTGTTCTGTACCTTACAATATTTAATTTATTCACGTTTATGTGTCATTTATCTGTAGATTTCATCCTTACATACAATAACTTGGAAAAGTACTACTGTGCTTTACACCCTGGTTTGGAGAAACATTGTCTCGTTTGTCTCTATACCTGTATATAGTTAAATGACAATAGACTTGACTGGCTGAGATACTACAGCTGAGCTGAGAAATTTGAGGCATTACTCATTACTAACTCAAATTGTCATACCTTCTGCTTGGAAATATCATGGGTGCAAATGTTCCTTTTAATGGGGTATCGAGAATTTGGTGGGGTGAGAATTTGTCATGAGTTATTCCTGGCTCTTATCTTTGTGGTCAGCCACAAGGAAGGGGATTTAATCTTGTGACTGAACATCTGCTCTGGGGACACTGAACTGTTTCTGTGGAGCCCAGGGACATGCTGGGTGTGTAAACTACCCATATATAAGCACAACCCAATGTCTTATGATTGTCTAAGAATAGAATAAGGTCTCAAGTGATGGGAATCACCAACAGTGGAACCATGCAGGGAGCTGATCTCTTCAGGCTTGTGGTGTTCTCTGACATCCGTAAAGAGGCTGGAACCTGTGAGCTTGGTTCTATTAGTTGCAACTTGCTAAGTCTAACTGGAAGAACAACTCAATCATCACATTTTTGTATAAAAAGTACTCGTGCAAATCATAAGTTGTGATGCTTTCACTGTGCTGACCACTTGTTGTCACATTGGTAACCACTAAGGAATTTGCTGACAGTATATCACCTGCTAAGCTCCAGTCTCAAGTAACAAACATTTTGCCACCTCCCATAACAGCACCTTTGAAATCCTGCAGCTGTTTTAATTGATAATAGGATGCCCATATCTCTGGGGAATCTGGAATTTATTGTTCGTTCTTGCTTGCCCTTGGGGTGGTGCTGAGTTGCTTCCTTGAAGTACTGAATTTATTTTAAGGAATAACTGGCAGTGCCATTAGGTAGAGTGTTCCAGAATTTAGACCTTAAGACAGTCAAAAAGTAACAACACATTTCCAAGCCAGGGTTTTGCTGCTCCTGCCCTTCTAGTTGGTATAGGTCACAGGCTGGCAGATGTTGTCAGAGTAACTTTGGTGTTTTTTTTTACATGGTACTACTTCCAGCCACAATGACCACCATTTCTTCTCTTCCCCTCCACTCCACCCCCAGGATGCTGATAGTGGGGGAGTCTAGGACCAGAGGGTACAACCTCAGAATACATGGACATCCCTTTAGGAGAGAGATGAGGAGGAATCTCTTTAGCCAGAGCATGATGAATCGGTGGAGTTCATTACTACAGATGGCTGTGGAAGATGCTGGGTAGATCTAAAGTGGAGGTTCTTGATTAGTAGCAGCATTCAAGGTTACGAGCAGGAGAATGGGTTTGAGGGAAAATAAATTAGTTTTGATCAAATGGCAGAGCAGTCTCTGGGCCAAATGGCTTAATTGGGCTCCTATGTCATTTCGTCTTAAGGAAACTAGGTGTACGCTGCAGCCGTTCTGCCCGAGTGCTGGAGGGGATGAGAGTTCACGATGGTGGATAGGGCTCTAGTCAAGTTGTCCAGCTTTCTGAATGCTGTTGCAGTTTCTCCCATGCAGGCCATTGAAGAGTGTTCCATCACACTCCTTTGTATTTACTGTATATGGCTGGTTCAATCAAGTCTCTGGCTAATGGTGACCTCCAGGATGTTTACGATGGGACTCTTACCATAGCCATAGAAAGGAAGATTGTTGGACTTGTTGCCTGGCACTTGAGAAATATGAATGTTACTTTTTCTCAATCTATAAGAATAGATGCTTTTACGATACAAAGTATAAGCACATGATTGGGCATTCAGTTCAAATCAAACCACTTTACTACAAAATCACTGTCTAATAAGAAAAATATTTAGTACAAATAGCTTCAGCAGAGGATAGAACACTTAGAATGGTTACACTTAGGAATTAGAAGCAGGGAAGGCATACAGTCCCTTGAGGCACAGGATCAGCCTTTCAATATCACTGTCCTGCCTGATCCTCATCATCTTTGATTCCTTTTATTGTCCACAAAATATTTCAGTGATCGTGCATCTTTAACCCTAAGGGACAGAGAATCCCAAAGATTCAGGACCCTTTGAGAGAAGTAATTTCTCAGCTCAATTTTAAATGCCTGACACCCCCCCCCCCCCCATATCCTGAGAGAGCTCCCTTGTCTGGATTATCTGGCCAGAGGAAAGAGCTTCTTGGCATCCATTACAAAAAGCTTGAGGAACTCAGCAGTTCAGGCAGCATCTGTGGTGGGAAGTGGATGGTTGATGTTTTGGGTTGAGATCATTCATCCTTCCAGGTGAAGTGCCTCAAATCAAAATGTCAGCAATTCCTTCAAACCTTTCCCCACCCCTCACCACAGATGGTGTCTGACCTATTGAGTTCCTTCAGCTTTTGTGTGTTGCTCCAGATTCCAGCACCTAAAATCTCGTCTCCTCGGCATCCATCTTGTTGATCCCCATCAGAATTTTTTGTCTCAACGCAATCACCTTTTTTTTCCTTCTAAATTCTAGTGACAATCTGTATTGGATATCTCTTTGAAAGTACTTACATGGGCTGAATGGCCTTTGTGTTGTACCATACTTTGACTGTGTGATCTCTCCTTCAGAGGATGCTCACATTCTTCCAAGGATGAAGCATAAATCTTTGATATGACTTCCTCCTTTAAATTTCCTGTTTCTCATGTACGTTTCTCCATCCTGCCTGTTGTTTTTTTACCCCTCCCCACCCATTAGCTACCAGTGTTACTTGTTTAATGAAGTTTTCCCTTGTTGCTTGAACAGCTGTGAGCTCCGCTACAATTGGTTGCTATAAAAAGCAGTGGGCCTGTCTCAACTGAAAACATGCTGCCAGCCTGCAGAATATATTGCTGACAAGTAATATTGGGTTGTTGTCACCCATGAGTGCTTGTGGCAGATCTGGTTAGTGACGAGCTGGTTAGATACCGATTCCATTCTAAAGGAAGTAAACTTGTTTGCCACTTTATTAAGTACACTTGTAAGTTAGTACAAATATCTAATTGGCCAATCATGTGGCAATAACTTAATGCATAAAATCATGCCGACATAGTCGGGAGGTTCAGTTGTTATTCAGATCAAACCTCAGAATGGGGAAGAAATGTGATCTAAGTGACTTTGACTGTGGAATGATTGTTGTTGCCATACAGGGTAGTTTGAGTATCTCAGAAACTGCTGATCTCCTGGGATTTTTCACACACAAGTCTCTAGAATTTACAGAGTTGGTACAAAAAACATCCAGTGAGCATTTCTGTGGGTGGAAGCACCTCATTAATGAAAGGGATCAGAGCAGACTAGCCAAACTGTTTCAAGCTGACAGGAAGACTATGGTAACTCAAATAACCACGTTACAATGGTGGTGTGCAGAGGAGCATCTCTGAATGCACAACACATTGAACCTTGAAGTGGATGGGCTACAGCAGCAGAAGACCATGAACATACATTCAGTGGCCACTTTAGGAGGTACCCAATGAAGTGGCCACTGAGTGTATTTCCTGGCTATTTCAAGAGAAGTTGTCATTCCTTGGTGTTTTTTTGCATGTTCTTCTGGACAAAAAGGATGAAAGAATTGGCATGTCATGGCCCTCTAATCTCCCCGCCAAATGATTACTTTGAGGCTGGTTGCTTTTTTTCTTCTGGATGACCACAAAGGCTTTGTGCCATTTTCCGTTGTCTGGTGTTTGACTGGCACCAGTAGAAATGCTGCAACAGGGCACCATAGAGGCAATTTCAGAAGAGGCAATATCTAATATAAGTTACTTCTCATGTAGTGGGTGGTAGGAGAATGGGCACGTGAAAGAGAATGGTGTAGGGGACATTGTGTCCTTTTGTTTATTGTAGCTCAGTTATTGTGGCAGCATGTGGTCATGCTCTGGCATAATCTTGGAGATATTCTTAGAGCAAGTGAGGAACAAGTGGCTCTAATTCTCCTCCTATAGATAATGGGTACTCTATCATAGTGTGGACAAGTGGCAATGCAAGTAAATCCCACCACCTAGGACCAGGCTGCAGTGCAGGGAGAATTCATTGGAGGTTCAAGGTAAGAAACTCCAAATAAGTTCTACTCTGCAGAGCCCAGCAGCAGCAACTTTTCCCTTTCCACTCTGTTGAAATAGGATGAGAACCAGCAGGTCCCTTGCTGCAGGTTCTTCTGCTTGTAACTGCATTTTCAATGCCAAGAGAAACCCTCACATTCTATATCCTGACCTTGAGTCCTTTGGCTCAGCATGGACTCTTGTGCTAAACTGGCCCATTTCTCTTTTTAGCAGTCACATGTCTGTACCTGTTCTTCTTGTAGGGGAATATAGTACCTTGTAGGTAAGTGGTCTGGCTCTGTGCACTCACGATAATGAAGGGGGCAGCCATCCATTCAACTGGCAGAGCAATGGCCAGGCTAGAGGCCAAGCACACCTGAGCCTTTGGATATCTTCCTTTCATCTATATTTTACACTCATCATGGTGTTGGAGCTGAAACTTCCTTATTGCTTTCCCGTACAATGTTCAGAATGCCTTTTCTGACCTGTTGCAGGAAAGTACCAGATGTATTCAGCCTGATAACTTTAGTAACAAGAGTCTCCATTTCATAACAGCAACATAGAGCAAAATTTGATATCAAGCCCAAAGCAGTAGGATTTCAGGAGTTTGTTAAAAGAAGGTATAATAGGTAGAGCTTGGGTCCCAGGCAGTGGAAAGCACCATTACAATGGTTGATTAAAAATCAGGAATAAAGTTGATGTGCAGAAGACCTAAATTGGGAGGGGGTGTGAAAAGAAGGGAGGTCACAGAGACATTTGAAAATGGGAATATGCTTTGGAAAATCTTAGTTTGAGGGGTTCAGTGTAGTTCAGCAAGATGAGTGGTTGGCAAATAGGACATGGGTGGCAGGGTTTTGAATTACTTGAATTTTGTGTAGAATGAGTTTGGTCAGCCTGTAGTAAGTTGCATTATTTGTTTAGGGAGTAGGAAGGGCATAGTCGAAGTCTACTCATTGAGGGGACTGCCTGGTCTGACGCTCTCATTGCCATGTATGTCAGATGAGTGCAGCCTCAGAGTAGTCAGAGGCATTGAGTGGGAATGGGGGGTGGCCACGATGCAAAGCATTCTAGAAACTTGGATAGTGAACACTGTTGTGAAGTATTGATAACATTGCTGATATCCCCTGTAACTCATTAATTTAATCAGAGGTAAAGGCATTTTTGAATTTAGTGGTTGGCCAGGCTGTTAGCTGCGGCTATTGGTGTGGGCTTTGTGTTCTCAAGGAACCATGGGCTCCTTAGCCATTTTTCATTGGAGAGCTGTGTCTGATTGAATCTGAGGATTGATATAAGTTTGCATCCTTCCCACTGGTCTCCTCAGGTGCACTTCCGACATCCTCTTTATAAATGACATTCCCAGAAGAGTCACCGCAATAGGAGAGTTCAAACATTGCTTCTGTAAAGTTTTACAAGTGCTGTGAAGTGTACATGCAGCTAAATGACACAATGAAAATCTTCGGTTGAAAGAAATTTGGGAGTCCTTAGAATACTGCTTGAAATGGTTGCCATCTGGCTTGTATCATCCACAGTTCGTAGGCTCACCAGAATCTGCTGATAACTAAGTGAGCAGAGGCAAAAATTATCTTGGTGATCTTCACTAAATCTCACGTCACCTATAAATTTCAACAAAATGAGAGTAGCTTGGTTTAGCATATCTGTTCTCCACATCAGTTCTGTCCAGCTACCTCCCTATCCTTCGACATAAACGGGGTAATAACCGAGATGAAAATCATTCCCAGAATTTCCTGATTAAAATATCAACTGAATTTTAACACTTTACAACTAACTAGATAATAATCCAGTGAAAATGGAAGCCAGCACTATTGATGTCACTTTAGTAAGGAAGAAAACTTATTGTGATACAGAAGGAGGCTATTCAGCGCAATTGGTCTATGCTGTCCACCAGCAGAGTCATCTCATCTTTCGTGCACTTCTGCATCTTATTTTCTCAACTCCCTATTAATTTTTTTTGCTATTTGTACATACTAGGGGTATGAATAGTAGCCGGTTAATCTGAATCTTGTCTGATAGAGGAACAGGAGTGTGATTCGGCTCTTGTCACTTGTTAGACCCTGACTTGTGCATTATGTCAGCAGGAGTCTGTGAATAAACATTTCATCTCTATTGGGAAACATTCCTGGAAGTGCCATCAACAGCCCTGCTCCATGTTCCTTGCTCGATGTCTGTCTGGTGGTGCATTTTCCTGTACCCAATTGGAAAGCTACTTCATTGTTGATATGGTTGTCTGTCAAATGACCTTTGATCCTAGTTCTGATATTTTGTTAGTGTTAATGATTAAGTGTATAAAGTCATGAGGAGCATCGATGGATGCATTCCCAGAGTTGGTATCAGGAACTAGAGAGCATACAGCAGGTTTAAGGTGAGAGGGGAAAGAATGAACAAGAACTTGCACATCTATTTTTAATATGATACACGTGTCAAATGAGCTGGCAGAGGAAGTGGTTGAGGTGGGTACAATAGCATCTTTTAAAGGACACTGGGTGTAGATGTGTCTCTACCAAAGGAGGTGTAAGGTGCTCCTTCCCTCTACTAGTCTGCAGGTCACCCTTAGGCAAGGTGTAGCACCTGCTTACCCCACCCCACCCACCCACCCATCAGGGTCACGCGAAGCTATGGGTGCAGGTGGTGGATGGCGTATGAGCAGCTGGTGCATAGCACAGTTCCTAATTATGCGGCCACTGATGCTAGGCAGACGATCTCAGAAGAGTATTGATAGTGGCTGGGGTCACCCATCTTGTAAAGGCACGGCCCAGAAGAAGGCAATGGCAAACAACAGGAATTCTGCAGACGTTGGAAATTCAAGCAACACACATCAAAGTTGCTGGTGAATGCAGCAGGCCAGGCAGCATCTCTAGGAGACCCTTCGTCTAGTCCTGATGAAGACACTTGGCCTGAAATGTCAACTGTACCTCTTTCTAGAGATGCTGCCTGGCCTGCTGTGTTCACCAGCAACTTTGATGTGTGTTACTAGAAGGCAATGGCAAACCACTTCTGTAGAAAAATTTGCCAAGAACAATCATGGTCATCGAAAGACCATGATCGCCCATGTCACATGACATGACGCATATCAAACAAGATAGAAAAGGTTTAGAGGGATATGGGCCAAATTCTGGCAAATGGGACTAGCTTGGATGGGCATCTTGATTGGCATGGATGGACCAGTTGGGCTGAATGTTCTATTTTCATACTGTATGACTCTGACAATATTAAGATGTCATGTTTCTCTGTCTATTGGTGTTGAACTGAATTGTCTTTAATTCCCAGCAATCACAGGGCAGCTCTGGAGCGTTAGCAAAATGGAAGCTAGGAAATGACCCTATATTATTATGCTCGAAAGAGAAATGTTTGCAAGGGGTAAACTAGGTCCTTCATTCTTTTCAGACTTCCTATTATTTTCTCTCTCAGCACTGCAGTGGAGCATCAGCCTCAATTATGAGTCCAAGTCAGCCGCAACGTGCTGAATCCAATATTAGCCAACTGAGTTGAGATAGATTACACAGGCTGCAATTCACCACGGAATCACAGTGACCTACAGCATTTCATCATGCGTAACCATATTTATGGCTTCAATCCATTCTCAATCTGATGAGTTTAAGTGAAAATTGGATGCCTGTGAGAGAATGGGGAAGTGGAAAGATGTCCAGAAAATCTGAGATGCAAGAGTATAGTCCTGATGTAAGGACTTGACCCAAAAATTCAACAATTCCTTCCACCACCCATAAATGCTGCTCGACATACAATCTTTCTGCAGCAGATTGTTGCTCCAGAAAATCTGAGATTGGGTGGATGGAATGCAAGGAGACATTTGATATTTGACTCAACTCTGAGGTTTGAGAGTTTATTTGATTTAGATGATTTTTTGTTCTAAATGTCTCATGTAGTTCCAAGGAATGGATCAACTTCAGCTTTCTGAATTAATATAGCATGAATTATCTTCAATTAGGGCCCATTGCATTTACTCTATTGTGGAGAGAGGGATGATTCTGCTACTCTCTCAAGGATTTCCAGCTTCCCGTCTTCTGATCTGTTAAGTGCAGTTGGATTTTAAAATCAAGACCTCAGGGTAAGGAGTCAGTGTACCTTGGATGCTAGCATTTAACATTTTCCAGGATATGATGCACTTGCTGTTTTTTGAAATACTTTATATTTGCAGCAATAACATGCAAAATGGCATTGAGGAAATCAATGGAGAGAAACTTGGGAAGGTGACTAAAGGCTTTGCCAGCAGTGTGGGAGCCAGGTGGGCTTTAGTAAGAGGCAACAAGGGGGGAATGATAGGTTTGGGAAGAGATTGGGAGACATAATGACTGGAAGATTAGCAGACTCACAAAAACACTACAGGTTAGGAGAACAGGGTGTGTTTCCAGTGCAATCAGTCCTGACATTAATAAATATTGAACATTAATATGAAGAATTTTATTAACGAATACTTTGACGCTGATGAGAAAGACACTTAATCTCTTTGCATAATTAAGTCTAAAAGTAATTTGTTTAAAGGAAAGCAATTTGGTTATAATTTGTGGAGGTTGTAGGTACTGAGCTATTTCAGACTTTGATCTTGTATTTCTAAACTAGACTTACAGAAATGTGAAGTGATTAAATAAAGTTTATAAAATGAATGGTGCTGAGAAGGCAGTGTGGTCCTGAAACATCAAGACCTAGAATTTATGTTGTGTGCAACATTCATGCACACTGGGCAACAGAATTTAATTGAGGAAACTAAATCTGGAACTTGCCGTACGTTTGACAATGGGTTCCAGATCCTCGGTGCACATGGCACACCTACATACAAAGGTACCCAGACACACATGGTGCACCAAAGAGCATACAATACACAATTTGATGCCACTTCCTGATTTCACTTGAGTTCCTGTAGCCTTTGAGCAGTATGCACTACTCTCACAGACCTGAACGTGAAAGTATTTTTTAGCCCGTCCTGATGGCCCTGCCCATGGCTTGCTTGACGAAATGCTGCTGTTTCCTCTGTCTGACAAGTAAGTAGACCCCGCCTGTTGGGTCAAACATTTTTGTTCCTCCTCAGATGTTTAACTGACAGTTCTAATTATACTTCATGTTCTGGAGTGGGCTGAGAGTTTTGATGCATTGCTAGTGGTGGCCACATTGGTCCATTTAGCATGAAGGTAGTTCATGGTTCTTTGAATAGGACTTCATATCATAGCTTAGTATATAAACCAAAAAATTCATAAAGCTCGATTAAATTTTGCTTTTATTAACAAAGCAAATATGAGGGTATATTGCGGATTCAGATTTATCACGTGTACATTGAAACATACAGTGAAATGTGCCATTTGCTCTACGAATCAACGCAGCCAAACATGTGCTGGGGCATCCTAAAAGTGTCACCACACATTCCAGCACCAACATAGCACGCCTGCAATGTTGAGCAGAGCAAAACGACCCCCTTTCCCACCCCTCACACAGACATACCCTCCCACCCCCAAGACAGGCTGCCTCCAGTACTTGGCCCTAGACTTGCAGACACCGGGCCTTCAACCTCCAATCCCTGATCTGGGCTTACAGTCTCTACCTCTGCACTCGCTGACTTCAATCTGAGATCTTTTCTCTCAGTCTCATGTTTGATTATTTCCAAGGAGTCACAGACTTTGAACCACAGTATTTGCTCGATGACAAACTCTGTTGATGGTGTCACATATTTCCAAGATGGATGTCAGGGCAAATCATTGAGCAAGCATGAACTGTCACTGTCACCTTGTCCTCTTCCTAGTGGCGGTTTCTAATTCATTGATTTGACTTGTTCTGTTATCTGAGTTAGGACCAGATGTGCTAAAGCTCAGGATTATTGGGCAGAGGGATGGTGGTGTAGAGTGGTGAAGATTTGCTCTTCCCTTGTGTAAGATTTGCTTCTCAATATTCCATTAACATTATTCAATCTAAGCCATTAACAGAATTAAAGCTACAGTATGCTATTGAACCAGTGGATTAACAGGGTGAGCGTGCAGCGCCTCAGCCAAAAGAAATTAAGAAAAAGATGAGCAATGTTCACATTCATGAAACTTGTGAAGAAATAGACTAATTTTGCCGTTGGGATTCAGTTTCTGAAGCGTTGGAAACAAAGTAAAGCTTGCTTGTTTCAAACTTGCTCGGCTAATGAGCTAGATTGTAATTTTACCTTGCATCTATGTGTAATAGCCCATCTCATTATTCCAATTCTGCACCATTTCCCCTAAGAAGCTGATGTTCTGTTATGTGGTTATGCAACTGCTGAAACAATTATCACCCAGATGCAGTTTTAGGTGCTTTTCTTGACCTTAATTAGCATTTGAACTGGTGATTAGGCACTGGATAAAAATAGCACTTTTCCAATTTTGTCTGCATTTTGCTCATGTTGGCAAATGGTGGTTTGCCAGATATGTAACTCTAAATGAAAATCAAAGAACTACAGATGCTAGAAGAATGAAATAAAAACAGTGCTGGAAACACCCAGCAGGTTAGGCAGCATCTGTGGAAAGAGAAACAGTTCATGGTTTGGTCCAAGACCATTCGTCAGATGAAGGATCCCAATCTTAAAATATTCATAATTTAACCAATTATGAACAAAAGGACATTATTTCTGCTTTTTCTCTTGCTGTGCTCATCCTGCCCCATCTACAGGTCCAATGGTAAGCTAAATTCTCATCCACCCATGTGTCTGGACACTGCATAGTGGCAGCCATTCTTGACCACTCAGCATACCACAAAACTGCCGTCATTCATTATCCAAGTATACAAACGTACCAGCAAGGGGTCACTAGGATTCACATCTAAGACAGGTTTCTGATTAACTCAGCGTTAGAGTTTCAACTCCTGCCATGGCTAAGTTGACCTTACTTGGCATCAATGAAATGGCTGACCTTGAGAGTTTCTCAGGCATTAAGTGAATGAGTTGATATCAGGTTCACTGTCCTCTGGTGGTTGGATGTACTATGTTTAGTTACCTTCAAGGTCTTGCAGAGCACAGTTGGCAAATGGAATTCACCACTGACAAAGATGAGGTTGTCCACTTTGGAATCCATGCACATAGGTCATTAAAATGTCACCAACAGCGCAGAAAATGTAAAGGTAATTTCATGCTGCCCCTTGTATCTTGAGAAGTGGGTACGATGAAGCTGAAACTGTGCTACAGCTCTATAGAGCTTATTTTGGATCACACCTGAAGCATTATGGGTAACTTTGGACATTTTAGAAATGGTATATCTGGGTGAAGAATATGAGTGGATTCACTAGAATAATACATGGATAACAAGGGTTCAAATCTTGAGCAGGAGTGACAATACAAATTACGATTATGTTGTCCAGAATTTAGAAGGTTAAGGATTGACTACAGTTCTTGCTCCTGTGAATTAACTTTAAACATTCTACAGTGTGAAAGGTTTCCTTAAAATGCAAACTGTTGTTTTGAGAGGAAACAGAGTGAGTGAATTTGCAGAGGCAGGATTTGCAGTGCCAAATTGGACACTACAATCTTGACTCTCGTGCCTTCAGTATACAGTCGATTAATGAATTAAGGGCTGATATCGACCACTATGTCCGCTCTGGTATATTTTGAAACTGGCTTGATCAATACAGAAGTATTGTTTAGTCACTAATTGGATCCTGTGGTGGAAAGCAGAATGGAGTCACTGATTGATGGTAACAACCAGCAGTTATTTACTTTGGTAACCGCCACGTAAAGATTAATAGCTGCTGCGAGCAGGTGTGCAGGTCAGATGAGAAGGTAAGAAACGCCTCTCGAGATTAGCATTGCACTGTGCAATTTCACATAAAGTGTACTACTTTTATTATTTGCCCTCCTCCCCCCCCAAAAAAAGAAGGCTGCAGAATCTTATATTTGTTTCATCCTCAATGATGCTCTGCAACAATTCGAAGCACTTGCTTCAAAATTTTTAAGTCTTGCTGATGCCTTGTGGCATTCCGCATTCAGATTAAGGAATGTGTATTGCTTTCAGTTTGTGGTAAGGGATAATTGGACCAAGGCAGGCAGTAGGAATCGTTTAACTCCTATTTTGAAACAATCCATTCTGACCTTGTCATTATATTGTATTTGCTTTTTATAGCTTAAAAACTTTTTGCATCATTTTGTGAAAGCTGAAGCAGTTGCAGTTTAGAAGCTCAAAGGCCAAACCGCAGTGCTTGTTAGATCCTGAAATAAAACACTATTAGAATCCTGCACTATTAAGTCAAGCACTATTTACCTTTCATAAATCCGTATTGAGTCTGCATTATGACTTTTCCATGCACCCTGTTTTGATTTCTTTGATATTAGATTTAAGCACTTTCGTGACAACTCATGGCTAACTGGTCTTTTGTTTCCTATATCTCTTAGGTAACGGAAATTGCGACCCTCCGCTACTTTCTGGACAATAGACCTCACCAGTTCCCCACCATCACCACCCTCCTCCGGTTGGTGGAACTGGTACTCACACTTAATAATTTCTCTTTTGGCTCTTCACACTTTCTTCAGACCAAGGGTGTAGCTATGGGCACTGGCATGGGCCCCAGCTATGCCTGCCTCTTTGTTGGTTATGTGGAACAGTCTGTGCTCCAAACCTATTCTGGTGATGCTCCCCAACTTTTCCTTCACTACATTGATGATTACATTGGTGCTGCTTCCTGCACCCATGCTGAGCTCGTCAATTTCATCGACTTTGCTTCTAACTTCCACCCAGCCCTCAAATTCACTTGGTCCATCTCGGACACTTCTCTCCCCTTTCTCGATCTCTCGGTCTCCATCTCTGGAGACAGACTGTCCACTGACATCTTCTACAAGCCCACTGACTCTCATAACTACCTCAACTATACCTCTTCCCACCCTGCTACATGCAAGAATGCCATTCCCTATTCCCAGTTCTTCCATCTCTGCCGCATCTGCTCCCCGAATGAGGCTGTCCGTTCCAGGACATCTCAAATGTCCTCTTTCTTTAAGGATCGTGGTTTCCCTTCTGCTGTTATCAGTGATGCCCTCACCCGCATCTCCTCCATTTCCTGCACTTTGGCCCTCACCCCACCCTCCCGCCACCACAACAGGAACAGAGTTCCCCTTGTCCTCACCTACCACCTCACCAGCCTCCGGATCCAGCACATTATCCTCCGCAACTTACGCCACCTTCAACAGGACCCCACCACTAAGCACATCTTTCTCTCTCCACCCCTCTCCGCTTTCCGCAGGGATTGGTCCCTCCGTGACTCCCTGGTCCACACGTCCCTCCCCACGGATTTCCCACCCGGCACTTATCCCTGTAAGTGTAAGTGCTACACCTGTCCCTACACCTCCTCTCTTGCCACCATTCAGGGCCCCAAACAGTCCTTCCAGGTGAGGCAATACTTCACTTGTGAGTCTGTTGGGGTCATCTATTGCATCCGGTGCTCCCGGTGCGGCCTCCTCTACATCGGGGAAACCCGACGCAGATTGGGGGACCGCTTCGTCGAGCACCTCCGCTCCGTCCGCCACAACAGACAGGATCTCCCAGTAGCCACCCAGTTCAACTATGCTTCCCACTCCCATTCGGATATGTCCATACATGAGGGTGTAGGGACAGGTGTAGCACTTACGCTTACACCCTCATGTATGGACATATCCGAATGGGAGTGGGAAGCAGAGTTGAGCTGGGTGGCTACTGGGAGAACCTGTCTGTTGTGGCGGACGGAGTGGAGGTGCTCGACGAAGCGGTCCCCCAATCTGCGTCGGGTCATGCCAATGTAGAGGAGGCCGCACCGGGAGCACCGGATGCAATTGATGACCCCAACAGACTCACAAGTGAAGTGTTGCCTCACCTGGAAGGACTGTTTGGGGCCCTGAATAGTGGCAAGAGAGGTCTCCTCTACTGCCATGATGAGGCTAAACTCAGGTTGGAGGAGCAACACCTCATATACTGTCTGGGTAGTCTCCAGCCCCTTGGTATGAACATTGAATTCTCCAACTTCTGGTAATTCCCTCCCCCTCCCTTCCCCTATCCCAATCTCACTCTGCCCCCTCCCCCAGCTGCCTACTACCTCCATCATGGTTCTGCCTCCTTCTACTACCCATTGTGTTTTCCCCTATTCCTTCTTCACGTTTCCTGCCTATCCCCTTCCTGCTTCCCTTTTATCTTTCCCCTTACTGGTTTTTCACCTGGAACCTACCAGCCTTCTCCTTCCCACCCTCCCCCCACCTTCTTTATAGGGCCTCTGCCCCTTCCCTCTTCAGCCCTGACGAAGGGTTCCAGCCCGAAACGTTGACTGATCGTTTCCATGGATGCTGCCTGACCTGCTGAGTTCCTCCAGCGTGTTGTCAGTGTTGCTTTGACCCCAGCATCTGCAGAGTATTTTGTGTTTCCGACCTTCTAGTTCACTTGCTCTCTGTTCATGACCCAGGAAGTTTTAAAACATTATCACTAATGCATTCACTATTTCTGAAGCCATCTCTTTTCGGAACTGACAATGTTCAAGCCATTAGGTCAAGTGGGTTTATTTTGAGTCCCATTAATCTCTCCAGTACCAATTTGTTTACCAATATTTTTACGGCCGTTATGTTGTTGGTATTTAGGGCAGTAATGGTGGTGTTCAGGGCTTCCTTCATCATGTGAGTAGCTTCCTCACCGTTTTCACTACTTAGTCATGCAAGTCCTGGGATGGAGACTCAGGAATACCATCACACTCATATGTAAAAGGATTCTTCATTGCTGTTTCTGTAACAATTTTGTTTTCCTATTCAGGGTTGTTAGCCCAGAGCTGAACCTCCGAATCTGGAGGAATTTGCTTTACTAATATTTAATTTCATTCTCCTTTGAGCTTGTTTCTCCATTATTTCTGGCAAGTTTGCATCTCTGTGAAGACTGTTACAAAATATTTACATAACATCTCAGCCACTTCCTTATTCTGCATTAGGATTTGTCCTGCCTCTCAATCCAAACATGCCATATTTACTCCACTCCTCTGTTCCTTTTTATTTTGTACTGATGTACCACATGTTAAAAAAAATCTCATTTTGAATTTCTCGCCAGTTTGTTTTTGTCTTTGCTATCGATATTTTGTTTGGTTTCTAAGATTTTGTTTGGTTCAATTGGTTTCTAAAATTCTCCGAATCCTCCGATTGACCACCCTTGGCAATAATACAAAGGTCCATTAATTGAAAACTACTCCAGTCTCCTTCCATTTCTGATGTGTATCTTTATTTCTGGATAAGATATGCATTCTTATTGTTTATTGGATCATTCAACTGATTTATTTATTTATTTCGCAATCTACTTTTGCCAGTCTGTTCATCGTACCCAAGGCTTTATTTAAGTCTTCAACTTAAGTTGCTCAACTGTAAAATAAAATTCTATCACATTGTAATCATCCTTTACTTGAAAGGTTCCTGACTGAATTTGTACAACAAGATTTAAAATACCCTGTTTCCTACTGGGTTGCATGAGATTTGTTCCAGGAATCTCTTGGGTTCTTTCATTAACAGTTCAAAATAGGCACCGGTGCCCCACAAGGCTGTGTACTCAGCCCCCTGCTGTACTCACTGTACACCCATGATTGTGTAGCCAAGTTTCCATCAAACTCAATATACAAGTTTGCTGATGACACAAGAATTGTAGGCTGTATCTCGGGTAATGATGAGTTTGAGTATAGAGAGGAAATTAAGAACCTGGTGGCATGGTGCGAAGACAATAACCTATCCCTCAACGTCAAAAAGACGAAGGAATTGGTTGTAAACTTCAGAAGGAGTATCGGACTGCATGACCCCATTTACATTGGTGGTGCGCAAGTGGAACAGGTCAAAAGCTTTAAGTTCCTTGGGGTCAATATCACAAATGACCTGACTTGGTCCAACCAAGCAGAGTCCACTGCCAAGAAGGCCCACCTGCGCCTTTACTTCCTGAGAAAGCTAAAGAAATTTGGCCTGTCTCCTAAAACCCTCACTAATTTTTATAGATGTACCGTAGAAAGCATTCTTCTAGGGTGCATCACAACCTGGTATGGAAGCTGTCCTGTCCAAGACCGGAAGCTGCAGAAGAGCGTGAACACAGCCCAGCACATCACACAAACCAATCTTCCGTCCTTGGACTCACTTTACACAGCACGCTGTCGGAACAGTGCGGCCAGGATAATCAAGGACACGACCCACCCAGCCAACACACTTTTTATCCCTCTTCCCTCCGGGAGAAGGCTCAGGAGCTTGAAGACTTGTACGGCCAGATTTGGGAACAGCTTCTTTCCAACTGTGATAAAACTGCTGAACGGATCCTGACCCGGATCTGGCCCGTACCCTCCAAATATCCGGACCTGCCTCTCAGTTTTTTTGCACTACCTTACTTACCCTTTTCTATTTTCTATTTATGACTTATAATTTCAGTTTTTAATATTTACTATTGATTTGTACTCCAGGGAGCGCAAAGCGCAGAATCAAGTATCGCTGTGATGATTGTATGCTCTCGTATCAATTGTTTGGCGACAATAAAGTAAAGTTGATGTGGGGGTGATTGTCCATGTTTTCAGATTGCCTGTTGTGTAAAGCAATTGAAGATAACACTATATTCTTAGAAATTTCATAAAAACCTGAAGTATTTTGGGCAATCTTAAGTATTTATGACTGCATAAAATTACTCTGCAAGATTAAGACTAAGGCACTAAAGAAAAATCATAATGTGTAGCCTTGTTTTGATGGTTTCCATTGCTTGACCATCTAGTGGAAAACAAACAAGAGCTTTTTAAGCGAGTTAAAGAATAGCTTTTGGCGTTGCCAGAATGTGTGTGAATATTTCAACCTGCTAAGAAAGAAATCAATATTTTAAACTTTTTTTTTAAACAAGAAGTGCAGTCTTGCTTACTTGGCAGGCAGCCATTTTACAATAGCTTCAGAGTTGAGCAAGGCTGTATCTTCCTCAGTGCCACCACCTCATGAACATTTCAGATATTTTTAAGATCCCATTGTGATGTCTTGAACTGCACTTACTAATATCATGTTAAATACTTCATCTGCACTGTATTGATTAATCACACGTGCCTTTTGCTCTGCTTGCTTTTTCTCTCCCTCAACCTCTCCTTCCTTTTGCAACCTTCAGGGTTTTATAGTTGGAAGCACTCTATGTACTTTTGTATTCTTCTCACTCCTGGAAGATGGTAACCTTGACCCTAACATTGTGGTTTTAAAAACAGACCCAGAAGATTTTAATTCCTTGAAGCATGCTTACCCATTCTTTTTTCCTAAAATACAGTAATGAATATTTCACAGCCAATGTGCTGTACTTTGTAATTATACAATGATGCCTGCTGAAATAATTTCTTCAAAACTCCTTTCCTAGTCTATGTAGGCATGTTCCCTTGTTCAAAATCATTTTTGCTTTGAGAGTGTGTTAAATACAGGTTAGAAAGATGAAAGTAACATCCTTGCAGATGGTGAGCAAATCCTATTATCTCTGGAGTGCTACTTCCATAGAGCTTGGTGTCAACAAAGTTGCAAAGCAAGATAGCTCTGAAAACCTGTCTGTTCCTCCGCAGTGATAGAACTGGACACAGCAGTGGGCAGATGCACAATGCTGTCATTTGTGTGAATGAGCTTGGCAGATTTCCTTGGCTTGCTGTAAAAAGCACTAACTTGATAAGGCAGGCAGTAATGTCCCTTCTGGGGCATCTAGCCATCACCTGTAATATGAATAGCTTGTGGATGTGAGGAATGTGGTATTTCCTGACCAATGATGAATTGGCATCGTCATTGGTACGGCCATTTTAAAAAAATGGGCAGCATGTTATGAGCCTCAAGTTGAAATCGCTGACTTGGAACTTGGAACCTAAGTAGGTGTTGGCTTAGAAATGTTCTCCAACAGCACCACACCTTTTCTGATGGAATGTGATTGTGCATTTAGTGTTCCAATAAAGTTCAATGTGATGAGGTGCTTGCTACACTATTAAGAAATCTCATAAAATTGCTTCCATATTCTTGATTTTGAGTTCACGTCCCACTGCAGAGACTTGAGAACAAATACAGGCTGCCACCTCATCACATACTGAGGGAGTACTGCAGTGTTGGAGGTACACTCATTTGTTGAGATGCTCAGTTGAGACCTTGCGGACACTCTTGGCAAACATAAATGATCCTATAGCATTATTTTGAAGAACAGATGATGTCCTGACCAATGTTATCATTCAAATCAAAAGCAGATAACCTGGTTGTTATTTTATTGCTGTCTTGAGGGAGCTTGATGTGGGCAATCTGGCTGCCAGAGTTTTAAACCACACTTCAAGAGTACTTGATCGGCTGTGAAGTGCTTTGAGGTGCCCTGGAAAGAATGTGAAAAGAGCAGTAGCAATGCAAAGCAGCACACAAAATTCTGGAGGAACTCAGCAAGTCAGGCAGCATCCATGGAAATGAATAAACAGTCGATCTTTAGGGCTGAGAACTTTCTTCAAGACTGGAAAAGAAAGAGGAAGATGCCAGAATGCAAAGGTAGGAGGAGGGGAAGAAGGACCATCTAGAAGGTGATAGGTGAAGCCAGATGGGTAGGAAAGGTAAAGGGCTGGAGAGGAAAAATCAGATAGGGTATGAGAGCGGACTAGGAGAAAGGGGAGGGTGAGGGGCACCAGGGGGAGAAGGGGTAAGAGGTCAGAGTGAGAAATAGCAAAAGAGGGCAGGGGGAGGGAATTTTTTTTTAACTGGAAGGAGAAATTGATATTTTTTGCCATCAACTGGGAGCACACTCAAACGGGAATACTGTATAAGGTGTTGCTTCTCCACCCTAAATGTGGCTTCATCGCGGCACAGGAGGAGGCCATGGACTGACTTGTTGGAATGGGAATCGGAATTAAAATGTTGGGCTACTGGGAGGTTCTGCTCTTGGCAAATGAAGTAGAGGTGTTTGACAAAGCAGTCCCCCGATTTATGGCTGGCCTCACCATGCAGCAGGAGCATTGGATGCAATAGACGACCTCAGCAGATTCACAGGTGAAGTGTTGCCTCACCTGGAGGACTGTTTGGGGCCCTGAATGGAGGTGAGGGAGGAGGTGAAAGGGCAGGTGTAGCACTCCAGCTGCTTGCAAGGGCAAGTGCTGGGAGGGAGATTTGTGTGGAGAGGGACTAATAGACAAAGGATCATGGAGGGGGCATTCCTTGTGGAGAGTGGGGGAGGTAAAGATGTGTTTGGTGGTAGGATCCCTTTGGAGATGACGTAAGTTGCAGAGAATGATGTGTTGAATGTGGAGACTCATGAGGTGGTAGGTAAGGACAACTCTATCACTGTTAAGGCGGCAGGAAGAAATGCAAGTCTTTTGTTTATTCTGAGGGGAACTCCTATTATTTCTAAGGTCATGTATTGGCATATCTTTCTATGCACACTGTTTGTCTTGGTTAAAGTCAACCAGATGTGAACTTGGGCAGATTCTGTGGTATTGTGTAAATGGGACCAGGTGGAGGGTAGTTGGGAGACTGCTGTTGGGGTGGTAGGTGTGGCGGTGAATTGAATTAGTGCTGTATTATTGATCTTTGTAAAGCCACAATATCAGGGACAGCCTTGTGTTGTCCTTGGTTTGAGGTGAGTGTGGTTCATCTGCAGGCTTGCATAAACTGATACTGCCCCCTCTTCACTGGACTCCAGCAGCAGAACCCAGTCATATCTTCTCACCTTCTATATACACAATTTCTGCTTTCTAATGGACTTGCGGTTTATCCTCATTGAGTTGTGTGTAGAGCTGATCTGAGCTTCATGCTAACAATGCAATGTAAAAGCTTAAAATCAGCTCCCTTAATTGAATGGTGTCAACTGACCTTACTGTTTCTAACTGCCCAGTAGCACTATGGGAACACCTTCACCAGAAGTTCAACGTGGCCCACCACCGCTTTCTTGGGCAACTGGGGATGAATTATAAATGCGGACCTTGTCAGTGACACCCATATCTCAATATATGAAAGTATATTTTTAAAAAACTCATTCTTCAATCATAGCAACTGAGGTAAAATATGCTACGAGAAATTGAACCATTTGCAGTCACCTTTTGTATCCAAAATGTGCATTTAATTTTTAATATACATTTAATATAAACTTTTCCCTTTTTTCCATGGCAACTTTTTCAACAAAGGATGTAACAAGTACTGTAGTTTGCCGGTTCTGTGGCTGCCATGGGAAAGTTCTTTGACTCATTACTGTGCTTGGCAAAGGAGAGTGACCGCGGAAGCTGTGAGAGGTCCGTGGTGGTGCCTTTCACGTATTTGGGCCAATTTTATTAACTTATTTCAAGAAATCAGAGTGGATTTTGGCACAGTATGCAGCACATTAAAAGTGGATGAACTGCAATTTCTAGGCATTAATATCTCTGCATAATACGTGACCAGTAATATCTGTAGACACTGTCAACATTTCCTGACTCAAGCAAGAAGAGTGATGCTGGCATGTAATGGCAGAGTACTTGAGTTGAATTAGTAAATTGCCTGGATCATAACCTGGAACTAATTCAGGCTATTGAATCAGTACAGTACAGAAACAGCTCCTTTGGCCCATTGAGTCTGTACTGACCATGAATTAGAATCAGGTTTAATATCACTGGCATATTTTGTGAAATTTGTTGGCAGTACAAAGCAATACACAGAAAAATGTGAGTTACAGTAAGAACATGTTAAATAAGCATTGCAAAAATAGAGATAAAGTAGTGTTCATGGGTTCAATGTCCATTTAGAAATTGGATGGCGGGGGGAAGAAGCTGTTCCTGAATCATAGAGCATGGGCCTTCAGGCTCCTGTACCTCCTCCCCGATGGTAGCAATGAGAGCAAGGCATGATCTGGGTGATGGGGGTCCTTAACGATGGACACTGCCTTTTTGACGCATCGTTCCTTGAGGATGCCCTGGACACTAAAGCACCCATTTACACTAATCTCTTTCTGTTGTCTCCACATGCCCACCAACTGCCCCCCCAGATTCAACTCTACATACAGGTCAATTTACAGTGGCCAATTAACCCACCAACCCACATGTCTTTGGGATATGGAAAAAAATCAGAGCACCAGGAAGAAACTTCCATGGTCACGGGCAACGTGTAAATAGCACACAATAGCACTGGAGGTCAGCATTGAACTTGGGTCTCTGCTGCTCTATCAGAAATTTGCGCGCATCTTTTTATATTCAAAATGTGCTTTAAAACAGTTGTGCTCATGTTCACTCACACTAGACACAGTGAGGAGCACCATTCTCAGAATGTTTCACTCTCAAAGCCAATTAAATTTCACTTGGAACTGATGCACTTTCCTCCTTGCTTGGCTGATCACTTCAATGCATAATTTAATAAAAATGAGACCTGTGATCTTGCCAAAGTTTCAAGAAAGACCCATGTGGATTTGGAATCTCTAACTAGAATGATGTTATTTAAGGAATGTTGCAATGTCTTCTGTTTTTATACTTGGTATAATAATGCGGTGCACCATAGAAAAGTCATCCTCGTAAAAGAAGCCATTTGGCTCGTTGTGTCCATTCTAGCCAATAAAGAGCTACTTACTGAAATCTCACTTCCCTCTTACTCCATAGCTCTACAGGTTATTGTACATCATGTTCACCCAGATACTCTTTAAACATATTGAGTTCCACCAGCCTTTCTGCAGTGAGCTAAAGATCCCCACCATGCTCTCAAAAGGGTAGAGGTACTTTTGGAACATAACACAGGGAATGATGAATGCATAGCTGATATGTAAATTGTTTCATTTGTGCAAGCATTATTTGCAATATAAATCGCTTGGGTGAGTTTCCAGAGAGTCTTAAAACTTGGAAACTGCCAATATTGGGTTTCTGTGTGTGTGTGTGTGTGTGTGTGTGTGTGTGTGTGTGTGTGTGTGTGTGTGGTACATTTTCAATTGTATTCCTCAATAAACACTCTGCAATCAAATATTTTTGGCACCTGCAAGTAACTAAAAAGCAGAACCAGAAAATGAGGTCTGATTAAGGAGGGCACCCATACCATTTACCTGCCTTTCTCTATCCAATGCTAATTGCACAGCCTCTGCATTTGAATGTCTTTATTTCCATTTCTCTTTCAATGGTGTTGTTTCCTCATGATTTTGCCCCCTTTAGGCTTTTGTTTGCCCAGTGAACAATATCTCACTCCTTACCTTGTATAATTCATGAATAACATGTTATTAAAGGGTTACATTTTAGTGATACTGTTGGTTGTACTCATTTTATGTGGTTGCCCATCCCTAATTACCTTTGAAGATGAGAGTACTCCACTTTCTTGAACCATTGCAGTCATTTTGGTTAAGTGCTTCCAGAGTGCTGTTACGAAGGGAGGTACAAGATTTAGACCCAGAGATGGTTATGGAACAGTGATGTATTTCCAAGTGAGGATGGTGTATGATTTCAAGGGGAATTGGAGATGATGTTCCTCTGCATCTGCTGCACTTGTCTTATTGGTCGTAGAGGTCACAGGTTCTGGGCATGCTCTGTCACCTAGACAAGTAATGACTGTGTGCCATCTATAAAATGCACTGTGTGTTGGTGGTGAAGGGAACATCTATTCTGGGTGGTGGATGGGGTGCCAGTCAAGTGAACTGCCTTATCCTGGATGTTATGAAACTGCTTGCAAGTTGGAGGTGCCCTCATCCAGGCAGTCATTTTGGTACAAGTGTTTCCACAGTGCTGTTAGGAAGGGAGAGCCAAGATTTCATCACACTGTTGACTTGTGATTTTGGGCTTTTGTGATGTGAGTCACTTGCTGTAGGATCCCAAGCCTCCAGCGTGCTTTTTCTCTTAAGCAGCAGTCAATGTTTAATTCAATCATGCATAAAGATATCACTTTCATACTGTACATCTGAGCAAACATAAGGGGTCTGATATCAGATCATAGTCACACAGCATGGAAACAGGCCCTTCCACCCAGCTGGTCCTTGCCAACCAAGATGCCTCATCCAGACTAGTCCCATTTGTCAGCATGTGGCCCATGTCCTTCTAAACTTTTCCAATTCATGTACCTGTCCACCTGTCTTCTAAAAAGTTGTACCAGTTTCAACCAGTTCCACATTGATTCCACCTTTTGTATAATAAAAATTACCACTCAAGTTCCTCTTAAACCTTTCCCCTCTCACCTTAAACCTATGCCCTCTAGTTCTTGATACCCCAGCCTGAGGGGCAAAGCCTGGCTTTTCTCTAATCCAAATGCTACTTGCTACATATCAGCCCATACCTGAACATTGTCTCAGTTTTGCTGTATGCAGATATGGGCTATCTTATTCCCCGAGAAGTATGTCAGTCATGTCAATAAAGAGACTGTATAATATGAGCGCAAGATAGACTTGCTACTTAAACACAGCAAAATCCTGCAAAGGTGACTAATAATAACTGGCAAACTCTATTTTTACTGACATGTTGGTCAGGAAATCAGAGATGACGCTGTCTGACTTCAGTTGATCATATTCAAAACACAATACATCTACTGGGAAGTACACCACCACAGCCACACCAGAGTCTCCGTCTGGATCTTGTTTACATGTTTTGAGCATGAAGTATTAATTGGAATTAGTTAGCATTTGCCTTAGGGGAGCATTCTGAGTGGCTATTTTCTGTGGAATTCTTTCTTCTGTCAAGTTCTCTCAGTAGTATTGGGGACTGTGAGACAATGCATGGAGTAATCTTTCCCTTTAAACTTAATTGCCAACTGTCCAGGGCTACCCTGGGGCCTCTGCTTTTTTTTTGGCAGCAGAGTAAGATACCTGTGATAAAAGCCAACTTCTGCAAGGCAGACCAGACATAACTCTAGGTCTTTGATCTGAACTGTGAACCGTTTCACTTTCCACAGATGTCTGATCTGTTGAGCATTTCTAGTGTTTTCTGCCTTTCTTCCTGGCCATTTTAAAGGAGGTAATGAGTATCTGTTTAAGTGTAATCACTGATCAGCAATTGCAACTCCCTTTATTTTAGTCATTGCAGCTCTCAACCATTTTATCTTCTGAATATCACTACCTCATTTCAGTTCCCACCACGTTTGGTTTGTGATTCAACCAAGCAGACGTCACACGTTGTCGAGCAAAGCTGTTTCTTCCATTGTGCCTATGCTTTCCAAAGGGCACTGTCCGCAATGCTGGTGTGCAGTGTCTGATAGAAACCGATCATCACTCTGAATCATTAGCTTCCAGTAAGGGATCTTCTAAGAGAGAGTTGGGTTCATAATTGAAAAGGAAAATTATTACATAGCTTTGAGGAAAGAATTCATTCTAGGAACTAGCAAAGGTACAGTGGTCAAATTGCCTATTCAGTCTGTGGCTTCCTCTTGTGCCAAGATGAGGCCACCCTTGGTAGAGGAGCAACACCTTGTATTTCATCAGTGTAGCCTCCAACCTCATGGCATGAATATGGTTCTGGTTTAAAAAAAACCCTCCCTCTCCTCTCTTCTTCTATTCCCTGCTCTGGCCTTGTACCTCCTATCACCTCCCCCTGGTGCCCTGCCTCCTTCCCTTTCTCCTATGGTCTACTCTCCTCTCCTCTCAGATTCCTTCCTCTCCAGCCCTTTACATTTCCCACTCACCTGACTTCACCTATCACCTAGCTCTCCTCCCTCCTCTCCTGCCCCCTCATCTTTTAATTCTGTCATCTTCCCCCTTCCTTTCCAGTCCTGAAGAAAGGTCTTTGCCCAAAATGTCAACTGTTTCTTCACCTTCCATAGATGCTGCCTGACCTGTTGAGTTCCTCCAGCATTTTATGTATGTTGCTTTGGATTTCCAGCATCTACAGATTTTCTCATGTTCATTATTTCAATGTTTTATGATTCTAATTGGTGAATGATAAAACATTGTAGATGACACCTTGAGCTATTTGGACTCAATAGGCTGAATGGTCTCTTTCTATGGCTTAGCAATTCTGATTCAGTAGTATTGCTTTTGGGGACGTGCTGCTTTTATTTTTTGACCTCTCATACGTCAACTCTCTCTCTGTATTCCTGGCCCAGAAAGATAGCTATGCAAAGTACACACTGAATCTTCCTTGTTTTGTTGAAATCATTTCTGAACAGATGCTTGTTACTTGGCCATCTCAAAGCGCCGGAATATCCTTGGGATGATGATGTCAGCTGATGCTAATTCAGCTATCTCAGACTGTCGAGCTCAGCAGCTCCTTATCACTAGTTCCCCCAAGGAGAACATCAGCAATTTCTGTTCTTCCGGCAGTTTGGGGGGGGGGGGGGGAAGAGAGAAAATTAAAAGGATGATGGAAAGAATGTTAATCTTGCTGCTTCAATTTTTGTTTTGTACACTGCAGCAGGCACTATCTGTAACTAGGAAGACAGACAAGTAAATACCTGGCCTCTCCTCTGCCATGCTCACTATAGTGTCAGCTTTGTAGTCATTTCCACCTCAAACTGGCACATTTGATATCCTGTACATCACCAGGGTTGTCAACACTGGGCATATTCCTGGAGGTATGCATGACGTGACATTGCACCCCCTTCTCTCCAATATTTTCACGAATAAGAGCTGCCATAACTTTTGTTGATTCAGCTTGTTCCTTGCCTGTTTGTTTCGGTATGCTGAGCTCTTGTGTGTAAGCTGGTTCTGTAACTTGTTAAATTTTTTTTCTTCTGCAATGAGTGCCTTCCAGTGGCGGCTGAGCCAGTGTAGTGATGTCACGTGGGGTGTAATGTCCATATTGATGATGTGAACAGAGTTGTCTGTGTGAATGCGATCTGCAAGGACCTCAAAACCAAAGTGGGTTTCAGCCAGAGAGTTATTACTTAAAGGAGACTTTACCTGGACCAGTTGCAGAGAATCAGAATCCAATTTCTTCCTGATAGGTTCTTCCTTTGTGATCATTTCTACCACCACCAATCGGTTTCCTTCTTCCCACTACCCCTACTCCAAAACACCCCCACTATGGTTCTCTTTGTAATAACTGCCCACTCTGAGTCTCCTCTTACTCTCTCATTCACATTGCTAACAGTACTGCTCTGCTGGCGGCAACCTAGTGGTCATTCTCCCATCCAAATGAATATCCTTCCCTACTTTCAATCGTCTGCTTTCCTGCTCACATCCAGTGCATTTCAGAGTTCACACTCAACAGTCTCCACTGCCTGCAGTGGCTGATGGTCTCAGTTAAAAAGCCTTGGTGCAAGTTTCCTGTTGTAAAGCCTGACACTCTGGGTCTTGTTTGTGAGGCAATATTGCAAGCATATGGTCTTGTTGGCTGAATGGATTCTTTCAGTACAATAACAATTTGATTCTCTAGCAGCATACAAAATGCAGGAGGAACTCAGCAGGCCAGGCAGCATCTATGGAAAAGTGTACAGTCAACCTTTCGGGCTGAGACCCTACGGCAGGACTGGATTCGGCAAGTCAACCATATCCAAGTTTCCAATCTGAGCACCAAACGCAAGAACAAGATCCCGTGGATGCAAGAAATTTTGAAAAAGAAACAAAATGCTCCAATCCTCAGTGGGTGAAATAGCATCTAAGGAGAGAGAGAGAGACAGGTTTCATGTTTCATGTCAATAGTGTTTAAATATGTTCGATATTTAAAATTGTGTTAAGATGCCAACAATGGGGTGGGTGGGGGAGAAACAAAAGGATCTGTGAAAAGGAGGATGGCAGGGCAGCAGAGTATTTTGAATGAACAAAGGGACAATATGAGGTGGGAAAAGGTGGTGTAGCAACGAGTTCAAAGCACGACCATCTGAAGTTTTTGAATTCAATGTTGAATCTGGAAAGGGGTGGCTTTTGAATGTGCAAGGAAACCAGAGTTCCCAGGGGAGCTTGTGTGTAGTCATGGGTAAAACACGCAAACTCACACAGGCAGCATCGGTGGGGGGTGGGGGTGCCTATGAGTTTCCATGTTTTACCCATGACCATGAATTGGTTTTAACCTAGTCTCTGGGGCTGTGAAGCAGCAGTTCCAAGTCTTGCACCACTATGCCAACTGTCATTCTTTCAACTTTTTTTTTACGAGTTACATTCTGATGTAACTTTAAAGCTATGAGAAGATCATGCTTGGAAGCTATATGTTTTATGCATTGCATGTCCTTCTATTTCACTTTTCATCTGGAATAGGAGAGGGGTAAATTCTTGAGATTAATACTTTGACTGGTAAAATGTGGTGAATTGTTGAAAAGAACAGATACTTGACAGCTTCATTCCAGATGCACATGACAAATATAAGTACCAGGGAAGCAAAGCTAAGACATTTGTGGTTGCCTTTCAAGGTGTTTTGCTTCAGAAGTCCAGTCACAGTTGTAATGAAGGAAACACAGCAGTCACTTTGCACCAAACTCTCACCAAGCAACGCAGCAGTGAACAATCTGCGCTTTGACGTTGATCGACTGGTAGTGTTGGCCATCATTGCCAGGAATAATTTTCTGCTTCTAACCCGAGAAAGATGACACCTCAGTAAATGGGTTAAAAGGTTGCACTTCCAAGAGTACAGTACATTTGGCACATCTGTAGTAGCAGCACTAATTTAAATCCTTTTCAAAAATATTTTT
Organism: Mobula hypostoma; assembly: GCF_963921235.1. NCBI lineage: Eukaryota > Metazoa > Chordata > Chondrichthyes > Myliobatiformes > Myliobatidae > Mobula > Mobula hypostoma. The sequence continues at coordinate 16,966,020 of NC_086128.1, forward strand.
CTATAATATAAATAGATATATTTGGGATGTATCCTTTTCTACATTTTTGTACTATCTATCCAATATATTCTCTTTGTCAATGCTACTCATTTTTCATCCTTGAAAAAGCAATGCACCAATGAAGGCTGTTGTACATGACCCACTGTCAGTGTCCAGTGGCAGCCGAACCCTAAACTGTGTGGCCTTTCCTCAACATGTCCCTCAGCACTTCTACAGTGTGATATGTGCCAGTCAGCAACATTCTGTGGTAGGGCATTTCCTTGCACTGAAAGACCACCAAGTTTCCAGCAGACCAAGGAGCAACTTTTGCCAAGTTGATTATCCAATAGCAGCACTTGATATCTGTCTTGGTGTGTGTCCTTGGGAACAGCCTATAGATCAGGGAGTCCTCTGATGAGCAGCTGCTGAGGGTGAAGGAGGAGGATCCTTGCTTCATTTTCTAGACCTTGGAAGGATGTGGAAGATGTTATCTGCATGGCAGCTGAGGGCAGCGTGCAATGGGGGGGGGGTGTATGACTGGGCTGGAAGGACCTGATGGGGAGGCCTCTCTCTCCCAGCCAAGTAAGGTCTTGGTGGTTGCTGGTGAATTCTGGTGGTGAGGCATTCTGCTTAATGATTTTTGACAGTTTGCTCAGAAAACCATCCCACAGGATCCACTGTGTCCTTCTGTGCTGACCATTGCCTTATGGACTTGTGACCAAAGGTCTTTTTTCTGAAGGAGCCTTTCTACAAGGAACAAGTAGTACAGCAAGGTCTAACTGAATAGAATGTTGTGTGGCAACAAGAAGGCCAGGCCTGAACTTTGCAGTACTGGGGACAGGTAGAACCTCTGAACATAGTGATGCTTTGTGTTTGTGCCCTTAAGATCTATGCACAGCTTGACACAACCATGCACAAAGAGCTTCCTCTGAAAACATAAAGGAACATGAGCACATCTCATCCTGCTCCTCAGGGTTGGCTCTTGATCAGAAGATGACCTCAGAGTATTCTGAGGTAAAAAGCTGGGTTTGCTGACTCTTCACCTTTTTGGCTTTCTCTTCCATATTCACTCCCAATGACTGCAGCAGAAGCAGTTCTACAAACTTCTCGAGAGTGGATGCAATTCTCTTTTTGACCTTGCTAGCCCTCTGGTTTTCCAGTTGGTGACGGTCTGCCAGGAGGCAGTAGTCAAAGAAGAACACCGACAAATGTTGATAGAGCCGACGGCATATTCAGATGTTGTAGGCAGTGGTGGGAGCTGTCACTCATTCTGCAGGGGCAAGGCATACACATTAGTAAGCCTGAGCGATAAATTTCTCTATCATTTCATTTCATTTCTAAATCTTTTTATTAATTATTATTGAAAATCAACAACAAAAAAATACATTGAAGTCATCAAGTCAACATATCAATACGTACAATAAGAGTTAAGCTATCAACCAAGCTAAACAATATATCAACAATAATACGGAAAAAAACAAAATGTTAGAGCTGTTTGTTTTGGAAAAAAGAAAGAAAGAAAAAAAGAACCCCTACTAACTAAAACACAAAAAAAAACCCCTACTAACAAAAAAAACTGGGGGGAAAAAACCCATTTGGAGCACAAACCCGGAGCTATACGTCATACAAGCTTCCATAAAAGAAAGACATCAATCCACCAACCAAATCCATTTACCCAAGAATCAGAAGGGGACCACCTTAATTAACTCAAATCAAATGATAGTAGCGGGCAAAAGAGCCCCAACTTTTCTCAAAATTAAATCGAGGATCAAAAGTTCGACTTCTGATTTTCTCCAAAATAAGACATAACATCATCTGAGAGAACCATTGTATCAAAGTGGGAGCAGAAGCATCTTTCCATTTCAATAATTTCTCTATAATATCTCTGTCATGAGAAGATGCCCACCAACCATCTCCCTGACTTCAGTGATGTTGTAGTCTGCTTCCCACAGCAGGATACCCAGGCTGGACATCTGATAATCATTGTCGTTTCCCAATCCATGGAGGGTTTGTAAGTCCCCACTGTTGCATAAACAGAACATCAGCCTTGACTTTGGCCAGATAATCCAAAGTGTCCACACTCCATTCAGGAGTTTCCTCATCTTGCACACTGACATAATTTTTACAGTTATGGCTTAGTAGATTTAAGGTCCAAAATCACACAACCACAGTCAATTGTTCTGTGCCAGCATGCCCAAGGCTTGTTAAGTTCAGAATCAGGTTTATTACCGCTGGCATGTGTCATGAAATCTGTTAACTTAGCAGTAGCAGCTCAATGCAATACATAATATAGAAGAAGAAAAAAATAATAATTAAGTAAATCAATTAGAGTATATGTATATTGAATAGATTAAAAATTGTGCAAAAAACAGAAACAATATATATTAAAAAGTGAGGTAGTGTTCATAGGTTCAATGTCCATTTAGGAATCAGGTGGCAGAGGGGAAGAAGCTGTTCCTGAATCACTGAGTGTGTGCCTTCAGGCTTCTGTATCTGCTACCTGATGGTAACAGTGAGAAAAGGGCATGTCCTGGATGCTGGAGGTCCTTAATAATGGACGCTGCCTTGAAGATGTCCTGGGTACTTTGTAGGCTAGTACCCAAGGTGGAGCTGACTAGATTTACAACCTTCTGCAGCTTCTTTTGGTCCTGTGCAGTAGCCCCTCCATACCAGACAGTGATGCAGCCTGTCAGAATGCTCTCCAAGGTACATCTATTGAAGTTTTTGCATGTATTTGTTGACGTAGCAAATCTCTCCAAACTCCTAATAAAGTATAACTGCTGTCTTACCTTCTTTATAACTGCATCAATATGTTGTGACCAGGTTAGGTCCTCAGAGATCTCGACACCCAGCAACTTGAAACTGCTCACTCTTTCCACTTCTGATCCCTCTGAGAATTGGTAAGTGTTCCTTCATCTTACCCTTCTTGAAGTCCGCAATCAGCTCTTTCGTCTTACTGACATTGAGTGCCAGGTTGTTGCTGTGGCACCACTCCACTAGTTGGCATATCTTGCTCGTGTTTTCCCTCTTGTCTCCATCTGAGATTCTACCAACAATGGTTGTATCATCAATAAATTTGTAGATGGTATTTGAGCTATGCCTCGCCACACAGCCATGGGTATAGCGGGAGTAGAGCAATGGGCTAAGCACACACCCCGAGGTGCGCCAATGTTGATTGTCAGCGAGTAGATGTTATCACCAATCCGCACAGATTGTGGTCTTCCGGTTAGGAAGTCAAGGATCCAATTACAGAGGGAGGTACAGACGCCCAGGTTCTGCAACTTCTCAATCAGGATTGTGGAATGATGGTATTAAATGCTGAGCTATAGTCGATGAACAGCATCCTGACGTAGGTATTTGTGTTGGCCAGGTGGCCATGTGGAGAGCCATTGAGTTTGCATCTGCCGTTGACCGATTGTGGCAATAGGCAAATTGCAATGGGTCCAGGTCCTTGCAGAGGCAGGAGTTCAGTCTAGTCATGACCAACCTCTCAAGGCATTGTAGATGTGAGTGCTACTTGGCGATAGTCATTAAGGCAGCTCACATTATTCTTCTTAGGTACTGGTATAATTGTTGCCTTTTTAAAGCAAGTGGGAACTTTTTCCAGTAGCAGTGAGAGGTTGAAAATGTCCTTGAATACTCCTGCCAATTGGTTGGCACAGGTTTTCAGACCCTTATCAGGTATTCCATCGGGACCTTCCGCCTTGTGAGGGTTCACTCTCTTTAAAGACAGCCTAACATTGGTCTCTGAGACAGAGATCACAGGGTCATCAGGTGCAGCAGGGATCTTCACAGCTGTAGTCATATTCTCCCTTTCAAAGTGTGTAACAGAAACAAAATGCTGGAGGAACTCAGCAGGCCAGGCAGCGTCAATGGAAAGGAATAAGCAGTCAATGTTTTGGGCTGGCTCCCTTCATCAGGACAGGACAGCATTTTGTTTGTATTAGTTTGGATTTCCAGCATCTGCAGAATCTCTTGTGTTTGTCAAGTTGGGTTTGTTGTCATGTGCACAATTGCAGTGAGGTACAGATACAATGAAAAACTTGTTGTAGTATCATAGGCTTACAGACTTGGATGATGCACAAAACATAAGGTATACATAAATTTTACAAGATAGTGAACAGAGAAAAGTTATACAACACAAGACTTTAGTGCAAAAACAGTGTACAGATCAGTTCAAGAACATGATGGTTGTGGGAAAGTAGCTGTTCCTAAACCTGGTGGTGTGGGACTTCAAGCCCAACAGTAGCAGAGAGAAGATGGCGTGATCCAGATGGAGGGGATTCTTGCTAATTGATGCCACCTTCCTGAGGCAACGTCTCCTGTAGATGCTGCCAATGATAGGAAGGGCTGTGTCCACTACTCTCTGCAGCCTCTTACGGTCCTGTGCATTGGAATTGCCATACCAGGCCATGATGCAACCAATCAGGATACTTTCAACAGTGCATCTGTAGAAGATTGTGCGAGTATTTGATGACATGTTGATTATCCTGAAGCTTCTAAGAAAGTAAAGGTGTTGGTGTGCCTTTAAGATTGCATCTATGTCGGACCCAGGATAGGTCATCTGAGATGTTAAGGTCCTGAAATTTGAAGCTGCTCACTCTCTGCACCTGACCTACCAGTGAGAATGTGGTCCCCCAACTTCCCCTATCTGAAGTCAATGATTAGCTCCATGGATTTGTCGAAGGATTTACTGAGTGCTTCTGTACTAACAGCCTCACACCAGGAGGTTGTTAGTACAGAAACACTCAGACAGGTGTTCTATCTCGCTCCTGGTGATTCGATTCGTTCTGGCCTGAGGTACAGGCTCTGGTCTCCTGGTGGGGGGAGGGGGCGTTCCCTGTGGTGAAGCTCGCAGTCTTGCTGAGGGACAAGCAGCCTGGTACTTCACTTTTCTGGCCCGATATCCCAGAGCTGGGGTGGGGGGGGGGCGTGCGGTGATGGACATTTCCTGTGCTGATCAACTGGCTGGAATGCTGATCGATATCTTTAACCTCTTGCTTTAGCAGTCTGAGGTACCTACCTGCTTCAAGCAGGCTTTAATTATACTGGTGCCCAAGAAGAACATGATAACCTGCCTCGATGACTATTGTCCAATAGCACTTAACATTCACTGTGATGAAATGCTTTGACGTTGGTGATGAAACATATCAACTCCTGCCTGAGAAGAGAATTGGATCCAGTCCAATTTGCCTACCGTCACAACAGATCACCAGCAGATGCCATTTCATTGGCTAGTCACCCAACTCTGAAACATCTGGAGAGTGAAAATGCATACATCAGGATGTCCTTAATTGACTACAGCTCAGCATTCAAAACTATCATCCCCTCAAAACTACTCAGTAAGGTCCAAGACTTTGGCCTCAATACCTCCTTGTGTAATTGGATCCTCTATTTCCTCCCCTGCAGACCCCAGTCATTTTGGATTGACAACAACATCTCCATGATCTCCATGATCTCCATTGGCACAGGTGCACCACAAGTCTGTGAGCTTGGCCCCCTGCTCTACTCACTTTACACCTATGACTCAGCACAGCTCCAATATCATTTAAGTTTGCTGATGACACCACTGTCATAGGCCAAATCAAAGGTGGCGATGAATCAACATATAAGAGGGAGACTGAAAATCTGGCTGAGTGGTGTCACAACACCAACTTCTGACTCGGAGTCAGCAAGACTAAGGCACTGATTATTGACTTCAGGAGGAGGAAACTGGAGGCCCATGAGCCAATCTGCAACTTTTATGGATGTTTTGGTAAAGAGTATGACTGGTTGCATCATGGCCTGATATGGAAACAACCAATGCCCTTGAAATGATAAAGCCTTCAAAAAGTAGTGGATACAGCCCAGTCCATCACGGGAAAAGCCCTCCCCACCATTAAGCACATCTACACAGAGAACTGTCAGAGGAAAATGGAATCCATCATCCAGGTTGTGCTCTCTTTTCGCTACTGCCATTAGGAAGATGGCCTTGGGTCCCACACCACCAGGTTCAGGAACAGTTATTAACCCTCAAACACCAGGCCAGAGGGGATAACTTCACTCAACTCCTCTCTAAACTGTTCCCACAACCTATGGACACACTTTCAAGGACTGTACCATTATGCAACTCCCCTGGCCACCCTCAGGGTCACTCGGCTCACTGTCGTCCAGGGAAACAACCCTCGGCCCCGCCAAACTGGGTAATTAGTTTGTGTGGATGTTGTGTGATGTACCCCACCGCGCCCAAATAACAGACAATACACCAGATATGATTAAATGATTTACAGTTTATAGATATTACTGGAACTATATAATCAATAGAGAATAAAATATAAAAGGAAAATAAAAGGCGCCACACTTATCAAAGTTCAATCTCTTCGTGCACAAACAGTTGGAGCACAGGACCTTTCTTCTTCACCCTGCACCCCTCGGACCACCTCGACCGGCCACCTGGGACCATCAATGGTGGTCGACCAGACGCTCCACACGAGTCCGTCTCCGTCTCCCTCCCCTTGACGAACACCCCGCTCGGGGTCCGACCCCGTTAGCGGACTCATAGCACCTGGGCCATCCTCTCTCTTTCTCTCCCGCCTTCTGCCCCAAAACCCCGCACATACACAAACTTCCAGATACACCGAAGTCATAATAACTATCCCAATTGGTTCATAACATCCTCTTATCAGCCCCTAACCCACAACAAGCTGCTAGCGCAAAGCTTTCTCAGTGTTTAACATAACAAAGAAGCATTCCCGATTATAACATAACAAAGAAGCCATTTTAATTAGCCTCCGCAGTAACATAAAAGACAAAACCCCCTTACAATTATTTTTCTCTATTGTTTATTTATTGCTATTTTTATTTTGTTCTCTCATTTTTTATTTGCAGTTATTGTTTGCACATTGGCTGTCATTTGTCCTGTTGGGAACAATCTTTCATTGATTCTATTATGTTTCTTGTATTTGCTGTGTTTGCCCACAAGAAAGTTAATCTTGGGGTTATATACTGTGACGTATATGTACTTTGATAATAAATTTACTTTGTACTTTGTACATTGAACTTTAATTACTGCTGGTCTTCGGGAGTTGGGGTGGGCCCTGGACTGATTACTTCCTTCACAGGCTCCTGACTCTTATTTTTATTTAGAAATTCAACACGGTAATAGACCCTTTTGGGCCAATTACACTCATGTGACCAATTAATCTATTAACCCTTACTCTTTGGAATGTGGGAGGAAACAGGAGTACCCGAAGGAAACCCACGCCATCACATGCAACGTTCCCCTAGTTTGTAATGACCAGTGTGCACAAAAATTTTGTGCTGTGCAATTTTTGCCCAGTAACAACAACATGTGCACACTGAATTTTTAAGTGGAAGTAAACCTGAAGCTACTCTAAGGATAATAAACTACCAAGTCCAGTTTGTTCATTGTTTAAAAGAAATAAAATAATTCACATCAATGAGTCTTATTTCTCATGTACTACATGACAGCATGTAATAATATCAATCCTAATGTGCCAGCGACAACCTTTCGTGCACAGTTTAAATTCCTTTGTGCACTAGTAACAAAAGATATGTACGCGTGCACAGCTTAGAGGGAATATTGGTCACGCAGAGAATGTACAATCTCCTTACAGACAGTGGTGGAATTGAACACTGGTCACAGACTCTGCAATAGTATTATGTTAACCGCTACACTACCATCCCGCCCCTACCTTTCTCCTTTCCTTCCCTTCCAATCTGAGGCTTTCTCTACTGATGGATGCCTGTTGGGGCCACCTCTCTCTCTTTCCCACTCGTCTTGCTGTTGTCTGAGGTCATTTGGCTTTTGGAAGATGTCTTTAGCATTTTATTCCTCTGCTTGTCCCTTTGTGACTGCCTCTTCCATCACCAGAGACACGAGATTCTGCAGATGGTGCAAATCTAGAGCTAAACGCACCAAATGCTGAAGGAACTCAGCAAGTTGGGCAGCATCTGTGGAGGGAAATGAACAGTTGGTGTTTTGATATTTTGCATGTGTTGCTCTTTCATTGACCAGCCAAGTTTTGCTTTCGACTCTATGAGGTCAGCTGCCTACTTCCCTGACTCAAGGTATGAGTGCTATCCATGGTGCTGTAGATTAGTTCATCTCAATCAAGGTGGTAATGGGAGCATGACAATTGACCTCCAGATATTGAGTTGGAGAGATAACCAAGGTTTGTGTTGCTTACTATTTTGTCCCCCATTATTGAAAAGTGAATGAGGGAGTGAGATAGGTTGCAGTGCCTATCAGGCTCCACATCTTCCAAACAACAGCTGAATAGACTATCAATGCCAGTTGATAAGGTTGCCACATGAATAGAGAACCTGGGCGAGGATGTGTCCATCCCTGTCATGACTTGGCTGTGATCAGCAACTTGGAAGATCAGTGAAATAAGATGAATGGTGTACCTTTTCGTCTGTGAGAATTATGGCGAAAGTGCCACATTTCTGGCTTCTTGGCTCTGCTAGCATGGAAATCCATATCTCTTGATTTCTTTATCCAGGTGGTAGATTTGCATTCCTCTCTGGGTTGGCTTCAGAACTGACAGGCCAGCAACTGTTCTTGATCTTTAATGAATTTTAATTTTTGTTTGAAGGAAGGAATTTGAGCCAACTTTGACACATCAATCAGGTAATGAACACATTACTGCAGCCATTGAACTGTAAAACGATACCATCTCCAATCTTCTACAGTAACAATGGCTTAGTCCACAATGTATTCACTCAACCTCACTTACCCAATCACTGAACTGTTCCCACAACCTATGGACTCACTTTCAAGGACTCTTCATCTCATATTCTTGATATTTATTGCTTTATTTATTTATTCATTTATTATTTCTTTCTTTTTGTATTTGCAGTTTGTTGTCTTTTGGACACTGGTTAAACGCCCAAGTTGATGCCGTCTTTCATTGATTCTATTATGGTTATTATTCTATGATGGATTTATTGAGTATGCCCACAAGAAAATAAATCTCGGGGTTGTAAATGGTGGCATGTATGTACTTTGATAACAAATTGACTTTGGTCTTCATTTAAGTCAAGTGAAGATTATATTGCAATGTAGACTTTGAGTTTCTGTGTCTTTGCACATGTATCTTCAGTATTTGTGTCTCTGTATCTGGATATTTTTCTCCTGCATGTTAATGTTTCTTTCTGTATGTGTATATTCTTTTCGTGTGTGTGTGTGTGTGTGTGTGTGTGTCTTTCTGTCTCTGTGTGCCATGTGACTTCTCACTCTGGCGAAATAGAAATAAGAGGTCAACCTGTGTCCTAACTTGCACAAATTCATTCTCCTTTCAAGCCTATGCTGCTCTAATTTTGAGCTGAAGCATCTTCAGTTTTAATCATCTTGCACTTGAGACCATGCCTTCAGTTGACAGGAAATCTCTCTAGAGCTTTCTTCATCTCTTAAAAACCCACCTCCCTATTTACATAACAGGGTAAAAGCTAGAAACAGTGAAACATATTTTAAATAGAACTGTGGTCCATCTACATAAAATTATGTGTCATTCCTAAATACAGCAGCTTTTAAATGCTATTTTATCTGATGAATGAGGTAACAAAGGGGTAGCAATTAAGCTACTATGCAATGCAAATCATTTCCAAGTACCGTACCTTAAAGAGTTACTGTTGGTCTTAAGGTTGATTTGATTGAAGATTTGAAGATATTATGGGGAACCCTAATGGGGAAGGAGAGGAATTATTTTTGCTGGTTGTGGTGTCCAGGACTAGGAAGCAAGGTGGGAAATCATCTGAGGTTTCATGAGTGAAGTTTGGAGACAGTACTCCACACAATAATCATGGACCTTCATCCACCAAAGGTATTCAGGGAAATGTAGACGTATGGTGCTGGAGCACAGGTCAGCCAAGATCGCATTGAATGACAGAAATGGCCAATTTTTGTTGAAATTTTGAAAGTCAATGTTCTGATGAAATGTTAGTAGGTTTATTGTATTTAAGACTGTATATCTATGTATTGTGGCAAGACTCCAGCTAGGTGCTCAGTATACTTTTGTAATAGAAGGTGAAATTTACAGCTAGATGATCTCACTGGTGAGGTGTGTATGGACACTCAGCTCAACTCAATGCCCTCCTCAGCTGCACAGGTGGAGAACACTGACAGCTCCGTCAAATTAACTGTCTTGAGCATGGTGTGGGTTCGAACTGATAAAGCACAGTCAGCCGCAGAGAGGTTGGCAGAAGCAGCCAACAAAAACAAGCTTTGGCACTTTGCTGCCACTCAGAATAGGGGAATGATGAATGGCATTCTGCTGAGTGGTTTGCAGCAGCTCCAACTGAGCAGATGGACACGGGCACACTAATTTTGATGCATGAATTGTTAAGCGTGCAGTGCTATCGGTGAATCTGTGGAGCTGTACTTAACAATACAAGCATCAATAATACTATCCTTTCAGCCAGCGTCCCATGAGAGACTAGTGGATGGTTTGCAAATTTGTGGCAAGAAAAAATAATTGCAGCTTCATTACTTAGCCTGACCTGGATGAGCATGCTTCCCATGGCTGAATTCCGACTTTGCATTTCTTGCCGGAGAAAGGGTCTGATTAAGCATTTGTGTCACAGTAAATGAGCGTTGGTCTTGCACTGTATCTCAGCTTCAAACAAATTGCTCCATTAGTTTTTTTTCTTAGAAATCATTGATTTATATAGTGGAGGGACTCTCACAGTCATTACTTCCTTTACAATGATGATAAAATCAGGGGAATGTGCCTGACACCTGGCTTTGGCTTGAAATAATCTATCCCAGACCCTTGGCTTCTCAGGAATGAGAAACAGCAGCCTTTATAAAATATTAACTGTAGTAGCCATTTGATCTGTGACTAAAGTAGTGACTCACAACTCACTTAAGTTTAAGGCATGCTTCCTGTTCTGATTACTATAATAGCCCCCATTTTGAAGAAGGGGAAGATGACCTATCACCCTGACAAGCTGTGTGCCATAAAGAAATGTTCCATTTATTGCTTTTTACCAATTTGCAGTAGTGTGTAGATAAGATCAGACCAATATAAATTGTGAGCGTGATCGTTGCGGCAGGTACCGGAGGGAAAGCTAGGTTGAAAGGAAAGATAATTGGAACTGAGGGCAGCAAGGTGATTTGTTCTCCCTAGGTCCTGTGGCAGGAGATGGGGAATGTTGCAGCTTCCTGAGTATTTGATAGTTTTTGTGGACAAACTAGTACTCCTGTCCTTGAGGAGCATGGGGCAATGGGAGCAGCAGTGACAACGTATGGCCTAGCTGTGGCACCGAGCTTTTAATTAAAAATCATCAGTTAAGTGTTCGCTGGGGTATTTGGAGACTTGCTGATGTTAGCAGTTTAGTTAAAAATTTATAACCATTTAATGAGTTGTTCCTCACATAACTGAGCAAAGCTACAAAGTATTTCAAGTGAAAGAAGGCCTAATCACACTGCATTGTCTCATGGCACTCACGGGGTATATTTCAATTATTTTGTCAGAAATGAAGCTCAATGATGTACAAAGTAATTAAGAAACACATCCAAGGAGTTGATATCTTCCAGAGAAGTCAAGAGATCAATGCTGAGGTGGAGCAGAGGACGACAAGATAGATTTAAATTAACCCTTGCAGTTCTGTGACCTCTATCCACCTCCTGGCCTGATCACTGGATTACAACTTGGAGCAGGTTAAGGATCCTCCAAGAGGACCACAACCTTGTCATAGGGTTTGGAGGCCTGCATGTCTCAATGACCTGGAGAGCTATGTTGGCTGGAGTCAGGGCTTGATGCTTTGGCTCTTGGTAGGGTCATCCATGCCAAATAGGACAGAGTTGAGGCCAGACGAAGTGATCCACTGGTCCTTCAGCTCAGAACTAACAACCCTGACTGGTAAAACAAAATTATTACGGAAACAGCAATAAAGAATCCTTCTATATCTGCGCGTGATGGCATTCTGGAGCCTCTACCCAGAACTTGCACGACTGACACCAGTGAAAACTGAGAGGAAGCTACTGACATGATGAAGGAAGCCCTGAACACCACCAGAGGTGGAGAACCTTCATTACTGCCCTATATGCCAGCAGGGTAACAGATAGTAAGTAAGTAAATTAGTTTAAGGAAGTTTGAGCTTGTTATTTTACACGATCTTAACCAAAAGTGGCAATAAAGTTGTGAGCATCTATTTCCTCTGAGTAAGCAGAGATCCAGCTCTTTACTGGGACACACATGGTGATACCAAGTTTGACCTTGTGGTGGATATTCCACTGACTTTCGTTGTTTCTGGTGGATTGCCAATATTACCCAATTGTTTTAAGATAGGTTTTAAACAGCAAACAGTGGAAGTTAGCATGAGCTGGTGGAGGCGGGAGGAGAGAGCAGCGCGCCTGCGCGTGCGCAGCCCTCCGGTGAAAAATGATATCGTATCTGTTAAATAGGGCCCGTGGACAATTCTGATTTGATGGAGAATGGACGTGAAAGCACAGAGGAACATCTGGAGAAATTTCTGAAACGCTCGTTTGCTGCTGTTGTTACTGCGTGGTCGGAATCTTTCGGAGGGTAGGCCTCAAAATCCCCGCTTTGCCTGCTGTTGGCAACCGAGGTTGAGGTCGAACCGTTCGGACAGAGATGGCACTCAGTACTCGGTGTCGGAGAGCTGATCGGAGGCTCGAAGTTTTCGGATGACTCAGAGTCGGATTGTGGTCGGCATGGCAGGGAGAGTTTTTCTTCCTTCTCCCGTCTGCGTGAGATGTGGGACATTTGAGAGACTTTGAATTTTTACTGTGCTCATGGACTTCTTCACCAAGTTATGGTATTGTTGCACTGTTGTAACTATATGTTATAATTATGTGGTTTTGTTAGTTTTTTCAGTCTTGGTCTGTCCTGTGTTTTATGATATCACACCGGAGGAAATATTGTATCATTTCTTAATGCATGCATTACTAAGTGACAATAAAAGAGGACTGCGTGTCTTCATTATCTAAAGCACTAGTTAGAGTGATGTCATAGCATTCCCTCCAAATTACAAGAAAGAAAATTATATTTGAAGTGCCCTTGTGAGGATATTAAGGGAGAGGTGAAAGGACAGGTACCTGGAGTTAGGTTACACATCAACCTTGAGATTAAATAGTAGAATGGATCTGAGGTTAAATGGCCTCCTAAAAACCAATAATTCTCACTCATGGTGCCAGTGTGCTTTAAAAATTAGAAATGACTGGGTGAGCTGCTGACTTAAATGATCAAACCAATAATAAGATTCTACATCTGATCTTGCTAAATTGTAATCACCTATTGCTATGCCTCTCATAATTAAACTTGAAGTTGTGTGCACAACTTGGAAAAGTGTTGAAGGTACACCTCTGACATGAACACCTTGTATCCTTTTTGGTAGCTCTTTCTCCAAGAATTAGTTTGGTTATCCTGAAAAGAACTGAAAATGATATTGCATAACTTCACATTAGCAGATTACAGGACAGATCACTGTGATCCTGCAGCTGGGGATTTGGATTGCCTGAGTACAATAAATGCAGGAATCCTTGAAGGGTTTTTAAAAATTCATTTATGGGATGTGGGCATCTCCAGCTTAAGCCAGCATTTATTTCCTATCCTTAGTTGCCCTTGAGAAGGTGGTGATAAGCTACCTTCTTGAACTGCGGCAATCCCTGAGGTGTAGGTACACCCACAGTACTAGTAGGAAGGATATTCTATGATTTTTGACCCAGCGACAATGAGGGAATGGTGATGTGTTTCCAAGTCAGGATGGTGAGTGACTTGGAGGGGAATTTCCAAATGGTAGTGTTCCCAGGTATCTGCTTTTCTCATCCTTCAAGATGGTAGTGGTTGTGGGTCTGGAAGGTGTTGCCTTAGGAACTTTGTGTTGTTGCAGTGCATCTTGCAGATGGTACACACTGCTGCAACTGCTCGTCGATGGTGGAGGGACGGGATGTTTGTGGAAGGAGTACCAATGAAGTGGGTTGCCTTGTACTGGATGGTGTCAGGCTTCTTGAGTGTTGATGGAGCTGCACTCATCCAGGCGAGTGGTGAGTATTCCATTACACTCCTGACCTGAGCCTTGTTGATAGTGGAGAGGCTTTGGGGAGTCAGGAGGTGAGTCACACGCCGCAGGATTCCTAGCTTTTGACCTGCTCTGGTAGCCACTGTGTTTATATGGCTAGATCAGTTCAGTTGCCTGTCAGTGGTAACTCTCAGGATGTTGATAGGGGATTCAGTGATGGTGATGCCACTGAATGTCAAGGGACAATGGTTAGAGCCTCTCTTGTTGGAAATGGTCACTGCCTGGTACTTGCATGACTTGAATGTTACTTGCCACTTGTCAGCCCAAGCCTGGATATTGTCCAGGTCCTGCTGCATTTGGGTATGAACTGCTTCACTATCTGAGGAGTCACGAATGGTGCAGAATATTGTGTATATGTTATTTTCCAACTATTCAAGTTAATACTTGTATGGTTGGTCTAGCTTCTTCACAGTCATGCAGCACTCTATTTCTTGAGTTTTGAAGCAGTACTTGTTTAGATCATGATCACAATACTGTTTGTGGGTTATTGTGTGCAATTTGGTAGCTGCATTTCCAACATCACAACAGTGGTAAAACCTCAAAGGGTTTGGTTGATGTAAAGCAGAAGCAAATTGAGAAATCGGAGTGCAAAGGGACTTGGAGTACTTGTGCATGATTCCACAAAGGTTAACCTGCAGGTTGAGTTGGTGGTGAGGAAGGTAAACACAATGTTAGCATTCATTTTGAGAGTACTAGAGTATAAAAGCAAGGATGTAATGCTGACACTTTGATAAGGCATTAGTCAGACCGGACTTGGAATATTGTGAGCAGTTTTGGGCCCCTTATCTGAGAAAATATGTGCTGGAATTGGAGAGGGTGCAGAGAAGGCTTATGAGAATTAAACCAGAGAATTGAAAGTTTAATGTATGAGGAACTTTTGGTGGTTCTGGACCTGGAGATTAGAAGAATGATGGGCGATCTCATTGAAACCTATTGAATATTGAAAGGCTGAGATATAGGGAGAGGGTGCTCCCTATAGTGAGGGAGTCTTGGACCAGAGGGTTCAGCCTCAGAATAAAAGAATGTCCCTTTGTAACAAAGATGAGGATGAATTTCAGTAGCCAGAGGGTGGTGAATCTGTAGAATTCATTGCCACAGCTGGCTGTGGAGGCCAAGTCATTGGGTATATTTAAGACGGAGGTTAATAGGTTCTTGATTAATAAGGGCGTCAAAAGGTTACAGGGTGAAGGCAGGAAAATGGGGTTGACGGGTATAATAAATCAGCCATGATTGAATGGTGGAAAGACCTGATGGGCGGAATAGCCCAATTCTGCTGCTATGTCTTATGATCTATTGGTCTAAGCCTTCTGGTGTTTGCTGAGCTTGTAAACTTCAGTTCTCTTCAGTGCAATAATTGTGAAAAATAATTCTGTCCAACTAATTGTAGGAACAAATGATGCAGGCAAGATAGACATTTCTGTGGATACTTCTCGTGTCATATTTTGCTTTTTATCCTTTTGAACACATTGAAATTCTCCTTTCTTTATTCTGCTCAGACCTTATACAGAGTCTCAAGTGCTTGAATGTCGAACACTGTGGTATAACCCACAGCAGAAATGTCAGCTGAAAAATAATACTTGTCAGTTGAATTGTTTCAGCCTGTCATTGCCATTCAGATATTTAACTGTAAATACCAGAGACGTGACATTGTTACTGACTCCAAACAAGGGCTCTCAGTCCAATGCATGGCCATGTCGTTAGTATGGTATTATGTACTTGGGAGGGCGAAGACGGCAATTATTTTTGTATGAAATATTTTCAGATTAGGAAGTCTGGGTCAAGTCCTGGTACTCCTTAAACCTTCATTGTGTTACTCAATGTGTTAAGGAAACTCTGGAATGGAAGAAGAAGAAAGAAATACAGATGTAGCTGCTTTCTCAATGATCTTCCTTCCATCACCTGGTCACAAGTAGGCATGTTTGTTGATGGTTGCACCATGCTCAATTCAATTTTCAACTTCTCAGCAGTAAGACCAAAACAATAATGAGGTATGGGCTTATAAGTAGCATGTGATATAAAAGTGCCAAGCATTGACTATCCCTAATGAGAGAGTCTAACCATTTACCTTTGACATCCAATGACATGACGATTGTACATTTTTCACTACTAGTAACAAAACCTACCGACACTCAAGCAGGGATTCCCACCCTTTTTTATGCCGTGGACCTATACTATTAAGCAAAGTGTCTGTGGACTCCAGGTTGGGAACCCCTGCTTGCCACCAGCTACAAATCACAATTCAGGAGTGTGTTGGAATACCCTCTACTTGCCTGGATGAATGCAGCTTCCACAACTCAGCATGATCCAAGATGAAGCAGCCCCATTGACTGGAGTCCTATCTTCCACCCTAAACATTCCCACTCTCCATCATGCTGCACAAAGGTCTGCAGTGTGGACTTTTTCCAAACTAGTTCATCTACTTGGTAGGCTACTCTGACTGTTTTAAGAATATCTGTGAACCTTTTCCTTTGCCTAATAATCTCTTCCCATGATAGATTGGGCATGAAATTAACATGATCTGTGTACCCAAGGTAGCTGACTGTATACCTAGGACCTCCATGCTGTGGAAGAAGATGCTGATGTTGATTTACTTAACCTGCCAGAGGGTTTTGTAGAGGCATGGTGATGTCCTTTTAGTGTCCACTGTTAATAGTTCACGACTCAGAAGCACAGGCTGCCCATTAAATTGAGGTTCATTTTTTATATAACTGTGAATGCCCACAGGAAAGTGAATCTCGGGGTAATATATGATGATATATATGTAGTTTGATAATAAAATTTACTTCAAACTTTGTGCTGGGTTTGAGGCCTTGATCCTCAAACTCTATTCCGCAGGTGCTCAAAGGCCAAAGGTGATGGTGAATTTCATCACCAATATCTGTCTTTGCTGAGAGATGGCTCTTCAGGTGGGCGAAGTGGTACAGGCCTTGTGGGCCCTTAATGTCAGTGGGCAATGATGCATGGCAGAGCCAGGTTAGTAGAGGACTATTGATTTTCAGTTGTTAAATGTAAGATTCTTGTATGCTTTAGCGAATGAATCAACAATGACTTTGAGCTCAGGTCAAAGCCGGTAGCAGTCTTGGTGGAGGAGATCCTCAGTGTATGCCTTACCACGTGCACTTGCTAAGTTCACTTACTTTCAGAGAGCGCCTTTTACCAGTTTAAGAAGACAGCTCACCCTCACCACCGCTTCAAGGTCAATGAAGGATGGGGATGGACAATGATTACAGGCCTTCCGCATTCTTGAGTTTTTTTTGCTGCAACATGGAATGTAATTGTTATGCTGGCTCTGTTGGGAGCCAGCCTGAGGAAAATAGCATCTTATTTCCCTGTATTCCTGCAACTTATTCTCTCTCACCAGCCCATCAACTCCCTTCTAACTCCTTCACTACTTCCCTACTTTGGGTACTGTAAGCTTCTCCCCTAATTAATCTGCCGAAATATGTTTACAATATGTAGGGAAATGCACACAGTCATAGTGTGCAGACTCTGTAGAAACAGCAGCTGAAGTCTAGTCTCTGGAGCTGTGCAGTGGCAGCACCAGCTGCACTTTACTACGTTTCCTTGTTCCACACACTAATTCCTCCTTTCTATTGCCCTGATTTTACTCTCCATTGGTTTCAACGGAAAAGAAAGCAAATGGGTGTCAAATTGGCATCTGATTGAGCACCATATTCAATGGTTCAACTTAATATCAGAGAATCATACAGAACACAACCTGAAATTCTTGCTCTTCACAGACATCCATGAAACAGAAGAAAAAACCCCAAGGAATGAATGACAGAAAAACATTAGAACCCTAAAGCCCCCTACCCCCTCCCATGTATAAACAGCAAAAGCATCAACCCTCCCCAACTTGCTCTAGCAAAAGCATCAGCCCCCACCACCACCCACCATGCAAGCGATAGCAAAGCCCCCACAGACCATGATCTAAAGTCCATCCCAATACTTTGACATAAGACCATAAGACATAGGAGCAGAATTAGGCCATCTGGCCCATCATTCTCCTACTCAACCCCAGTTCCTGGCCTTTTCCCCGTAACCTTTTGATGCCATGTCCAATCAAGAACCTATCAATCTCTGCCTTAAATACATCCATCGACCTAGCCTCCACAGCTGCATGTGGCAACAAGTTCCACAAATTCTCCACCCTTTGGCTAAAGAAATTTCTCCGGATCTCTGTTTTGAAAGGGCACCCCTCTACCCTGTGGCTGTGCTCTCTTGTCCTAGACTCTCCCACCATCGGAAACATCCTTTCCACATCTACTCTGTCGAGGCCTTTCAGCATTTGAAAGGTTTCAATGAGTCTCCCCCCTCATCCTTCTGAATTCCAGCGACTACAGACCCAGAGCCATCAAACGTTCCTCGTATGATAAGCCTTTCATTCCTGGAATCATCCTAGTGAACCTCCTCTGGACCTCCTCCAATGCCAGCACATCTTTTCTAAGATGAGGAGCCCAGAACTGTTCACAGTAGTCAAGGTGAGGCCTCACCAGTGCCTTATAAAGCCTCAGCATCACATCCTTGCTCTTGTATTTTAGACCTCTTGAAATGAATGCTAATATGGCATTTGCCTTCCTCACCACTGACTCAACCTGCAAGTTAACCTTTAGGGTGTTCTGCACAAGGACTCCCAAGTCCCTTTGCATCTCAGATTTTTGATTTTTCTCCCCATTTAGAAAATAGTCCGCACATTTATTTCTACTACCAAAGTGCATGACCATGCATTTTCCAATATCGTATTTCATTTGCAACTCTCTTGTCCATTCTCCTGATCTAGGTCCTTCTGCATCCTGCCTGTTTCCTCAACACTACCTGCCCCTCCAATCTTGGCAACAAAGCCATCTATTCCATCATCTAAATCATTTATATACAGCATAAAAAGAAGTGGTCCCAACACCAACCCCTGCGGAACACCGCTAGTCACTGGCAGCCAACCAGAAAAGGATCCTTTTACGGGGGCGGGGGGAGGGGGTGATTGATAAGTTTGTGGCCTAGGTAGAAGGAGATGACTTATACAGCTCTTGTTACATGCACGTGCAGTTCAACTCTTTGAGTGATTATGCAGAAAGTTTGAAGTTAATAACTCATCTCCTTCTATAATCACCCCTGCTGTGGACCACTTTCTGGAGGTCCAAGACGCCGACTTCTACAAAGAAGGGATCCGTATGCTCCACGACTGCTGGACTAAGTGTGTAAATGTAGGAGGGGACTACGTTAGAAAATAAATATGCTAGGTATTCTAAAATTGACTCCTTCTACCTTAGGCCACGAGCTTCTCAATTACCCCTTGTATTCCCACTCGCTGCCTCCTACCAATCAGCCAATGCTCTAACCATGTTAGTAACTTTCCTGTAATACTATGGGCTCTTAACTCAGTAAGCAGCCTCATGTGCGGCACCTTGTCAAAGGCCTTCTGAAAGTCCAAATATATAACATCCACTGCATCCCCTTTCTCTATCCTATTTGTAATCTCAAAGAATTCCAACAGGTTCGTCAGGCAAGATTTTCCCTTAAGGAAACCATGCTGACTTTGTCCTATCTTGTCCTGTGTCACCAAGTACTCTACAACCTCATCCTTAACAATTGACTCCAACATCTTCCCAACCACTGAGTTCAGGTTAACTCATCAATAATTTCCTTTCTGCTGCCTTCCTCCTTTCTTAAAGTGTGGAGTGACATTTGCAATTTTCCAGTCCTCTGGCACCATGCCAGAGTCCAATGATTTTTGAAAGATCATTTCTAATGCCACCACAATCTCTAATGCTACCTCTTTCAATACCCTAGGGTGCAGTTCATCTGGCCCGGGTGACTTGTGTACCTGTAGGTCTTTCAGCTGTTTGTACACCTTCTCTCTTGTAATAGAAACTGCACCCACTTTTCTTCCTTCACACTACAGGCATACTGCTAGTGTCTTCCACAGTGAAGACTGATCTCGCAGGCTGTCTCTCACTAACAAGGGAGAGAGTGATATCGCTCCTGCCACAGCAAGAGTGAAGACCAACAGCTTGCTGTTTCGATGTTACAGTCTGCAGCGCTGCTTATTTTGACAGGAATGTACATTGCTGTCCCAATGTTCTGATCTCCCGCGACGCTTCAGTTGGCGACCCGGATACACAAGGCAAAAGTTGAAGCATTAATTTTTTCTTAATCTTCCACATTCCACGGTGATATTTTCATTCTATTTTTCCTTTCTCAAAAGCTTCTTAAAATATTCTTTATTTTTGCCCTCTTCTAAAAGCCATCTTAACTGAAAGCTTTTGATGTGGCAGGACAATGCATAAACTAATATACTATATTTTATTCATTGAAGGGATGTGACCTTTGGAAACCAAATGAAATGAGAAAATCTGTCACAGGAATCTTGTCCAATGTGTCATTCAACTAGACAGACACCTGTCAGTAGCTATAAATGCTTGATTTTAAGTTAGCTTGACAAGGAATAGTGTTCCAGTTAAGTGCCATTTTCTTCTGTACTCTTCTCTATTTAAATCACGATGAGAACAACACCTGCTGTCATTATCAAAGCTATTCAGGATTCTTCCCAGCTTGTTAGTCTTATCTGTCTGACAACCATGATATGTTAATCGGCCCATAATGCTGAAGCTGTCACTGCCTTTAATTGGAAATACTAGTTAAGAGTCTGGTTTATGAGAACTTTAGTTGAAGCTTGGTTTTCTCAGAATGCAAGAGGAAGCCTTGCAGTTTCCAAAATTGTTTCCATTGTGTCCAGAATCTCCTCTTCTCTTCCCCCCCCCCACCCCACTCCGACTTCTATGATACTTCTACTGGCTGCTCTTCAGGAGATATGCCTTTGTGTAAATTTCCTGGTCTGTGGAGACATGTTATGGATATGAGCACAAGAGAATCTGCAGATGCTTAAAATCCAGAGCAAAAACAAACAAACAAACAAACACACACACACACACACACACACACACACACACACACACACACACACCCTCCCCTCCTTCCCCCCCTCCCCCCCGATGGAACTCAGCTGGTCAGGCAGTATCCAAGGAAATGAATAAACCATCAATGTTTTGGCTGGAGACCCTTTATCCGGACTAGAAAGGAAGGGGGAGGAAGCCAGAATAAGGTGGAGGCCGGAGAAGAAGTACAAGCTGGAAGGTGATAGGTGAAGCTAGGTGGGTGGAGTGGGGGGGGAGGAGGAGGAAGGCAGATGAAGTAAGAAGGGTGGTGATGGGTGAAAAAAGGTAGTGTGGTATCTTTTTTTACCTATCACCTCCCATTTTCTTCATTCCCTCCCTCCCCAACCCACCTGCTCTCACCTATCACCTTCGAGCTTGTACTCCTTCCCTCCACTTTATTCTGGCTTTCTCCTCTTTCCAGTCCAGTTATGGAAATTGCTTTTACAGCCTTATTACACCATAGGAATGCATTTTGGGTTGGTCTGGAGAATACTACCAAGCAAGTGGATTGGTATGACTGAGTTCATTACATTTGTTGCAATCTCTTTTCCCTTCAAGAAATATTGATTGGTCTCAAAGGTTGAAGACTTAATACCTAGTGGTATTAATGGAAAGTAGATTGATTAATGTGTGCTAATTGTGCAGAGTCAGCCAGGACACTTGAATATCTCACCATTCATTAATACTAAGCAGATTATGCAGCTCATTGGAAAGTCGGGTAGGAAATGGCTATTCAGCTCATTGAACTTGGGGTTAGAAATGGTATTATGGAGTTGCTCTCTTCAAGACCAACACTGGAAAGCACAAAAAATCTCCATTCAGACCATCAGAGGAAACCTTTCATCCACTGACTAACAGCTTCAATACAAAACAAAGTGATGGAGCCCACAAGAAAGGTCACAGAGCCCTCAAGGATAATCCAGGTCATGGGCCAGTTACATGGACTGCATAAGACAAGGCGGATGAAAAAACCATCCCAAAGCAAAGCAACAAGATTGCAGAGCAAACCCAGATTGTCAGTGCATTTCTAGGGCCTGAGCAATGTTAAATATTAACACAAAGTGAGTCAGTCTGGGCAGTTTTAAGTGTTTTTATAATTTAACAATGAATCAATTTTTAGTATGATGTCTCCACTCGCACTGGCACGCTTTCCCTTTTGTATTCAGGGTGTCATTTATTCCCTGTGCCTGGCTGTTGTGCCACTCAATATCAGTCTTTGTTGGCATCCCCTTTACTGGGAAGTTGTGATCTCAGGTTTGCCTTTCCTTCTGTTTCCATTAACCTCTTCGCTAATCTCCCTTTTACATGCTTCCACTTCTCAGAAACAAATTCCAGGTTTAATATCACTGGCATGTGTCATAAAATTTGTTTTATGCAGCAGCAGTACCTGCAATGCATAATTAGATAAATTACAATGAGAAATATAATTTGTATATTTAAAAAAAATAAGTAGTTCAAAGTACATTTATTCTCAAAGTATGTATATTATACAATCTTGAGATTTGTCTCCTAACAGGCAGCCACAAAACAAAGAAACACCATAGAACCCATAAAGAATGATGTTCAAACACCCAATGTACCAAGAGAAAGAAAAAACAAATCATACAAACAATAAAAGTAAGCAAATAGCATTTAGAACAAAATTGAGTCCTCGACACGAAGCCCAGAGCAGGCCTCGGCCTCAGCCTCAGCCTCAATGTCAGTGTAGCGGAGAGCCGAGTAAACATCGCAGAGCAGCAAGCAGATCAGGCCTGACCTTAGCCTCTGCCTTTTTGATCGTGAGGTAGTGTTCATTGTCCATTCAGAAATCTGATAGCAGAAGGGAAGAAGCTATTCCTGAAACATTGTGTGTCTGTCTGTCTTCAGGCTCCTGTACCACCTCCTTGATGGTAGGAATGAGTATTTTCCTCACCTATACTTTCCTGATTATTAGAAACCACTCTCCCTTCCCCTGCCCTCACTTGTAATCTGTGCAACTGTGAGATGACTAAGCTTTTTCTCTTTTTTAAGAATATTCTCAGCACTAACCCAGATTGTACTGTAGCAGAGTAGCATAGGATACAATCTAAGGTGTATGGAAGCATAACAGTTACGCTACTGGATAAAAACTGAAGAGCTCATTCCAGGTAATTGTTGAATTGCTTAATCCATTAAATAAAATGATTAAAACACTGATTTCATTCATGACCATTTGAGCCACAGATGTTGTAAAAACTCATCGAGCTCACTGACATCCTTTTTGTAAATGTATAAAATAAGACCATAAGACATAGGAATAGAATTAAGCCATTTAGCCCATCGAGTTTGCTGTGCTATTCCATCATGGCTAATCCCTGATCCCACTCAACCCCATACAACTGGCTTCTCTTCATACCCTTTGATGCCCTGACCAATCAGGAAACTATCAACTTCCACCTTAAATATATGCACGGATTTGGCGTCCACTGCAGTCAGTGTTAGAACATTTCACAGATTTACTACTCTCTGGCTAAAAAATATTCCTCCTTGCCTTTGATCTAGAAGGTCGTCCCTCAATTTTGAGGCTGTAAAGGCCAATTTATACTTCTGCGTCAAATCTACACTGTACCCTATGCCATAGCCTGATGCGCACCTCCCCAAAATTGTAACTACGCATTGCGGCGACGCAGACAGCAACAAATGTGATTGGTCCGCTTGGTAACATTGCTTGGAGACGATGAACCAAATCGTCAAATCTACCTGCCGACATTCGAAAATACAGGGAAATGCATTTCCTCGTCCATGCCTCTTAGTGGCTGGATAAGTACAGAAAATTCACCCTCCTTCTGCCTCAATCCATTCAATGGTCTCCTCCGACGTCTTCTCTCTTTTCTGCATTGCAGTAATTTCAATTAAAGTAACTCTTGTTCAACACTTATTAGCTCCAACTCCAACATGATGCGCTCAGTT
Organism: Mobula hypostoma; assembly: GCF_963921235.1. Lineage (NCBI taxonomy): Eukaryota > Metazoa > Chordata > Chondrichthyes > Myliobatiformes > Myliobatidae > Mobula > Mobula hypostoma. The sequence goes on from NC_086128.1 coordinate 16,989,905, forward strand.
TCAGTCGCCATTGTTTGAAGTACACAAAGAAACTCAACACAGTGGCATAGAAACCCCACTGCCAACTAGCGTTTTGGCGGTGAATTGCAGAGTGACACAGACACACCAATGCACAAGTATAAATGCTCACAATGGCGTAGGCCATTTGCATAGGCTATGGCATAGAGCCTAGGCAGAAGTATAAATCAGCCTTTACCTTGAGTTCTGGATACCCCTACCATGGAAATCATCCTCTCCACATCCACCCTGTCTAGTCCTTTGAACATTCGGTAGGTTAACAGAAATGATATATATTTTTAAAAAGTGAGGAGGTGTTCATGGGTTCAATGTCCATTTTGGAATCGGATACTCATCTGTTGGTGGCCACAAGCACGGTGAAGGATCAACACCTTGTATTCCATCTGGGTGGCCTCCAAACTGATGGCATGAATATTGATTTCTTCTTCCAGTTAAAAATTCCCTCCCCTTTCTTCTTCTGTTCCCCACTCTGTCGTCTTACCTCTTCTCACCTGCCTATCATCTCCCCCTGTGGTACCCCCCTTCCCTTTCTCCCATGCTCCACTCCTCTCCTATCAGATTCCTTCCTCTCCAGCCCATGACCTTTCCCACCCACCTGGTTTCACCTATCACTTTCTAGCTGTCCTCCTTCCCCTCTCACCCCCTTTTATTCTTCCTTCTCAGTCCTGAAGACGTGTCTTGGCCGGAAACACCTACTGTTTATTCATTTCCATGAATGCTGTCTGACCTGCTGAGTTCCTCTAGTACTTTGTGCGTTACTGATGATCAAAAACTCAATCTGACCATAAAACTCATGGTAGAGGTGATACCTATCCTCTCTTGCAATGAAATGTGGGCCATCTACAGTAAGCAGTAACAATGACATAAGTTCAGTAAGATGTATATAAACACAACCGCATAATGTGAAACAGCTAAAATGTTACCAGAACATGTAGAAAGGAGAACACTAACAAAAGATGAGCAGAAACCGGTAAGCACAAAGCCCAAAGAGCTGGAAAATAAGCTAATTAAATTGTGCAATGCATGTCCCTCTGGAACAGGTTTGAAGTAATGTGCCAATCTGTAACAAGCATATTGGGCAGCACAGCTCACGCATGCGTGTGAAAACCCCATTAATCGTCTTTCTGAACCAGAAGGATCTCTTATGATAGGAGCAGGAATGGGCCACTCAGCTTCTCAAACCTGACCGGCTGTTCAATATGACCACAGCTGATCTGATCCAGGCCTCAACCACTCCTCTGTGCCAGTTTTCCCCACAGCTCTCAATTCCATCCCCTTCTTTACGCTTTCTTTAAATACCTCCAGCGATCCAACCTCCATAAACACACCAGGGTAGAGAGTTTCAGAATCAAGTTCAATATCACTGGCAAATGTTGCATATTTTTTTTGTCTTTGCAGCAGCAGTACATTGCAATACATAAAAAAACAATTATAGTAAGTCTATATTAAATAGTTCAATTAAATTAGTGTAAAAATAGAAATGAAAAAGTAGTGATGTAGTGTTCATGGGTTCACTATCCATTCAGAAATTGGATGGCAGAGGGGAAGAAGCTGTTCCTGAATGTTTGAATGTGTGCTTTCAGGCTTCTGTACCTCCTTCCCGGTGCTAGCAATGAGAATAAGGCATAACCTGAGTGATGAGGGACATTAACGATGGACGCCACCTTTTTAAGGGATCACTCCTTGAAGATGTTCTTGATACTACGGAGGCTAGTGCCCATGATGGAGCTGGCTGTTTACAACTTTTTGGGTTGAGTTGTTCACTGATTTTGGCAATCCATTTGCAAACATTTTGTCACCATACAAGGCGATATCATCAATGCACTCTTCACTTGTCTCCTCGTATGGTGACAAAAGGTTTACAAATGGATTGCCAAGATTGGAAAACAACTCAACTCAACCCAACCATCAACCACCTGAGCTACACATTTGTGGAGTTATTTCCAAGTGTACAACACTCTACAGCTTATTTCAATCCTGTACAGTAGCCCTTCCATACCAGACGGTGATGCAGCCATTCAGAATGCTCTCCACGGTACAGCTGTAGAAATTTGCGAGCGTCTTGGTAACATAACAAATCTCCTCAGACTCCTAATGAAATTTACCCATTGTCACTCCTTCTTTGTAACTGCATCAGTATGTTGGGTCCAGAGATTCACCGTATTTTGCGGAAAGGAAATCTGGCATCCTTAACCAGACTCTCAGACAAGGTTGGTGATTTTTGGGTTCCCTCTGAAATAGCCCTGTAAGGCATTCAACTGTACTAAACCACTGCAGTGCAGAAGAACCTTTACCACCAGTTAATCAATTAAGACTTGCCAATTAATGTTGACTTCCCTGTGATATTCACAATTTCCTTTTCATACATACAGGAGGTGATATTGAAGGAATAGGATCAATATCTGAGAGCTTTGAAAGTTGGACAGGTGGGATTTGAGGAGATAACGAAAGAAGGACTTGATCTGTAATGATCCTTACCATCAAAGTCCTTGCCCTTGCTGTTAAAGTTGCAGACAACTGGCATTTTACTGTACATGAGGGAAATTTTACTTTGGTGTCATTGAGGGAGGACACAGCATATTCCTGGGGTTTTGTTTAAAAAAAAAGCATGCAGTGATTTAATGGGTTAGTACATACTCAAACCTGTTTCATGGCAATGTTGTCAGATTTGACTCTGAACCATATAGGAAGATGTATTAGTCCAGAGGGGAGCAAACATTGTCTAAAGAGGGAAGTTTAAGCAATTGGAGAAAATTTATGACACAAGGAGGCTATTCAGCCTACCTTGCCTGTGCCAGCACTTGGCCAGCTTAACCTCATCTTCATGTAATGAGAGTTTCTACCTCCTCCTCCCTTTCTGGTTTGAGTTCCAGATCCCTACCATACTCTGGGTGGGGTGGGGGGGGGGGTGAAATGCACTAGCTGTCCTTCAGATATTCCAATAATCACCTTTTTTTCAGAGCCCTCTACTCAGGAAAATTCATTCTGTGCAGCCTCCTCTATTTTTCACAGTTTTGACTCTTCCCCACACTCATTTGAAGGAAAACAACCTCAGACAATCCAATCTTTCCCCTTGGTTATAATTTCCTTGTCCTGTCAATATCCTCATAAATTACTTCTGCACCTTCTCCAGTGGAATTCTGCCTCTCCTGTAACATAATTCCCAGAACTCTGTACTATATTTGAGTTGTGAAGCCTCTTAAAGAAGAGGGGGATTAAAGATTTTGGGAAGGAATTCCAGCATTTCGGGGAAACGTGGTGGTGGTGTTCTATACTCAGTGGCCAGTTTATTAGGTACACCTGTGCACCTGCTTGTTAATTCAAATATTTAATCAGCTAATCATGTGGCAGCAACTCAATGCATAAAAGCATGCAGACATGGTCAAGAGGTTCATTTGTTCAGACCAAATGACAGAATGGGGAAGAAATGTGATCTAAGTGACCTTGACTGTGGAATGATTGGTGCCAGTTGGGTTGGTTTGAGTATCTCAGAAACTGCTGATCTTCAAGCACAAGTGTCTCTAGAGTTTACAGAGAATGGTGCAAAAAACATCCAGTGAGTGGCAGTTCTGTGGGCAAAAACACCTTGTTAATGAGAGAGGTCAGAGGAGAATAGCCAGACTGTTTCAAACTGTCACTTTCTTGTCAGCAACTCAAATAACCACGAGTTACAACTGTTAGAACCATAGAACCATAGAAACTACAGCACAGAAACAGGCCTTTTGGCCCTTCTTGGCTGTGCCGAACCGTTTTCTGCCTAGTCCCACTGACCTGCACACGGACCATATCCCTCCATACACCTCCCATCCATGTATCTGTCCAATTTATTCTTAAATGTTAAAAAAAGAACCCACATTTACCACCTCGTCTGGCAACTCATTCCATACTCCCACCACTCTCTGTGTGAAGAAGACCCCCCCCCAATGTTCCCTTTAAACTTTTCCCCCCTCACCCTTAACCCATGTCCTCTGGTTTTTTTTCTCCCCTTGCCTCAGTGGAAAATGCCTGCTTGCATTCACTCTATCTATACCCAGCATAAATTTATATACCTCTGTCAAATCTCCCCTCCTTCTTCTACGCTCCAGGGAGTAAAGTCCTAACCTATTCAACCTTTCTCTGTAACTGAGTTTCTCAAGTCCTGGCAACATCCTTGTAAACCTTCTCTGCACTCTTTCAACTTTATTTATATCCTTCCTGTAATTTGGTGACCAAAACTGAACACAATACTCCAGATTCGGCCTCACCAATGCCTTATACAACCTCACCATAACATTCCAGCTCTTATACTCAATACTTTGATTAATAAAGGCCAATGCACCAAAAGCTCTCTTTACGACCCTATCTACCTGTGACGACACTTTTAGGGAATTTTGTATCTGTATTCCCAGATCCCTCTGTTCCACTGCACTCCTCAGTGCCTTACCATTAACCCTGTATGTTCTACCTTGGTTTGTCCTTCCAACGTGCAATACCTCACACTTGTCTGTATTAATCTCCATCTGCCATTTTGCAGCCCATTTTTTCAGCTGGTCCAAGTCCCTCTGCAGGCTCTGAAAATCTTCCTCACTGTCTACTACACCTCCAATCTTTGTATCATCAGCAAATTTGCTGATCCAATTTACCACATTATCATCCAGATCATTGATATAGATGACAAATAACAATGGACCCAGCACTGATCCCTGTGGCACACCACTAGTCACAGGCCTCCACTCAGAGAAGCAATTCTCTACTACCACTCTTTGGCTTCTTCCATTGAGCCAATGTCTAATCCAATTTACCACCTCTCCATGTATACCTAGCGACTGAATTTTCTTAACTAACCTCCCATGCGGGACCTTGTCAAAGGCCTTACTGAAGTCCATGTAGACAATATCCACTGCCTTCCCTTCATCCACTTTCCTGGTAACCTCCTCGAAAAACTCCAATAGATTGGTCGTACATGACCTACCACGCACAAAGCCATGTTGACTCTCCCCAATAAGTCCCTGTCTATCCAAATGCTTGTAGATTCTGTCTCTTAGTACTCCCTCCAATAACTTACCTACTACCAACGTTAAACTTACCGGCCTATAATTTCCTGGATTACTTTTCGATCCTTTTTTAAATAACGGAACAGCATGAGCCACTCTCCAATCCTCTGGCACCTCACCTGTAGACAGTGACATTTTAAATATTTCTGCCAGGGCCCCTGCAATTTCAACACTAGTCTCCTTCAAGGTCCGAGGGAACACCCTGTCAGGTCCGGGGGATTTATCCACTTTAATTTTCCTCAAGACAGCAAGGACCTTCTCCTTTTCGATCTGTACAGTTTCCATGATCTCACTACTTGTTTCCCTTAATTCCATAGACTTCATGCCAGTTTCCTTAGTAAATACAGACGCAAAAAACCTATTTAAGATCTCCCCCATTTCCTTTGGTTCCGCACATAGCCGACCACTCTGATCTTCAAGAGGACCAATTTTATCCCTTACAATCCTTTTGCTCTTAATATACCTGTAAAAGCTCTTTGGATTATCCTTCACTTTGACTGCCAAGGCAACCTCATGTCTTCTTTTAGCCCTCCTGATTTCTTTCTTAAGTATTTTCTTGCACTTCTTATATTCCTCAAGCACCTTATTTACTCCCTGCTTCCTGTACATGTCATACAACTCCCTCTTCTTCTTTATCAGAGTTGCAATATCCCTTGAGAACCAAGGTTCCTTATTCCTATTCACTTTGCCTTTAATCCTGCCAGGAACATACAAATTCTGCACTCTCAAAATTTCTCCTTTGAAGGCTTCCCACCTACCAATCGCATCCTTGCCAGAGAACAACCTGTCCCAATCCACGCTTTTTAGATCCTTTCTCATTTCTTCAAATTTGGCCTTCTTCCAGTTAAGAACCTCAACCCTAGGACCAGATCTATCCTTGTCTATGATCAAGTTGAAACTAATGGTGTTATGATCACTGGAACCAAAGTGCTCCCCTACACAGACTTCCGTCACTTGTCCTAACTCGTTTCCTAACAGGAGATCCAATATTGCATCCCCTCTCGTTGGTCCCTCTATATATTGAAGTAGAAAACTTTCCTGAACACATTTTACAAACTCTAAACTATCTAGACCCCTAACAGTATGGGAGTCCCAATCAATATATGGAAAATTAAAATCCCCTACCACCACAACTTTATGTTTCCTGCAGTTGCCTGTTGTATGCAGAAGAGCATCTCTGAGTTGATTATGTTCAACCTTGAAGTGGATGGGCTACAGAAGCAGAAGATTACAAACATACACTCAGTGGTCACTTTATTAGCTGCAGGAGGTACTTAATTGATACAGATTATGCGGCTGCCTGCTTCAGCGAGGCATTGGAGGAGTTGGTGTGCAGTCCGACAGCGAGTGATCGTCTTAGTTGCTTTTCTTGTGAGTGCAAGACCTTGTTGGACACTGTTAATGTGGAATGCTGCAAGTTAAGATTCACTGGTTTATTTGCAGACCAGGGGCGGGTGCGGCGGGAAGCTACGCGTTCTTGGTCATAGGGAGGATGGTGTGGCGCAGCCTTCAAGCTGGAGTCAGTGCTGCCCCCAGTTCGTTTGGCAGAAGACATTGTGTTGTGTTTGACTACAGACTGCTGCAACATACATGGACTTGGGGTCTTGCACTACATTTTTTTTTGTGTGACTAAATTTTGCTGATACAGCTGGTCCCTGTTTTCCGAACGTTCACTTTACGACACCTTGCTGTTATGAAAGACCTACATTAGTTACCTGTTTTCGCTAACAGAAGGTGTTTTCACTGTTATGAGAAAAGGCAGCACACGCCCGAACAGCCAAGCTCCTCCCCTGCAACTGCATTCTAGCCACCATTGCTTAAACACGTGCTTTTCTCGATTTATTTTGTGCATCCGTTAGCAAGATGAGTTCTAAGGTATTGGAAAAGCCTAAAAGAGCTCATAAGGATGTTACACTTAGCGTAAAACTAGACAATTAAGCATTTCGATCGTGGTGAACGAAGTAAGGACATTGTCCGTGCATTGAACTTGCCTGCATCCACCATTCGCACTATTCATACGCAGAGAGAAAGAATTTTGAAAGCTGCCGATGTTACTGTTGGTTCTGCTCGTAGCAAAGTGGTCTCTCTTAGTCGGCATCCAATAATGGATAAAATGGAAAGTCTATTGCTTGAGTGGATTGATGGGTGTACAAAGCATGTTGTTCCATTAAGTTTCCTTATACTTAAGGAGAAATCAGTCTTTTTAATAAGCTGAAACAGAAAGCACTGGACGATGGTGATGAAAGTGTTGCGAAAGTGGAATTTAAAGGTAGTCATGGGTGGTTTGATCGGTTTCTGAGGCGAGGGCAGCTTCATAGTTTAACGTTTATCGGAGAGAGTGCTTCGGCACTGAAGCTGCCGAAAAGTTCCCAGCAGAACTGAAGAAGATAATTACAGAAGGTGGTTATTCGTATAAGTGTTTAACTGTGGCGAAACTGCAATTTATTGGAGTCTTCCCGATTCCGGTAAGTGAAACTACACTGTACACGCATTATTTCTACTTTATATAGGCTGTGTATTTTTGTTTGTTATTTGGTATGATTTGGCAGCTTCATAGCTTAAAGGTTACTGGAGAGAGTGTTTCTGCCGAGAGTGGTTGCGCCGTGTTTCCGCCAAGAGTGGTTGCGCCGTGTTTCTGCCGAGAGTACTGCTGTGAGATTTTTGCTGCGCCAGACAGTGCTGCAGAAAAGTGTTTCTACTTTATATAGGCTGTGTATTATCATATCATTCCTGCTTTTACTATATGTTACTGTTATTTTAGGTTTTGCGTGTTATTTGGCATGATTTTGTAGGTTATTTTTTGGGTCTGGGTATGCTCAAAAATTTTTCCCATATTAATAAATGGTAATTGCTTCTTCACTTTATGACATTCCGGCTTACGAACCGTTTCACAGGAACGCCCTACCTTCGGATAGCGGCGGAAACCTGTATCTTGTGTGTGCTATATGTACCTTGTGCTGTGTTTTGCACCATGGCTTTGGAGTAATGCTGTTTCATTTGGCTGTATTCATGGGTATTCATGTATGGTTGAATGACAATTAAACCTGAACTTGAACTGACTGACAGAGACAAATCCACATTGACTTTCAAATTAAGTCAGCATGCCCTAACTATTTAGTAATAGTGCCACGTTGCTCCCAGAAGACAAATGTGAGGCTTCCTACTCTTATGCACACAATTTACCAATGCTCTGCGCATTCAGGGGAGGCGATTCTCAGCGAGAGATATTTACTACTTAATGCATTTGTAAGAAGGATGCAGTTGACTCACAGGAAAAGCAAAACCTATAATTCAAGCAGGTTTCCCAGAACCTAGCCACAGGAAGAGGCAGAAACAAGGTGCAGTGCAGTAAGGATAGAAAACAATTGGATAAGATGTTCTTTGAGTCCATTTAAATCACATCAGATAATGTCCAGAAAATGTTCCTTCAATCCTATTCTGTTGTCTACAGACACAATAAGAGGACTGAGGAAAGTTGAGGGATTTGGGGATGGTTGGGAGTGACAGGTGAGGAACTGGGGAGGGATGGAGAATGAAGGAAAGAGTTGGGGGGGCTAGGAGAAAGATGCAGAAGAAAATTGGGGGAGAGAATGATGGGGAAGAGGGGATGGAAATTGAGAAGAGGATTGAGGAATTGGGGAGAGTTGAGGATCAGTTGGAAGGGAGCAACATTGGGGAGGGGTATAGTAATTGGGGCAGTGTTTGAGGTATAGGGAAATGAAAAGAGGGTGGTGAGAAGTGATTTTAAAGAGGGGGAGAAAGGAACAAGGGATGTAGGAGAGCGGTGAAGAAGGAAAGGCACAAGGAATTGTAAGTTAGATATTGACAGGTGCAGAATTGAAGAGAGATTGAGAGATGAAGGGGAGAGGCAGAGAAATGAGCTAGAGGAACAATGATCATATTAATGATGTATTAAATGATGCAGCTGGGTTATGTGTCTGGTGATAACATATCCTCTTTGCTGACTATCAACACTGGCGCACCTAAGGGGTGTGTGCTTAGCCCACTGCTCTACTCTCTGTAAACACATGACTGTGTGGCTAGGCATAGCTCAAACACCATCTACAAATTTGCTGACGATACAAGCATTGTTGGTAGAATCTCAGGTGGTGACGAGAGGGCATACAGGAGTGAGATATGCCAACTAGTGGAGTGGTGCCACAGCAACAACCTGGCACTCAACGTCAGTAAGATTGTGGACTTCAGGAAGGGTAAGACGAAGGAACACATACCAATCCCTCATAGAGGGATCAGAAGTGGAGAGAGTGAGCAGCTTGAAGTTCCTGGGTGTCAAGATCTTTGGGGATCTAACCTGGTCCCAACATATCGATGTAGTTATAAAGAAGGCAAGACAGTGGCTATACTTTATTAGGAGTTTGAAGAGATTTGGCATGTCAACAAATACACTCAAAAACTTCTATAGTTGTACCGTGGAGAGCATTTTGACAGGCTGCATCACTGTCTGGTATGGAGGGGCTACTGCACAGGACCGAAAGAAGCTGCAGAAGGTTGTAAATCTAGTCAGCTCCATCTTGGGCACTAGCCTACAAAGTACCCAGGACATCTTCAGGGAGCGGTGTCTCAGAAAGGCAGCGTCCATTATTAAAGACCTCCAGCACTCAGGGTATGCCCTTTTCTCACTGTTACCATCAGGTAGGAGATACAGAAGCCTGAAGGCACACACTCAGCGATTCAGGAACAGCTTCTTCCCCTCTGCCATCTGATTCCTGAATGTACATTGAAGCTTTGGACACTACCTCACTTTTTAAAAAATATACAGTATTTCTGTTTCTGCACATTTTTAAATAATCTATTCAATATACGTAATTGATTTACTTGTTTTTATTATGTTTTATTTATTATTATTTTTTTTCTCTCTCTGCTAGATTATGTATTGCAATGAACTGCTGCTGCTAAGTTAACAAATTTCATGTCACATGCCGGTGATAATAAACCTGATTCTGATTATTGGCCATTTCTATTTTCTTGAGTTCTGTTCTGAAATGGATTCCGAGCTGAAACAATGTAGGATGAGAAGGATCCCCGTTTCTGCATCTGGCAGGTTGATGAGGACAATGGAGATTCTTTCCCTGGAGCAATGAGCAGCTACAGCATATACTCATCTCCACCTCGTCTAAAAGAGACTCAAAACTCTCTGGAAACTCATTGGGGTTTCCAAGCTAAAAGGTCTGTGAAGCATCTGCTCACAGCACATAGGGTCTGGCAACATCCCTGCACCTCCGGGTTTGGGAGCTGGAGGACCAAACATGTCTAAGTGGAGCAAATTTTTTTGTGATCCAGATTATTGTCCACTACGCTCCTTTACAATGTGTATGTGGAGAGAAGCAAGGACTGAGATGGGGTTTGGCTGTGGCAATTTTTGTGGAGGAGTTTGACAGCGCTCTGTCTGGCCTCCTACTAGAAGAGTGGACCCTTGCATGATATACCAATAATGGTATTGTTCCTCGACACTGCCTTTTATCAAAAGCATTGTCAATGTGTTTCAATCTATGACACGATTCAGCCTTTGAATCTCAGTGGGTTTAATTCTAAATGAAAGCAGAAAAGGCACGAAACACTCAGCAAGTCAGACAGCATCTATGGAGAGAGAAACTGACTAGTATGATTTAACATGCCCAGAATTCTATCCTATTTTTCTTTCAAATATACCATTTTCTGCATTCCTCCTCTGAGATCCCTCACCAAGATTTGATGCTCATCCTCAGAGAAAACTTGGCTTGCCTCATTGGCTTCTTAAGACTTTCTTGCCCTTCTCCTCCCAGATCATAACCCCTTTTAACCCGGACCCTGCTGGCCAGTTTTATTCCATCAGAACTGTTTCACCTTTTCCAAGCTACAGTACGTATAAACCAAGAAGATGGATAATCAGCAAGTAACAAACTGGTCTGTCGGCCCTGCCCTTTGTGAATTAAAATCCTCCTCCTTTAGCCCTCCCCTCTAACGAGCCATGTAAACTTTCCAAAGAGAGGCCAAAATCCTCAGGATGAAAATGAGGAAACTGTATTGTGGAAAATTTCTCCGAGCAAATGAAGCCATTGAAACTCACCCATCAAAGAAAAGCCCTCAACACAGTATATTTTCTACCACAGTCTAGAATTTTAAAATTCTCTTCCTTCTTTTCACACTCTTCCTGCCTCTGAAAGTAGACCCTAAAGCATTTTGTTCTTCCCCAAGATACTCTGCTTGGCAATCCCAACATTTCATAGTTCCAGTCCTGCCTTCTCTATAGGTCCTGAGGCTCTGTATCAGCTCCTGAAACATCTTGAAATCTTTTGCAACACTAAATGAGGCATATGGATTCCAATTGCTTTTTATTTTGCCAACTCCACCTCCACCATCTGGGACTCTGGTGACCCAAAGGTGTTTATATTTCCTGTAGCTATGACAAGCTCCCGGTACTGCCACTGTTAATGCACTGCAAAATGACAATTGTCTTGAGGATGTCTTTACAAAGTAGATGTTATCAGTTTTATATATAGGGAAAAAATGATGAGGCTTGAGATGAAATGAAGATATTTTCTCATAAAATAGCCTAAATATGTTTGAAACCAGCAGCAGAACAAAGCCTTGCTGTTTTTGGTGTTCAATCTCCCGTTAGATGGAACACTGAATTAAGGCTGTGCCTCCTCTTTCCAGCCAGCGGGTGTCACTGTTGTCAGATGCTGGGACTTCCTGGCAATTGTTCCTGCCACCTAGTGGATTGTTATTACAAACCCAGTGGCGATGGCAGCTTCAGTTATAAATTAGTATTTATCAGATAATGATACAGTCGCATTTGTATCAATGTAGCATTTTTGACACATCGAGTAATACTGTGGATCAGAACTCCAAAGTCAAGCAATGAAACCACCAAACGAAACTGTAATATTAACTTTGCTTCTCTCTCCATGGATGCTTTCTAACCTGCTGCATGCAAAGGCTGAATAGTGTGATAGATTGAAAACATTACCCTTGAAATTAAAAAAGAGAATAGCTTTATTTGTCACATGTACATTGAGTAAACAGTGGAACACTTCATTTTTGGATCAGATCAGATCAAATCAAATCAGCGAGGATTGTGCTGGGCTGCCCACAAGTGTCGCCACGCTTCTGGCACCAACCCAGCATGCGCGCAACTCACTAACCCTAACCGTACATCTTTGGAATGCTGGCGGAAACCCACACAGTGGTGGGGAGAACATACAATCTCCTTACAGACAGAGGTAGGAATCGAACCCCAATCACTGATCACTGCCTAAGTGATTGCACTAACCGCTACGCTTCCGTGCTGTCCTTGGTCAATGCTGAGTTTTGGCACCACGAATTGGGGTTGTCTTTAATCATTTGACCTATATGTTCTTGAATTTAGCTTCAATCTGATATATAGTTGTAGGTCACACTTGTACTTGTGCGTCAGATGGTTGAGCACTCAAGAATCACTCCAGAATAGGGGTTCCAAACATTTTTTACACCATGGACTAATATCATTAAGCAAAGAGTCTGTGGACCCCAAGTTGGGAAACCCTACTCCGGAAGACTTGAGCACAAACTTGCAGGCTGCCTGTCTGAGCTGTACTGTGGGAATCCCACATTACTGCAATTTAAGGTCTGACTTTGAGATGGGATATTAAAAGTGCATCCTGTGCCTCTCCTCTCAGGTGGATGCGAAATATGCTGCAGTAGTGTTTGAAGTTCAGAGGAGTGGACAATGTTTCTCACTCAACTTAAAGATAATTATCTGGTTGTCATCATTTGGTCCTGAGAGCTTACTATGCACAAACTTGCCAGTGGATAATATGCCCCTCACATCAAAAATACTTAATTGGCTGCAAAGTGCCTTTGGACAACATTAAATAGTGAAAGTACTTTAAAAATGGCCAGAATTGCTTCTTTTTTGTCTGCTGCCTTTTATGATCAATCTAGAGTTGATCAAAATAATGAATCTACAAATAGGCTGAAGCTGCCTGTTTCTGCCATGTGAAAGCAAAGAGCTGATTCCCTGTACTGAAACACCCACTGGGACGATACTGTTCTGGTAAACTTCTGAATCTGCTGTCAAGAGTTGGGGAAATAACCTCTTGCCTCTCCATGAACTGGTCAGCACTGCACTAAAGGCGTCAGTTTGATGAAGTTTTGAAAGTATGTGCCAAGACAAAATAATAAAGCCGTCAGTTTTTACCTTTCTTTAAACACCGTTCAGCTGAGTGGCTTGCTAAGCCATTTCAGAAGGACATTAAGAGTCAACCCATATTAGGTTGTCTTCTCCAAACCAGGTAACCATGGCAGAATCTTTCCCTAGACATCAACAAACCAGATAGGTTTTTAACAACAATTTGGTAGTTTCACATCACCAATACTAAAATGCTTTTTAATTGTGGGTTATTTGATTAATGAATATTCCCAATCCAAGGTATTGGGATTCAAATTCGTGCCACTGGATCAACAGGTGAGATTTTGGAATTCTTAGCTGGTAAAATACCACTGCTGTGCCCTGAAGGAGTGAATAGTTTCTGCATCAGTTGCAGGCAATGACCCAGACACAACTTGCATCCAAAACCGTGTGCATTTTGTAAAGGGTTTCCTTCCTCATGGGTTTCTGTTCCAAGTCACTTTTATTTCCTCAAGATCAACTGTACACCAGCTTTAATATGACTGTAAATGTTGCTCATAGATTTATTTAAAAATGGGAATCTGATGGACACAGTTGATGGAAAAATCAACCTCAACCCACTTGAGCTGATTGGACTTGTTTGAATTCACTGAAGATGACATTTCATTGATTTTTAAAAAATACCACAAACTCTCAAACTGTGCCTGTTAATTGTTCCTGAGCATAAAGACCTGGATGAATTTCTGGAATTCCCTTGAAGGCCCATGAGTGACTACAATAGGCAGATAATCTGATCAACCATTCCAATTGGTTCCCCCAACCCACTCTATCTCTTGCCTTAGTCACTGCACTGTAGACACTTTAATCCAATTTTTATAATGCTGTTCGTATTGTAAATTCATACTGATATTTATGCACATTTTATTCCATATCCATACTTCAACTTATAAGTTTTTTTTGTATAATTCTTTATAGTTATTGGATGTTGCACCAACACACCACAGCAAATTCTTAATACATGTAAATATATAGCGAATAAAATTGATCCTTGACTTATGATAACTTAGAAAACATTTTAAAGAGGGGACTCAAGGATAGGTTTTTCAAAGAGTTTGTATGAACAATGGACTGAATGTCCTCCCATGGTGTGCTTGTTTGCTTCATGGATAATTAAAGTATTGGTGACCCCCCCCCCCACCTTAGATTTGCACTTACAGAATTCACAAAACACTACCAAAAAATTAGATACAGAACAAAAGTCACTCTCTCAGAATTTATGTGGAAAATAGTAAATAGATGACACAATTTTTAAAACTTGTTTCTTGATATATGCACAGATGATGAAGCTAGCTTTGTATTATTGAAAATGGACCACTTTCTGGCAATGCAAATTTCCTGCAACACAGGTATCTGTACTTGACAACCAGTTCTTGGAAGATGGAAAGCACCTTTCCCTGGAATACTTCTTCAGTTGCCCAGAAGGTGGAAACAATGCTGTGTGGTTAGTTCAGTCAAACCTGCATTGAGATGGCTCCCCTCTCCTTGCTGGGCAGGGCAGTCAGATTTTCCAGAAGTAACATGCACAACACGCTGGAGGAACTCAGCAGGTTGGGCAGCATCAGTGGAAATGAACAGTCAACGTTTTGGTCCGAGACAAAATTCATTGCTTCCATGTTATGGACCTTCCTAGAATCATAGAAATCTACAGCACATTACAGGCCCTTTGGCCCACGATGTTGTACCAACCATGTAACCTACTCTGTAAGCTGCCTAGAATTACCCTACTACATAGCCCTCTATTTTTCTAAGCTTCCTGATTGTACAGTCCTAAAGACTTGAAATTGCAATGTGCTCAGGATTTGACTGAATGTTCACCAATGAGAGGGCAAATAACCAGTCCAATCTCCCGCACAGAAAGGCCTTTAGCAATGTACAGTGTCCAGACATTTTTGGAGGTAAGTATTAAGCATATGGGAGAGCTTTGAACTCCAGTATACAATGGTGAGAAGCAAGTCCTTTTTCTGAAATTATTAGCAGAAACTTCATTCCATACTGTTCCTCATTCTCAGAGGAATTTCATTAGCTAGAGAGTGGTGAATCTGTGGAATTCATTGCCACAGATGACTGTGGAGGCCAAGTCACTGGATATATTTAAAGTGAATGTTGATAATTTCTTGATTAGTAGTGGCATCAAAAGTTAAGGGGAGAAAGCAGGAAACTGGGGTTGAGAGGGAAAATAAATCAGCTACGATTGAATGACAGAGCAGACACAATGGGCTGAAAAGCCCAATTCTGTTCCCATGTTTATGGTCTTCAGTGGGGTCAAATACTGAATACCCCACATACTGAACTAACTTGGAGCTTTCAAAGACTGAATGCTGCTGAAATACAAAAAATATAGGAACTCCTCAGCAGGTTGGGCAACAATTATGTAGAGTGAAATTGAGTTAATGTTTTTGTTCAGTGACCTTTCATTAGAACTGCCCTGCTAACACACACATTGTTTTAGACATCCAAAAACAATTAAACTACTTTTGAAAACGATTGAAAACAAATAAAGATCTGAAACACAAATATTCAAAACACAAAGAATTTGAAATATTTTGCACACAAAAGGTATGCGTAAATGGCTAATAGAGCTGATGCCTCATAGCTCCAGAGACCTGGGTTCAATCCTGACCTCTGGCACTATCAGTGTGGAGTTTGTGGCCGTGTGGGTTTCCCCTGGGTGCTCCAGTTCCCTCCCACGTCTCATAGATGTGCCAGTTGGTGGATTAATTGACCACTGTAAATTCACTAGCAAAAGTGATAATGGAAACGATCTTAGAGTACTTGGTTAGCATGGAAGAGTTGGGCTGAAGGGCTTGTTTCCATGCCGTATTGCTCCAAGAGTTGATGGGATTGTGTGGAAGAAAACAAGGTAGCAGGAGTACAGGGAAATGGGGAATGGAGAGTAGAACTCATGGAGTTCTCCTGCTTGCATGGATCTGGGGAGCTGAATGGCCTTCTGTATTGTAGAAAATAGAAGGTAATATTAAAAAACTGCTCAAACTGGTATAAGAGTGTATTTTCTGGATATTCTTTGGAAGGGGCAGTTAAAAGGGGAATGCTTTTTTTGTTATTCAATATTCAGGATTTGAGTATTGCTGACAGGATCTATCCTTAATTTCCCTTGAGAAGGTGGGAAATGAGCTGCCCTCTTGAATGACTGCAGTCCTTCTTTCTGATGCAGGATTTCCCACAGTGCTGTTGGGAAGGGAGTTCTAGAATTTAGACCCAGTGATGATGAAGGAATGGTGTGTTCCTTGTGGTAGAAGTTACAGGTTTGGGAGGTGCTCTTTGAGTAGCCTGGGTGAGTAACTGCAGTGCATTCTGTAGATTGTGCACACTGTGTGCTAGCGGTGGAGGGAGCGTTTAGTGTTGTGGATGGGGTATCAGTCAGGTGGGCTGCTTTGTCCCGAATGATGTCAAGCTTCAGTGTTGAAGCTGCACTCATCCAGAGCAGTGCGGAGTGTTCCATCATACTCCTGAATTCAGAATCAGGTTTGATATTACTGGCATATGTTGTGAGGTTTGTTGTTATGTGGTAGCAGTACATTGCAATACATACAGGTTTCCCCCGCTATCCGAAGGTAGAGAGTTCCTATGAAATGGTTCGTAAGCCAGAATGTTGTAAAGTGAATAAGTAATTACCATTTATTAATATGGGAAAAATTTTTGAGCGTACTCAGACGCAAAAAAACCCCACAAAATCATGCTAAATAACACACAAAACTTAAAATAACAGTAACATATAGTAAAAGCAAGAATGATATGATAAATACACAGCCTATATAAAGTAGAAATACTTTTCTGCAGCACTGTCTAGCGCAGCGAAAATCTCACGGCAGCACTCTCGGCAGAAACACTCTCTCCAGTAACCTTTAAGCTATGAAGCTGCCAAATCATACCAAATAACAAACAAAAATACACAGCCTATATAAAGTAGAAATAATGTATGTACAGTGTAGTTTCACTTACCGGAATCGGGAAGACTCCAATAAATTGCAGTTTCGCCACAGTTAAACACTTATACGAATAACCACCTTCTGTAATTATCTTCTTCAGTTCTGCTGGGAACTTTTCGGCAGCTTCAGTGCCAAAGCACTCTCTCCGATAAACGTTAAACTATGAAGCTGCCCTCGCCTCAGAAACCGATCAAACCACCCATGACTACCTTTAAATTCCACTTTCGCAACACTTACATCACCATCGTCCAGTGCTTTCTGTTTCAGCTTATTAAAAAGACTGATTTCTCCTTAAGTATAAGGAAACTTAATGGAACAACATGCTTTGTACACCCATCAATCCACTCAAGCAATAGACTTTCCATTTTATCCATTATTGGATGCCGACTAAGAGAGACCACTTTGCTACGAGCAGAACCAACAGTAACATCGGCAGCTTTCAAAATTCTTTCTCTCTGCGTATGAATAGTGCAAATGGTGGATGCAGGCAAGTTCAACGCGCGGACAATGTCCTTACTTCGTTCACCATGATCGAAACGCTTAATTGTCTAGTTTTACGCTAAGTGTAACATCCTTATGAGCTCTTTTAGGCTTTTCCAATACCTTAGAACTCATCTTGCTAACGGATGCACAAAATAAATCGAGAAAAGCACGTGTTTAAGCAATGGTGGCTAGAATGCAGTTGCAGGGGAGGAGCTTGGCTGCTCGGGGTGTGCGCTGCCTTTTCTCATAACAGTGAAAACACCTTCTGTTAGCGAAAACAGGTAACTAATATAGGCCTTTTGTAATAGCAAGGTGTCGTAAAGTGAACATTCGGAAAACGGGGACCACCTGTAATAAAAACTGCAAATTACTGTAAGAAATATATTTAAAAAGTTAAATTACATAAGGAGTGCAAAAGAGGAAAAAAAAGTAGTGAGGTAGTGTTCATGGGTTCGTTATCCATTCAGAAATTTGGCAGAGGGGAAGAAGCTGTTCCTGAATCATTGAGTGTTGCCTTCAGGCTCCTGTACCTCCTTCCTTGATGGTAGGAATGAGAAGAGGGCATGCTCTGGGTGATGGGGGTCCTTAATGATGGATGTTGTCTTTTAGAAGCATCGCCTTTTGAAGGTGTCCTGGATGCTGGGAAGACTGGTCCCCATGATGGAGCTGACTGAGTTTACAACTTTCTGCAGCTTATTTCGATCCTGTGCAGTGTCCCCACCCCCATACCAGACGGTGATGCAGTCAGTTAGAGTGCTCTCCATGTGGAAATTTGCGAGTGTCTTTGGTGACATAGGAAATCTCCTCAAACTCCTATTGAAATATAGTTACAGTCATGCCTTCTTTGTAACTGCATCCATATGACAGGCTCAGGATAGATCCTCAGATGTTGACATTCTTTCCACTCCTGATTCCTCGATGAGGACTGGTGTGTGTTCCCTCGTCTTACCTTTTCTGAAATCCACAATCGTTTCTTTGCCTTGTAGATGGTAGAAAGGTTTTGGGGTGTCAGGAGGTGAATCACCTAGCCTCTGACCTGCCCTTTGTAGCCAGAGTATTTATGTGGCTGATTCAGCTGAGTTTCTGAACAATGGTGAACCTCCGGAGTACTGATGGTGGAGGACACAGCAAGGGTAAAGCCATTGAATTTCCAAGTTAGGTGGCCAGATTCTACCTTGTAGATGTTCATCACCTCTGCTACTTTTGTGACATTAATGTTATTTACCGCTAATCAGCCTGAAGGTTGTCTTGGTCTTGCTGCATGCAGACATGGTCTGCTTCATTTACTGAGGAGCTGTGAATGGAGTTGAATATTGTGCAATGATTAGTGAAGGAATGTCACTGATGAAACAATGAAAATGGTTGTGTTGTTTCCTTGAGGAACTCTTGCAGTGATGTCCTAGGACTGGGGTGACAGACCTCCAACAAGCACAGCTATTGTGCTTTGTACAAAGTATGGCTCCAGACACTGGAGTGTTTTCTGCTTGATGCCCATTGTCTTCTGTTTAATCAGGGCTCATTGATTCCTTGATTTCACCTGGACTAAGGCTGTGATGAGGCCTGGAACCAGATTGCCCGGGCAAAACACAAACTGGGCATCAAGTGGGTTATTGGAGAGTAAGCACAAGGGATTCTGCAGATGCTGGAAATCCAGAGCAATACACACAAAATGCTGGAGGAACTCAGCAGGTCAGGCAGCATCAACGGAAATGAATAAACAGTTGATGTTTCAGGCCAGGTCCCTTCATCGGGACCAGAATGGAAAGGGGAAGATGCCAGAATAAGAAGACGAGGGAGGGGAAGGAGAACAAGCTAGAAGGTGATGGTGAAGCTAAGTATATGGGGGAGGGGATGAAGTAAGAAGCTGAGAGGTGATAGGTGGGAAAGGTAAAGGGCTGGAGAAGAAGGGATCTGATGGGGGAGAGGAGTGGAGAAAGGGAAGGATGAGGCGCACCACAGAGAAGTGATATGCAGATGAGAAGAGGTACAAGGCCAGCTTGGGGAATTGAGGAAGAGAGAAGGGGAAAGAGGGAAAAATTACTGGAAGTTAGACTGGTTTCTGTGCCAGTGGGAATCTCAGGAAAGAGCTGAGGTGGGCCATCTGCTCAGCACTTCTGACTGCAAACGGCTGTAAATCTTTCAGTCCCGTCTCCAAGAAGTGTGGAGGAAGAAAGGGACCTTGGAATGTATGTGTATAGGTTCTCAAGGTTGCCGATCAGATCATTTGGGTAGTTAAGGGGATATGGGATGCTTTTCTTTTTTAGCTGAGACATGGAACTTAAGAGCAAGGAAGTTATGCTTTCACAGTATGCAATGCTAGTCGGGCCACACCTTGACTATTACATGCACTTCTGGTTACTACATTACAGGGAAGCCATGACTGCACTAGAGAGGGTGCTGAGGAGATTCATGGGGATGCTTCTTTTTTTGGAACAGATGCTGATGGGAGACTTAATTGAGATGTTTAAAATTGAAGGGACAGGGTAGAGTAAACAGAAAACACTTACTTCACTTATGAGAGGGGTCAAAATCCAAGGCATGTGGATGGATGGAAGTTCAGTAGGTAGAATTCTTGCCTGTAATGTTCCTCCTTATTTACCAGTGCTTTTGCTGTGTCTGTGCTGGATCACGGGGTACCCTATTGCCTTTAAGATGGAAGCTAAAGGATTCAAATGCCCCATCAGGGAATTGAGGACTGAAGTCTAGTCCAAAATGTTATTTGGCAACATTCTTAACTATTTAACTATAATTTTGATTGTTTTGAGTGCCACATATGATTTAACATGTGAGGAAGGAACAGAGATTATAATTTGGTGGTTATGGGATTTAAAAAAATGTATCATTTTGGGAAAACTATTGTTTTCATTATCAATTTGTCTTTGAGAGAAGATGCATGACATCTTTTGACTTTAGATGCAGCCTTTTTAAGTTTTACTGAGACATTTAACTTAAAGGATTCATGATTCTACTGGAGTAGGCATATGCTTAGCTGTTGCCACTGGCAATTGCCAAATGTTGACATTAATTCCGCTGAGATCTTTGCAATGCCAAAGTGTCATTCTTGGGTGCAGTCTGCAGATGGAAACTTAAACATGTTTGACTAAGTCATAAACAGGTGCTTTTGTAAAGTTTGAGACTACACTTGGCTGTGGATGTGTGAGAAAAGCAAATGGTCTGTTTAAGATTAAGGAATTTCAATCTTGCAATTTCCTCGCTGTATGAAAATTGATGCACTGATTTCATTGTCTCTGTAAAGGAGTTAACATTTTTGACTGTTCTTAGATTGACTTCATTACCTTCTGTCAGTATTTTATCTACTAAAATGCTGCAGATTAAAAATTCCATGGACCTTCAGAAGCAAGTTCCACCCCATCCTCAGCCAGTGAATTATGTGTGGAGATGCTTGCCAGAAAGCAGTAAGGACCAAGGAATGAATTTTATATCCTCTTGTACTCAAACAAATGCAGATCCCTGGTGAGATGAACCAAACACAAGGAAATCTGCAGATGCTGGAAATTCAAGCAACACACATCAAAGTAGCTGGTGAACGCAGCAGGCCAGGCAGCATCTCTAGGAAGAGGTACAGTTGACGTTTCAGGCCGAGACCCTTCGTCAGGACTAACTGAGGAAGAGTTCGTATGAGATTTGAAAGGGGGAGGGGGAGATCCAAAATGATAGAAGACAGGAGGGGGAGGGATGGAGCCAAGAGCTGGGCAGGTGATTGGCAAAAGGGATATGAGAGAATCATGGGACAGGAGGCCTAGCGGGGAGGGGGGGAAAAAACCCAGAGGATGGGCAAGGGGTATAGTCAGAGGGACAGAGGGAGAAAAAGGAGAGAGAGAGAGAGAGAGAGAGAAAGAATGTGTGTAGATAAATAAAGCCCTTCCAGGTGAGGCGACACTTCACCTGTGAGTCGGCTGGGGTGATATACTGCGTCCGGTGCTCCCGATGCGGCCTTCTATATATTGGCGAGACCCTACGCAGACTGGGAGATTGTTTTGCTGAACACCTACGCTCTGTCTGTCAGAGAAAGCAGGATTTCCCAGTGGCCACACATTTTAATTCCACATCCCATTCCCATTCTGACATGTCTATCCACGGCCTCCTCTACTGTAAAGATGAAGCCACACTCAGGTTGGAGGAACAACACGTTGTATTCCGTCTGGGTAGCCTCCAACCTGATGGCATGAACATTGACTTCTCTAACTTCCACTAATGCCCCACCTCCCCCTCGTACCCCATCCATTATTTATATACACACATTCTTTCTCTCACTCTCCTTTTTTCTCCCTCTGTCCCTCTGACTATACCCCTCGCCCATCCTCTGGGTTTTTACCCCCTCCCCCTTTTCCTTCTCCCCGGGCCTCCTGTCCCATGATCCTCTCATATCCATTTTGCCAATCACCTGTCCAGCTCTTGGCTCCATCCCTCCCCCTCCTGTCTTCTCCTACCATTTTGGATCTCCCCCTCCCCCCCCCACTTTCAAATCCCTTACTAACCTTCCTTCAGTTAGTCCTGACGAAGGATCTCGGCCTGAAACGTTGACTGTACCTCTTCCTATAGATGCTGCCTGGCCTGCTGCGTTCACCAGCAACTTTGATGTGTGTTGCTTGAGATGAACTAAACTAGGTCAGACCACAGATCTACCTTGCTGATGTCCATGTCTCAGCTGCTTCTTGGATAATGTCACAGAACTGAGCTTAAATCTCAGCAGTTAGGGTGAGAGGATTAGTGGTTAGTATGTTAGTTGTGCAAAAGGGGTTGCTGTCAGAGTGATTCATGCATGTATCGTGACAAAGCTGGACCCAATGTACAAAACTACTTGCATTTAATGGTACAGGACAACATTCAAATTCAGTAGACATCTAAAATTCATTGGTTTGTAAGTTTTTCATTGACAATCTCAACGGTTTAATTGAACAGAACACTGCAAATCGGGTAAGGATTAGTTCCCTTAACCAAAATCACTAAGATAGATTTTCTTGTCATTATCTTGTTTGTAGGAGCTTGCTAGGCACAAATTAGCATTTTCCTTCAGAATCCACTTCATTAGCAGCAAAGTATGGAATTCTGTGGTGTATGATTCACTTCCTAACTCTACAAAGCCTGTCCATCATCAACAAGACTCAAGTCCGGAGTGTGATGGGGCACTTGCCTGGATGAGAGCAGCTTCAACAACACTTAAGAAGCTCAAAATCACACAGGACATAGCAGCCGATTTGATAGGCACCCCATTCACAGCCATTCACTCACCCCAGCACCAGTAGCAGATGTTTGTCCCAGCTACAGGACGCACTGCAACAACTCACTAAGGCTACTGAAATGCACCTTCCACACCTACCAGCTAGAAGGACAAGGGCAACAAAAACAAGGGGGAGTCCACCACCTAGATGTTGCCCTCCAAGTCACACACCATCCTGACTTGGAAATATTTCACCGTTCCTTCATCATTGTCACTGGGTCAAAATCCTGGAACTCTCCCCTTAATAGCATTGTGGGCCTAACCATACCTTAGGGACTGCAGCAGTGCAGGAAGGCAGCTCACCATCACCTTCTCAGGGGCATCCAGGGATATGCACTCAGTGCTGGCTCAGCCTGTGAAGTTCACATCTCCTGAATGAGCATTAAAAAATATTGTGACAGTGGCTACAGAAATGCAAACATTGCATTCTTGCGAAGGCAGCCAGACTGAAGTTGTTGAACAGGTGGAGCTGTGATTCTATGGCTAGATTAGAGTTGCTTAACCTAGAGATTACAGTGTGCCTGTTAGAATTGTGCAGCAACAGGGCTCCAGCAACTGAGTCTTGCACTCTTTTGTAGGAAAATCTTTCACCAGTCTCCCTTCCACAAACTCAGGCTTGAAAGTTTGGCTGTTAAGTGGGGTACAGTCCGGTTCAAGAGCTAGAGACTGGCAGTTGGTGCTTTGGGGGTTGGGGAAAGAAAGGAGAGCAGGAGACCATTGTGCTTTTGGGAACATTCAGGGTGGAAAATAGAGGTTTGGAGCTCTGACTCTGTGGCCAGATTGGAATCAACAACATACTTTGATGTAAGGGAGGAATAGGGAGTTGAGAGATGCCTTAGATGAGGTTGAATGAGTGGGAAAGAGATAATTGGATGCCAAGATATTGTTGATTATGTGGGTGGCAGAGTGCTCCTAGTTAGGGTTGCGGAAGTCAGGCCACATTCAGCCCAACTATGGGAGTCCTGGCATAGTCTGATCCTAGATTTTCCGTTTGTTCAGAAAGAATGTTCCAGACGGAATGCTATCATCTTGTATGCCCCAATGCAGAAATTATGACAAGGGTGTAACTATAAATAATGACTGAAGGTGTCCAGTGGAATTTTCTAGGTGATGCAAATAGTCGTTATTTTGTTTTCTTCCTGAAAAAATAGAATCAATTTTCACATGCAAAACAACATGGAAAAACAGCACTATGTGGTTGAATTTCTGTGCATTAACTCCTGCTTTGTAAAAACTGAGGGCTAATTACCCCTATGTGAACAATATATTTCCCCTTCATTATGCTGCCAGAGGCTTTTTTTTCTCAGAAGGGACCCTGTGAATTTTGCCAGTTTTTTTTCTACCATTGGTGGAACTCCTCTGCAGCCTGTCAGTGCCAGTTCAGTGTTCAGCAAGCATGAATCGGATCACTGCCATTTTGCTCGTTAGTCATGACTTTCTGAGACATTGTTGCCTGCACCTTGTTCTTCCAGAATTAGCTGTCTCCAACTTACTCCCCTCATGTCCATTCCTGCCCATCTCCTTCAAATAAAAAATGACAAATAAACGTGAAAATAAAGTCCTTGCAGTTAATACTAATCTTTTTTATCTAATCAGGATTCAAGAGTTCAACGTAAACTTATTATCAGTGTACATATATGTCACCATATACAACCCTGAGCTTCATTTTCTTGTGGACATATTCAATAGATCTATAGAATAATAACCAGAACAGAATCAGTGCATTCAACAAACTACAAATACAAAAAGAAAGAAATAATAATAATAATCAATAAAATATCAAGAACATGAGATGAAGAGTCCTTGAAAGTGAGTCCATAGGTTGTGGGAACATTTCAGTGATGGGGCAAGTGAAGTTGAGTGAAGTTATCCATTCTGGTTCAAGAGCCTGTATGGTTGAGGGGTAATAACTGTTCCTGAACCTGGTGGTGCGAGTCCTGAGGCTCCTGTACCTCCTTCCTGATGGCAGCAGTGAGAAGAGAACATGTGGCGGATGGGGGGGGAGAGAGGAGGCCCTGATGATGGATGCTGCTTTCCTGCGACGGTGTTTCATGTAGATGTGCTGAATGGTGGGGAAGTCTTTACCTGTGATGGACTGGGCTGTATCCACTACTTTTTGTAGGATTTTCCATTTAAGGGCATTGGTGTTAGTTCCTTGTGTTGTTAATCTAATAGTTAATGAGTTTAATGTTTTAGTTCCTGATTAAATGTTTCAAATGGACACACAACAGGAACGTGTTTCTCTCCCATTGAGGAAATACTCCACTCTGTATATCCTAACTCTCACCAAGTCCCATGCATCCATCAGCCTTTTGCTGTCTCACCTACAATGCCTTCCAACTGAGCAAACCCTCAATTATTAAAACTTTTTTCTTTATTTTCAAATCCCTCTGTGGTTTTGCCTTCTATCTCTGAAATGTCCTCTAGCTCGATAATCCTCACGATCTCTTTCCCCATTTGAGATGTCTCCTTTTCTCATGAATCAGAGAGGACATCCAGGAGCCTGAAGACACACATTCAACATTTTAGCAACTGTTCTTCCCTTCCGCCATCAGATTTCTGAACAGATAATGAACCACGAATGCTACCTCACTATTTTTGCACTGCTTATTTAATTTTTTATATATATTTCTATATTATAATTTATAGTAAGTTCTTATGTATTGCACTCTGTTGCCACAAAACAATAAAGTTCATGACATATGTTAGTGATAATGTACCTGATTCTGAGTTGCTCCCTAAATATCCCTTCATGACTGCTCAAACCCTACTCTAAGTTGTCTTTCCTGACGTCCTCCTTATATGGCTCAAATAAAATTATATGTAATGATCTGTGAGGAGACATGGAGCATTTTATGATGTTGTATGCAAAATGGTATAGAAATACAATCTGTTGTATAATAGAGACAGTAGAAAAAACATGGAGTCGCTGCTGCTTATATCATAAACTCAGGTCTAGCTTATCATTAATGACTCATACAGAAATGAAATAAGTCATCATCCCACTGAAAATGATTCAGTTTCATTGAGGGTTCATCTTGTAATGTAGCACACATCATTTGATGGGGGAGGGTGTCATTCCACGACACCCAACCCCTGCCCTGCCACCAGGATAAATATTTTTATCTCCTAGCTTCTCTGCCTTCCCAATTGGTCCCATTTTCACCCTTTCTCTTCTGAAAGCTTTGGCTAAGGTTACTCACCCAAGGGCCAATCATCATGAGATACCACTGACAATTAATGCCAACTGGTTATTCACTTGTGCAATGTGCCTCAGTTCAGCCTCGATCCATCCTGTTGCTATAAACCCACTTTGTAGTAGGAGCTACTGGAATTGCTTTGCCAGTCCCGACAGGGATACCAAAGCACATAGCATAGTAAGGTTCTAATCAACTCCTCGATCCTCTACCACCAAGCAATGGGGCCATGGCTCATCTGATCCTAACCACATCCACCTGCACCTCCATATCCCTTAACGTGAGATGAAAAGTGGGCTAAATTGTTAACTGGTCATTTCCCTCCACAAATGCTGCCTGGCCCACTGATTCTCCACTATCTTGATTTTTGGCTCCGGATTTCAACATTTTTAGTTTCTTGTGTCTCATAACACTGCTACAATTTATCAGTCTTTGTTATTAACTGAATGAGTTCCATACTTGCCTTTGAAGTGTTTCCTCATTTCTTTCCTGATTGCCTCTCCCTGATTTTAAGGTATTGAGTCATGATCCTAGATTCCACTAAAGCTAAAATACTTTCTCTCAAACTAGTCCTTTAAAAATCCTAAACTTGTCAATCAAATCACTCCTTTAACCTACTCTTGTTCAGGAATTAGGGAAACAGTTTATGTAATTTCTCCTTTTATAATCCAACCCTTCAATTACTGGCAAAGTTCTTTTCAATCTGCGATCCCTCTGTGTGGTTATATTCTCCCTGAGGAGCAGCATTAAAAATGGTACAGAATACCTCAAATGTAGCTTGACGTTCTCACCTTTCCATTACAGACCCCTGGATAGAAAGGCAGAGATCCCATTATCTTTATTTAGATTGTTTTTTCTGATGTTTAATGAATTTTGTACATGTACTGCTGAGCGGATCCTGACCCGGATCTGGACCGTACCCTCCAAATATCCGTACCTGCCTCTCGGTTTTTTTTTGCACTACCTTACTTCCCATTTTTCTATTTTCTATTTATGATTTATAATTTAAAATTTTAATATTTACTAATTTTAACTATTTTTAATATTTGTAATCCTGGGAGTGGGAAGTGCAGAATCAAATATCACTGTGATGATTGTATGTTCTAGTACCAATTGTTTGGCGACAATAAAGTATAAAGTACTCATCCTTTGCTTTGGACCTTGGCTGTTTCTAATCTTTTGGAATGTCAGGAACAGCCACAGCAGCTCTTTGCACCGCCATTTGTGTGAAGGCTTCCTTCCTGACCTCATCCAGAAAAGCTCAAGATTAATTTTTACTTATGCAAATCTCCCATGCTCCTTTAATGGATATTATTGAAATTAATAGAACATAGAATAGGCTGTTCAGCCCACAATACTGTGTCAACCTTTTAACCTACTCCAAGATCAATCTAACCCTTCCTTTCTACATAACCCTCCATTTTTTTCAATCATCCATGCATCTATCTAAGAGTTTCTTAAATTCCCCTAATGTATCTGTCTCTACCAGCACTCCAGTAGAGCATGCACCCATCATTCTATGTTTTAAAAAAAAAACTAACTTCTGGCATCTCCATTGTAGTTTCCTCCAATCATCTTAAAATTATGCATCCTCATATTAGCCATCTTCACCCTGGGAGAAAGTCTCTGGCTATTGACTTGAACTATGCCTTTTATCATCTTGTACACCTCTATCAAGTCTCATCTTCCTTTGCTCCGAAGAGCAAAGCCCTAGCTTACTCAACGTATCCTCATAAGATATGCTCTCCAATCCAGGAAGTATCCTGGTAAATCTCCTCTCCACCATCTCAAAAACTTCCACATCCTTCCAACCCAATGAACCTATCAATTTTTCTTGATATTCTTTTAAATGTAAGGTGGACAATAGTGGCCCTTCTGAGAGGATGGTCCTCCAGTGCCCAAGTTGTTGAGGTTACCATCTGGTTTAAACACAGTTATCCAGACAGATTGCTCCAGTCATGGTCCTTGGATTATTTTGAGTTTGAGTTTAGCCCATGTGTCATGCAATTAACATAGCAAGATCCCTCAAATAGCAATGTGATCTTGAGTAGAAAGTAATTTCTGTGTTGTGAGTAAAGGTTAGATTTTACTCCCAGATACTGGGGAAAATTCCACAACTTCTCTGCATAAGTGTAATGAAATCTTTCATACTCACTAGAGAGAGGATCTCAATTTAGTGTCCCATCTAAGAATGGCACCACTGGCAGTGAAACAGTTCCTCATTAATGGACTCAAAAAATGTGCCAATGTTTTTGCGGTTAAGCCTCCAGAGTGGAACTTGAAGCCATAACCTTTTCGGAGGTAGGTATTTTGTCCCGATTATGCCACAACTGACATCATCAAGGTATTGAATTCTATTGATGGTTTGAATTTTGATAGATTATGGCCTGGCAAGGATGAAAAGCCTTCCTTCTGGCACTTGATGAGGTGGACTTACTGGGGGAAGGGGGAAAACACAGAAACCAAACTGGACGAAGTACTGGAGACCCAGAAGACTGCAGATGCTGGAACCTGGGGCAACTCAGGAAGTCGGGCAGCATTTATAGAGGGAAATGGACAGGTGACATATTGGGTTCTGACCCTTCATCTTGGCAACTAAAGTTTCTCAGGAAGTGACTCTGCCTGTCACTTAGAGTTCTAAATGGAGTGGATACCTAATTTCATACAACATGCCGAAATGTCCACCACAAAGGGGCTATACCTGCACAGTTCCATGAGACTGAGAAACATGGCACTTTTCTACCTTTGGAGTCAGAGTCTACTATGATGATTAAACAGTCACACTCCCTCCCCCGAGCCCCTTGCGTGAGTGACACACCATGACTGTGGAGGATGCTAGCAATCGCCAAGACCTCTGATCCCAAACAAGTGATTTCTACCACAAAGAAGGATGAGGGCCGCTGCTATGTGGGCATAGGCTCTCCTCTAATTCCGTTGCTCTGAAATACATTGGTGTTGCTTCTTCACTGTTCCATTTCAGAATCAGAATCGGGTTTAATTTTGCTGTCATACGTTATGAAATAAGTTGTTATGTGGCAGCAGTACATTGCAAAACATACTAAAAACTGTAAATTACAGTAAGTATATATATTTTTTAAAAAGTTAAAATGCAAAAAGAGGGGGAAAATATTGAGTTAGTGTTCATGGGTTCAATATCCATTCAGAAATCTGATCGCTGAGGGGAAGAAGCTGTTCCTGAATTATTGAGTGCATGCCTTCAGGCTCCTGTACCTGCTTCCTGATGATAGCAATGAGAAGAGGGCATGTCCTGGGTGATGGGGGTCCTTAGTGATAGATGCCACCTTTTTGAGGCATCACTTCTTAAACATGTCCTTGATGCTGGAGGGGCTAGTGCCCTTGATGGAGTAGACTGAGTTTACAACTTTCTGCAGCTTATTTTAATCTTGTGCAGTGATTTCTTCCCCCCTGCCCCCCAATACCAGACAGTGATGCAGCCAGTTAGAATGCTCTCTGTGATACATCTGTATATATGTGTGTCTTTGGTGATGTACCAAATCTTCTCAAACTCTGAATGAAATATGGCCACTGTTGTGATTTCTTTGTAACTGCATCAATCTGTTGGGCCCAGGATAGATCCTCAAAGATATTGACACCAAGGAACTTGAAATTGCTCACTCTTTCCACTTCTGATCCCTCAATAAGTACTGGTGTTTGTTCCCTCAACTTACTCTTTCCGAAGTCCACAACCAATTCTCATCCATGCTGAACCATTTAAACTGCCTACTCCTATCAACTTGAGCCTGGACTAGAGCCCTACATACCCTTGCTATCCATGTATCTATCAAAAGTTCTCTTAAATTTTGAAATAGTGCTTACATGCACCACTTGCACTGGCAGCTCATTTCACACTCTCACAACCCTCTGAGTGAAGCTTTCTCTCATGTTCCCCTTAAACTTTTTACCTTTCACCCTTAAACCCATGACCTCCAGTTGCAGTCCTAAACAACCTCAGTGGTTTTAGCCTGCCTGCATTTACCCGATCTATATCACAATCAAATCTCTCCTCAATCTTACATGTTCCAAGGAATAAATTCCTAACCAATTCAATTTTTCCTTATAACTCAGGACCTTCAGACCTGGCAATATCCTTGTAAATTTTCTCTGTGCTCTTTCAACATTATTTACATTTTCCCTGTAGGTATGTGACCAAAACTACACACAATACTCAAAATTAGGCCTCACCAACGTCTTATACAACTTCAACATCTCAGCTCCTATGCTCAAAGCTTTCTTTATGCAATATCTACCTGTGATGACACTTTTAATGAATTATGGACCTGTATTCCCAAATCCCTGTGTCCTACGGCACTCCTCAGTGCCCTACCATTCACTATGTAAGCCCTACCCTGACTGGCCCTACCAAAGTGTCACACCTTGCACTTGTCTGCATTAAATTCCATCTGCCATTTTCAGCCCATTTTCCCAGCTGGTCCAGATCCCACTGCAAGCCATGTTAGTCTTCTTCACTGTCCACTACACCCCCAAACTTGGTGTCATCCACATATTTGCTGATCCAGTTAACCACATTATCATCCAAATCATTGATATAGATGACAAACAACAACAGACCCTGCACTCATTCCTGCAGGACTCCACTAGTCACAGACCTCCAGTTAGAGAGGCAACTATATACTCTGTGTCATCTCCTGAGTAAATACAGATGCAAAAAAAATCCATTTATATCTTCCCATCTCTTTTGATTACCATTGTGATGTTCCGGAGGACTAACTTTGTTCCCTGCAATCCTTTTGCTCTTAACATATCTGTAGAATCACTTGGGATTCTCCTTCACCTTGTCTGCTCGGGCAAAGTCATGACTTCTTATTGACTTCCTGATTTCTTTCTTAAGTGTTCGCTTGCATTTTTTCGTACTCCATAAGCACCCCATTTGTTCCTACCTGCGTTTACCTGCTATGGACCTCTTTATTTTACTTAACCAGGGCCACAAGATCTCTTAAAAACCAAGGTTCCCTAAACATATTACCTTTACCTTTTATTCTGACAGGCACATATAAACTTTGTACTTTCAAACTTTCACTTTTGAAGGTCTCCTACTTGCATAGTACACCTTTGCCAGAAAACAGCCTGTCCCAATCCACACTTGCCAGATCCTTTCTGATACCATCAAAATTAGCCTTTCTCCAATTTAGAATCTCAACCTGCAGATCAGATCTATCTTTTTCCATATTTACTTTGAAACTAATGGCATTATGATCACTGGATGCAAAGTGTTCCCCAACACAAACTTCTGTCACAACCTTGTGTTATTCCCTAATAGCAGATTAAGTATCACACACTCCCTCATTGGGACTTCTATGTACTGATTAAGGAAACTTTCCCAGACACATTTGACAAACTCTATCGTATCTTGCCATTTTATAGTATTGGAGTTCCATTCAATATGTGGAAGGTTAAAAATCATCTACTGTAACAACCTTATGTTTCTTGCAACAATCTGATCTCTGTACGTATTTGTTCCTCTAAATCCTGTGGACTGTTGGGTGGTCTATAATGTAGCCCCATTAATGTGGTCATGCTTTTCTTATTCCTCACTTCTATTCATAAAGCCTCACAGGACGAGCTCTCCAGTCTGTCTTGACTGAGTACCTGCTGTGACATTTTCCCCGACTAGTAACACCATGCTTGCCCCTTCAATTCCTCCCCCTCTATTCTGTCTAAAGCAACGGATGCGACAGAGCGGGAGAGATTAATCTTTGAACTGTGCCTAGCCACACAGTCACGGGTGTAGAGGGTGTAGAGGGAGTAGAGCAGTGGGCTCAGCACACATCCTTGAGGTGTGCCAGTGCTGATTATCAGGGAGGTGAAGATTTTATTTCCAATCTGCAAAGTCTGGTCTTCCCATGTGGAAGTTGAGGATCCAGTTGCAAAGGGAGGTACAGAGGCCCAGATTTTGGAGCTTTCTATGATTGTGTTAAATGCTGAGCTGCTATCAACAAACAGCAGCCTAACTTAAGTATTAGTATTGTCCAGGTAATCCAAGGCCATGTGAAGAGCCAATGAGATCACATCCACTGTAGACCTGCTGTGGTTATAGGCAAACTGCAGTGGGTCTAGGTCCTTGTATAGGACGGAGTTGATTCTAGCCATAACAACCTCTCAAAGTACTTTATCACCATAAAACTGAGTGCTACTGGATAATAGTCGTTGAGGCAACTCACCCTGCTTTTCTTGGACACTGGTCTGATTGTTGCCTTTTTGAAGCAGGTGGGAACTTCTGACTGTAGCAATGAGAGATTGAAAATGTCTCTGAAGTGTCTCCAGTTGGTTGGCACAAGTTTTCAGTGCCCACCTAGCTACACAATCAGGGCCTGATACCTTGTGAGGGTTCACCCTCATGAAAGATGTTCTGACATTGGCCTCCAAAACTGAGATCACAGGGTCACCAGATGCTGCAGGGATTTGCACAGGTTTAATTTTATTTTCTCTTTCAAAGTGTGCATTGAGCTCACCTGGGAGTGAAGCATCAGTGCTATTTGTGATGTTAGGTTTCACTTTGTAGGAAGTAATGGCCTGCAAACCCTGCTAGAATTCACATGCATCCGATTCTGCCTCTAACCTTAATAAATAAGACCATAAAACATAGGGGCAGGATCAGGCCATTTGGCCTATCAAGTCTGCTCTGCTATTGAATCGTGGCTAATTTATTTTCCATCTCAATCCCATTGTCTTGCATTTTCCCTGTAGCCGTTGACGCCCTGGCTAATCAAGAACCTATTAACCTCCATTTTAAATATACCCAATGACTTGGCCTCCACAGCCATCTGTGGCAAAGAATTCCACAGATTCTCCACCCTCTGTCTAAAGAAATTCCAACTCATCTCTGTTCTAAAGGGACGTCCTTCTATTTTGAGGCTGTGCCCTGTGGTCCTTGACTCCCCAACCATAAGAACATCTTCCCCAGATCCACTTTATCTAGGCCTTTCAATTTTCAGTAGATTTCAATGAGATCCCCCTCATTCTTCTAAACTCCAGTGAGTACAGGCCCAGAGCCATCAAATGCTGCTCATACATGAGCCCTTTCATTCCCAGGATCATTTTTGTGAACCACCTCTGGACCATCTCTAATGCCAGCACATTCTTCCTTAGATAAGGGGCCCAAAACTGCTCATAATACTCAAAGTTTGCTCTTATCTTCTTTGCCTTATAAGGTCTCAGTATTACATCCTTGCTTTTATAATCCAGTCCTCTTGAACGCTAACATTGCATTTGCCTTCCTTACCATCAAATTTACTCGCAAGTTAACCTTTAGGGAATCATGCAGAAGGACTCCCAAGTCCCTTTGCACCTCTGATTTCTAAATTTGCTCCCCATTTAGAAAATAGTCTATGCCTTTCTTTCTTCTACCAAAATGCATGACTATACACGTCCCAACACTGTATTCCATCTGCCACTTCTTTGTCCATTCTCTTAATCTGTCTTCTGCCACTTCTTTGTCCATTCTCTAAGTTCTGCAGATATTCCATCATCAAAATCATTGACATATTACGTAAAAAGGGGTCCCAACTCTGACCCCTGTAGAACACCCCTGTCACTGGCAGCCAACCAGAAAAAGCTCCCTTTATTCCCATTCTTTGCCTTCTGTCAGTCAGCGAATTTTATATGCATGGTTTTTATCTTGTTTAGCAGCCTCATGCACGGTACTTTCTGAAAATACAAGTGAACAACATCCACTGACTCTCTTTTGTCTATCCTGCCTGTTTTTTTTTCCTGATAGAATTCCAAAAGATTTGTCAGGCAAGATTTCTTCATAAGGAAACCATGCTGACTTTGGCCAATTTTTCATGTGCCTTCAAATATCCTGAAACTTCATCCTTATTGATAGACTCCAATTTCTTCCCAACCATTGAAGGCAAGCTAAATGACCTATTATTTCCTGTCTTTTGCTTCCCTCCCTTTTTGAAGTGTGGAGTGACATTTGCAATTTTCCGGTCTTCCGAAACCATTCCAGAACCTACTGATTCTTGAAAGATCATTACTAGTGCCTCCACAACCTCTTTAGCCACATCTTTCAGAACCCTGGGGTGTAGTCCATCTGATCCAGGTGCCTTATCAACCTTCAGACCTTTGTTTCCCAAGCACATTCTCCTTAGTAATAGCAACTGCACTCACTTCTTACCCCCGACACTCTCGAATTTCCGGCATACTGCTGGTGACTTCCACAGTGAAGACTGATACAAAATATTTATTGAGTTCATCTGCCATTTCTGTGTCAGCAGTCCAATATCCACTCTCGCCTCTCTTTTACTTCATATATAGAAACCTCTGGTATGCTCTTTTATATTATTAGCCTGTTTAACTTCATATTTCATCTTTTCTCTTCTCATTGCTTTTAGTTGCCTTCTGTTGGTTTCTAAAAGCCTCACAATCCTCTAAATTCCCACTAATGTTTGTTCTATTATATGCCCTCTATTGCTTTCATGCTGTCTTTGATTTCCCCTTGTCAGCCATGGTTGCTTCATCCTCCCTTTAGAATACTACTTCCTTGGGATATATCTGTCCTACACCAGCATTGTTCTGCTATCATCCCTGATGGTGTCCCCTTCCAATCAACTTGGCCAGCTCATTTCTCATGCCTCTGTAGTTCCCTTTATTCCACTGTAAGACTGATGCATCTGATTTTAACTTATTTCTCTCAAACTGTAGGGTGAATTCTATCATATTATGATCATTGCCTCTAAGGGTTCCTTTATCGTAGGCTCCCTAATCAAATTTACAGTAGTTCATTACACAAACCACAATCCGGAATTGCCTTTTCCCGGTGGGCTCAACTATAAGCTGCTCTAAAAAGCCATTACATAGGCATTCTACAGATTCTCTCTCCCTTGGAATCCAGCAGCAAGCTGATTTCCCCAATTTACTTTCATATTGAAATCCCCCATGACCCCTTTTTTACATGTATTTTCTATCTCTTGTACCCCACATCCTGGCTACTGTGCAGAGGCTTGTATATAACTCCTATCAGGAGCTATAAATGCGGGAACTCCCTCCCTACAGCACTGGGAGCACCATCACCAGAAGGACGCAGTAGTGCAGTAAGACAGTTCACCCCCACTTTCTCAAGGACAATTAAGGATGGGCAATAAATGCTTACCTTACCAATGCCACACACATCCTAAAATGGCTACCTCAGTGGATCAATAATTTTAATCAAGTGAATAACTGAGAAGGGAAAAATCACAAGATTTTCGTCCACTTGTTAATCAACGACTCCTGTCACAAGGTGAAAGATGGTGTGAGCGTGATGCTTGTTACAGTTGAACGTTCTGCTGTTAACTTGGAACTAATGAATGGTTACATCAGCAAGGTGCCATCAACATGATTAAAGAGGATCCTGTCTTGTCTAAAAGCATCTAATGCCCCTTAGTAACTCATAAAATAAAAAATATGGTAGCATAAATACCCAGTTATTATTTGAAATCCAATTTATAGGAGTTGAGAGCTTGACATAATTAGCAAGTCACAAGCTGTTGATAACAATCACACAATGCATTAGCAATCTAGGCAGAGACAGATGGATCATTTGTTGTTGGCATATGTGCTCCAGAATGCTCCATTTGATCTTTTTTACTCCTATTATATCCACATTGTTTTCAATATGTGAGTTCAGTCAATGTCTTTTTCATTCCTGGTTGTTGGCAGATGATGTTGAATATCTGAGCTATCCTTCATTCAGAGTTCAAGGTGGTTCCCCAGCCCACCTTCTCCTTGCTTCTGGGTTCTCTTTTCATTCTCCCTGCTTTATCAGTTTAACCATTGATCTCCTTACCCTCACCTTGCATTCTATTTTAATTCATGTGTTTTGCTAACATTGGTCCTGAACTTGAAACAGTTCTGTGCTGGCCTCAACATAATGCTGATTATTAGCACTCCATTATTGGTAGCTATGCCTTTAACTATTTTAAACCTCTCTGGGTGGCAGGGTGGAGATACGTCTCTACCAAAGGAACTGTAAGGTGCACCTTCCCTCAGTCTGCAGGCCACCCTTGGGCAAGGTATAGCACCTGCTTAGTGCCACCCCCCCCACCCCAAAATCAGGGTCTTGTGAAGCCTTGGGAGCAGGTGGTGGATGGTCGTATGAGTAGCTGGTACATATCACAAGTCCTGGTTATGCAACCACTGACACCAGACAGACAGTCTCTGAAGGGCATTGATAATGGCTGGGGTCACCCGTCATGTAAAGAGACTGCCTAGAAGAAGGAAATGGCAAACCACCTCTATAGAAAAATTTGCCAAGAACAGTCATGGTCAAGACCATGATCACCTACATCATACAACATGGCACATGATGATGATGAAACCTCTCCACTTGTCGCTTTCCTTCTTTGAGACACTTTCAACACAACCCCTTTGACCAAACTTTTGCTTATCTGTCCCAAAAAGCTCAGTGCCTTATGCTTGTTTAGTAACTTTGCTCTGAAGTGCCTGGGTGGGGTGCTGGGGGGCTTATTACAATGGAGGTGCTATATAAAAGCAGGGTGGCCTTGGAGAGAAAAATAATACTTCAGTAAGTTTAAAGAATGGAATGTTTACAAAATAAAACAGTTCCCAGGTAAAGATAACAAATCAAGATGAATTTTTATCTGTTGCCTATGGGAGTCCAATGTGCTGTGAGTTGGAGCCACCTGAATCAAGTTCCGCTGGACAGGAAACTGTCCCTCAATTGCCAGAGAAAATTAAAGTGTCATGAAGCACTATGCCAAAACTGAAACACAAGGGTTGGGTGACACAGAGGAGGCATTGCCTTGCATTTCCATGGGACTGTTATAGCAGTCAGAGTCATACTGTATAGAAGTAGAACATAGAACAGTACAGGCCCTCCAGCCCTTAATGTTGTGCTGCCCCTTTGATCTACTCAAAAATCATTCTAACACTTTCCCTCCCCCACAGCCCTCCATTTTTCTTTCATCCAATGAACCTACCATGGGGAACCTTATGAAATGCCTTACTAAAATCCATATACACCACATCTACTGCTCTAGCTTCATCAATATGTTTTGTCACTTCCTCAAATAATTCATTCAAGTTCACGAGGTATGGCCTACTCTTCACAAAGCCAGGTTGACTATCCCTAATTGGACTATGCTTCTCTAAATGCTCATAAATCCTCATAAATCCTGTCTCTAAGAATTCTCTCCGATAGTTTGCCCACCACTGACACAAGACTCACTGGTTTATAATTCCCCAGATTATCCCTATTATCTTTCTTTAACAAAGGAATACATTTGCCACCCAATCAGCTGGTAGTACCTCTGTGGGTAGTGAGAATACAAAGATCATCTCCAAAGGCGCAGGAATCTCTTCCCTCACTTCCCATAGTACTTAATACTACTTGTTACACTACTGGTGTTTAGGGCAGCAATTAAGGTCCTCCATCTCTAGCAGTGTTCAGGGCTTCCTTCATCATGTCAGTAGCTTCCTCTCAGTTTTCATTAGTGTCAGTCATGCAAGTTCCGGGAGGAGACTCAGGAATACCAGCAAGCTCAGACGTAGAAGGATTCTTCATTGCTGTTTCCGCAACAATTTTTTTGTTTTACCAGGTAAGGTTGTTAGCCCTGAGCTGAACCCCAAAACCTGGAGGATCAGTGGACTACGCTTAGTCTGGCCTCTAGCCTTGACCTGTTTGACATAGGTGACCCTGCCATGAACCAAAACACAAAGCCCTGATTCTAGCCAACATAGCACTCTGGGTCTTTGAGGCATTCAAGCCTTCAAACCCTACAACAAGGATGTGGTCCACTTGGAGGTTCCCTTAGTAACATGGAGTATATCCCATCTGGCCCCAGAGACTTAGCTATCTTAATATTTTTTTAACGTTCCAGCATATCCTCGTTCCAGGCGTCAGCATGTTCTAAGCTAACCTCACATTCGTCAAGGTCCCTCTCACTGGTGCAAAGTATTCACCAAGGACTTACCCTATCTCCTATAACTCTAGGTGAATGTTTCCTCTTTTATATCTGATCGGACCTACCCTCACTCGAGTCATCCTCCTGTTTTTTATGTACATGCAGAACACCTTGAAGTTTTCCTTAATCCTACTTGCCAAAGTCTTCTCATGTCCCCTTCTAGCTCTTTAGCTCCTTTCAAGCTACCCTGTAACTCTCAAGATCCCGGTCGCATCCTTGCTTCCTATTGTCTAGATGTTCCACTTCTCTTGTCAACTATGGTTCCTTCACCCTGCCATCCTTTGCCTGCCTGAATGGGACAAACCGATCCAGAACCCCATGCAAGTGCTTCATAAACAACCTCCACACTTCTTTTGTGCATTTCCCTGAGCATATCTGTTCCCAATTTACACTCTCAAGTTCCTACCTAATACCATCATAATTCCCCTTGTCCAATTAAATACTTTCCCATACCATCTGCTCCTATCCAACATTCCTTGATTTTCACCTGTCTACTTATCCCGCTTTCTGGCACTTGCCCCAGAGCGTTCTATGTTGTGGTGTTTCAAGTACTTGACTAAATATTAAAGAATCAGAGTGTGGTACAACAAGGAAGCAGGCCCTATGGCCAACCCATGCAGACCATCAAGCATCCATTTACACTAATACTATTTTATTCCCCCACATTCCAATGCACTCCCCACAGATTCCACCGCTCACCCACACACTAGGAACAATTTACAGTGGCCAATTAACCCACCGACATCTTTGGGATGTGTGTGGAAACAGGAGCATGTTACAAGGAGTACATACAAACTAGGTCACTGGGGCTCTACAAGTTCTACCGCTGTGCTACCCACTTCAAATGCTGCGAGAGTGTCTGTCTCCACCACACCTTCAGACAGTGTGTTCCCTATTCCAAACACTCCCTCTGGGGGAAAGGATTGTTCCTCAGTCCTTGCTGCACTGACAGGTTGTGGAGGAAATCCTGTGAGACTCCATTTCTGGGGTAGAGCCTCACTGATAGGGGCAGCATTGGCATTACCACATTGTGGCCTCATTCTCTGGCTGCTGCCAAGGCAGCTTATGGCAAGGGACAGGACCACTCAAAACATCTCAAACAGTAAGAAAATCCCTACCGAATTCAGTGCTGTCCTGCAAAGTAAGGCCAAACACAAACGAGAGGAACAGCACTAGTTCCTCCTACACCAACCCCAGCCTCCATCACCCCATTCCTTTCCCCTCCTCCACTCACTCCATCTGTCCATTACCCACACACCCCTCCCACTGGGCCCCCTCCCCCATCCACTCCATCTGTCCATTACCCACACACCCCTCGCACTGGGCCCCCTCCCCCACCCACTCCATCTGTCCGTCACCCACACACCCCTCCCACTGGGTCCCCTCCCCCACCCACTCCATCTGTCCATTACCCACACACCCCTCGCACTGGGCCCCCTCCCCCACCCACTCCATCTGTCCGTCACCCACACACCCCTCCCACTGGGTCCCCTCCCCCACCCACTCCATCTGTCCATCACCCACACACTCCTCCCACTGGGTCCGCTCCCCCACCCACTCCATCTGTCCGTCACCCACACACCCCTCCCACTGGGTCCCCTCCCCCACTGTTCCCATCTGCCCTTCCCACCTCCACAATTTGGTTCCATGCTCCACCTTCCTTTCCAATCACCTTCACCTCTCCCCTCCCAGCCTCTGTCACTATCTCCACTCTCCCCTTCTTTTCTGGATTATCTGCCCCCCCTTCCCCTCACCTCTTAATACCGACCATCTCCCCTCTCCCTTTCACTCCAGATGAAGGGTGTCGACCCAAAATGTCAACTCTCCATTTCCAACCACAGCTGCCGCCTGGCCCGCCGACTTCCTGCAGCAGTTGTGTGTTTCTTTTTTCTTCGCTCCAGATTCCAGATTCTGCCTTTTCTTCTCTCTCCGCTGTCGTAGTGCGGTACGGCCCTTCAGCCCACCATGTCGACTTTCTTGCCCATCTATGCCGCTTTGTAGTCGAAGGAACTGACAGGGCTGATCCGCTCACCTTGCTGAAATGGCGTTTCACAGCCTGACTTAATTTTGTCCTTTCTACAGAGGCGTCACTATAAGTGCCTCCCCCTCCCCGCCATCTCCTCACTTCTGGCCCAGTTGGAGACCCCTGTTGCCACAGCATATAGTACAGGGTCGGAACCAGGACAGATCGACAGCACTTTCTGGCTTCAGCCATCAGTGGTGTGTCGATCTAATGTAAATTAAACTCCGCGTATGACCAATGAGTCGTAGCAAAGCATCAAGTCAAGTCGAGTTTATTGTCATGTGCACGAGGACAGGTACACTGACAAACTCGCTTGCAGCAGCTTCACAGGCACGTCGGCGGAGACAGCACACAGGCAGAACATAAATAATCATGAATTATACAAAACGGTGAAGAAAGAGGGGGAAACCGCAAAAACAAGACCTTAGTGCAAAAACAAAGACATATTTCGAGATTCTCAGCGCATACCTTGAATTTAAAATGCAGTCATGTTGTGAAAGTGTGCAGTGTACAGTGCAGTCCGAAGAAATTAAGATGCGCCGTGGCGCTGAGATGTTGCTGTCAGGGATTCCTGCATTCGCAAGGCGCGTTTGGCTCCAAGAATGATCAGGATTCTGGCAAGTAGCTGAGCACTGCAGGAAGGAATGGGTTAATAGGAGGGTTTGCTGCCACAGTGTGCACTGACTCACTTGAGTTTATTTGAGCGGCCTTTCAACGGCGTGCCTCGATCACTGTTTATTTAACACCTTTTACGCCGCAGAGTTCCAGTCCTTCACCCCAGCGAGTTCGAAGCACTGGCGAGCGTCGTGTTAGTTAGTACCTTTAATTGGCCGGTAGCCTGTCTCCTCCCAGTTTTGCCGCCCGCTCCGGTCTGTCTGGCCGGGGCTGGTGCAGGACTTGGTTGACAGAGGGAGCTGCTGTTTTCTGATGCTGCCCTTTCAGATCAGTGTTTCTGCAAAAGCAGCCTGTCGGAGGAGCGAGGGGTGCGTCCCAAAGAACAGTGCGGGATGGGATACCTGTCGTGGGCATTTGAGAGAGGATAGGAGCGGTCCACGCAGGTACCTCTACTCGGTCAGTGTGCTTCCCCATCTCTGTAGCTGAGGTGGAGGCTGTTCAGTCACTCAGCAGGAGCATGTATGCACAGTGCATCCTGCCAGAGAGAAGCGTGCAAGCACTCTTTACTACTGCAAGGTAGAAAGGACTTGAGCAATGATGATGCTGAACTGATGTAGCTAACACCAGCATGGACCATTCCCTGCACGAAATCACCCAGCCATTTCTGGAGCACACCAAATTACATGGCATCAGGTACATTTCCTGCAAGCGTCTCTCATATCAGCGGCGGGCGCTGTGGCTTCTGGCTCTAATTGTCTCATTGGGGCTCCTGTGCACCTGGTCCTCCAATCGGATCAGGTACCTGTTGTCCTCGCCAGTCCATACCAAACTGCACATGATCTGGGCTAAGAACCTCTCATTCCCAGCTGTCACCATTTGTAACAACAACATGCTGGTTCTGCGAAGGATGACGAAGTCGGACATCTACCTGACTGGCCACTGGCTGGGGCTGCTGAACAAGAGCCACAGCGTAAACCCCAATGTTCTCGAAATCCTCAAGGACAAGCGATGGAAGTGGGTAGAAAAGTTGCTGGATTTCTCTCACTTCTTGCCCCCACGAGCAACCGAGAGTGCCATGTTCCAACTTCTCAATCGCCTAGGTCACCAAATCGAAGACATGGTCCTTGACTGTAGGTTCCAGGGGCGGCTGTGCGGACCACAGAATTTTACAACCGTGAGTTCTGGTTTTATATATACCTTTATTCTGCTTGGCTTGTTTCCCTGTGTTTGTCAGGGGTTGGACGTGCGTTGGGGATGTCAAAGTCAAAACAGTTCTGTTGGCTCAAATTTGTTTCCACTGACCTGCCTCTGAGCTTTCATTCCTTTATCCTTTGAAGCCTCCACACGGATGCTTTATCCACAGACTCTCCCAGTCTGTGAAGTCTTTCTCTCTGTAGTCCATTGAAGGACACAAAAGTGGGTAGTTTGCTGTATTGTGTCATATTAGGCATGCTACAACAAAGTACATTCAAATTCTTAATACACCTCAAGAGATTTATTGCATGAAAATCAAAACGTAACTGTAGGTGCCTGACATCTGAAATAAAAACAAGCGCTAGAAACACTCAGCAAGTTAGGCAGCATCTGTGGGAAAAAAAGAGTTAATGTTTCAGGTCCAAGACCTTTGGTCAGAACTGGAAAAGAGGGGAAGCAAGCTGTGGTAAAAAGGCGTCCATTCCCTCCTTTTCAGTTGCAGAGAGGGTGATGGATGTATAGGTAAGACAAAATGGAATTCTGTGATAAGGTGAAGCCAGGATTATTCTGGGGATAAGTTATAACAGCCATCGAGTTGATTGGTTAATGAGGGCAGATAGAAAATGTTTCCCCTGGTGGGTGAGTCCAAGACCAGAGAACATAGCCTCAGAAGAGAGAGG
The DNA here is from genome assembly GCF_963921235.1 of Mobula hypostoma. Taxonomy (NCBI): domain Eukaryota; kingdom Metazoa; phylum Chordata; class Chondrichthyes; order Myliobatiformes; family Myliobatidae; genus Mobula; species Mobula hypostoma. The sequence goes on from NC_086128.1 coordinate 17,032,452, forward strand.
TGTCCTTTTAGAATGAGGATGAGGAATTACTTTAGTGAGAGAATGGCGAATCTGTGGAATTCTTTGCCACAGGCAGCTGCAGAGACCAAATTTTTATGTATATTTAAAGCAGAGGTTGATAGATTCTTGATTAGTCAGGGCATGAAGGGATTCAAGGTGAAGGCAGGAGATTGGGTCTGAGAGGGAAAATGGATCAGCCATGATGAAATGGCAGAGCAGACTCGATGGGCCAAATGGCCTAATTCTGCAACTATAGCTTATGGTCTTGTCTTAATACAAGCAAAGGAGCACATATGTTCAGAACCTTGAACAACTTTACCATTTTCTCTAAGCGATTTCAATCAACTCTTTTTTTCCAAAAAATGTTGCGTTCTAGTAATTTATTATTGCTTATCTCATCTTACAGTATTGTCTTGTAATGTGCTGATTTTATGTATACGCATCAAAGAAACTGACCTCGTAGGGTGTAGTAGCTCTGTGGTGATATTAACTGGGATAACACAGGGTTGTCCCTTCAGTGACATGTTCAAATCTGGTTACTGCAGCTGGGAAATGAAATATTTATTAATTAATCTGGCACAACAAATTGCATCAACTGTGATGACATTTACATATTGGATTGTTGTTAAAAGTTATCTGATTCATTTTCCACCCATGCCATGTCTGACCCATATATGACTGCAGACCCAAAGCAAACAATGTCATTGACTCTTTCTTGACTGTCCTCAGAGATCATCATCTCTGGTGTAAGTGTGGCCTATTCCCTGTACCCTCACTGCAATAGATACCTGAGTTACTTTAGCATTCATTCAGACCAGTGTACAGATCTCTAGAGCAAGAGAGCGAAAAGTGTCCCTAATCTTGCCCGAATCCTGATGTCCACCTTTGCATGTTACCCAAATGCCATATGTCACTGTGTTCTGAGGCTCTATCTGTCCCTGATTTTGTTAAGGATGCCGTGGAACATTCCACTTAGCTGGACTGTGCTGTACCACCTGCCTCTCGTAGAAAAGTTGTGCAGGAAAACATATTTGACCACAGCTCAGTCAGGGAGTGATATGAATGGAATGGCCTCAAAGCTCTGTGAGAGCAGGAGATGGTGGATTCAGTTGGTTCCTTGAGTCACATTCAGCTGTTGGGAAGCCTCATCATCAGAACTCACAACCAAAGACCTTATTTGGCTGGTGGGGAGAAAGGCCTCCCTGTCAGATCCTTAACTGACAGCTAAAGCCTCAGAACCACTCTATGCAGCCCTTCAGGTGATTTCACTGGTGATGAGGTTATCATTTGCTAAATAGGTATGGAAAGAAATACAGTAGGCCTTTTTTGAGTCTCATTCCAAGCAGTCACATAACACGGGACTATGCTGTAGGAATTATTCACAGTTTTCTGAGATGATCATTGACCAGCTTGTGAAGGTGCCTTCCAATTTGGCTGAAACTATCTGGTCTTCCAGCGCATGGAGCTGTCCATGACCAAATATTACAAGCTGGCATATTCCAAGATCCAGAACCACGGTGAAACCTGGTGCAACCACAGCAAAGGGTCACGGTGTAGGGGTCCACCCACCATTGTGCTCTGAGGCTGGAACCCATGACTGAAATAAAACATCCTAGGACTATTTACTCAAGAGATATATGTAAAGGAAATTTGAGCTCCTGTTGGTGTGATGTAAGTGGAATGATGTGGTTTGTACTGACAAAAGTGACGTGTATGTATCATATTTGCAAGTTTTGTGAATAAAGTAATATTTTTGAAATTAAAAAAGAACTTTCTTCATTGGCAAACCTTCATGGCCAAAGCTGATTATCTTCCATGGAATATTTTATCTGTGGGCCAGAAGGTGGTCAATGAGGCTGATCCAAGATTGGTTGACTGTTGCAACTTGATTATATATTTCTGAATGTGATAGGTAGGAGTTGGTTGTTGCTCTGGTCTTCAGTATATACTGGTCATCAGTATATCATTGCTGTCATTTTCACTTTTCCATTTCCTTTTGCTATGTCTGGTTTTGAGGTACTAAGGAGAACCTAGCATCTAGTAGTCTTGGACTGCCCTGCCATTGGGCAAAGACCTTACCTTCAATATTATGCAGTAGCTATTGTGAACCGACACTCCATGTTAAAAGAAATCATGGACCAGCATCTGCCATTTTCCAAGTTGCTGTGATCTTTACAATAGATTCTTCATCCATTCAGGGCTGTTCTGAGCAGTGTTGCCCTTTGAATTGGTGGTGATGTTGCACTTCTTGACATTTGCTTCAAGGAGGTGCTCAATGCTTTCTCAGCCCTCTGTTTGAATACGCATCTCACCTGAGCTCAGAGAAAACTGGCTCGAGATGCAATTGGTGACAGGAAATAGGTGCTGGTCTGGTCAGTAATGCCCACGTCCTATGGTTTAATTTACCCAACACACTAAGAACACTTTGAAGTCTTTGACTTAGCTGTGAAGTGCTCCATAAACTCCAGAAATTTGATATAGAATTGCAAGTTTTTTTTTTGTTTCATTCTCTTAAACAGTTTGGAATCTAACTTGTCACATGCTTAAAACATTGTAGTCCTCATAATATCTGAATAATAACACCAGTGATATTGCTTCATTACCCATTTAAAGCCCAGTAAAATACACCCTTCGCTCACACTCACCATGGACACCCAAACTGTTATGAATTTGCCTTGGAGATGTTGGACTAACTGTGTTACTGCATTAACATCAGAATACTGTATAGAGAAGGCTACAAGCTCCAATCCCCCGCATTGTGAAGAAGATTAGTCACAGCTAATTGCTAACAGGGACTGCCTTAGTCTTTTATCTGCCACTGCCTTGTCGTTTTTCTCCTGGGGAGTATTGCAGAGAGTAACAACACAGAGATCTTTTGTTTAAATAAATTTTATTATATACAATAGTCCTTTGGCCACCGTGGGTTTCTGTTATTCTGCGGAGAGAATGGAATCCAGTAATATAGCTTGGAGCAACTGCCAATCTGATGTAGGAGCTCCAGTCTTTAAAATCAAAGCTTTTTTTTAGATAATTGATAACATCTCACCTTTAAAAGATGTCATTAAATTGGAGAGGGGGTAAAAAAAAAGATTTATGTGGATGTTATTGAAACTGGAGGGTTTGGGTTTTAAGGTGAGGCTGGAGAGACTGTGACTGTTTACCCTGGAGTGTAGCGGTCTGAAGGATGACCTAATAGTGGTTTATAAGGCGAATAGCCAGTTTTCAGGGTAAGGGAGTCTAACATTTAAGGCATATGTTCAAAGCGAGAGGGGTAAGATTTAAAAGGGACTGTAGGGGCATGTTTTTCACATAGGGTGGAACGAGCTGCCAGAGGGAGTGGTAAAGGTGGGTACAATTGTTAACATTTGAAAGACATTTGGACAGTTAGATGGATAGGAAAGGTTCAGAATGGTATGGTCCAAAAGCAGGCAAAAGGGACTACCTCAGTTAGGTAACTTGGTCAGCATGCTCAAGTTGGGATGAAGGGCATTTCCAGTGCTGTTTAACTCTATGACTACAGTAAATGCATTAGCCTATCCCTTGAACTCAAAGGAACTTGATATACTTTCGCTTGACCTCCAATTCCTCCATTAAACATCCCAGATTCTAATCACTCCACATTGTCAATTGTCCCTTTCTGCTGCCAGAGCTGCTAGATCTGGAATCCCCTCCCTAAGCCTCTCTACCATTTTTCTCCTTTTAATTCCTGCATCTTTGCCCAAACCTTTGGCCACCTGTGTCTTGACATCAGTTCTTCTTTGACGTTCCTATGTAGCTCGTTGAGATACTTTTGCTGTGATTAAGGCACTATATAAATGGAAGTTGTTATTGGCCAAGCATGAAACCTGTTGCACAATCTGTTTTAAGATTATAAGACTCTTTAAAGATATTTCAGTAAGACTGGAGTGATAACATAGAAAGTGATGCTGGCTCTTTGTCTTGTGGTTGAGCTTGGGGGTTGGGAGAAGTAGTGTGGTGCCGTGCATATTGACGAAGAATGTGTTTGCAGTTATTATAAGATTAATGGTATTGACTGAGTAAAATCAGTATAGCGAGCGTGCTGATGGGTACGGCCTGCAGCTTACTGTTTAGAATTAAATTGGACTGGTGTCACATTGGAAATGATTAAAATGTCTTGAATTAGATTCCAGCAGCAACTTGCATCCTTTCCCCACTGCTGCTTCCTGATTACCTGAGTGCATCCAGCATTTTAGTTTTTGTATTAGATGTCCATGATTTGTTGTTTTGACTTTGAGCTTCAAAACCACCTTATAATACAATGATGCCTCCTGGGGCACTACAAAGGAGCATTGGTAAGACAGATTTGACACCCAAATGTATCAAGAGATGCTTGATCAAATTGGCAGGAGCATCTGAAAAGAGGAAGGAGAGATGTAATGTTGAAGAGAGGTTTGGATGAGGCTCAAACAGTTCTGAAAGCATCCTCAGAGCAGCCCACCTGAATGGTTTTTGTAGGAAACTTCCTGGTGGTTTTGTCGCCAAGAGCATCAGACTGCAATAGTGTTGAGCTCTGCAGATGGTCCAATAATCTCCTGAAGACAACTCAGAGCAATCCAGGAGATAGATTTATCTGGTATTGTATGGGACATCACACACAATCAGGTCATAGATTGAACAAGCTCTAGAGAATGAATACCCAGAGCTTGAACTCATCAGAATAACGAGTTTAAGGTAGAGAAGTCCGGAAAATTAAACTTTCCTCTCTGCTCCTCTTCTCCTGGACTGAGATGTGATGTGCAAGTGGAGCAGATGCAGTAAGTAAAGGGTGTGTGCAGAAAAGAAAGACCATCTTCAATTTTTCCTAGAGCAGTAACAATGATCCCATCACTTGGTCTCACCCACCCCTCACTACTAATTATACAAAAGAGCACCTCAGTCACTATCCAGTGATTCCCTTTTGTGAGAGGCTCAGAGTCAAAGCTCAACTATGATGCCCCTCCAATGGGAATGCTAACAATCCAGGAATGACCATCAACTGTGATTTTTTATTTTGACTTCAGCTTCAAAAGGGTTACTTTAAAAGCAAGTGTGCTTTGAATCAAGCCAAGTTAATGGCATTCTCCATTGATGTGGCTCCCGGTAATAAAGCCCAGAAAAGGAAGTCTGGCTGAACCCCCTGGCAAGCCTCAGGGTCGCTCAGCTCGCTGTCGTCTAGGGAAACAGCCCTCGGCCCCATCAAACTGGGTAATTAGTTTGTGTGGATGCTGTGTGATGTACCCCACCCCGCCCAAATAACAGACAATACGCCAGATACAATTAAATGAATTACAGTTTACAGATATTACTAGAACTATATAATTAATAGAGAATAAAATATAAAAGGAAAATAAAAGGCGCCACACTTATCAAAGTTCAATCTCTTCGTGCACAAACAGTTGGAGCTCGGGACCCTCCTTCTTCACCCTGCATCTCCCCTCGGACCACCTCGACTTGCCGCCTGGGACCAACAATGGTGGTCGACCAGACACGCCACACGAGTCTGTCTCCGTCTCTTCTCCTCGCCGAACACCCTGGACCTTGGACTCCTGCGCAGGATCCGATCCCATTAGCGGACTCAGCACCTTGTCCATCCTCTGTCTCTCTCTCCCACATTCTGCCCAAAATCCCGTGCATCACAATAACTTACAGACACACAGAAAGAATAACATCTATCCCAATTGGTTTGTTCATCCTCTTATCAGTAACATAATCCAAACAAACTGCTAGCGGGAGGACTTTCTCAGCAGTTAACATAACAAAGAAGCCACTTCAATTATAACATAACAAAGAAGCCATTTTAATTAGACTACCCAGTAACATAAAAGAAAAAAACCCTTACACTTGTGTCAAATAATTGAAGTAAATCTTTTTTTGCCAGTGATCACAATGAGATGTAAGAAGTGAAGGGACTTCTATCAGCAATGTGTGGGGAGATGTACTGCAAGAAATGTATGCCATTTACAGAGAACTAAACCCTTCACAGATCATGTTAAATGTTTTATATAATCTTTTTACTAAATGATGGTTTTGTGGCCAAATTTGGGGATGATACAGAGGTAGGCAGAGAGTTTAAAGGAAGTAGAATCTGCAGAAGGACGTGGGCAGGTTAGGAGAATAGAAAAATAAATGGCACATGGAATATAGTGTAGGAAAGTGTATGGTCATGAACTTTAGTAGAAGGAATAAAAACATAAATTATTTTCTAAAAGGGACAAAATTCAAAGATCAGTGGTGCAAAGGGACTTGGATTCTCTAACAAGTAACATAAGTTGAGTCAGTAGTAAGGAAAGGAAATGCAATATTAGTATTAATTTCAAGAGGACTAGAATATAAAAGCAAGGATGGAATGCTGAGGCATTATAAGGCACTGGTCAGACCACACGTGGAGTATTAGAACATAAGATATAAGAGCACAGGTAGGCCATTCGGCCCATCAAATCTGCTCGCTATTCAATCATGGGCTGATCCAATTCTTCCAGTCATCCTCACTCTCTTGCTTTCTTTCACCCCATACCCTTTGATGCCCTGGCTAATCAAGAACCTGTCTACCTCTGCCTTAAATGCACCCATGGCCTTGGCCTCCACAGCTGCTCATGGCAACAAATTCCACAGATTCCACAGATTTACCACCCTCTGTCTATAGTAATTTCTCCGCATCTTAGTTCTAAAAGGATGTCACTTAATCATGAAGTTGTGCCGTCTTGTCCTAGAATCCCCTGCCATGGGATATAACTTTGCCATATCTAATCTGTTCAGGCCTTTTAACATTCGGAATGTTTCTATGAGATTCCCCCCTCATTCTCCTGAACTCCTGGAAGTACAGTCCAAGAGCTGCCAGACGTTCCTCATACGGTAACCCTTTCATTCCTGGAATCATTCTTGTGAATCTTCTCTGAATCCTCTCCAATGTCAGTATATCCTTTCTAAAATGAGGAGCCCAAAACTGCACACAATACTCCAAGTGTGGTCTCACGAGTGCCTTATAGAGCCTCAACATCACATCCCTGCTTTTACGTTCTATAGCTCTAGAAATGAATGCCACATTGCATTCGCCTTCTTCACAACTGACTCAACCTGGAGGTTAACCTTCAGGGTATCTTGCACAAGGACTCCCAAGTCCCTTTGCATCTCTGCATTTTGAATTTTCTCTCCCCATCTAAATAATAGTCTGCCCGTTTATTTCTTCCACCTAAGTGCATGACCACACACTTTCCCACATTGTATTTCATTTGCCACTTCTTTGCCCATTCTCCTAAACTAGTCTCTCTGCAGGCTCTCTGTTTCCTTAACACTACCCGCTCCTCCACCTTTTTTTGTATCATCGGCAAATTTAGCCACAAATCCATTAATACCGTAGTCCTAATCATTGACATACACCGTAAAAAGCAGCAGTCCCAACACCAACCCCTGTGGAACTCCACTGGTAACTGGCAGCAGCCAGAATAGGATCCTTTTATTCCCACTCTCTGTTTTCTGCCGACCAGTCAATGCTCCACCCACGCTCGTAACTTCCTTGTAATTCCATGGGCTGTTATCTTGCTAAGCAGCCTTATGTGTGGCACCTTGTCACAGGCCTTCTGAAAATCCAAGTATTATGAGGTTGGGCTCCATATCCAAGGAAGGATGTGCTGGCATTGGAGATGGTCCAGAAGAGGTTGACAGGAATGAAAGGGTTAATGTAAGAGGAGCATTTGATGACTTTGGGCCTGTGGGTGAGCGAAGACCTCAGTCAGTCAGAGTTAACGATGGATATTGCATCCTAGCTGTCTAGATATGCAAAAGCCGGGACAGTACAATATGGAGAGCAAGCTGTTGCCCATGTAGCAAACTCCCCCTCTCCACACATCTGGTGAACCCAAAGGAACAGCAGAGACCGATACAGTTTGGTACCAGCAGTGTCGCAGGAGTTGCCAGTCAGCATTGAACTCAATGTATGACTGCCTTAGGGACTCCAGCTCTGGACTTTTCCCCTTGAGGTTTACTCCTGAAGCCTTCCTCATGAGTGGGTATAGCCACAAGGCAGCAGAGGTTTGAGATCAGAGTTTTCCTTCTCCTAGATTAGCTGCCAGCCAAGGCTGACAAGCCCCATCTACCTGAAGCGACTGGTTTTAAGGTGCCAGTAACCCGCCTTTGCCCCTTCTCCTGTCAGTAGAAACAGTTTCGCAGGGCTTCGTAGCTAAGCCACATGTGGAAGGCCAGGAGCTGGACTTGGTTGTCAGAGGCTATTTGAGGCATTATCGGGAGGATTTAATTGGTAGTGGGAGCTTGTCCCTTTTACCACCCTTACTATGGCAACCTTAAGGAACCTGTACTTACTGGAGTTCAGGGGGATCTCATTGAAAACTACTGAATATGGAAAGGCCGAGATAGAATGGGCATGGAGAGGATGTTTTCAGTAATGGAGAGCTGAGGACCAGAGAGCACAGCCTCCGAAGCGAAGGATTTTGCTTTGGAACAGAGATTTCTACAGAAGGCTATGGAGGCCAAGTCATTGGGTATAGTTAAAGTGGAGGGTGATAAGTTCTTGCTTAGTCAGGGTGTCAAAGGATACAGGTAGAGGGCAGGAGAATGAGGTTGAGAGGGATAATAAATCAGCCATGATAGAATAGGGAAGCAGACTCACTGGGCTGAAGGGGCTAATTCTGCTCCTTTGTTTTATTGTCTTTTTAACAGTCATGCTGGTGACATTGACAATTTTGGCACGGTGAGGTTTTTTACTCGTTCTCCGCTTCTCTATAGCAGTTTTCATGTCCATTTTCAGATGCAGCAAAGCATTTCACAGTCAACGTGCTTTCAAAAGTAGCCTTTGTTTTAACATAGGAAACACAGCAGGTCATATATGCAGAACAAGCAACCACAGGCAACAGGTGATGGTCACCAAATAAAAAATGTTTTTAAACTATTGTTTTGGAGAGTAAAAATTGGATCCCTCTTTGTATTGTTATGTTTGAAATACACCCAAGAGAGCAGACATGACTTTGGATTGGTGGCACCTCCAACAGATGAGTGTCAGCCTGGCTTTTTTTTTGTACGATTGTCTCTGATGTTGGATTTGAACTGGAAACCTTTCTGTCTCTGAGGCCAGAATTGTACCTAAGTGAGCTGTGGCTATAACCATGGGAAAATTTGGTACATTGCCAGATATGGCAAAAGTTCTTTGCTGCATTTTTTCCCTAGGAAGATGCCCCATAAGATCGAAAATGCACAGATGGGACAGGACTGGTGGGTGGGGATGCACTCCTTCTGCCACTTGTACTCACTGGCCACTTTGTTAGGAAACTCCTGTACCTAATAAAGTGGCCACTGAGTGTATGTTCATGGTCTTCTGCTGCTGTAGCCCATCTACTTCAAGGTTCAACACATTGTGATTCAGAGATGCTCTTCTGCACACTACTCTTGTAATGCGTGATTATTTGAGTTACTGTCACCTTCCTGTCAGCTTGAAACAGTCTGGTGATTCTCCTCTGACCTCTCTCATTAACAAGGGTTTTTGCCCACAGAACACACTGGATGTTTTTTTTTTGTTTTTCACGCCAGTCTTTGTAAACTCTAGAGACTGTTGCGCATAAAAATCCCAGGAGATCAGCAGTTTTTGAGATACTCAAACCACCCCATCTGGCACCAACAATTATTTAATGGTCAAAGTCACTTAGATCACATTTCTCCCCCATTCTGATGTTTGGTCTGAATGATAACTGAACCTCTTGACCATGTTTGCATGCATTTATGGATTGAATTGCTGGCACATGATTGGCTGATTAGATATTTGTAGAGGTACAGATATACCTAATAATAAGGTGGCCACTGAGTGTACGCTAGACTCCTGCATGTTCCCGATATATTGAATTGAAGTTCTCAGTGGCAACCTGAATGTGTCTCCTCTACTCATGGTCCAGAGATTCCCACTCATCAGTGTGAATGTTGCATTTCTTCAAGGAGATTTTGAGCACATTCTTGAATCCTTTCCTCTGTCCACCAAGTAAGCTTTTCACATGACAGAGCTCCTGCACTTATCCCTGCAAGTGGGAGAAGTGCTACACCAGCCCCTACACCTCTCCCCCTTACCACCATTCAGTACCCCAGTCAGCCCTTTCAGGTGAGGTGGCACTTCACTTGTGAGTCTGTTGGGGTCATCTATTGTATCCTGAAGAAGGATCTCAGCCCGAATCATTGACTGTCTATTCATTTCCATTGATGTTGCCTGACCTGCTCAATTCCTCTATTATTTTGTGTGTCTTGTATTGTAACTGGTGCTTCCAGTATGCCTCTTCTACACTGATGAGACTCAACGCAATTTGGGGGACTGCTTTGTTGAACTCCTTCGCTCCATCTGCAAGAACAGGTGGGATTTCCCAGTAGCCACCCATTTCAATTTGACTTCCCATTCCCATTCTGGCATGACTGTCAATAGCCTCCTCTATTGTCATAATGAGGGTAAACTGAGGCTGAAGAAATAACAACTCGTATTCAGCCTGGTACCCTCGGCATGAACGACGATTACTTCAACGTCCGGTAATTTCTCCCCCATCCCTCCTTCTCTCTTTTTCCATTCACCTTTCTGGTTACCTCTCACTCCTGCTTTTTTCTATACCTTCCAATCACCTCCCTATGCTGCTGCTCCTCCTTCCCATTCTTCCATGGTCCACTGCCCTTTCCTATCAGATTCCTTCTTCTTCAGCCCTTCACCTCTTCCACCTATCACCTCACAATTTCTTACTTCATCCCCTATCCCCCCACCCACTTTCCTCTTCACCTGGCGTTACCTATCACCTGTTAACCTACTCCTTCCCCTCCCCCCCTCCACCTTCTTATTTTGGCTTCATCCCCCTTCCTTTCCAGTCCTGATGAAGGGTCTCAGCCCAAAACATTTTCTGTTTATTCCTTTCCATAGATACTGCTTGATCCACCTAGTTCCTCCACTGTTTTGTGTGGGTTGCTCAAGATTTCCAATATCTGCAGAATCGCTTGTGTCCATCGATTTAGGGAGTCCGATATTGAATGTGTGATGAATGTGTAACCAACTGAGTATAGCTAGTGCCTCGAATGCTGGAGATATTAGCTCAGGAGAAGCTACCGATGTTGGTTTCCTTGTCCTTTCAGTGGATTTGGAGGGTCTTGCAAAGTCAATTTCTCAAAGAAAAGAGGAAGCTTGACATTGTAACCCTTGCCTGGGCTACCAAAGTATGAAGCACACCCCAGAAGAGAGGCATTCTCTCTCATTTCTTGGTAGACGTACTGTCCGTTTCCAGAATATTCCACCTTTATTTCATGCGCAAAACTCACTGTCTTTCTTTTCTCTGTGAAAAAGCAAACACTCTGTACCTGTGCACATGCATGTAGAGACTGGTGCTTAGTTTAAAAAGATGAATTAATTATCTTGGAAAACCCATTCAAAAGCAAAAAATTCAAAGACAATTAAACTCCATCCTCAGTTTTTAGCCATATTGAAAGCTTCTGAGAAGCTACAGTGTGTGATAATTAGGCTAGACTGCATTCCAATTGAATGAGAAAACAGCTGCTTGTTCAGAACACGCTCAGGATGCCAAGTCTCAATGTATGGTGTGCATCTCAGAAAAGCTGAAACAAACTCTGCCAAACTTAGGGCACTAGCCAGACCAAACCGGCAGGACTGTGTACAGTTCTGGTCACCCGATTTTAAGAGGGGTATCCACATATTAGAGGCAATTCAAAGAATATTCACTTGGTTGATTCCTGACTCAGGATGGAGTTTAATTGTCTTTGAATTTTTTGTTTTTGAATGGGTTTTCCAAGATAAAGGGGGCTGATGTGTGGGGAAACAGGCTTTTCAGTCTACTGTGTGCATCATGTACCCATGTACACTAATCCCTTTTCTCTCTCTCATCCCCAACTAATTGGAGTTTAGGGGAATGAGATGTATACGCAGTGGTGCTGCTGTGAGTCTCTGCCTCACAGTGCCAGAGATGGGGGTTCAGTCCTGACTTCCAGCGTCATAGTCAAAGTAAATTTATTATCAAAGTACATAACTGTCACCATATACTACATTGAGATTTATTTTCTTGCAGGCATTCATAGTAAAATATAGAAATGCAATAGAGTTTATTAAAAAAAATAACCAATGTGCAAAAGAAAGCAAATCTTTTGTATAAACTGAGATCATGTGTTCTAGAAACCTTGAAAGTGAGTCTGTAGATTGTGGAATCAGCTCAGAGTTGAGGTGAGTGAATTTATCCATACTGCTCCAGGAGCCTGAAGTTTGCAGGGCAATAACTGTTCCTGAATCTGGTGATGTGGGACCCAAGGCTCCTGAGGGTAGTAATGAGAAGAGAGTTACCTGTGTGAGGCATTTGCGCAATTCCCCCCGTAACTGGGTAGGTTTCCTCTAGATGCTCCAGCTTCCTGTCACATCCCAAAGACATGTTGTTTGGTGGATTAATTAAGTTAGCCCTGGTGTGGAAAGAGAATGGAGATGTGAGAAAGAGTGAATTGCAGGGAAATTGCTGGCAATTGAGTGTATGTGTGATGCCTGGGTGGAAGGGAGGAACAGGGCTTGTTTTGCAGTTGCTACCTTGTTGCTTGGTATGTTATGTTTTGTTATGTTCTGTAATGTTCTGCCAAGCATTGTGAGTGTGCTATGTTGACGCCAGAATGTGTGTCAACACTTGTGGGCTGCCCCCAGCTCATCCTTGGATGTGTTGGTTGTTAACACAAATGGCACGTTTCACGGTGTGTTTTGATGTACATGTGATAAATAAATCCAAATCTGAATCTGATTCAAAACCTTTAAATTCGTTTTAAAATTTTCACCTCTCACCTTCAACTTTTACACTCCAGTTTTTATTTTCCCTTCCCTGGGGGAAAGCACATTGCCTATCTTCTTAAGCCCCATCAGTCCTTTTTTTTTACTGGGGTGTAGGCCATCGGCAGTAGCTCACCAGAGTCCTCTGTCCTGGGCCAGTCTTTCAAGTTGTCTCCAGGTATAGCCCATCTTCTTGGTGTATCCTTCCTCTCCTTTCACAGCCAAGTTTGCAACGTCCATGACGGAGTTGCGTTGTTCATATCCCTCAGAATTTTATACACCTCTGTAAGCCCCCCCCCCCCCCAGTTCTGCTACACTCCAAGGAAATAAAGTCTTAGCCTTACCCTGCATCCCCTGGTGACATGCTTGTAAATCTTCTCTGATCGATCTTTGACTGATGCATGCACAAAAGCTGAATCTTGTGGTCTTTTCAATATGAATGCTTGGAAGAAGTAATCTGAGTGTCTTCAAAGTTCAAATCAAATTTATTATCAAAGTATGTTTTCTTGCGGGCAGTCACAGTAGAACAAAGCAGTATAATAGAATCATTCAAAAACTACACACAGAAGCTGACAAACAACCAGTGTGCAAAAAGCAAACCATACAAATCCAAAAATAAAGACACAACACATAAATAAACAAATAATGCCTAAAGACGTGAATTATAGAGACCTTGAAAGTGAGTCCGTAGGTTGTGGAATCAATGCAGTGTTGGGATGAGTGAAGTTATCATGTTTTGGGATATGTAGTAGGATGTGGGAATCTCCAGATTTGCCTTGAAACATCATTAATTTGCGGAAATTACTCAGGCTTCAGTGATGTTAGGGTGAGCTGTTTTGTTGAGGTGGTCCTCGATGTTTCGCTCCTGGGCAAACTGTGTAACGGCTCCATGAGACCGGTCCTTGGCAGCTGAGCAGAACGCCTGGTGAGCCGTTGCCGCTGAGATTGACAAAATGTCTTATTTATTTATTTATTGAGATATAGCACGGAATAGACTCTTTCAGCCCTTCAAACCGCACCACCCAGCAACCCCCAATTTAACCCTAGCCTAATCACGGGACAACTTACAATAACAAATTAACCTACCAATCGGTGCATCTTGGGACTGTGGGAGGAAACCACAGCACCCAGAGTAAACCCACGCATTCCACAGGGAGGACGTACAGACTCTGTACAGGTGATGTCAGAGTTGAACTCCGATGCCCTGAGATGCGATAGCGTCATGCTAACCGCTTTGCTAAACTGGCGCCCCATTCTGCAAATGTGTCGAGCCTGTCTGTCGTCTTGTCTCAGTGTGAGTGAAGTGCAGTCATTCCCAGCAATAGATTGAGCAGTGATTCTGGTTGCAGGAGGGTGTCATTGAGCAATGTGCCACAGGTTTGGTGAGAGGCCACTGATACTGCAGAGGTGCAATATATGAGAGCTCAGGTGGTGGGGCATGTCTTGTGAATGGTTTTGTACATTTTACATATCTTGTATATCTGTTTGTGTTTCATGAAAGGTTTAATGACAATTAAGCTTGAACTTGAACTTATACATTCGTGAAAGCTGTGTAGCAAGTGATTACAATTTCAAACTATCCCATAACTTAATTTTGCAATCTGTGGTTTATATTTTTCAAGCTTGAATGTGGAATATTGTCCTCCAGCTGTAATTTGTAGATGGCAAACTCAGCAGTCTTCTTCCATAAATTACTCTTAAAACAAGCAGACATCTCCCAGAAAAATAAACACTTAGATTTTATCACTTTTTAAATTCTCCTTAGATAACTCATTTTATTTCCTATAGTTATTCCAGACCGTTGGAGTTCTACCTTTCCTTTGCATTAGTGCCAGTCTTTTCACCCATTCTATTGATCCACTATTCCTGTGCCTTTTTGACTACAGGTGTCCCCCGCTTTTTGAACGTTCACTTTACGAAACCTCACTGTTACGAAAGACCTACATTAGTTCCCTGTTTTCGCTAACAGAAGGTGTTTTCACTGTTACGAAAAAAGGCAGCGTGCGCTCTGAGCAGCCTCTCTCCCCCGGATTCGGGACTGCATTCTAGCCGGCATTGCTTAAACACATGCCTGTGAGCAGCCGTTTGCAAGATGAGTTCTAAGGTATCAGAAAAGCCTAAAAGAGCTCGTAAGGGTGTTACACTTAGCGTAAAACTAGACATAATTAAGCGTTTTGATCGTGGTGAACGAAGTAAGGACAAAGTGAGTTTGGCTCGTGGAAGTTGACGAAGATGATGTTGAAGAGGTTTTGGCATCCCATGACCAAGAACTGATAGATGAAGAGCTAATGCAATTGGAAGAGGAAAAGATAACAATTGAAACCGAATGAGTAATGATAAAGTACGACTTTAGTTTTGAAAGGGTCCGTTGGTTTAGGGCATATTTGCAAGATGGTTTGAGTGCTTACAAAGAACTGTATGATAGAAAAATGCGTGAGGCTAAGCAGTCAAGCATACTGTACTGTCATTTTTCAAGCCTTCCACATCAGACGACGAACCTCGACCTTCGACATCGAGGCAGGCAGAGATAGGAGAAGATGAGCTACCTGTCCTAATGGAAACAGATGACGATGAGATGACACCCCAGTGTCCCACCACCCCAACACCCAGGCCATGGACAGATACCGATTCGCGGAGAATGCAGCGGTAGTTGGGAGGCACACAGCACATCTTTAAGAAAAAAACCAAAATAAACAAGCTAATTAATTAGGTGCCGCCCAGCACATAATTAATTAGCATGTTTATTTCGGCTTTTTTCTTAAAGATGTGCTGGGTGCCTCCTGGCTACCGCTGTACCCCTGCATTCTTCGCGGATCGGTATTGGTTCACTGCCCAGAGGGTGGGGGCCACTGCACCACCCAAACTCCGACGACTCAGCCTAACACACCATCAGTGTGCTCGGCGCTGTCCCAATTCCAATAAGTGATACTACACTGTAGGTACTTTATTTCTACTTTATATCAGCTGTGTATTTTTATGTGTTATTTGGTATGATTTGGCAGCTTCATAGCTTAAAGGTTACTGGAGAGCGCTTGCGCCGTGTTTCTGCGGAGAGCGCTTGCGTGAGATTTTCGCTACTGAGAACAGTTCAGGCAATGATTGTGGAAAAGTATTTCTACTTCATATAGGCTGTGTATTTATCATATCATTCCTGCTTATACTATATGTTACTGTTATTTTAGGTTTTATGTGTTATTTGGCATGATTTGGTAGGTTATTTTTGGGTCTGTGAATGCTGACAAAATGTTCCCATATAAATAAATGGTAATTGCTTCTTTGCTTTACGACATTTTGGCTTACGAACCATTTCATAGGAATGCTCTACCTTCGGATGGCTGGGGAAACCTGTACACTGGCTCCTAGTTAAAATCCAAGTCCTGATGAAGGGCCTTGACCCGAAGTGTCGACTGTTTACTCATTTCCATTGATGCTGCCTGACTTGCTGAGTTGCTCCAACATTTTGTGTGTGTTGCTCTGGATTTCCAGCATCTGCAGGATCTCTTGCGTTTATACTGTAGTTGAAATTCTTATCCATTTTCCCCCCAAGTTCTTCCATGGTCCTGAACTTCCCATGTTTACAACTTCTCTGACCTTCCCATGCTCTGAGATTGCCCTGTTCCTAAAATTCTAGTCTGTGGACCATCTCTGGATTTAAAACCACTGGCCATATCACACCCAAGCTGTGGAATCCCCTTCCGAAAACTCTGTTCCATTCAACCCTTCTTTTTTCTCTTAAAACCTACCTGTTTGATTAAGCATTTTATAACTGCCATTGCCTACCTCCGTGGCTTGGGAGCATTTTGACTAATTTTTTAAAAATTCTTTAACTGGAAGTGCTTGATTTTTCTGAACTCTAAGCATAATAAAGACCCTGTAATGAACCAAGACTAAAACTAAAATATTCAATCCTGACCGTACTTATAATCTAAATACCATGACCTGGAGTTTCATTCATCAGCTTTCCATTAATCCACACACATATATCCACAGCACATATCACCTCTGGATCTGCTCAGATTTGGCTACCAGCCAGAATTTACAACACGGAACTCTCTGCATTAATATGTGAAGCAAAGAGGTGCCGCTAGGAAATCTACTGATATGCAAATACTGAAAGCATCAAAATGTTTTTGCATGCATTAGACTTTCCATAACCGGATGATAAACCGACTGCCTCCTTAGTAAAGTCTGCACATGTGTGAAAGAAATAAGACAGTTGGCAAGCTTTTTTTCTTTCGTCCTGCTTTGAGACCTGCAATAAACCTATTGTATGGTCCAAGGTTAGTAATTGGTAACTGGTTTATTATGGTCACATGTACCCAGATATAGTGAAAAGCATTGTTTTACATGCCAGCCAAGCAGATCATTCCATATGTAAGTACATCGAGGTAATACAAAGAAAAAACAGAAGCAGAACGCAGAAAGTAGTGTTACAGTTACAGAGAAAGTGCAGTGCAGGCAGACAAATAAAATGAAAGAGCCAAAATGAAGTAGATTATGAGGGCAAGAGTCCCCCATTATCGAGCAAGAGATCCATTCATATAACAAGGGACAGAAGGTGTCCTTGAGCCTAGTGGGATGTGTTCTCAGACTTTTGTCACCTCTGCCCAATTGAAATGGGGAGAAGAGAGACTGATAGGAGTAGGAGAGTTCCTCGATTATATTGTCTGCCTTCCCAAGGCAGCAGGAAGTGTAGACAGAATTAATGCAAAGGTGTTGGTTTTTGTGATCGTCTGGGCTTTGTAATGGACATCCTTTCTGTCTCTGACAACTATAAAGTCCTGAATCAAATGTTTGATTGCTTTAAAAGCAAGCCGAGGAAAATGAACCACATAAAATAAACCAGACTAGCCACAAACACCAGGCTGGCTGTTGTGTGAAGGGAATCTCGTGAAAATAAAAAGAACTACAGATGCAGGAAAACTGAAATTAAAAAAAAATAAAAATGCTGAAAACAGTCAGCAGATCAGGCAGCATCTGTGGAGAAAGAGAGATTTAATGTTTCCGGGGTGAAACTCTTCTTCAGAACTGGGAAAGAAGAGAAAACAAGTTAATCTTCAGTAGGGTGAGGGAAGAATCAGTAGAACAAAGGGAATATCCCTGATAGGGTGAGGCCAAGAGTATTAAGAGCAGCACTTGGAATCTCCCAATATACCTCAACAATGTGCCTCACATTCTCATATCACTATTCATGCTGTTGATGCATGTCCCCACCCCCTTCAACCTTGAAAGAACAGGTAACTCAGCCTGAGCCTGGTGGTCAATCTCAATGTTTGACTCGTGGGGATGGAATTGGTGGGAATAGGTTGAATCACATCCTGCTGTCACCACTGCATGGGCTAAGGCACGGCAGTGAAGAAATGGAAATTTGCAGCAACAAATTTGTTATTTCCAAGGCAGAATGCAACTCTGATGATTTTTGGGGTTTAATCATGGTAATCTGGAGATTTGGTTGAACACATCAGGTTGCAAAACGAGCTTGCACAGATAATACAATTTTCTCATCAGACACACATGCAATTTCTCTGTTCGCAGGGAGTTAGGTCAAGTTGTTCTGAGGTGCACCTGTCATTAGGCACTCTCAGAATATTTATCTGAATAAAACAGCTTGGTTTTAAAAGGTGTCTTAAGGGAAGAAAGAAGGTTTGAATGGAAAGGAGGTTTAGGAAGGGAATTCCGGAGTTTGGGTATGATGCGGCCAGTGGTTGAGTGATTTTAATCCTGACTTGGTCCAGGCCAGAATTTTAGGAATGGGACAATCTCGGAGCATTGTAATGTCAGAGGGGTTCATGGGAAGCCAAGGCACCTTCAAGTTTGTTTAAGTTTAAGTTCAAGTTTATTGTCGTCTGACTGTGCATAAATACAACCAAACAAAACAGCATTCCTCCGGACCACAGTGCCCACAATGCATATATCACACACAGCACAAAAAAGGAAATATTACCACAAATGAGTTAATGAAATACAATTCAAAATGTATGTAGTGCACAGCACAGATAAACAGTAAAGAGTACAGTAAACAGCTCTCTGTCTTAGTAACAAGACCTCAGTGATAGCAGGGTATTCATTAGTCTCACAGCCTGAGGGAAGAAGCTGTTACCCAGTCTGGCAGCCCCAGTCCTGATGCTCCTGTCCCTCCTTCCTGACAGTAGAGGGTCAAAGGGATTGTGGGATGGGTGGTCGGGATCCTCAACAAAGCTTCGGGCCCTTCGTATACAACGCTCCTGGTAAGTGCCACAAATAGAGGGGAGGAAGAACAAGACCCGGTGATCCTCTCAGCAGTTTTTAACTAACTTCTGTAGGGTCTTATGGTCTGATGCCTTGCAGCTTCTGTACCACACAATGATGTAGCTAGACAGAACACTTTTGATGGTTCTCCTGTAGAAAGTTGTTAGAATGGGGGCAGGGAGCCTTGCACGCCTCAATCTCCTCAGAAAGTGGAGATACTGCTGTGCCTGCTTGACTAATGAGGAGGTGTTGTGGCTCCAGATTAGATCGTCCGTTATGTAGATACCAAGGAACTTTGAACTTTTTCCACTCTCTTGACGGCAGAACCATTGATGTGCAATTGAGAGTGGTGGACTTGTACCTTCCCGAAATCCACAATCATCTCTTTTGTCTTGTCCACGTTGAGACTCAGGTTGTTGTTCTCACACCATTTGACAAGCCTCTCGACCTCCTCTCCGTATGCCGACTCATCATTGTTCCTGATGAGGGCAACCTCTGTTGCAAACTTGATGATGCAGTTTGAGCTGGATCTGGCAGGGCAGTCGTGAGTCAGCAGTGTGAACAGCCGCAGACTGAGCTCACACCCCTGGGGGCACCAGTGCTCAGTGTGATGAAGGTTGAGATGTTGCTACCAACTCAGAGTGGCTGGAGTCTTTCCATCAAGAAGTCCAAGATCCAGTTACAGAGAGGAGTGTTGAGTCCCGAGGACAGTTTACCCACCAGCCTCTGAGGGATGATTGTGCTAAATGCCAAGCTGAGGTCAACGAACCACATCCTGGCATATGAGGCTTCATTTTCTTGGTGGGATGGGACGGAATGGAGGGCTGAGGTTAGGGCATCATTGTTGCACTGATTTGAGTGGTTGGTGAACTGGAAAGGGTCCAATGTAACTGGAATTTGGCATTTTATATGATCCATTAACAGTCACACAAAGCATTTCATGATTGTTGAGGTCAGTGCCACTGGGCGGTAATCACTTAGGCCAGTTATCACCACTCTCTTGGACGATGATTGTGGCTGCCTTGAAGCCTGCAGGGTCTTTGCATTTTCCTATGTAGCCCATCACCGATCCCACATATTCATCAATGTTGACGTGATGCCAAGCTCAACCTTTCATTCAGTAGATGTCCTGGACAGGAAGCCAAATGTCCTAACCACTTGATTTGAGTCCTCCCAAGTCATCGTAACCAGGAAAAATAAACCCAGGAGCACACATTATGAAGGTGCTTTCTACAGTGACCTTGCTGGGAACTATATTCAACTGGTGTGAAATTACTGTGGGCGAGCAGCAAATTCCGGAGCCCTACAAAATATGTAACATTATGTAGAATAGGCAGTATAGTACATAGAATCCAAGTTATTCTTAACAAGTAAGCTAAGCTAGAAACTTTTCAAAGGTCCAGGTGCGCCCAGCTTATAAACAACTGACTTGCGTTCAGCCAGCACCCGTGACTGAATGTCTAGGAGACAGCTGCTAGCTGCTACAAGTCTGCAGGTGACCATTCTTGATGCTGACTGGAATTTTTTCACAAAGAACCCAAGAAGTATATATTTCAGTTAACACATTGATGTCCATTTTGTGATAGACTCAGGCTAAATTTGTTAACATCACGAATGACAAGATGAGATTTATTTCTGTTTGTACACTCAGTGGTCACTTTATTAGGTACACCTGTACACCTGCTCTTGAACGTAAATATCTAATCAGTCAATCATGTGGCAGCAACTCAGTGCATGGAAGTACGTAGACATGGTCAAGAGGTTCAGTTGTTGTTCAGACCAAACATCAGAATGGGGAAGAAAAGTGATCTAAGTGACTTTGACTGAGGAATGATTGTTGGTGCCAGACAGGGTGGATTGAGTATCTCAAAAACTGCTGATCTCCTAGGGTTTTCACACACAACAGTCTCTAGAGTTTACAGAGAATGGTGCGAGAAACAAAAAAAAATCCAGTGAGCGGCAGATCTGTGGGTGAAAATGCCTTGTTACTGAGAGAGGTCAGAGGAGAATGGCCTGAGTGTTTCAAGCTGACAGGTACATGACAGTAACTTAAATAACCACACATTACAACAGTATGAGAGATACCTAATAAGGTGGCCATGAAGTATATTTCAGATTTCCATCTGCAGTTTTGTTTATTCTCCTTCAAGGAAGAGCTGGCCTTGACGAGGTACCTTTCTCACTTACAGGATATCACAATCTAATGAACTCCGATTCATTTTGCAAGTGCAGCAGCCAGACAGCAAGTGAGATGAATGTGCATTGCTGTAAAAAGCTCTTAGCAGGTATTGCAAAGAAAAACACCTTTTCTAAAACCATGTTCCAGATCACTGATAGATACTTCAAACAGGACAGGCTCAGCGGTGTGGATTTAATGGTTTAAGGCATGCAATTGTATTCAGCTGAATTATTTCCCTGAAGTGTGATGGGCAATGCAGTAAAATTAAATTAGTTTTCTTTACCCAAAACCGTCTTCACGTACTGCAATGGTATTTAGTGCTGAACCTGAGGGATATGGCTGCTAACGGGAAATATTTGAATCAGGATATGTCATTAAGTTTTATTGGAGAACAAGAGCTGAGAAAGACAACGGGAGGCTGAAAGCCTTTGGGTAAGGTACACATGGCTTTTTGTGATGTTACTGACAGCTCAGGCCTTTTGAAACATTATTTGTCAGGTTGAGCTGCTAAAATAGAGCTCTGTTAAAACTGACTTCCTTCTTTCAGAGCACTTTTATGCTCCAGCGCTCCCTGTGGGAAAATGGTTTAAATTACATCAGCCACGGTTCAATTGACAGTGATACCGACATCGACACATGTCAGGTCTGTGTTTACTGTCAAATCTCAATCAGAAGTTCTTAGGTTAGGAACACTGTAAAGAATGTTTTCCAGGCCCCAACATTTCAATGTTTTTAAACAGGGCATAGATACATATTAAAGATAATTTAAGAGGCTGCTGCTGTTAAGTCATTAAATTTGTACTGGGGTCAGTGAAGGGATTCTGTATCTCCTGGCTTCTCAGCACTTGGTGGCCACTTTATTAGGTGCACCTATACACCTGCTTGTTAATGCAAATATCTAATCAGCCAATCATGTGACAGGAACTCAATGCATGAAAAACATGCAGACGTGGTCAAGAGGTTCAGTTGTTGTTCAGACCAAATGTCAGAATGGGGAAGAAATATTATCTAAGTGACTTTGACTGTGGAATTATTATTGGTGTCAGATGGGGTGGTTTGAGTATCTGAGAAACTGCTGGTCTCCTGGAATTTTCACACACAACAGTCTCCAGAAAAACATCCAGTGAGTGCAGTTCTTTGGACAAAAATACATTGTTAATGAGAGAGGTCAGAGGAGAATGGCCAGACTGGTTCAAGCTGACAGGAAGGTGACACTTACTCAAATAACCACACTTTACAACAGTGAGATGCAGAAGAACATATCTGAATGCCCAACACGTTGAACCTTGAAGTGGATGGGCTATAGCAGCTGAAGACCATGAACATACGCCCAGTGAGTGTATGTTGGTTGAAGAAATTTTGTATTTATTTTGATTTTTCTTTGTGATTGTTTCAAATACAGTGTGAGAAGCAGGAAGTGTACACAAGAGTTTTGTACTTGTACCCAAGTGTCGGTTCTTATGACTCTTCTGCCGTGAGGTATCAGAACCTCTCTTAACTTGTCCTTTCTGCCTTCATGCCCTGTCTTTTCTCATCCTCTCTTGGAAGGAAGTGCTGAGGACAGGATGCACTTATGCTGCAAATTGCTTTTGGATTGTAGGTTGATACTGAAACCCTTATAGTCATAGTCATAGTCATACTTTATTGATCCCGGGGGAAATTGGTTTTCGTTACAGTTGCACCATAAATAATAAATAGTAATAAAACCATAAATAGTTAAATAGTAATATGTAAATTATGCCAGGAAATAAGTCCAGGACCAGCCTATTGGCTCAGGGTGTCTGATCCTCCAAGGGAGGAGTTGTAAAGTTTGATGGGCACAGGCAGGAATGACTTCCTATGACGCTCCATACCTTTGTTGTCTCCAGACGGCTATTCCAATGCTCTGCTACACAATTTTCTCCTCTTCTGCTTGTTGTAAATTTGAGCTAATCTAAGACTCTGCTCCCCATGCCCTAACTCATTCTAACCCAGTCACCCATTAACCATTTCCTTCCAGGTTTCTGGTTAAGCAATACCTCCATTTTACAACTGTTGCCCTTGATTTCAAAAGTTGTCCCTCTCCCTGACTTCCTGTAGTTCCTCTGATGTCAGTCAGCAGAGAATCACCTTGAACTTAATCACTGTGCAACTGACAACTGTGCCTTCAGCAGCCAAGGCCTAGAAATCCTGTCCTGAACCATTCTATCTCTTTACTTCTTTTTGCTCTTTAAATCAACCATTTGGTCATCTGCCTTAATAATTCCTGAAAGAGCTCAGTCAATTGTTCTGTGGGGACACACTAATGAGAATGTGCTTGAGACAGAATTTGGTGGTGGTGTTATTTTTCTTCAGCGATTAAGCTTACAATTGAAAGGCATTTGTCAGGTTTTATTTATCTGTTATGGAAATTAGATATTACAGTTTTTAATATGTTAAATTATAAAACTACTGCTTGCTGACTTTTTGCCATTGAGAATAAATGTTTCTGCAGCTGGAGAGGTTTGTTGCAAAGTATGCTGCTAAGTGGATTTCATTATCGCCAGTGATTACAGCAGATTAGTAAAAAGATCATGAATAAATCACGAAGGGTTTAATTCTTCAGTAGCGGTAGCTTCTCGACAGATGGGAAAGCCCTCTACTTGCTTTTCAGCTGCTTTAGTCCAGTCTTCGTACATGACCTTGGTTTGGAGAAAGTGTCCTTTCTCTGCAGGACATCCGCTCACAGTTCTCCTCTCTCTCTCTCTCTCTCTCTCCAGTGTGCCAAAAGCAGACTTTAAATTTGCATAACTTAAATGGTCTCAGTCCCCACTTGCACAATGATTATATGTAGTTCCAAAAACAGATTAGTTTTGAATTCATGACAGTGAAATTTAAGGAAATGATTGAAGTCAATTTTACTTTGAATGACTGACAGTATGTTTAAATGACATAGGCTTCAGGGATGTTTTATGATATATAGTGTTTCTATTTACAGCACTGTGTCAGCCAGTTAGTTGGAGATGGTATAAGACCAACCACAGCCAATTTGTTAACATGCATGTTAATTTTATCAGAAGAGAGAACCAGTTGGAAGTTCGTTAATATGGTGTATCGATCTTGAATGCTATGTGAATGAATTCAACGAAAACCTAATCTGATCACAAAGCTAATTGTTTTTTTTTATGCCCAGGTTGTGGAACTTCCAGCGGTTTCATGTGCAGGTTCTTCTCCACTGTATATGAGGCCTTTGGCTTTGTGTGTGACAGAATATTAGTAACAGGCAGTCTACACACAAACCTGGCTCCCAAAGTGCTGTCAATGTTGTACACCTTTATGGTACTAAATAATTTGTAGGCACGTTTAATCAAAGGTGGAGACAGAAATTACGACTGAAACTACAGCAGTGTCTCTGAATAAAACATGGTAATTTTACCAGGAAAAAAATGCAGTGAGTGGAGGATCGTACACAAAATCACTTATAACAGTGTGTTTGCCAGGGTTAATGGACAGGGGGACAGTCAAAACTGGACAAGTGAAAACAAGTTGGTCTTTAGTTGTAGAGAGCACAAGGGAGGGATGGATAGGACAAAGGAAATATCAGTGAAAGAGTAAGTACAGGGATAGCTATCCATGAAATTATTTGGTGGATATATTAATGAGAATAAAAGCAGCAAAATGAGGGAGAGGGAAAACAAAAAATGTAAAAGCAACAAAATGGAAAGTATTAGGAAATATCCAGCAGACCAGGCTGTGCTGATGGTGAGAGGGAAACTGGTTTAATATTACAGATGGAATGTCCAACAGCAGAACTAACCAATTTTCACATAAATAAACTGGGCTATCTGATGCTGTTGAATTCAATATTGAGAAATCATAAGAATGTGAAGTTTATTCTGTCTTCCTTTTCTGATTTCCATCGCTTTAACCAACAGTTTTATCTTATAAACATATCCACATGGTCCTGATGGACCATGAAGTCTGTACCTCTTCCTGTAGAAAGGTTGTATTTTTCATCCATTAGAGGGTCAATTAGAATTTCAATGGTCTTGCCAGTGAGGTAGGTTTTCTGAGGCTGCAAATTGCATGACTGGGTTAATGGTTTTTGCTATTGAATGCATCAGTTAAGTACTTGCTAATACACAAGAAACATGCATTTACTCAAGTGAGTCATGGTTGGCTAGGCTTCCAGCACTTCGTCTGCACAATTATACTTTAACTCAAGGGGCCTGCATTTATATAGCTTAGTTCGTAGCTTCTGGGACCCAAAGTACTTTCATACAATGCTGCTTAGTCACTGTTGTAATGCAGGAAATGTAGCAGCCTAGTTTCAGGCTCAATGTTGCACAAATAGTCATAGTCATAGTCATACTTTATTGAGCCCGGGGGAAATTGGTTTTCGTTACAGTTGCACCATAAATAATAAATAGTAATAGAACCATAAATAGTTAAATAGTAGTATGTAAATTATGCCAGGAAATAAGTCCAGGACCAGCCTATTGGCTCAGGGTGTCTGACCCTCCAAGGGAGGAGTTGTAAAGTTTGATGGCCACAGGCAGGAATGACTTCCTGTGACGCTCTGTGCTGCATCTCGGTGGAATGAGTCTCTGGTTGAATGTAGTCCTGTGCCCACCCAGTACATTATGTAGTGGATGGGAGACATTGACCAAGATGGCATGCAACTTAGACAGCATCCTCTTTTCAGACACCACCATCAGAGAGTCCAGTTCCATCCCCACAACATCACTGGCCTTCCGAATGAGTTTGTTGATTCTGTTGGTGTCTGCTACCCTCAGCCTGCTGCCCCAGCACATAACAGCAAACATGATAGCACTGGCCACCACAGACTCGTAGAACATCCTCAGCATCGTCCGGCAGATGTTAAAGGACCTCAGTCTCCTCAGGAAATAAGAGACGGCTCTATTTAGTATACAAATAGAAACAGAAATGGGATCGTGACTAGGTAATCTTAAGGAGAAAATTTGATTAAGACTTGAGCCAGATTCTCTGTATGGTAGCATGAGACCTTTTCTATCAACCTGAGAAAGCAGATGGAGACTTGGTTGAATAGATAGTCTAACAGTGCAGCAGTGCCTATACACTCCATTGGATTTTCAGATTCACATTCAGAGTTTGAAGTCTCTGATGTGGGTCTTAACCTACAACCGTCTGACTCCAAGCTAAGAGTAGAATCCAATGACCCATACTGGAGCAATGGCAATGCTATAATACTTGTTGGCTGTTAGCACCTGAAGACACCATGTGATCATCAAATTTCAAGGTAACTTTATTATCGAAGTACATATATGTCACCAGAAACAATCCTGAGATTCATTTCCTTGTGGGTATTAACAGCAAATGCAAAGAAACACAATAGAATCAATGTAAAACCACACTCAAAGGAGACGGACAAACGACCGATGTGCAAAAGACGACAAATTGTGCAAATACAAAAAGAAAAAACAAAATAATAATAGATGAACAATAAATAATATTAAGAACATGGATTGTGGAATCACTGAAAGTGAGTCCATAGGTTGTAGGATCAGTTCTTTGTTGGGGTGAGTGAAGTTATCCACTCTTGTGCAGGAGCCTGATGGTTGAGGGGTAATAACTGTTTCTAAAGCTGGGGTGTAGAACCTAAGGCTCCAATTTCTCCTTCCGGATGGCAGCAGCGAGAAGAGAGCTTGGCTTGACCTATGATGGATGCTGATTTCCTGCAGCAGTACTCTTTGTAGATGTTCTCAATGCTGGGGAGAGCATTACCCGTGATAGACTCAGCTGTATTCACTACCTTTTATAGGTTTTTCCATTCTTAGGCATTGGTGGTTCCATACTAAGCCATGATGTGTTCTACAAATGCAAGCACTCCTTTACTTTGTGTGCGTACAAGACTGGCCAATTCTCTGGGTCTGCCTCGCCATGTGCAAGTTTTCCAATTTACTGGTGGCTATAGATCACTCCCATGGATCTGGGAAATGTAAATCAGAATCAGATTTAATATTACTGGCATAGGTTGTGAAATTTGTTGCTATGTGCTAGCAGTACAATGTAATACATAATAATAAAAAGCATAAATTACAATAATATATATATATATAATTTAAATTAAATAAGTAGTGAAAAAAGAGAGGAAAACATTTTTTTTAAATAGTGAGGCAGTATTCATAGGTTCATTGTCCATTCAGAATTCTGATGGCAGAGGGAAAGAAGTTGTTCTTGAAACATTGAGTGTGTGTCTTCAGACTCCTGTACCTCCTCCCTGATGGGAGAAATGAGAAGAGCGTATGTCCTGGGTGATGAGGGTCCATTATGATGTACACTGCTTTTTTGAGTCATCACCTTTTGAAGATGTCCTGGATGCTGGGAAGCTAGTACCCATGATAGAGCTGGCCGAGTTTGCAACTTTCTGCAGCTTTTTCTGATCCAGTGTAGTGGCCCCTCCATACCAGATGGTGATGTAACCCATCAGAATGCTCTCCACAGTACTTCTGTAGAAATTTGTGAGTGTCTTTGATGACATATCAATTCTCCTCAGACTCCTAATGAAATATAGCTGCTGTCATGTCTTTGCTGTAATCGCATCAATATGTTGGGCCCAAGATAGATCCTCAGAGATGTTGACACCCTGAAGATCAACTGAGATGCCCGTGTATACTACCCAGGTGCAACTTGAAACAGTGGAGGGAAAATCAAAAGCGAAAGGAATAAATCAGCAGTGTACTGAAAGCAAAGGCACTTTATTTCATGTAGTCAGGTTTAGTTCTCCTTAGGGTGTGCTTATTTTATAGAAATGCCTTAAGAAGTGGATCTGAAATGTTGCCAGAGAGCCTGGGGGTTGTCTCAATCCTTCCATTGTTTAGCTGCTTTTGCCAGTCCAATGCCAAATACAGCTATTAACCCATCGCTGAAAGGCTTCAAGAAAGAACCAGCATGTATATAGACCAGAAAAGCCACCTCAGGTCCTGAAAATCTGAAATATTAACACTTGAAATACTCAGCAAGTCAGGCAGCATCTGTCAAAGAGAAAAAGAGTTAATGTTTCAGGTAAAAGAGATTCTGGCTGAACTCGAGCAACAATCTGTTGGAGGAATCTGTTGGATCATCAGCACTTGTGAGGTAAAGGAATTGCCAACGTTTGGAGCCTCGACCTGAAATGTTGACTGTTCCTTTCCCTTCCACAGATGTTGCTCGACCCACTGAATTCCTCCAGCACATTGTTGCTCTGGATTCCTGTACTTGCAGTCTCCTATCACTCCATCTTTCATCAGAACTAACACAAACCAGTACAGCACAGTGCAGACCCTTCAGCCCATGATGTTGTGCTGACCTTTTAACCTACTCCAAGATCAATCGAGCCCTTCCCTCCCACATAGCCCTCCATTTTTCCACCATCCATGTATCTATCTAAGAGTCTTTTAAATTTCCCTAATACATCTAGCCTCTACCACCACCCCTGGCATCACATTCAAGTCATCTCTTATCCTTCTTCACTTAACCTGGAACATTAACTTTGGTTCTCTTTATAGATGCTCCCTGACTTGCTGAATGTTTCCAACATTTTCTGGTTATATCTGTTACAGTTGTGTTGCACCTTTTCACAACCTCAAGATATCCTGGAATAGTCTACCATTGAGGAACCTGATTCATATGGGTCCTGATTAATTATTTGGCTCGCCCTCAGGCACACTGCTCCCTCACCTCCACCACCTGCAATTGTGAAATCCCCACCATTGAGCATATCTACACAGAGTGTTGTCGCAGGAAAGCAGCATCCATCATCAGGGACCCCCACCACCCAGGATGTGCTCTCTTCTCACTGCTGCCATCAGGAAGGAGATACGGGAGCCTCAGGACTCTCACCACCAGGTTCATGAATAGTTATTACCCCCCAACCATTAGGCTCATGAATCAGAGAGGATAACTTCACTCAGCTTCACTTACCCCATCATTGAAATGTTCCCACAATCTGTGGATTCACTTTCAAGGACACTTCATCTCATGTTCTTGATATTTATTTATTGTTTTTTCTCTTTTTGTATTTGCACATTTTGTCTTTTGTGCTCTGGTTGAACGCTCAAGTTGGGCGGTCTTTCACTGATGCTGTTATGGTTATTATTCTACAGGTTTATTGACTATGCCCACAAGAAAATAAATGTCAGGGTTGTATATGGTGACATATATGTACTTTAATAAATTTACTTCGAAGTTTGATCTTTGAAGCTCATAACTCTATCTACCCCAAGCACTCTCCCCACCTAGATGATCTGCCACATGACTCACCCAAAACCAAAGAGCACACATCCGACCCTATTCATCTGGACCAACAAAACCCTCTCATATACCTTCAACTATCTCTCACACCCTCTTCTAACTACCAGCCTCTCAACTCAACTGCTACCTCACCCATCTATCCTGGCAGACAATGCTTGCCATACTCAGCGTAAGTTCAGTCGCACCACGGCATATTTAATTTCCTGCTGTCTGGCTGGCTCGTGGGCAAAATGTCTTTGCATATGCTGACCATTTTTGAGGCCAGAGTGTTTTATTTTGCCTTCATTGAGTTGGAGTTGAGGTAGGATTATATACTCTACCAACTCTTACTCAAAAGAAATTTGTAGTCGACTGGCCAAGGCTCAGAAATGCATGGCAGACTTTTTTTTTTCAGGAACTGTACTGATGTTTGAGACTAAAATGACAGGCAGGATGCTCAGATTTGCATAGTTCTATAGCTTTGGTCTGACCTTTCTAACCGCTTAAACCACCACTCAGCACACTCCCACCCTCCACCACCAGCACACAACGGCTGCAGTGTATACCATCTACAAAATGCACTGCAGTGACTCAGCCAGACTTCTTCAACAGCACCTCCCAAACACACAGCCTATATCCCAGGGATGACAAGGGCAGCAGGTGCAGGGGAGCACCACCACCTGCAGGTTCACCTCCATGCACACCATCTTGACTTGGAAATATATCACTGTTCTTTCATCGTCACTGGGTCTAAATCCTGGAACTCCCTCCCCAAAAGGACGGCAGTGGTTCAAGATGGTGGCTCACCTATCAAGGGCAATTAGGGGTGGGTGATAAATCCTGGTGACTCCTATATTCCAAAAGATTAATTGATAAGAACTGCTGATGGAAAGCAGGGAATGCCAAGAGCATGTTTTCCTCATGGCTCCTGGGCACTGCTCCTCACCGCAGACTTATCAAGGGCAATCAGGATGTGATTATGGCTCTAATTTGCAGGATGATCTACAAAAAATTGTAGCTGAGCGATGGACAAAAACAGCCAAAATTGTGGAAAACACTCTTCCTTTTATGATGGAAACAGTTTAATTTACATCAACACTTTTTACGTTAGTTTAAAAAAGCAAATCATTACCACCAAATCATGTCAGTGCAGTGTTTTACCTCAGTAACTTCATTGTTTTTCTCTGCAAAACACGTTCTGGGTGCACTAGACATCAATGCCCCACTCCAGGGATATGATTTGTTTGGCTCATGAGGTCTGCTGCAGAAACTCCCTGGAATCTCATGTCAGGATGGGGAGACAAAAAAACCCTTGGAGCAGCTGTGAAGGGGGTCAGTAATGCTGGGAGTGTGTCATATTATCCCAGCCCATTGTAGTAGATGCTTGATTTTGCAGAATCTGCAGTTTCTGCAATATTGTGATTTAGCTGGGGCCTTAACAATGAACAACAAATGCAACACCTGCACCTTGTAAAGAAATGATCAGAATAAATGATTTTCTGGGAGAAGCCTTAACAATGGACAAGGCAGTAAGCTTCCTGTGACCAGCCTGCCACTAGGAGAGTTCAAGACCAAACAAAATGATGCTGGAAATCTGAAGTAAAAAATGATGAAAATGCTGAAACCATTCTGCAGGATAGGTAGTGTCCGTGGAGGGAGAAACAGTTCAGGTTTTAAGCCGATGACTTTTCATTAGAAGAGTAGAACGGGCATTAGTAAGATCGGCTGCTCTACTGGAAGGTTGCTCTCCAGTAGCCAGTTAGGATCTTGCGAATGTAAGTTATCGTACTTCATGCAAAGACATTGCTCTAATATACAATCTGAGAATTTTTTTCCTTTCTGCAACTCAGAAAATGCCCTCAGGTTATGAAGCAGATGGCACAGGAAGCTGTTAATCTTGCTGCATGTCTATTGGCTTTTGTTTGCTTGTATATCTCTCTACAGGATTTTTTTAAAAAATCTGTTGGCATCCCTCCCTCTAATCTCACTTATGCAAACTCAATAAACAGGATTTCTTTGTCAACTGAGTTGATTCCATTGGCAAGAAGATTATTCCTAGCTATTAAAGCTCTCTGATTTGTTTTTCAACTAGTTTTATGTTGACAAATCTCTCGAAATAATAAGCTGGAACAGTCCAACATCTGGAGCCTAAATACCACACAACCTGAGTGCCAGAAAGCTATTTTCCAAGCTGTAGTGAAAGAGTTGCTTTGAAATTGTGTCTCACTGTGGTTCAACAAGTAGCTTTCTTCCTTCTGAGAAAGTCCTGGACTTAGATGTCATTCCAGAGGCTTGGACACAAAAATGTCCAGGCCTGAATATTTTACATCACTCTGAGAGCTTTAATGTGACCTCATTAATGCCTCAATCAAACCACCATGCCTCTGACACGGCAGCTTTCCCTTAATACTGTTGGACCTATAGCCATACTGAGGGAAAGCTGCCGTGTTAGAGGCATGGTGATCGGATTGAGGCATTAATGAGGCCATATTAATGCTCTCTCAGATGGATGTAAAATATTCAAGCGCCATTTTCAGATCTGTCTCCATATATGGAAGCTTTCCCAATTATCCTTGTCTGTAGACCAATGCCGAGGAGGTGTAAAGAGGAGATGGTTGAGTACAGAAGAGTTATCTATAGTTTTCAAGTAAATATCTAACCCTTATTTAACACCACTAAAGCTGAATGTGTACCCATTATCGTTTTGCTTTTCGTGGGACTTTGATGTGCACAGATCCCTTTCCCCAACCTCAACATTTCCCACATGACAAATGTGACTACATTTAAAAAATTTTTGGGATTGCTGAATGGTTCAATGTAACTGCAATTTTTAAGTCCTTCTGAACATTCAAATTAATTTATCAGCATGAAATTTCTTTGTTCGTTATCTAATGGAGATGTAAAATCATTGAGTCAAATCTCACTTACTATTGGTTACAGTTCCAAACACAAACAATGAGGTTCAAACCAATAAGGTGTGGTTCCCATACATGCATTGTCAAATACAGATTTCTGCACAGCAAGCTCCCACAGACAGGAAGGTAATAGCAAACTGCTTTTTTTTTAGATTGGTCGAGGGATAAAGATTGTGTGGGTCTCTGGGAAGACTTCATTTGCTGTTAATCAAAATAGTCTAATTTTTTTACATCCATTTGTTGATTTCTCAAACAAAAGAAGATAATTACACAAATTGATTGAGATGTTCCCACAACCAATGATCTCACTTTAAGGACTCTTTATCTTGTTATTTCATACTCTCATTATTTATTGCTATTCATATTTGCATTTCAACAGTTTGTTGTCTTCTATGGTCTTGCTCTGTCATTGATCCTGTTTATAGTTACTATTGTATAGATTTGCTGAGTATGCCTGCAGAAAAAGAATCTCAGGGTTGTATGTGGTGACATGTATGTACTCTGCTAATAAGTTTTACTTTGAACTTTGATTTTAAAGACTGATAAGTGTAATGTTCTGTAACTTCAAAATATTAAGCTAATTCAAAGGAAGGCAAAGGAGTCCGAAATGTGAGTCCAATTTTGTGTTTACTTTAAGTGAGACGTGCACGTATCATATGGTAGCGTGATGATGTATGCAATTTGCATATTTTTATATATAACCCGAATTAATTATTTAAACAAATAAGAATGCTTAATCAAACTATATACACACATGATTACTCAAATATTACTGAAGTTTTAAATACAGAACAATCGGTACTTCTCCAAAAAGAATAAATCAATATAGGGCAGGGAAGACTAGAGGGTTTTGCATCCGAGATCAGCCAGTGGGGCAAGAGACTTGAGGGTAAATGGCCTCTGCTTCCAACTTTCATAAAGTATTTACAGGCAGACCCAGTTAACAGATGGGTTCTACTTTTACAGATGTCAGTAAGTCGATTTTGTTCATAAGCTGGAAAATTCATAAAAGTCACTCAATATGGTAACCACAACCACTGCAGTATTTTAATGATGTATAGGGCTGATGAGGGGGAGGAATTCCTAAGAGTACGGAGAGAGAGGAAACAATGGTTTTCCTATTCCAAAAGTGATTTAATCAGTGATTACAGCATCACGTTACTGCAATACTACAGTACTTCATGATACACGCTATTGACAGTTTCAAATTGTAACACGGTCTTCACTGTCCAAAATTGAGTCAAGCACCTGTGGTGCCCAGCAGTCCAGGAAATCCGCCATTGTACCCATAGACACAGTATAGTCCTTTTCCAGGGACACCCGGGCACAGATGTTATCCAGAAGAGGGGCAGGCAGTCGGCTTGTACAAAATCCTCGACTGCCTGCTGCCTGGACCTGTCGGTGGTCACCTTGGCCAGGCCCAAGAACAAACCAACCAGGAGATCCCCTGACTGACCCATCAACGCACCCCTCCCCAACTCCGCACGATGTGAATGGAGATCAGGAGCATGGAGTTGAAGTGCAGCCATAACTGGAGGAGCTGCCTCTTCAGAAACTCAAATAGAGACTGCAACCTCTCACACTCTGTATATACATGATACACGATCTCCTCCCAGCCGCGTGACAGTTGTTTGGGGAGCCCATGAACCGACTTAGGAATCTATTATATGGTATTGCTCTGTGCAGTACTCTCCATCCTGGCTCCGCAATGTAAATGGGAACTAGTCCTGTTGTTCGTAGGAACAAATGTATGTATGGATGTCGTACTGTTTTTCTAATGTAGTTAAAAACAGCGATTAACAGTGTACCACTGCATCAGCCGGTTAGTTGGAGCTTAGGTGGAGTGTGTGTCTCATAGCAAGAAGTATTTGGTACTGAGAGCAGATTCTGTTTAAAGACAGAAAATCAATACATCAACATATATGAATAAAATTGAGTAACTTCTCCGTAAGTGAGCCGTGAGTGGAGGATAGTTAAATTAGTCACTGCCACTTTCACCTATAAATTTGAACAAGATGACAGCAGCATGGTTTAGGATATCTGTTCTCCACACTGGTTCTGTCCAAACGGGATAATAACGGAGACGACAATCTTTCCCAGAATTTTCTGATTAAAGTATCAACTAAATTTGCACATACTAGGGGTATGAATAGTAGGCGGTTAATCTGAATCTTGTCTGATAGAGGAACAGGAGTGTGATTCAGCTCTTGTCACTTGTTAGACCCTGACTTGTGCATTATGGCAGCAGGAGTCTGTGAATAAACATTTCATCTCTATTGGGAAACATTCCTGGAAGTGCCATCAACAGCCCTGCTCCATGTTCCTTGCTCAATGTCTGTCTGGTGGTGCATTTTCCTGTACCCAATTGGAAAGCTACTTCATTGTTGATATGGTTGTCTGTCAAATGACCTTTGATCCTAGTTCTGATATTTTGTTGGTGCTTATGATTAAGTGTGTGGGCACGTGGCCAAGTGGTTAAGGCATTGGACTAGCTACCTGAAGGTCGTGAGTTCGAGCCCCAGCCGAGGCAGCGTGTTGTGTCCTTGAGCAAGGCACTTAACCACACGTTGCTCTGCGCCGACACTGGTGCCAAGCTGTATGGGTCCTAATGCCCTTCCCTTGGACAACATCGGTGTCATGGAGAGGGGAGACTTGCAGCATGGGCAACTGCTGGTCTTCCATACAACCTTGCCCAGGCCTGTGCCCTGGAGAGTGAAGACTTTCCAGGCGCAGATCCGTGGTCTCGCAAGACTAACGGATGCCTTTAAATGATTAAGTGTATAAAATCATGAGGAGCATCGATGGATGCATTCCCAGAGTTGGTATCAGGAATGAGCGAGCATACAGCAGGTTTAAGGTGAGAAGGGAAAGAAAGAATGAACAGGAACTTGTGTAACAAATGGCTGAGGTGGGTACACTAACAACTTTTAAAAGATGGTTGGACAGGTATATGGATAGGAAATGTTTCAAGGGATATGGGTCAAATGTTGGCAAATGGAACTAGCTTAGAAGTCAAAGTCAAACTAAATTTATTATCAAAATATGTACACGTCACCATAATATGACCCTGAGATTCAGTTTCCTGCAGGTATTTACAGGAAAATAAAGAATAGAATAGAATTTATGAAAAACTATACATAGATAAAGACTGACAAACAACCAATGTGCAAATACAAAATAAATAAATAAATACATACATACATACATACATATCAATAACAAGAGTTATAGAGTCCTGGAAAGTGAGTCTATGAGTTGTGAATTAGTTCAATGTTAGCGTAAGAGAAGTTACCCATGATGGTTCAGGAACCTGATGGTTGTAGGGTAATAACTGTTCCTGGCCAGGAACAGTTTCCTGCACACTGGCAAGAAAGACCAACTTTCTTTGACTGGCATGTAACAGACAGTGAATGAATGCATCTTGGTTTGTACTTACTGGAGTTATGAGGGAAAAATGTTGAACAAATAAAACTATAGATGCTAGAATCTGAAACAAAAACAGAAATACTCAGCCTGTTAAACATCAGCTGTGAAGCGAGAAGCCAGTCAATATTTCAAGTTAGGGATCCTTCCTCAGGACTGTGGGAAGAGTGGAAGGGTGACATTTTTTCCTGTAACTCGATCTCTCCCTTCTTGTCATATGAAATCATGGGATATTTTACATCCATCTCTACAGCATGCTTAATATTGTGTTTAATATTGTGCAAAGCATCATGCACAAAATGCTGGAGGAACTCAGCAGGCCAGGCAGCATCTATGGAAAAGAGTAAACAGTCGACGTTTTGGGCCGAGACCCCGTTTAATATTCTGCCTGAAAAGATGGCACTTATAGTAATACGGTAAGAAATGTTCACCTCACTTTCATGGAGTCAGGGCACTTTGCATGTGGAGCCACAAATAAATTCCCAGCGGGAAGATCAGATGCAGAGCCCTCTTGGTTGTGGCACTTCCAGGCGATTTGGTGGACTGCAACATTAACAGAGGAGCCTTTTGACTCGATCTAGGAGTAGAATACCTACTGAGGGCTTTTCCAAAATGATATTTTAGACTTCTCATAGCAGCTTCTGGAGTTCAGAAAGCAAAGCTGGGAAATGTTTTATTGTCGCTGGTGATCTGATGTATTCTTCCTGCTGTGTTGTTGAAATGTTGCCTGAAGGGATTAATTAATTTTCAGTTGTCCTGTACTCCTTGCTTGCTTCACCACTGCATCCTTCCCCAACACCCCAAACAACTTCACCTGCCCACTAGCATTAATCTTTCATATTTTTAAATCTGATTTACACCTGGACTGTTGCAAATAGTGGAATGAGGAGAAATATAACCGAGCGAGTATTTCTATTTATTTGCTATGTTTACCCATTGAAGAACCTCAAGATTTTAACGGGACTAATTTAAGCTGAGTACACCCTGCATGTCACATTTCCTCCTCCCCTTGCTTATTGAAGGTAATGAAGAACAAATTTTTACCCCATCATTTGCTATCTTTTGTTAAATGACTGATTTTGTAAAATTCTCATGTCAAACAGCTGACAGAAGGATTATAAGAGCAACCTTATGATGATAGTGGCCTCCACTCATATTAGCAGCTTCTTTCTTCTATCTGACTTTAGGGAAATATAGTGCAAGTTACTAGTATAGTCGAGAGTACTAAAGATTGTACAAATATCCCAACATATTTGCGTTTTGCTAAAATTTAAGGTTTACTCTTGATCTGTCAATCTTTACACTATCTGAAGCAATGTTATTAAATTAATTGATGAAAACATTAGGCATCGGGTATGGATAAGACTCATAACAGTGGTTTCAGGGAATCCTACTTTATGAATAAATTTAACTGTACAGATCTATTCATATTATCTAAAGCCAGCTCAGCTGTTGCATTTTAGTTCTTTAAAACAAGTTCTTTTGATACTATTCGCATTATAGTAACTTGCATATTATGTCAAAGAAATATTTTAAAAAGCTATTTGGAACACACATTTTATATTTGGATGCAATGTTTGAAGTTTACTGCAAATGATTTATATAGGATAATAAGGGGCATTTTAAGATGTGAAGAGGTTTGCAGAGAATATCCTGTGCTCTTAACCGTATATCACCTCCCAAGTACTAAAAAAGAAACTACGTTATTTAATTTTCTGAATTTTCAAGCTGTAGGGTTTGAACTTAAAACTTCAGATAATTAATCTGGACTGGTGAATTTCAGTCCAGTGGTTAAACACCTGCAATTACCATAGTCTATACTCAAATAATGAAATCAATCAATCAAAAATCAATGATGTTTAAATGATTAAAGTTCACCCTAAGCAACAAAATTTGACTCATCTCAGTTTATTTTTTAACTAGAAGTTACTGATACACTGCTCTCTTGCAGCCATTCCTCTCCATTCAATAGAATGGGCTCACTGTTGCTGTACCAGGTTGAACTTTATGCAGGTAGAGATGGTAGACTGCACAGGGTAAGAGTCCAACACTATGAACAGTCCAGGGTCAGTGTACAGTTGAGAAATTTCCAGTCAAGAGCAGCTAGGAAGTTTGGGATTTTGACATTTACGTGAGAAGTGCAATGCCACCATTTTCCTGCAAAATTTGTTCTGTTTCCTAGTATCCTGAAAGAGAGGGCACAGGTTCCACCATTTGGTTATTGATCTTAGTTGGAAATAGGGAAAAGACAATTACTGGAATTTGATGGTTTCCAACTACCATTTGTTGCCACAACTTTCCCTATACTGTATACCTGGTAAGATCCAGCAACAGGCTCCGCCTTATGGTGAACCATGATCAGTTGAACTGGTGGTCAGTACTGAGTGCCTGCAAAAGGGAAGTCCAGCAAGAGTATCATTTTTTTTTTCAAGGAGATTCTGCTGTCCTCCAAATTCAGAACTGATATCAATGGTACCTTGCATTGCAAGGGGTTAAAAAAAAAACCTTCACGCGATGAGGTGCTATAATCTGGGTATGCAATGCATGAAGATGAGAGTGAAAGCAGTGCTGACTTTTAAAAGCATGTTGGTTAATACTCGGAAAGGAATATTTGTAAGGTTACAGAGAGGATTGCAGAGAGCTAATACAAACACGATAGGCTGAATAGCCTCCTTATGTGCTCTGTATAATGTTGATGGACTTTTTCCACCTTTGCCACTTCAGGAGTTCATAAAGGCACACAATTTTTTAAGTGTGCTTTCATCTCTGCTGCCATGTCAACAGTGACAGGGGGTGTATGGAAATCCTGTTAAACATGTCCGTCTATTTACTGATTGACTGACCAGCTAACTGACCAAGAAATATGATCGTTCAGAATCAGTTACCCAGCTGAGATTAATCAAATCAGCAGATGTTTGAAGTCATTTATCGTCAGTAAATGTTCCAACAAAGAAAACAAAATGAACCTTAAACAAGGCCTAATGGCCTAATGCAGCATCCATCAACCCTCCTTCCAAATCAAAGTATCCAATCCACTGTGAAGTACAGACTTCACATAAGCAGTTGTCTGGATAATCTAGTCATTTCCAGAAGGGGCTTTGTGTTTGAGACATGGTGATTTTGAAGGCCATGACTGGATCTTGATTTCCTCGATTCCTTAGAGGGTGAACTCCTCTTCTTCAAACCATATTCAACCAGTTCCAGGGGAGGAGTGGGGGGTGCACCTCATGGTGAGGTAATCTTGGCATTGCCCATTCCTTGTGCGACTGGGTCCTTAATCTAGCCAAAGAGTGTTGGCTATGGAACACATGGCTGTGGAACACATCTGGTGACTCCTTACTGAAGTTAGAATTAATCATCAATATAACTTGCGTTTAAACTTGAGAAACTTTAGTTCCTATGCATTTCACAGTATAGCATCATAGAGGAGTACAGCACAGAAACAGGCCTTTTGGCTCATCTAGTCCATACCGAAACTATTTATACTGCCTACTCCCATCAACCTGCACCAGGCCCATAGCCCTCCGTATCCCTACTATCACTGTGTAAGACCTACCTTGGTTGGTCCTACCAAAGTGCAAAACCTTGCACTTGCCTGCATTTAAATTCCTTCTACTATATCAAAATGTAAGAGAAGATTTTCCATGTTGCTATGTGGAACATATGTATAAGGAGAGAATTTCAGGGCTTAGGTCAAAGGTGCATCCGAAGTCGTAGGGATAAGGGAGTTGTTGGGCATATAAAACAGCCCAGTGGTAGTGGTATATATAGAAATGTAAAATGATACAGGCAACTGAAAACTGTTGAGGTATTTAAACATATATATGTTTGTCTGGCTACCACCAATGGTTGAGTATAAAAAGCAGTTCATCTTAATTCTCTGAATGAAAGACAAGTTGTAATTGGAGAAGCAATGATAAAATTTGCATCAGAGGCCTGGGAATAGTCCAGCCACCTAGCATTTTCCCTGGGCAGCCACACATGGCACAGGAAGATGTGTAGAGGGAAAGAAAGAGCCTGCTGTATAGGAAGTTTACATTGGGTATCTTCAGGAAGAAGTTAAAGTTGAGTTTATTGTCATGTGCACAAGTGCATGTATGTATAGGCGCAATGAAAATCTTTCACCTACATCACAGGCATATAGCATCAGGTACACAACATTGACCAAAAAAACATAAATTAGACATAACATCATACCTAATTTTTTACAAGAAAGAACTTGGATGTTTGGAACTCCAAAACATAAAACTACTTGAAGGAAAAACAAGGAGCCAAGGATACTCAGATTTTAGTGAAGCACACACATATGACATGGTGGCGGTCATGATGTATGCCATTCACATACTTTTATATATAACCTGAAATGAGTTATTTAGAGAAATAAAGAATGCTTAAACAAACAATATGTTTATAATATTACTCAAATATTACTGAAATATTAAATGCGCAACAAGAACACATTTAGAACAAAAAAAAACAAAGTACATTGTAGTGCAGGGGTCCCCAACCTTTTTTGCACCGCGGACCAATTTAAAATTGACAATATTCTTGCGGACCGGCCAACCGGGGGGGGTGTTCAAGTAGGGTTAAACTCACCTCAACATGTCTTTTACAGTTAGGGTTGCCAACTTTCTCATTCCCAAATAAAGGACAAAAGTAGCAGTCAAATATGGGACACTTGTGTTTACCCCGAGAAAGACTACCATGACCATGAAGCCTTGCGCAGGCACCTGTGTGCACATGCGGGTACGTGCCGATTTTTTCCCCCACAAATCGGTTTTGGCTTAATCTTCCCGACTACACTCTACATACATTATTTCTACTTTACATAGGCTGTGTATTTATCATATCATTCCTGCTTTTACTATATGTTAGTGTTATTTTCGGTTTTATGTGTTATTTGGTATGATTGGGTAGGTTATTTTTTTGGTCGGGGAATGCTCAAAAATTTTTCCCATATGAATTACTGGTAATTACTTCTTCGCTTTACGCCATTTCGGCA
This sequence comes from Mobula hypostoma, assembly GCF_963921235.1. Taxonomy (NCBI): domain Eukaryota; kingdom Metazoa; phylum Chordata; class Chondrichthyes; order Myliobatiformes; family Myliobatidae; genus Mobula; species Mobula hypostoma. Next base: position 17,073,188 of record NC_086128.1, read on the forward strand.
TGAAAGGTTTCATAGGAACGCTCTACCTTAGCGGGGGAAATACGGGACAAGGACGGTCCCGTATGGGACAAACCAATTTAGCCCAATATATGGGATGTCCCGGCAAATATGGGACAGTTGGCAACCCTATGTTCAAGTTCAACAATGCGTTACAGGGAATGAGGAAAGGTGCAGCTGTCTCATATTGTTTCCTCACGGCCCAGAAGCACATGCTTTGCGGCCCGGTGGTTGGGTACCGCTGTTGTAGTGCAAAGTGGTCATAGTGTTGCTATGCTAAGGTTGTATACTGCATACACTCTCTGACATTAAATTGAAGGGAAGTAGCTATTCTTGAACATGGTGGTGTGGGAGTACTGATAGATCGCTTGAAGCTGAACATAAATATAATTTCAGACTACTTGTATCATGTAGGAATTTGGAGAAAGAAGAAATTAACTTTTATTTAATATAATACGTTTAATTGCATAATGGTGCTGAGACTTTGTAATAGTTCAACTCAGCTGAAAGTGTTTTGTTGGTGATTTTTGTTTGTACTCAAGTGTCTGAGTCTTCTTGCTGAGATATCCAAAAATAATCAGCCAGCATTGATGGATTCCAGTTGAGCTGGTACTGTTTCTCCGTGACCGCAATGTCCTGGTAAAACCTTTCATCATACTCATCACTGACAGCGACAAGACTTGCAGGGAAGAAGTCTTCATGGGAATTCAGAAAATGAACTTTTAGTGACATTTTGCATTTCATGGTTTTGTATGCTTGAAGCATGTTGTCATCCAGCTGCATGTAGTTTGGTGCTTAGTAGTTGCCAAGAAATTTTCAACAACATTCTTGAAAGCCTTCCATGCGATTTTCTCCAGGCCCACTAGAAGTTCTTTGAATTGCGTGTCTTTGATGACCTGTTTGATTTGTTGATCAACAAAATGCCTTCCTTAATCTTGGCATCAGTTATTCTGGAAAACATCTGTGTCAAATATCAAAGTCCTTCATGGAAATCTTTGTCCCTGGTGACAGCAGGCACATCATTGCATTCTTGAACCCAGTAATTCTGCTTTTGCCTTTGACAAACCCAAGTCATTGACCAGGTCATTTAACTCAGATTGAGTTATCAGATGTGACATAAAGGATTCAAAATCTGTATCAATATCAGTGTTGTTTTCCATTCCTGGCTCATGCGTGCATCATGGCATCTTAGTCTGCTCCCCTAGACTCCATGTCCTGTTTTTTCTAAAACCTGACCAGCTATGCAGTATCCACCCTGCCTAAGCATGCCTATACGTGTCTGGACAAGATAGAAAACTTTTCTTCTTACATTGTGACAACATTTTAATTGACTCGAGTTATGAATTGAAATAACAAATACAGGCGATTTTGAAACAAATGGTGTGTGATAGGAAACTTTCATGGTGATTTTCATGATCAGCAGCCCACAATCCATCATCTTTGTTGTCCAGTGTAATTTGACGCAATATACCCTGCCTTTAACATGAACAGTACAAAATTCCATTTCTATAAACCGATAATGTAGCAAAATATACAAAAGGAAATACAGAAAAGGTAATTGAATTCTGAGCTGCACACAAAGGAACTCAGTGGGCCAAGCAGCATCTGTGGAGGAAAATGGACAGTCATTGTTTCAGGTGAGACCCTTCATCAAGACTGGAAATAAAGAGGGGAGATGGCCAGTGTAGAAAGAGGAGGGGAAGGGGTGGAGCAAGAACTAGTGGGTGATAGATGGATCCAGGTAAGTTGGAGGGTGATGGCTGATAGACACGAGATTCTGCAGATGCTGGAAATCTGGAGCAACATACATAAAATGCTGGAGGAACTCAGTAGGTCAGGCAGCATCCATAGAGGGAAATGAACTGCTGACGTTTCAGGTTGCGATCTTTCAGGTGGGTGGTGATAAACAAGTGAGGGAGGGGGAAAGTGGGAATGATGTCAGAAGCTGGAAGGTGATAGGTGGAAGTAACAAAGGGCTGAAGAAGAAGGAATCTGATAGGAGAGGACACAAGACCATGGAATAAAAGGAAGGACGTGAAGAGGGGGCCCAGTAGAACGAATGGGTGATGGGCAGATGGAGAGGGCAGGGGGGATAAATTTTTTAAAAAAAAGGACAGTGAGGAGTGGTTACCAGAAGTTAGGGAAATCGATGTTCATGCTGTTAGGGTAGAGACTACCAAGGTGGAATATGAGGTGCTGTTCCTCGAATCTGTGTGTAGCAGTAGTTTGGTAGTGGAGGAAGCCATGGGCAGACATGTTAGTGTGGAAATGGAAAGTGGAGTTAAAATATATGGCCACTGGGAGATCCCAGCTGGTACGGTGGAGGGAGCAATGATGCCGGATGAAGCAATTTGTATGTTGTATGTTGGGTCTCACCAGTGATGGTGATGAATAAATCTCTTCAAAACAGCTGTCTTGTTTTGACTCTGTTTGAAAATAGTTGGACCTGAAAACAAGTCAGGACTTGGGTGCCAGGGCACCTCTGCTGCCTTTCTGTAGCAGGCTGAAGCAGGCAAATCACCATTCACACAAAACACTGAACTCACTGCAGTTATCCTCGTTCCTCCTTTGGTCTCCAAACTGTCCTGTTTTTTCCAGGATGGTAGCCAACTTTAAAGAGGCCTGCCAATAAAATAAACTTGGCCCTTCAGTACTAGCCAATCAAGTGAAAATATGCTTTCCCACCCAGGAATCAAAATTGTCCTTTCCTGGCTCCCAGCCCATGTGCTAATGTGATGTTACATCCCTGTAATTGTGACCTGGGACTCTTCGTTAGAGGATGTATCTTTGAAGTGCTGAGACCGAGTGGAACTCTCAGTGAAAAGGACAGATGTAGCTTTAAATATTTGCCATACAGTCAACAGCGGTTATCTTGTTCTGTATGCCATTGATTTTTGTGTCACCTTCGAAGTGATGCATGTGAGCAATTGGAATTTTCCCTTCATAATAGAAATGAAATGCTCAGTTAAGTAGCTACATGTCTCAACGTAATTGTGCCTTTGGAGCCAGAAGGAAAGGGGAATAACAATTATTGAATACCTCATCCTAAGTGCTGTATTGCAAAGAGGTAATTAGAGAGGGATTGAAATCAGCCATGATCTTTGAATTCCTAACGCCTGCGCCTGTCTTCCTTCCCCTTAGCAATCAAGCTAAGAGTCAGAGTTTGCACAAATAGAACGCACACCTCGGCAGCCCAAGGATATGGCGTGGCATTCTCACTTGCTGCCCACCACATCACTGTCCTGATTGGGCTGTTTCAGCAGGAAGAGGATTGTGGGGGTGAGCTAGCCACAATTTTCTTCTGCCCATCTGCAGCCTTCCAAGTTCCTGTTTACTCATGCCACAGCTTCCCATTGGATTACTGGCCATCGTTACACCATGACCTTCTCTTTAAAGTGCTAGCAAAGATTAAAAAAAGGTTTGAATTTGAATACAGGCAAGGCTCGAAGTCCCACAATGACCCCCAACCTATCACAGTAAGAAACATTGTGCCTCTTAGTGCTTTTTGAATAATAAATTTAAATTACTCTCTCCAAAAATGAACTTTGCAACCAACACATACAAACACAAACATACTCACAGCTGATACATTTCCTAAAATGACCTGCAGGGATGAGTTGTACCTGATAATTGAATAATTGGATAAGTCACTCTAGATTTGAATTTGAATTAATCACACATGTAACATCAGTGCTGCTCCCTGGTAAAAGTACTCTCAAAGAATTAATGGCATTGGATTAAAAATAGTCCTGAGAAAATTTTGCCTTCATTTTACTGATGCCTCATTTAGTGACATTAATGTTGAAGGCAATACATCAAAGGTCAAGCAATTTGGCCCTGAGGGATATAACTCTGAATAATAGACCTGATTAATTGTAATAGGAACTTTGGCACTGTCTTTGAAACTAATTCTTCTTCACCATATCGTAATTATCTCATATCGTAGATTTGGTCACTGCTTTTACTATAATCATAGCAGAAATATACTTTACAGCTTAATCTCTCAACAAAGCAGAAAAGATATACTTGTGCAATTGTCAAATATTAATCTTTACTGGCTCATACCGCTCACTATTTGATTCAAATTCTGAACTTGGTTCTCTGATCTCAGCAGGAGGAGAATAATTGGGATTTTTAAGTTAAATTCTTGTTCAGTTTATTCCCAATAAGTAGAACTGCATTTAATTGACATCCCAGATTGAACAGGAGCCATTTGTAGACCCAGACAAGGTGGAAGTGCTGGATTCTCTTCCTTGAAGGGCACGAGCCATGACGACAAGCTGGCTGTTTTTGTGATCATCTTACTCTGTTCCCTTATCCACCAAAGTCATTCTCTGATGAGGACTTGGACTGTGAGGGCATGAGGAACAATGGTGAATAAAAGATATCTAACTGACCGCATAAATTCGAAACATTAAAATATTTCAATAAGAAAGCCAGTAGTAAGAGGAAGTGAGCTCAAAACTGAAAAGTACTCTGAGGCTTGATGGTAGAATCTGACAATGTGAAAGAAAGCAATTCAGCACATTTATTTGTGGCATGGTGCTACAACTGGATGCTCTGGTTTCCAGCCACATCCCAAAGTTGTGCAGGTTGGTAGCTTAACTGGCTGCTGTAAATTGCCCCTAATGTGTAGGTGATGGGTAGAATTAGCAGGGTGCTGATAGGAATGCAGGTTGAGTTAAATGGGTTTACCGTAGGGTTAGTTTAAATAGATGGTTGATAGTCAGCAAGGATGCAGTGGGCTGAAGGGCCTGTTTCCTTGCTGCATTTTCCTTTTGTAATTATGATGACTCTTAGACCAGCTAAACATATCCTCACTGTTCTTTCTTCACTGTCCTGCTTTTTTTTCCCTTTTCAAGTAATTACTAATTTCTCTTTTTATGATTAATACTGAATCTATATCCACTGTCCATCAGTCTGGATTGGATTTAAACTCCCATCCACAAGATGAATTGGGCAGTATTATGCTTTAGTGCTTAAGAAGTGCCGTTGTTTGTATTTCAAATTCTGTGTCAAAATGGGCAGGTTGCTCAACAAGTGATCCTCGTGCATGCTTTGAAATTGTTTGAGCTTTCAGTGATCACAGGCTCTGTCTAAGCCTGAGCCACTTTGCCAAGAAACACTCTGTTTGGATCAGGAGACCTTCTAACCTCCTGGAGAATGATTGACGTTCAATTCTAATTTGCCTTGGTAAATTATTCCTCCGTCCACTGAACCTACATTTAAACTGAAAGTACAGCACAGAATAGTTTCTCCTAATAAAAGACCATGGCAACAGTAAGTAATGAGAGCATTTCCAATGCATAGCTCGTTACAAATTACCACACCGCTGTGAATTTAGATGATAGGATGAAAATAAAATTAAATTATCAGCAATCATTTATAACTTTGTTCTTTCTGTGAGAGTGCCAGATTGAGAGAAGGGATGAGGGGAGGTGGTTTGAGATCCCATACCTAGATTATGTGGTTACTTATCTCAGATTTGTGTACTTGTTATTGAGTCTCACAGCGTGAAAACACCCAAAGGATTCATGCCAATCATCCACCATCATTTTACACTAATCCTACACTGATCCCTTTTTTTTATTCTCCCCGCATTTCCCTCAACTCCCGCCGGATTCTTCCACTCACCTACACATTGAGTATGGGTCAGAATGTTGACGCATGATAGAGAACGACCTTGCCAAGCTGTTATTATTCCACACCATGAGCCTCTGTATTTTCTGGCCAAGAAAAATCTCCAACCACGCCGTACTCCTTCAATGTCACCAAGAGGACATATCCACAATCATCATGAGGAAACATTGGAGATGGATTGGGCACGTGATGAGAAGAGAGGTCAACTCCATCATCAAGACAGCACTTCATTGGAAACCTGAGGGGTGGAAGAAACGCGGGAGACCAAAGACAACTTGGCACAGTACCGTAGAGGCAGAAATGAGGACCCTGAACCATGCCTGGAGCACAATAGAGAAAATGGCCAAGGGCAGACAGAGATGGAAGACCTTCACTGCAGCCCCAAATGCCAGTGGCATAATAGGCATTTGATGATGTTGATGATTATGCACATTAGGGGGATTTTACAGCAGCCAGTTAACCCACGTCTTTTAGATGTGGGAGGAAAATAGCATACCAGATGGAAACTTACACAGTCACAGGGAGAACCTGAAGCCAGGATTGAACCTGAGTCACTAGAGCTGTGCGCCAGCGAATCTACAGCTGTGTCATTGTGCTGTGCTTAGTTGTGTGTGTTGTTTTCTTCTTCTTTTAGGTTCATCTTTTAAGCGCAAACAAAGATTAACATACCTGCCAAACAAAAATAATTAGGTTCAGAGTGTGGTTGAGGTCATCTTATGGGGGGTGAGCTCAGAAACATTTAAGGGTAGTATTGAACGTTATTCACTTCCAGGTTATTAGTTCACTGGAGAGCCAATATTTATTGCTTTGCCACTTCAGGGGGCACTGAAGAGTCTCTGGGTCTGGAGTTACGTATAGATCAATCCTAGTTCAGACAGCAGACTTCCTTTCCTGAGGGACCTTAGTGAACCAACTGGGACTGCAAGAATATCTAATATTTTCATAGTCACATTTATGACTGTAAGCTTTTTTACTCTAAGTGATTTCTTTCTTGAATCTCATAATTCAAGTTGGGAAATGGGGAATCTACAAAGTCCTCTTCCCAAGAAAGCTGTGGAGACTCAGTTGCTAGGTAAATTCAAGACAGAGGTCAGTACCATTTTAGACATTTATGGAGTTAGGATTAGTGCAGGGAAGCAGGAGTTCAGCGAGGATTTCAATGAATAGCAGGGAAGGCTCAAGGCACCAAATAACCCCTGATCTAAGGAACGATGTGCTGGCATTGGAGAAGATCTAGAGGATATTCATGAGAATAATCCCAGGAATGAAAGAGTTAACATGTGAGGAGTGTTTGATGGCTCTGGGCCTGTACTCGCTGGAGTTTAAAAGAATGAGGGAGACAACTTTGAAACTTATCGAATATTGAGATCTATTGAATCAAGAGTAGATGTGGAGAGGATGTATCCTATTGTTGGGAATTCTAGGACCAGAGGGCACAGCATCAGAATACAGGGATGTCCCTTTAGAACAAAGATGAGGATGAATTTCTTTAGCCAGTGGGTGGTGAATCTGTGGAATTCATTGCCACAGATGTCGATGGAGGCCAAGTCATTGGATATATTTAAAGTAGAGGTTGAGAGTTTCTGGATTAGTAAGGGCATCAAAAGTTATGGGGAGAGGTAGCAGAATTGGGTTGAGAAGGATAATAAATCAGCCATGATGGAATGGCAGAGCAGACTCAATGGGCCAAATGACCTAATTCTGCTGCTATGTCTTATAACTTCCTCTTCTTTCTAGTTCTTATTTCCCAATTGTCCTGCTGGGATTTGAACTCCTGTCCCCAGATCGATATTCCTGACCACTGGATCGTTAATAATAAGTTACCACCCTCTTATTCTGTTCCTGATGATTTTGTTTCCCCAATGAGCTGAACTAATGGGCTCTCTGAGCAAGACCAGTAATTTTATGCCAATCTGCGCTGAAGGACAAACACTGTTCTTTTCACTGAGACTTACTTATAGCAAAGTAGGCTAAATTTCATTTCATTTAAGGTTTTCGTAGTTAATATAAAGCATAGTCTCTCACACCACCAGAATGACATTAGACTCAAACCGAGTCCCAGGGGAGAAATAGTTGGTCTACCAGTTCCCCATTGGGGCCTGTTGCCCGTGGTAATTCCTTCCAAAATATTTTGAAGATCGATAATTATTTTTGACATTATTATCCAGTCCTGTTATTAGGAGATAACGTTCAATTAAAAATTTACATTTCATGAACATTGTAATGACATTTATTTCAGTCTTCTAATTAGTCTTTCAATTATGGAGTGTTAAGTGAACTGAGAAAACCTGGCCAGGTATAAGCCAAGCTGGCTAAGAAGTTAACAGCAGGACCCATTTCTTTTAAAGTGTCAGTGGCTCTGCATGCCACGTTTTTCAAGCCTTCAGAGGCAGTGGCGGAATTGGATATAATAGCAATGTTTAAGAGGCATTTAGACAGACAGTTCAATAGGCAAGGCATTGGTGCAGTCCTAATGGGGACTATTATAGATGGGCTGAAAATTCGGTATAGATCTAGGGTTTGTTTCTGTTATGCACGACTCTGTGACTATGATACTCAGCAACTCAGAATCTACAAAGTTAATTCTGTTTCTCTCTACAGCTGCTGTCTGACCTGCCGAGTGTCTCCAGAATTTTTGCTGAGATCTGAAGGTTACTTGGTGCAACAGAGCCCTGAAGGCTGTGTTTGACAGTGGTCCTGTTTTGAACAGGACTTCCTGTAATTCAAAGCAAAATACTCTGCCTCATGTGAAGCCAATATAGAATGCTATGTTCCCTTTATTTATTTCCTGATGAATTTTATGATTTTCCATCTACAAAGGTTGAATCCAGGGTCAAAAATGACCCAGTGGCCAGGATTCTGACATTAGTGAAGGGAAATAAGCATTGCCAGCTCCCTGCTGATAAAGTTTGCAGAAGCTTACCTTAGCAGTAATTTTTCCATCAGGGTGGGAAAAGCCAGGGGACCCTGCCTGGCAAGGCTTAAGCTCCACCCATAGCAACAGGACTCCAGCTACTGCAGACCTACCCACTGCAGCATTGCTGCACCAGCAGTAACAGTCTAACAGCCTTCTTTGACAGCTGATCTGGTTGGGGCATATCCTAGCTGCTGGAGACTGGTGCTGTCGGAAGGATGGAGGTTTTAGCAGGGGATGAAGGTTAAGTGCGGTTTCATGACAGTCATATAGAAGAGTCTTGGAGTAATATAGTATGGAAACAGGCCCTTCAGCCCAGCTCATTTATGCTGACCAAGTTGCCAACCTGAGCTGTCCCATTTGCCAACGTTTAGCCCGTATCCTTCTAAACCTTTCCATCCTATGCACCTATCTAAATGTCTTTTAGATGTAATTGTACCAGTCTCTACCACTTTCTCTGGCAGCTCTTTCCATATACCCACCAACCTCAGTGGGGAAAAAGTTGCCCCTCAGATTTCTTTTAACCTTTTCCCCCCCACCTTAAATCTACGTCCTGTAGTTTTGGACTCCCCTACCTTGGGAAAACAACTGTGATAAGGTCACTTATCCAATGCTCCAGGGAAAAACATGACTTGGGGATGGGATGTTTGTAATAGACTGTTCCATGCCTTCAGTATGGGATAATACTGCTGATATAACTTTCTAAAGCCAGGCACCCACCCTACAGGGGAGACATGAGAGAATGCAGGTGCTGGCATCTGGAGCAACAATCAATCTGCTGAAAGAACTCAGCAGGTCGGGTGGCATCCGTGGGAGAAAGAAATAGTTGATGCTTCAGGTCAAAACTCTGCATCAGGACTGTCCTAATGCAGAGTTTTAACCCAAGACGTCAACAATTCCTTTCTCCCCTAGATGCCACTCAACCCGCTAAGTTATTCCAGTGGTTGTTTGTTGAACCACCCTACAAGGATCGATTCCCTGGCAGGCCCTGTGCTAAATATCCCCTGGAAACTATTTGTCTTAGATTCAGGTACATGCACCGCCTACTTGCTGCTGATCTCCAAATTAATTGAAATTTACTTCAGAGTAGGAGCTTCCAGGATCTGACAGACTCCTTCCTGATCACAAACCCTTTATATATATTTGAGGAACAATGTTGTTACTGGCCCTGTTAATCATTCAGGTTGCTCTGTTGTGTCAGGAGGGAGAGGAAGACGGTGCACTGGCCTCCCACTGGAGATCCTGAAAGGAGAGGAAGGCGCAATTGCAAGGAGAACAAAAGTAGCTGAATCCCATTATTATTCATCGTACAGCTGTTGAACATTGGCTCAAGGTCTGGTTAAAAACATTTTAAAATAAACCTGTGCCAAATTGCCACTTAATGTGTAAAATCTTTTCAAGTTAACAGCTCTGGCAGCTTCCTCTCCCAGTGTTACTCTGTCATGTATTGTCCAGTAAAGGGGAGGTCAAATTCCAGCCATTCCTTTCAAGGAGTTCCTTCCTGGAGGGCGCCTCGTGTTATTTTAAGTTATATGTTTGAAGCTGATCAAAATATTGGCAGGCTCGTTTGTTCTGCACTCCTTCTGGGCAGCAGTGCTTTGAAGTGGATAGAATTCTCCCCAGTGGAGATCATCTGCAGCGAGCGAGCAAGTATTCATGCATCTTATTTGCGTTAAAGGCATCACAGCCTCTGACCAGTTGCGAAAAACAAGTGCATGCAGATACCGCTAGTGATGTGAAAACACTGCACCAGAGTTGTGACTGTTCAAATAATTCTGCAGTGGTACCGAGCATAGAAACAAGGCAGTCAGCCTGGAGTACATCACCATATATAGACACCAATGAGACAACAGCAACAGTATGCTGTGCATTTCTAAGTATGGGTAAACATGAGAGACTGCAGATGCTAGAATCTGAAGCAATAAACAATCTGCTCGAAGTACAAATGGTTTGAGCAGCATCTGTGGGGGGAGGGGTACGGCAGGGGAAAGGAACTCTCCATGTTCCGCACCAAAACTCTGCATCAGGACTGCGTGTGAAGAGTGGGGAGAGTGGGTGGTGGGAGATGGCGGCCAAGGTGATTGGTGGGCTGAAAAAGGGTGATGGGCAGATCAAGCCAGGTAGGAGGAGGGGGAGGGATCATGTTGGGAGACAGAGGCAGGCAGCTGATGGATGGGGGCACTTGAAATGTTACCAGATCATCCTCACATAGATACTGCCTGACCTGTTGATTGTTTGCAGCAGCTTCTATTTTTGTTTCAGCTTTCCTGCATCTATGGGCTTTGGATACAGGAATTGGAAGATTCCACATGTATATAGTTTGAATTTCTTTCTAAAGGAACCATAACTTATTGAATCCAAATGTATTTGTTAAGATCCACACAGCACACCTTGCCGATGTTAGTGCTTAATGTGCACATGTGCCTTCATCCCACCTCTTACCTCATCTCACCCTGTTACAAGCCCAGAAGGAGTCCCAATTTTTATCCTGGTTAAGCCCTGGCGGTATGCTATGTTAAGAAGCCTAGACCAGGGCATCTGAACTCTGTTGTAGATGGCCATCCTGCAGCTCCACTATATAATATGCCCAGGATGAGTTGGTGCTTGCCTGTGATGCAGCCCAAGTTGTGCAGTCCTGCCAGCCAAGCTCACCTGGAGGCGCATACAACGAACCATCACCGAGGCAGGGTATTCGAGAGATGCTGCTGTCCGGAGCCACATCCCAGTTGAAACCAATAGGAGAGGAAGTGTCTGAGGAGATTGTAAAGGAATATTGATTTAAAACTATTTGATGAGGAAAAGTTGGCAGAGCTGAGGTAATTTCTAGCATCTACCTGTTCCTCTGTGGAGGGGCAGATCGAACTGACCGTAAAATCAGTGCTTTTGGCTATGCTACCTGCCCTTCATTTGGTCACACTCTCCTGTCTGAATCCAAAGCATTTGGGCTCAAGTTTCACTCGAGAGATGTGAGCACAAAAACCTTGGTTTTTGGGCAAGATGTTAAACTCTCAGGTGGATGTAGATGATCCCAGGCCTCCATTTAGAATTCATTCAGGAGCCAATATTCATCATTCCACAAAATTGCACAGACAGATTACATACTCATTACCACATTACTGTTTGTGGGAGCTTGCTGTACAACAGATCAGCTGCCACATTTGCTTCATTATAGCATTGACTACAACTCAAAAAGCACTCATTGCCTGAAAGGAATCAGAATCGGAATCAGTTTTATTATCACTGCCATATGTTGTGAAATTTGTTGTTTTGTGGCAGCTTTGCAGCACAATACATAAAAATTACTCTGAGTTACAACAAGAAATATATAAAAGTAAGTATTACAAAAAGAGAGCAAAAATAGTGAGGTGGTGTTCATAGGTGCATGGACTGTTCCTAAATCTCATGGTGGAGGGAAAGAAGCTGTTCCTAAAATGTTGAGTGTGGGTCTTTAGGATCCTGTACCTCCTCTCTGATCATGGTAATGAGAAGAGGGCATATTCTGGATAGTAAGGGCCCCTAGTGATGGCTGCTGCTGCTATAGAAATCAAATTTAAATTTGTCTCTCTTTGGGAATAATTTTTGTTTCCACGTAGTAAGATCAATGGGTAACATCAGCATTCATCACTGATCTCCAATTCGTTCAGATTTCCAGCAGACTTTTTCTCAGGATACTGCAGAGAAAAGCAATCTTCCAAGAATTCAAGCCTCCTGCAATGAATTGGCATGGGTCAACAGAGGAACATTCCCTGACTAATAACTGTTTTAATAAATAGTGGCTCTAGATTTTGAAAGTCTAACACATCTTGTGGATGGTGGGGTGGGGATGTGTCTTTACCAAAGGAGGTGTAAGGTGCTTCTTCCCTCTGCTGGTCTGGGCAAGGTGTAGCACCTGCTTAGCCTCCCCGATCAGGGTCACATGAAGCCATGGGAACAGGTGGTAGATGGCTGTATGAGCAGCTGGTGCATATCACAATTCCTGGTGATGCGACCACTAGCACCAGGCAGACAGTCTCTGGAGTATTGATAATGGCTGGGGTCACCCATCTTGTAAAGATACTGCCCAGAAGAAGGCAATGGCAAACCACTTCTGTAGAAAAAGTTGCCAAGAACAATCGTGGCCATGATCGCCCATGTCATACAATACGGCACATAATGATGATAAACACATCTCAAAAAAGGCTGTTGGGGGCAGTCACTTTAATTCCCACCAAAAACAAGATAAGAATTACAGTATCTACCTTAAGATATATATTTCAAAAGTAACCTTTATTTGCAATAAAATATATATATATATGAGAAAAACCAGTGCAGTGCTTTTACATTAATGGTACACGTGACGCACATGGTCACTAGTAATGCTCCCGAGGTTGACGCACTAATAGCAAAAATACATTGGACCTGTATCTGATTGTACCTTTAACTGACTGTGGCCTGGGAGGAGATGTGATGCACAGGAATATTGCCATTAAATTGAACAATTTATAGCGAGACACTGGAGTGTGATAAGCTGGTGGAATGAGGCACGAGAGTTTGAGGTTTGGAAGCTTGATTTTCTATTCGTCAAAACCAGAACTGCATTTTGTCAATACCTTGGTGCAGAGATAGACAAGAAGCATGACTAAATCTGATTTCATTAGCTGATCAAGTAGTGCCCCCCCCCGTGATTTATTTATGTAATTAGAGCTGTTTTCAGATAAAGTGGTATGTTATTTTTCTGAAGTGTACAGTGCAAGACCTCCCCAAGCGACATGAATTTTAATATATGCCCTTTTGTACTGGAAATTAGAAGCAAGTAAACTTGAAGATCTAACACTGCCTCGGTTTTAGCATTCTCACCCTTCCATGCTCTTACTTCCAATCCTACCATGGTTTCACCTTGAAGCTCAACTTCTCTCAAACTCAGGCCTTCTGTACACCTCCAGATTTAATCACTCCAGTATAGGCTTGAATGAAGTCTTCTCAAAGGGCCCTCAAGTTTATAATATATTTTAGAAGTCTCACGATGTATCTTGATCCTGAATGTCCGATCTCACAGCATCTAACTTTAAACTGTTTTGTTTCCTGCAGGTGTTCACAAGGTACGGCAAGTGTTACACTTTTAACTCGGGACAAACTAAAGACCAGCCAATCCTGACTACCTTGAAGGGCGGAACAGGGAACGGTCTGGAACTGATGTTGGACATTCAACAAGATGAGTACCTTCCTGTCTGGGGGGAAACAGGTAATAGCTGTTTGCTCTATGCATAAGTAATCTTAGAATTTCTATGCAGTGGATGGTAGTGCTCAATGTTGCAAGGTGTGCTGAATTTCCATAATAAAAGTTGTTTTGGTCATAAGCTCAGTCTGCTGCAGTGGCCATTTTGTTTGCTGTAACGTAGGTTCTGTTTATCTGATTCTACTCTGATTATAAATCCAATGCTGGTTGGCACAGTATGGTCAGTGTCATAGTTTTGAAATAAAACTTAAAGATTGCATTTCTCAAATTTAGATGTATTTTAATTTCATTTGCATTCAAATACAGAAATTCTGGAGTGTGAGATCCCATCATACAGTTCCCTTCACTGTAACAAGGGCTCATTAGTGCATACTATAAAAAAAAGCAATTGTACAGAATATTATAATGTCAATCATAAACACAAGGGATTCTGTAGATGCTGGGAGCCCAGAGCAACACACTCAAAATGCTGGAGGAACTCAGCAGGTCAGGCAGCATCTATGGAGAGAAATAAACAGTCATCCTTTTGGGCTGAGACCCTTCATTGGACTGAAATATCGACTGTTTCTCTCCGTAGGTGCTGCCTGACCTGCTGAGTTCCTCCAGCATTTTGTGTGTGTGTGTGTGTGTGTGTGTGTGTGTATTATAATGCCAATGTTATTGAGGTAACCCATAATTAAAATTGAATTGACTTTATTTCTTATATCCTTCACATAAACGAGGAGTAAAAATCTTTACGTTACGTCTGTCTAAATGTGCAATCATAGTAATTTACAATAAATAGAACAGTCAATGTAACATGGAAATACACTCAAATCAGTGTGGGTTAATGGCCTGGTGGAAGAAGCTGTCCCGGAGCCTATTGGTCCTGGCTTTCATGCTGTGGTATCGTTTCCTGGATGGTAGCAGCTGGAACAGTTTGTGGTTGGGGTAACTTGGGTCCCCAATGATCCTTCGGGTCCTTTTTACACAGCTGTTCTTGTAAATGTCCTGAATCATGGGAAGTTCACAACTACAGATGTGCTGGGCTGTCCGCACCACTCTCTGCAGAGTCCTGCAATTAAGGGAGGTACAGTTCCCATACCAGGCAGTGATGCAGCCAGTCAGGATGCTCTCAATTGTGCCCCTGTAGAAAGTTCTTAGGATTTGGGGGCCCATATCAAACTTCCTCACCCGTCTGAGATGAAAGAGGCGCTGTTGTACAGACCACATGAGGTCCTCGGTGATGTGGATGCTGAGGAACTTAAAGCTGTTTACCCTCTCAACACCAGATCCATTGATGTCAAAGGGGGTTAATCCACAACCAGCTCCTTTGGTTTTGCGACATTGAGGGAGAGGTTGTTTTCTTGACACCACTGTGTCAGAGAGATGACTTCTTCCCTGTAGGCTGCCTTGTTATTGTTTGAGATAAGGCCAATCAATGTAGTATCATTGGAAAATTTAGTTAGCAGATTGGAGCTGTGGGTGGCGATACAGTCATGGGTATACAGGGAGTAAAGAAGGGGACTCAGTACACAGCCCTGAGGGGCTCTTGTATTGAGAGTCAGGGGGTTGGCGGTGAAGGGAGCCCACTCTTACAACCTGCTGGTGATCTGACAGGAAGTCCAGGATCCAGCTACACAAGGCAGGGTCAAGGCCGAGGTCTCTGAGCTTCTTGTCGAGCCTGGATGGAATTATGGTGTTGAATGCTGAACTGTAGTCCAAGAACAGCATTCTCATATAAGCATCCTTCTCCAGATGTGTAAGGACAGTATGTAGAGCAGTGGCTATTGCGTTGTCTGTTGATCGGTTGTGTCGGTAGGCGAATTGTAGGGGGTCCAGTGTGGGTGGTAGCATGCTGCAGATGTAGTCCTTGACCAGACTCTCAAAGCATTTGCTTATTATTGAGGTGAGTGTGACAGGACGCCAGTCGTTCAGACATGTCACCCTGGTCTTTTTTGGTACAGGGACAATGGTGGAGGATTCGAAGCAGGAGGGCACTCTACACTGGGAGAGGGAGGGATTAAAAATGTCAGTAAACACACCAGCCAGTTGTGTTGCGCACATCCTGAGTACCCACCCTAGGATGCCATCCGGTCCCGCAGCCTTGCGACTGTCCACTCGTTGGAAACATCTGCGTACCTCAGCCTCAGAGATGACCAGGTTGCAGGTTGTAGCGGTGGCTTTCCTTGGAGGCTCAGAGCTAGCGACATCGAACCGTGTAAAAGCGATTGAGATCATCTAGGAGAGAGGCCGCGATACCAACAAGCATTAGCCAACAAGACTCAACAGTCTTCCCATTGAAACCAAGGCGCCCTCCCTGCCCTCTAGAACACAGAACAGTACATTACAGGAACAGGTTCTTTGGCCCACGGTGTTGTGCTGAACCAATTAAATTGGTGATCAAATGGCCAACTAAACTAATCTCTTCTGCCTACACAATGTTCATATCCTTCCATGTGCCTATCTAAGCATCTTTCAAAAGACCCTAATGTATCTGCCTCTACCACCGATCCTGGCACCCACCACTCTCTGTTTAAAAAAAAACTTGCCCCTCATATCTCCTTTGAAATTCCTTCCTCTCATTTTAAATGTATATCCTCTGATATTAGACATTTCAAACCTGGGAAAAGATACTGTCTGTCTGTTCTATCTATGCCTCTCATAATCTTATAAACCTTTATCAGATCTCCCCTTAGCCTCGCCGCTCCAGAGAGAAAAAGAAAAACAATCTTGTCCAACCTCTCCTTACAGCACATCCAGGCAGCATCTTGGCAATCCTCTTCTGCACCCTCTCCAAAGCCTCAACACCTTTCCTATAATGGGGCAACCACAACTGTATGCAATACTCCAGATGTGGCCTAACTAGAGTTTCATAAAGCTGCAATACACTTACTGGCATTTGAACTCAGTGCCTTGACTTGTAAAGGCAAACATGTCATATACCTTTTGACCTACCTTTTGACACGAAGTTCTGAATTTAAATGAAGATCTTAAACCCTATCCAGTATAGATAGCTATGGGTACCCTCACTGAAGGGGGAGGTTATACTGCAGCTACTTACTCAAAGGCGATATCACTTCCCTCTTTATCCTCCACAGCAGGTTTAGCTGCCAGTAGCCATATTTAAGTGGTGGATTCCCCCTTCCTACCAAGGAGAGGATACTTCCAGCTCACAAAGTAGTTTAAATTTAGATAAAATTCTTAAAAAACATTTAAAGCTCAGAGGATTTCTATCTTATATTGCAAAAGCTTTCCAAATGACAAACAATTTCTAAATCACAAAGGATTTCCAAAACAGAAGTACAATTCCTAAAAGCTAAAAAGACATACCAATGAGTTACAGACAAATGAGTCTTCCGTTGCAGAAATTGAAAGCAGAGGAATGGATTCTAGTTCACCCCGTCTTTCTGATTTTCTTCTCATCATTCCATGACCATTCCTACCAAGCCTGACTACTCTCTTATATTTATATTGGTGACTTCACTAAGTAATTGGTTTGATACAGGCCATTTAACATAACTCCATTGCCTTACATGCATCTCTTGTAGTCAGCCCCATCCTGTGGGCCAGCAGCCTGTGTTCTATAGACAGTTCTGTTTGTTTGCGAAACCGTCCTTTTAACTTCAGACTGATTATTGTTTGCAACTTATGTTAAAAACTGAAGACCGGCTCCTGTAAGTTAAACCATGGTTTTCCAAATGCTTATAAATCCTAACGCTAAGAATTCTCTCCAGTAACTTCCCCACCACTGACGTGAGACTCACCGGTCTACAGCTTCCAGGATAATCCCTGGTTCCCTTCTTGAATAATAGAACAACATTAGCTACTTGCCAGTTCTCCTTTGACCTCACCTGTAGCTAGAGAGGACACAAAGATATTGGTCAAAGCCTCAGCAGTCTCATCTCTTGCCTTTCTCAATCTTATTGGTCGTCCGTCATATTAGACAATGTCCAAAACAATTAATAATAATATAGGACTCGTATGGGAGAGTTTTTAAAGTGGAAAAGCCGTTGCACTGGATCAGGTTCTCGCCTTCGGAAGTCTGGTTCCAGTAGTTACGAGCAGTTGCCACAACTGGGGTCTTCCTTGGTTGCAGTGGATGACCATGCCTTCTTTTGTGTCCTGTTATGCCCTTCGCTCTCCACAAAGTATTGCAGAACCACCTTCCTGGCCTTGGATCACAGTGTTGATCTCATCCGCCCAGTCCACCAGAGCTGTCTTTGCATGCTAGGACAGGCATGTCCCTATCTCACTGGGGTATGAGGCCCGCTGGCTACCCTCACCTGGTTTGGCTTGCTTGCCGAAATGGTGTACCAAGGTATGGCCGCTGTTGCATGCAAACAGTTACTTGGAGCCACAAGTGAGAGCTGAGTGTCCAATGGGGACCAAAGGTGAGCGAGCTGCCCAGAATGGACATGACAAACCTCTTCACCAGAGCTGCTATCCCTCCCTGGACACCCCATACATCCCACCTCTCTCAATAATCTGGGGTATATTCCATCAGGCCCTGGAGACTTATCTGCCTTAATACTCTTTAAGAGACTCAACATTATCAACTTTACTTCGAAATGCCCTGGCTCAGCACTGATCTCCCTGTCCTTCACATTCTTTTCCTTGGTAAATATTGATGTAAGGTGCTCATTAAGGACCTCACCCACATCCTTCACATCCCAGCAAATGCCCCTTCCTGCATTTGACAAGGTTCCACACAGTAGGCTTATTCAGAAAATTAGAAGGCATGGGATCCAGGAAGTTTGGCCAGGTGGATTCAGAATTGGCTTGCCTGCAGAAGGCAGAGGGTCGTGGTGGAGGGAGTACATTCCGATTGGAGGATTGTGACTAGTGGTGTCCCAGAAGGATCTGTTCTGGGACCTCTACTTTTCATGATTTTTATTAATGACCTGGATGTGGGGGTAGAAGGGTGGGTTGACAAGTTTGCAGACGACACAAAGGTTGGTGGTGTTGTAGATAATGTAGAGGATTGTCAAAGATTGCAGAGAGATAGTGATAGGATGCAGAAGTGGGCTGAGAAGTGGCAGATGGAGTTCAACCTGGAGAAGTGTGAGGTGGTACACTTTGGAAGGACAAACTCCAAGGCAGAGTACAAAGTAAATGGCAAGATACTTGGTAGTGTGGAGGAGCAGAGGGATCTCGGGGTACATGTCCACAGATCCCTGAAAGTTGCCTCACAGGTGGATAGGGTAGTTAAGAAAGCTTATGGAGTGTTAGCTTTCATAAGTCGAGGGATAGTGTTGTGTCCAGTTCTGGTCACCTCACTATAGGAAGGATGTGGAAGCATTGGAAGGGGTACAGAGGAGATTTACCAGGATGCTGCCTGGTTTTAGAAAGTATGCATTATGATCAGAGATTAAGGGAGCTAGGGCTTTACTCTTTGGAGAGAAGGAGGATGAGAGGAGACATGATAGAGGTGTACAAGACAGTTAGAGGAATAGATAGAGTGGATAGCCAGCGCCTCTTCCCCAGGGCACCACTGCTCAATACGAAAGGACATGGCTTTAAGGTAAGGGGTGGGAAGTTCAAGGGGGATATTAGAGGAAGGTTTTTTTACTCAGAGAGTGATTGGTGCGTGGAATGCACTGCCTGAGTCAGTGGTAGAGGCAGATACACTAGTGAAGTTTAAGAAACTACTAGACAGGTATATGGAGGAATCTAAGGTGTGGGGGCTTATATGGGAGGCAGGGTTTGAGGGTCAGCACAACATTGTGGGCTGAAGGGCCTGTACTGTGCTGTACTATTCTATGTTCTATGCATCCTTGAGTGGTCCTACCCTCTCCCTGATTATCTTCTTGCTCTTAATGTATGTATAGAATGCCTTGGGATTCTCTTCAGTCCTACTTGCTGTAGAATTTTCATGGTCCCACCTTACTTTCCAAGTCCCCTTCTTGAGTTCTTTTCTGGCTTCTTTATAATCCTCAAAGCCTCTGTTTGATTCCAGCTTCTTCAGCTTTACATAAGTTTCCTTTTCCTTCCTGACTATAAATTCATCACCTCTCTCAACATCCAAAGTTCTCTTACCTTGCTATCCTTGTCCTTCCCTCTAACCGGAACATATAGTTCATGTCCTGTACTCTGTGCAGTTGGTCTTTAAACACCCTCCACATGTTTGATGTGGACTTTCTGGAAAACAGCTGTTTCGAGTTAATTCTCCCTAGTTCCTGCTTATTGCTCTTCTAATTTGCACTGCCCTAATTTAAGACTCTCCCACATGGTCCAAGCTTATCCTTGCCAATGGCAATCTTGAAACTTAACATACCTGTCTTGTATGCGGTGCAGTTGGTCCTTAAACACCCTCCACATGTCAGATGTGGATTTACCCAAAAACAGCTGTTCCCAGTTAACTCCCCCTAGTTGTTGCATAATGCTCTTGCAATTTGCACTGCTCCAATTTAATACTCTCCTGCATAGAGCATAGCTATCCTGGCATGTGGCTGGATAATAAGCTGACATGGAAGCACCAATGTAAATTGACCAATGCAAAGGGGCATTCAATATTCTTAGGTGTTTATGTGGGTATTTTTGGGGTGCTGCACGAAAATCTCTGTTGACTATATATATTTGTTTAATTAGATCTGTTCTTGATGATGGCTGTGTGGCTTATGGATCAGCTTCATTTTCAAATTTAAATTCTCTGGATGTGATACAAGCTGAGGCTTTAAGACTGTTGTGGTGCAGTAAAGTCATCTCCCGTTTCAGCTTTACTGGTTGAAATGGGACTATTACCCTTACAGTTGTGGAGGATGAAGTTGCTGTTAACGTAATGTGTTAACTTGAGGGAACAGAGGAACAATCACCCTGTTAAAAGTGTGTTGGAAGATTGTCGGGAACATCACAAGAAGAGTGTTTTTAGTTTTGGGTGGCTGGGTTTTCATCACACTAAGAATGTGGGTTTGCTGGATTATGTGATTAAACCCACCATGGTTTTTTCCAGTGGCTATAGTTGATTTTAGGTTGCATGATTTAATGAAGTTCAAGGATCCTGATATGCCTGAGAGTCTGTTGGTTCATCAATATGTTAAGGAAAATTCTTGTGATATGTTAACCACTTTTATTGATGGGTCAAACAGGAAATGTTGATGTGGCTATTTTTGTGCCTGAATCACAGGTAACAATAAAGAAATGTTTTACTAACTATTTATCAGTGTATACTTCAGAACTGGTTGCCATCATTTTGGGCTTATAGTCCGTGGAGGAAATCTGTCCTTGCAAAGTTACAATTTGTTCAGATTCTTTCACGGTCTTGACCAGTCTTAAAACAGGTCATTCTAGCAGTAGGTCTGATTTACTGCTGGAAGCTCTTCAAACTTTATTTCATATTCAAAGTATTGGTCTACATGTCCTCTTCTTAGGGGTTCCTGCACATAGAGGTTTTCAGGGGAATGAGCTGGTTGATAGTTTGGCCAAAAAAACTGTTAAAAGTTCGGCTGTGGATATAGACCTTCCACTTAGCAAATCAGGAGCTAAGGGGTCGGTGGGGCTAAGAATCAGGGAACTATGGCAAGACCTGTGGATAATGGGCATAAGCAGGGGGGACATTATTTACGGAATATGTAAAATTGTTGGATTGATGAGTGAAGAGGGTAAGACAAGAAGGGAAGGAATTTTATTGACTTGACTTAGAATTGGGTGTACTGTGCTTAATTATTCCTTGTATTGTGTTGGAAAACATCATTCTGGGGTGTGTAGGTGTTGTCATCATTATGAAACAGTTGAACACTTTTTTTTACAATGTGAAGCATACAAGGTTGAAAGAAAGCAAATGCAGGCTGCACTACTAGCTTAGGGGGTTGACAGTTTTCATTTAAACACTTGTAAGTTATGGAAGTGACTTTAATTTAATTCACAATATTGTCTTTCATTATTTAAAATCTGTCGGGCTTTTCATAGAACATAGAATAGTACAGCGCAGTACAGGCCCTTCGGCCCACAGTGTTGTGCTGACTCTCAAACCCTGCCTCCCATATAAGTCCCCACCTTAGATTCCTCCATATACCTGTCCAGTAGTCTCTTAAACTTCACTAGTGTATCTGCCTCCACCACTGACTCAGGCAGTGCATTCCACACACCAACCACTCTCTGAGTAAAAAACCTTCCTCTAATATCCCCCTTGAACTTCCCACCCCTTACCTTAAAGCCATGTCCTCTTGTATTGAGCGGTGGTGCCCTGGGGAAGAGGCGCTGGCTATCCACTCTATCTATTCCTCTTATTATCTTGTACACCTCTATCATGTCTCCTCTCATCCTCCTTCTCTCCAAAGAGTAAAGCCCTAGCTCCCTTAATCTCTGATCATAATGCATACTTTCTAAACCAGGCAGCATCCTGGTAAATCTCCTCTGTACCCTTTCCAATGCTTCCACATCCTTCCTATAGTGAGGTGACCAGAAATGGACACAGTACTCCAAGTGTGGCCTAACCAGAGTTTTATAGAGATGCATCACTACATTGAGACTCTTAAACTCTATCCCTTGACTTATGAAAGCTAACACCCCATAAGCTTTCTTAACTACCCTATCCACCTGTGAGGCAACTTTCAGGGATCTGTGGACATGTACCCCGAGATCCCTCTGCTCCTCCACACTACCAAGTATCCTGCCATTTACTTTGTACTCTGCCTTGGAGTTTGTCCTTCCAAAATGTACCACCTCACACTTCTCCGGGCTGAAATCCATCTGCCACTTCTCAGCCCACTTCTGCATCCTG
Organism: Mobula hypostoma; assembly: GCF_963921235.1. NCBI lineage: Eukaryota > Metazoa > Chordata > Chondrichthyes > Myliobatiformes > Myliobatidae > Mobula > Mobula hypostoma. The sequence goes on from NC_086128.1 coordinate 17,095,655, forward strand.
TCAATGTCTCTCTGCAGTCTTTGACAATCCTCTACACTATGTACAACACCACCAACCTTTGTGTCATCTGCAAACTTGCCAACCCACCCTTCTACCCCCACATCCAGGTCGTTAATAAAAATCACGAAAAGTAGAGGTCCCAGAACAGATCCTTGTGGGACACCGCTAGTCACAATCCTCCAGTCTGAATGTACTCCCTCCACCACGACCCTCTGCCTTCTGCAGGCAAGCCAATTCTGAATCCACCTGGCCAAACTTCCCTGGATCCCATGCCTTCTAACTTTCTGAATAAGCCTACCGTGTGGAACCTTGCCAAATGCCTTACTAAAATCCATATAGATCACATCCACTGCACTACCCTCATCTATATGCCTGGTCACCTCCTCAAAGAACTCTATCAGGCTTGTTAGACACGATCTGCCCTTCACAAAGCCATGCTGACTGTCCCTGATCAGACCATGATTCTCTAAATGCCTATAGATCCTATCTCTAAGAATCTTTTCCAACAGCTTTCCCACCACAGACGTAAGGCTCACTGGTCTATAATTACCCGGACTATCCCTACTACCTTTTTTGAACAAGGGAACAACATTCGCCTCCCTCCAATCCTCTGGTACCATTCCCGTGGACAACGAGGACATAAAGATCCTAGCCAGAGGCTCAGCAATCTCTTCTCTCGCCTCATGGAGCAGCCTGGGGAATATTCTGTCAGGCCCCGGGGACTTATCTGTCCTAATGTATTTTAACAACTCCAACACCTCCTCTCCCTTAATATCAGCATGCTCCAGAACATCACCCTCACTCATATTGTCCTCACCATCATCAAGTTCCCTCTCATTGGTGAATACCGAAGAGAGGTATTCATTAAGGACCTCGCTTACTTCCACAGCCTCCAGGCACATCTTCCCACCTTTATCTCTAATCAGTCCTACCTTCAATCCTGTCATCCTTTTTTTCTTCACATAATTGAAGAATGCCTTGGGGTTTTCCTTTACCCTACTCGCCAAGGCCTTCTCATGCCCCCTTCTTGCTCTTCTCAGCCCCTTCTTAAGCTCCTTTCTTGCTTCCCTATATTCCTCAGTAGACCCAGCTGATCCTTGCTTCCTAAACCTCATGTATGCTGCCTTCTTCCTCCTGACTAGATTTTCCACCTCACTTGTCACCCATGGTTCCTTCACCCTACCATTCTTTATCTTCCTCACCGGGACAAGTTTATTCCTTACATCCTGCAAGAGATCTCTAAACATCGACCACATGTCCATAGTACATTTCCCTGCAAAAACATCATCCCAATTCACACCTGCAAGTTCTAGCCTTATAGCCTCATAATTTGCCTTTCCCCAATTAAAAATTTTCCTGTCCTCTTTGATTCTACCCTTTTCCATGATAGTTATAAAGGCCAGGGAGCAGTGGTCACTGTCCCCCAGATGCTCACCCACTGAGAGATCTGTGACCTGACCCGGTTCATTACCTAGTACTAGATCTAGTATGGCATTCCCCCGGTCGGCCTGTCCACATACTGTGACAGGAATCCATCCTGGACACACTTAACAAATTCTGCCCCATCTAAACCCTTGGAACTAATCAGGTAACAATCAATATTAGGGAAGTTAAAGTCACCCATGATAATAACCCTGTTATTTTTGCACCTTTCCAAAATCTGCCTCCCAATCTGCTCCTCTGTATCTCTGCTGCTACCAGGGGGCCTATAGAATACCCCCAGTAGAGTAACTGCTCCCTTCCTGTTCCTGACTTCCACCCACATTGACTCAAAAGGGGATCCTGCTACATTACCCACCCTTTCTGTAGCTGTAATAGTATCCCTGACCAGTAATGCCACCCCTCCTCCCCTTTTTCCGCCGTCTCTATCCCTTTTAAAGCACTGAAATCCAGGAATATTGAGAATCCATTCCTGCCCTGGTGCCAGCCAAGTCTCTGTAATGGCCACTACATCATAATTCCATGTATGTATCCAAGCTCTCAGTTCATCACCTTTGTTCCTGATGCTTCTTGCATTGAGGTACACACACTTCAGCCCTTCTACCTTACTGTCTTTACACCATTTATTCTGCTTCTCTTTCCTCAAAGCCTCTCTGTATGTTAGATCTGGCTTTACTCCATGCACTTCTTTCACTGCTCTATCGCTCTGGGTCCCATCCCCCTTGCAAATTAGTTTAAACCCTCCCAAACCATGCTAGCAAACCTACCTGCAAGGATATTGCTCCCCCTCGAGTTCAGGTGCAACCTATCCAATCTATACAGGTCCCACCTTCCCCAGAAGAGATCCCAATGATCTAAAAATCTAAAACCCTGCTCCCTGCACCAACTCCTCAGCCACGTATTCAACTGCCATCTCCTCCAATTCTTACCATCACCGTCACGTAGCACTGGCAATAATCCTGAGAATGTCACCCTTGAGGTCCTGTGCTTCAGCCTTCTGCCTTGTTCCCGAAACTCACACTTCATGACCTCATCCCTCTTCCTGCCTATGTCGTTGGTCCCAACATGTATCACGACTTCTGGTTGCTTTCCCTCTCGTACCAGGATGTCGTGCACCCGGTCAGAGACATCCCGGACCCTGGCACCCGGGAGGCAACAAACCATGCGGGTGTCCTTCTCACGTCCACAAAATCTCCTGTCTGCTCCCCTGACTATCGAGTCTCCAATGACGACAGTTGATAAAAAAACTAGTAGGGGTTTTATTTCCCTACTCTGTACACGATACTCTAATAAGTTGGACTGCCAACCACTATTTAAAGTCAGATGAAGAAGAAGCATACCTATCCTTGTTGAGAGCTATCTTAACACTTAACAAGTTGTGGTCACCGTTCCCTAACTGTTCACCCACTGAAAGGTTGGTCACCTGGCCAGGATCATTACCCAACACCAGGTCCAGTACAATTCCCGTCTTGTTGGACTATCTACATATTGAATTAAGAAACCCTCTTGGATGCACTGAACAAATTATGCCCCATCTTAATCTCTTGCACTAAGAAGGTCCCAGTTTATATTAGGGAAGTTGTAGTCTCCCATGACAACAACCTAATTATTTTTACACCGTTCCAAAATCTGCCTGCATACTGTTTTGGTGTATATTGGATGGGGGGGGGGGTGGTTTGTAGTACGATCCCATCAGAGTGATTGCGCCCTTTCTATTTTTGAGTTCTACCTATATAGACTCAGTGGACGAGCCCTCCATTACGTCACCTCTGAGTGCAGCTGTGTATTGTCCCTGATTAGTAATGCAACTCCCCTGCTTCATTTATCCTTTCTAAAAAATCAAAACCCTGGGACATTAAGCATCCATTCCTGTCTCTCTCTCTCAACCAAGTCTCTGTAATAGCCACAACATTCTGTCACGTCCTGAAGAAGGGTCTTGGCCCAAAACGTTGATTGTTTACTCTTTTCCGTAGATGCTGCCTGGCCTGTTGAGTTCCTCCACCATTTTGTGTGTATTACTTTGATTTCCAACATCTACAGATTTTCTCTTGTTTGTGATGCTCAGTATTTTTTTTATTTGCACAAGTTGTCTTCTTTTGCACATTGCCTGTTTCTGTATTTTTCCTTAATTCCATTGTATTTCTTTATTTTCCTGTGAATGCCTGCAAGAGAATGAATCTCCAGGTAGTATATGGTACATACATGTACTTTGATAATAAATTTACTTTGACTTTGACAGATACATTGTATTAAATAACTATCCTTAAGTCATTGTATTTGCTGGAGAAATAATCCTGCTTCAATCAGGAGTCTTTGCTGTCATTCTGGGCATGAGTTGTATTTATTTTGGGCAGTTGTGAATTAATCATTTATTTTGGGCAGTTTTTGTTTGCAGAATTATTTTATTTTTTTAAGCTGTGCATGGAATGTAGACCAGCTGAATAGTGTTGGCTTCTTTGCTGGGAAGATGACTGTTATTTGCTAGCACATCAGATTAATAGGATTAAGAAAGAAACTTGCATTTAGTCATAGAGCATTGAACCAGGCTCTTTGTCCCAACGAGTTCATATTGAGCACCAAACAGCCATTTTATTCTCCCCACATTGCCAATCAACCCAGACTCTACTGCTGTTCTACATAAACTTACATATCCTTGGGATGTGGGAGGAAATTGAACCATGCAGGGGAAACGAGAGAGTCACAGTGAAAACATGCAAACTCCACACAGAAAGTACTGGGAATCAGGATTAAACTAGGGTTCCTGGAGCTATGAGGCAGTGGCTCTACCAGGTGCACCATTGTGCCACCTTATATTTTTTAAAGCAGCTTTCTCAATCTTAGAATACCCCAAAGCATGTTATAACCAATAAAAAATTTTTGAATTACAATCGTTACCGTGATGTTGAAAGCAAGATTCCACTAAAAGCAATGTAATAATGACTATTATATAACATTATCCCAGTGCCCAAGAAGAGTGTATTGACCTGCCCCAATGACTATCGCCCAGTTGCACTTACGTCCACAGTGGTGAAGTGTTTTGAGAGGTTGGTGATGAAATATATCAGCTCTTGCCTGGGAGGCAACTTGGATCCGCTCCAATTTGCCTGCTTGTGCAACAGGCTCACAGCAGATGCTATCTCAAAAGCTCTTCACTCAATCCTGGAACATCTGCAAAGTTGCATACATCAGGATGCTCTTTATCTATTACAGCTCAGCATTCAATACCATCTACCCCTCAAAACTAATCAATAAGCTTCAAGACCTTGGCCTTAATACCTCCTTGTGCAGTTGGATCCTGGATTTTCTCAGTTGTAGTTCCCAGTCAGTTCACATTGGCAAAAACATCTCCTCCACAATCTTTTGCAGCACTGGTGCACCACAAGGCTGTGTGCTAAGCCCCCTGCTCTACACACACTTTACATCTTTGACTGTATGTCTTGGCACAGCTCCAATACCATATTCAAGTTTGCTGATGACACCACTGTCAAAGATGGTGATGAATCAGCTTATTGAAAGGAGATTGAAAATCTGGCTGTGAGGTGTCAGAACGAAAACCTCTCACTCAATGTTAGCAAGACCAAGGAGTTGATTGTAAACTTCAGGAGAGGGAAACCGCAGGTCCATGAGTCAGTCCTCATCAGAGGATCCGAGGTGGGAAGGGTTAACAACTTTACATTCCTAGGTGTTACTACTTCAGAGGATCTGTCCTGGGCTCAGTACGTAAGTGCAATTGAGAAGAAAACACTGCAGTGCCTCTAAGGTTCGTCCATCGTCATCGATGAAGATCTCGACACCATTAGTACTTTTTACAGGATCGAGTTGCTAGCTCGATGCTCAACCCAGCATGGATGGAGAGCATGCATGAGAGCCGGCCGGATTCGAACTCGTGACCTCTTGCTTCGAAGTCCAGCGCTGATGCCACTACGCCACCAGCCAGCTATTTTGATGGTGTCGAGACTAGTGCTCGATTTGGATTTAAGTGAGGGAGAGTTGCGCAGCGTCAGCCTCACTCTCTCTTCCCAATTCACATCTGGATCCAGTGGCAAGACAAGAGTCAAGATGACTGGAGATGGGACTAGGCGTAGTGGACGACCAGGACATCTTCTGTGTCTTGTCGTGCTCTACACGTTCCATGACGCTTGCAGAGACCGCCTTCTTGACCGTTGGACCTTCCATTGGTCTTGTCTGCTCAATCCGCCGGAGTCTGTCTTCACATGCTGGGATAGACAACTCCCTATCACACCGAGGGTTCGAGACTTGTCGGCTACCTTCACCTGGTTTAGCCGGCTTGTCAAAGCCGTTGCCCAGGGTGTGGCCGCTGTGGCATGCAAACAGCTACAGGTAGCCACAGGTGAGAGCTGAGTGCCAGGTGGGGACCAAAGGTGGACTAACTGCCTTGAAAAGGACGCGACGTGTTCCCCCACCAGAGGTGCTACCCCTCCCTGACACCCCATACACCCCAACCCCTACTTCCTTAGGAGTCTGCGGAGATTTGGCGTGACATCTAAAACTTTGACAAACTTCTATAAATGTGTCGTGGAGATGGTATCGACTGGTTGCATCATGGCCTGGTCTGGAAGCACCAATACACCTAAATGGAAAATCCCAGAAAAGGTAGTGGATTCAGTCTAGTGCATCACAGGTAAAGTCCTCCTAAATATTGAGCACATCTACACGAAACGCTGTTGTAGGAAAGCAGCATCTATCATCAACAATCCTCACCACCCAGGCCATGCTCTTTTCTCACTGCTGCCATCAAATAGAAGGTACAAGAGCCTCAGGACTCACACCACCAGGTTCAAGAATAGTTACTACCCCTCAACCATCAGGCTTTTGAACAAAAGGTGATAACTACACTCACTTGTCCATCCATTGAGATGTTCCCACAACCAATGATCTCACTTTAATGACTCTTTATCTTGTTATTTCATACTCTCATTATTTGTTGCTACTGTACAGTGGCATGCAAAAGTTTGGGCACCCCTGGTCAAAATTTCTGTTACTGTGAATAGCTAAGCGAGTAAAAGATGAATTGATTTCCAAAAGGCATAAAGTTAAAGATGACACATTTCTTTAATATTTTAAGCAAGAAAACTTTTTTATTTCCATCTTTTACAGTTTCAAAATAACAAAAAAGGAAAAGGGCCCAAAGCAAAAGTTTGGGCACCCTGCATGGCAGTACTAAGTAACACCCCCTTTGGCAAGTATCACAGCTTGTAACACACATAAAAATTGCTGGTGAACACAGCAGGCCAGGCAGCATCTATAGGAAGAGGTACAGTCGACGTTTCGGGCCGAGACCCTTCGTCAGGACTAACTGAATGAAGAGATAGTAAGAGATTTGAAAGTGGGGGGGGGGGGGTAGATCCGAAATGATAGGAGAAGACAGGAGGGGGAAGGGATGGAGCCAAGAGCTGGACAGGTGATTGGCAAAAGGGGATATGAGAGGATCATGGGACGGACGGGAGGCCTAGGGAGAAAGAAAGTGGGAGGGGGGAAGCCCAGAGGATGGGCAAGGAGTATAGTGAGAGGGACAGAGGGAGATAAAGGAGAGAGAGAGAGAAAATATATAATAATAAAAGATAAATAAACAACGGATGGGGTACGAAGGGGAAGTGGGGCATTAACGGAAGTTAGAGAAGTCAATGTTCATACCGTCACGGCTTGTAAATGCTTCTTGTAGCTACCTAAGTCTTTCAATTCTTGTTTGGGGGATTTTCGCCTATTCTTCCTTGCAAAAGGCTTCTAGTTCTGTAAGATTCTTGGGACGTCTTGCATGCACTGCTCTTTTGAGGTCTATCCACAGATTCTCGATGATGTTTAGGTCAGGGGACTGTGAGGGCCATGGCAAAACCTTCAGCTTGCACCTCTTGAGGTAGTCCATTGTGGATTTTGAGGTGTACTTGGGTCATTATCCTGTTGTAGAAGCCATCCTCTTTTCATCTTCAGCTTTTTTACAGATAGTGTGGCGTTTGCTTCTAGAGTTTAAAACATACCTTTGCTCATTGAGGGCAAAAGCCACCTCCAACCTTCATCACTATCCCCCCACCACCCCTCTCTCCCCCACCCCCATCCCCCTCTCCCCATCCCCCTCTCCCCCATCCCCCTCTCCCCATCCCCCTCTCCCCATCCCCCTCTCCCCATCCCCCTCTCCCCCATCCCCCTCTCCCCCATCCCCCTCTCCCCCATCCCCCTCTCCCCATCCCCCTCTCCCCCCCCCATCCCTCTCCCCTCCACCAACCAACTGAATAGTAGTGCATACACAGACAAAGCATTCCTATTTTAATAAAAGATCTTTTCAGGTAGATATCAAATTTGTCCACATTAAGATTGGGTTTGGTCGTGCATCGTTTACTCTTGCTGATGAAAGGTCCAGGTAAGAAATGTCCAAAAAAGCTCTGAAGCCAGTGAGTATTTGAAATATCATGGGGAGGTTTCCAACGCTGGAAACGCTTCTTAGTTGCAGTCAGACCTGCCAGCCGGATTTTGCGTGTTTTTTTCCGTAAGGGAAAGGTGGGAGTCATCATTTAGAAGATGTACAGCAGGGTCCATTGGTAATTGTACCCCCGTTAGTTTTGTAAGAATTCTGATAACCTTCCCCCACAAACCAAAAACCCCTGGACATTCCCATACAACATGTATAAAAGAGCCAACTGTTCCGTGGGGGCAAAATGAGCCATATGGGTCAGGAACCAGTCCCATTTGATGTCTAATTCTCGGTGTTAAATATGCTCTATGACAAAATTTCAAGTGTATATACCGATGATTTGGGTTTTTCGAAGCACCGGCAGCATTATCCCAAATCGCATCCCAGTCTAAGTCTTGTCCCAATTCAGATATGTCCCTATCCCAAGCTTTCATTCCTGACGTGGGAATATAATTCTGGGAGTTTAATTTATCATAGATATATGACACTATCTGTCCTGGAGCACTCTGTATCTAACTTAAAATGGGATGGTCCTTTAAATCTGACCCCCAGGGAACGCCGTAGGCTTTACAAGTTGATCTTACTCTAAAGTAGAAGAGAGTGTTTATCAATATTATATTGAGATACCAGTTCTTAAAAGCTAAGGATAGTACTTGCCCCATTAATATCTTGAAGAGTAGTAATACCTTTATCCTCCCAAGTTCTGTTAGTGAATGGTTTCCCCCCCAGATAGAAAATGATTATTGTTCCATAATGGAGATGATTTGCACCATACGCTTTTAAATTTTAGGAATTTTTCTGCTGCTCTAAACACTTGTAGCATATGGGTTAAAATTGGACCGTAATACAAATCACATTTTTTGGTAGACATACCTATAAGGAGAAAGTCTTTCAACCTTATTGGTGCTATTAGCTCTTGTTCTATATTTTTCCATGATGAAACTTTATCCTCCTCCATCCAATAGCTAAAACTTTTTAATACAAATGCCCAGTGATACAAGTTAAAATTTGGACATGCCAATCCACCATCTGACTTTTTGCATTGTAGAGCTGACCATTTTATATTGGGTTGTTTACCATTCCAAACATAGCATCGTAGTAAGGAGTCCAGTTTTTGCCAATATCCTGCTGGAGGTGCAAGTGAGCTGATAAAATTAATGCGGGGTAAAATGTTCATTTTAATGACCGATATACGGGCTGGGACTGATGCTTGCAGGTGTCTCCATCTATTAATATCTTCTATTTTTTTCAAAATTAAAGAGTAATTTGTTTTAGCCACAGACGATAGAGAAGTATTAACTTTAATACCCAAGTAGAGGACCTCATTTGTAACTTTAATCTGGGGAGGGAGAGACACCTTACTTTTATCTGTATTAATCAGCATCAGTGCTGATTTTGACAAATTAACTTTGTATCCTGAAAGAAATCCAAATTGATCCAGTGTTTTTAAAACATAGGGGAGAGTTTTATAAACTAGTGTGTCGTCCACGTAAAGTGATATTGAATGTGATGTTGTACCTATTGTAATAGGGGAGATCTAAGGAGAGTTTCTAATTAAATGTGCAAGTGGTTCAATAGATATAGTAAAAATTAAAGGAGACAAAGGGTCCCCTTGTCGTGTGCCCCGTCCTATGTCAAACAACTCTGAGAAACCTCCTCCCACACATGCTCAGGCTGAAGGATTATCATACAGTGTTTGAATCATATTGATAAATTTATCGCCGAACTTAAATTCTTTTAGAACTCTCCAAAAATATGGTCATTCAAGACTATCGAATGCTCTTTCAGCATCTAAAAATAGCAGGCCACAGGCAGGCGGGATTTTATGTGTTGCACTCAGTATGTGCAAGAGCCGGTGAATATTATCAGATGCGAGATGCCCCCGCTAAAGCCTGTTTGATCTGGGCTAATTATTTTCCCAACTACTGTCTCCAGTCTACTGCCTAAGACTTTGGAAAATAACTTGAGGTCGGCATTTATCAAGGAGATTGGACGGTCATTGGCACACTCCAAGGGGTCCTTACTGGGCTTAGGTATAACTGTGATCAGGGCTGTGTTTAGATCTCTATGGAAAGCGCCATTTCCAAAAGCTTAATTTAATGTTTCTAACCATACTGGTCCAAGAATATCCCAAAGTGCTAGGTAAAGTTCCACAGGTATGCCACCTATACCTGGCGCACGGCCCTTATTTATAGCTTTGACTGCTTTAAGTAGCTCATCCAGTGTAATAGGAGAGTGGAATCGCTGTTTCTTGGACTTTGTCATGTTAGGCAAGGATCGCAAGATCTTACATCTGCAGGCCCCGGATCCTGCTGACTCCGACACTAGCAGGCATGAAATCGGTCTCGGTTGCTCCAGCACCCCAGGGCATATTCAAAACCCGGACTCCAGCAACGACCATGGACACCTTCGAAGTGATTGTGCAACCATCAACTGCAACTCCAGCCTTGAACTCCAGGCTGGGTCTTTATGTGCTGCTATTGTGACTCCCGCCTCCCCTTCCCCCACCACCACTCTGCAACCCCGTCTCCCTCAGATCCCACTGTCAGCTCCTGGGTACTCAGAGGCTCCATCTTCCTCTCACCCCAACCCTCCCCTCTCCACTGACACCCCCAGCCTCCCCCCCCCCCCCCCGATCCCAGCTCTCAAGATTCCAGCCTTGAACTCCAGGCCGGGTCTTCATGTGCTGCTATAGTGACTCCTGTCTCCCCTTCCCCCACCACCACTCTGCAACCCCGTCTCCCTCAGATCCCACCGTCAGCTCCTGGGCCCTCAGAGGCTCCTTTTTCCTCTCACCCCAACCCTCCCCTCTCCACTGACACCCCCAGCCTCCCCCCTCCCCCCTCTGATCCCAGCTTTCATCCGTGCCAGGTCTTTACTATCCCCGCCGACCTTCCACTCTCTGAGGCAGAGCACTCTGTTCTCAGTAAGGGCCTCACCTTTGTCCCCCTTCGCACACACCTCAGCGAGTTCCGTGAGCGCCATGATGCTGAACTCTTCTTCCGCCGGCTCCATCTTTGAGCCCACTTCTTCGGCAAGGACTCTCCCACCCCCACCGATGACCCCTTCTCCTGTCTTCAACTCTCCTCCTCTTCATGGACACCCCGCTCTGGTCTTCTGCCTGCTCTGGATCTCTTTATTGCTAACTGCCGACGGGACATCAACTGTCTCGACTTCACCACACCTTGTTCCAATTCCAACTTCACTCCTTCTGAACGCTCTGCTGTCCACTCCCTCCGCATTAATCCTAACCTTACTATAAAACCCGCTGATAAGGGGGGTGCTGTTGTAGTCTGGCATACTGACCTCTACCTTGCCGAGGCACAGCGTCAACTCGCGGGTACCTCCTCTTATTTACCCCTCGATCATGACCCTGCTAAGGAGCACCAGGCCATTGTCACCCACACCATCACCAACTTTATTAGCTCAGGGGATCTCCCATCCACTGCTACCAACCTTATAGTTCCCACACCCCGCACTTCCCATTTCTACCTCTTACCCAACGTCCACAAACCTGCCTGTCTAGGTAGACCCATTGTTTCAGCTTGCTCCTGCCACACCGAACTTATTTCTGAATACCTTGACACTGTTTTATCACCCCTTGTTCAATCCCTTCCTACCTATGTTCGTGACACTTCTCATACTCTGAAATTTTTCGATGATTTTAAGTTCCCTGGCCACCACTGCTTTATTTTCACCATGGATGTCTAGTCCTTATATACTTCCATCCCCCACCAGGAAGGTCTCAAAGCTCTACGCTTCTTTTTGGATTCCAGACCTAATCAGTTCCCCTCTACCACCACTCTGCTCCGTCTAGCGGAATTAGTCCTTACTCTTGATAATTTCTCCTTTGGATCCTCCCACTTCCTCCAAACTAAAGGTGTAGCCATGGGCACCCGTATGGGTCCTAGCTATGCCTGCCTTTTTGTTGACTTTGTGGAACAATCCGTGTTCCAAGCCTACTGGTATCTGTCCCCCACTTTTCCTTTGCTACATTGACGACTGCATTGGCGCTGCTTCCTGCAAGCATGCTGAGCTCGTTGACTTCATTAACTTTGCCTCCAACCTTCACCCTGCCCTCAAGTTTACCTGGTCCATTTCTGACACCTCCCACCCCTTTCTTGATCTTTCTGTCTCTATCTCTGGAGACAGCTTATCTACTGATGTCTACTATAAGCCTACTGACTCTCACAGCTATCTGGACTATTCCTCTTCTCACCCTGTCTCTTGCAAAAATGCCATCCCCTTCTCGCAAAAATGCCATCCCCTTCTCGCAATTCCTCCGTCTCTGCCGCATCTGCTCTCAGGATGAGGCTTTACATTCCAGGACGAAGGAGATGTCCTCCTTTTTTAAAGAAAGGGGCTTCCCTTCCTCCACCATCAACTCTGCTCTCAAATGCATCTCTCCCATTTCACGTACATCTGCCCCCACCCCATCCTCCCGCCACCCCACTAAGAATAGGGTTCCCCTTGTCCTCACCTACCACCCCACCAGCCTCCGGGTCCAACATATTATTCTCCGTAACTTCCGCCACCTCCAACGGGATCCCACCACTAAGCACATCTTTCCCTCCCCGCCTCTCTCTGCTTTCTGTAGGGATTGCTCCCTACGCGACTCCCTTATCCATTCGTCCCCCCCATCCGTCCCCACTGATCTCCCTCCTGGCACTTATCCTTGTAAGTGGAACAAGTGCTACACATGCCCTTACACTTCCTCCCTCACCACTATTCAGGGCCCCAGACAGTCCTTCCAGGTGAGGCGACACTTCACCTGTGAGTCGGCTGGGGTGATATACTGTGTCCAATGCTCCCGATGTGGCCTTCTATGTATTGGCGAGACCCAACGCAGGCTGGGATACCGTTTCACTGAACACCTACGCTCTGTCCACCAGAGAAAGCAGGATCTCCCAGTGCCCACACATTTTAATTCCACATCCCATTCCCATTCTGACATGTCTATCCACGGCCTCCTCTACTGTAAAGATGAAGCCACACTCAGGTTGGAGGAACAACACCTTATATTCCGTCTGGGTAGCCTCCAACCTGGTGGCATGAACATTGACTTCTCTAACTTCCACTAATGCCCCACCTCCCCTTCACACCCCATCCCTTATTTATTTATTTAATATTTTTTAAAATACATTTTTTATTTTCTTCCCCCCCTTTTTTTCTCTCTTTCTCTCTCTCCTTTTTCTCCCTCTGTCCCTCTCACTATAACCCCTTGCCTGCTCTCCACCCTCCGGGCTCCCCTCCTTCCTTCTCTTTCTCCCCAGGCTTCCCGTCCCATGATCCTCTCCCTTCTCCAGCCTGGTATTCCTTTTGCCACTTTCCAGCTCTTAGATCCACCCCTCCCCTCCTGTCTTCTCCTATCATTTTGGATCTCCCCCTCCCCCCCCCACACGTTCAAATCTTTTATTATTTCTTCTTTCAGTTAGTCCTGACGAAGGGTCCCGGCCCGAAACATTGACTGTACCTCTTCCTATAGATGCTGCCTGGCCTGCTGCGTTCACCAGCATTTTTTGTGTGTGTTAATAGGAGAGTCTAGAGTTTTGGTGTCCTCTAATGACAACGTAGGGAGGTCTAACCCATTAAAAAAATCTGTGAAGTCATTCTCAGAAGGAACTGAGCCACTTGTATACAGTTCTTTAAAGTAATGCTTGAATGTATCATTTACTTCCTCTGTTGAAAATACTACTCCACGTTTAGCACATCTAATCGCTGGTATTGACCTTTTAGCTTCCTGTTGTTTGAGTGTTAGTGCTAAAAGATGGCTTGGTCTGCTGCCTTCTGCGTAATACTTATATTTGGTTATATGGATCATATATTCTCCCCTGCCTCTTAATAAGTCATTTAATTCTGCTTGTTTTGTTTTGAGCTAGTTTTCTTTTGTTATGGTGTATCTCCTTTTGAGATCATTCTCCAAAACCTACATTGTTCTTCTAAGGTGGAAATCTTTTGAAGCCGGCTTTTACGTAGGTAGGAACTGAACCATATAGCGTTATTTCGTAAGAAACCCTCGATGGAGGCCCAAATCACTGTCACATCTGAGACACAATTTTTATTTAAATTTATAAATTCCGTCAGTTTTGTTCTCAATTGTGATAGAAATTTGTCGTTTTTTAGAAGGGTGGAGTTAAACCTCCACCGAGTAGCCTTATTTTTAATTTTGCCATAATTAAAAGTAGATATGACTGGGCTGTGATCATATAGATGGGCAAAAATCCTATCGCGTGTACCAAAGGCAGCAGACCAGAGGGTATAACAATGTAATCTATCCGAGAGAAAGTTTTATGTTTTGTGGAGAAGAAGGTATAGTCTTTAGCAGCTGGATTATGCACCCTTCACACATCAGTTAAATTTAAATCCGTTAGAAAAAGGTTAAGTGCTTTGGAAGCAGATTCTTGAGAGCTTGATATAGTTGAGGAAGATTTATCGAGGTTAATGTTTACCAAAGCATTCATGTCCGAAACAACATATAGTTGGTAGTCACTTAACTTCAGTAATTGTGAGGTAATTGAGGTAAAAATTTCAACCTCGAATATAGTCGGGGCATATAGGCTAATGAATACAACTTTTTTTTACCCTGAATGAATGTACAGCAAAAAGTTAGATGTCCTTTATTGTCAGCATCAATCCTTTCAATTGAAACATTAATATTACGTCTCATTAATATCATAACTCCTTTCGTACGAGTACCATCAGCTGATGCCACAGCGGGTTTATAAAAGCAGTTTTGAACCCTGGGGATGTCATTAGGTTTAAGATGTGTTTCCTGTAACAGTGCGATATCTATTTTCTTTCTGCGTAAGAAATCTAAAACCTTTGAACGCCTGTAGGAAGAAGTTAATCCTCTAATATTAAATGATACAATAGTAAGATTTTCTAATTTATCTGTGTTGCTCATCTTCCCCTGGATCTGTTGTTGTAAGTTGGTGGTGGAGCCCTGAGTTACCCCCTTCCCACCCCTCCATCACCCCTCCCATTCAACCCTTTGCTTTGTAACATCTGTGAGTGTCACTTAGCAATGTCAAACACTGAACATTAACCACCCACCTCTAGCACCAATGAATTAGAAAGGCAAAACAGTTTTCATAGACAATCATATCGAAGAGACAAGGAAAAAAAAAACCTGGACAAACCTGTTAACCTATATAATTAAAATTATTCCCGTCTCAAATATAGTATAATACATAATCAAGACCCCAACAGCTCTCTTGCGAGAAACTGTTCCTTTAATAGACTGTTGCTTAGCGATGGCGCCAGTGATGTCTTATCTGGCACCCAGGAACGTAAACAAGTCTACTGGAGACATAACCCGAAATGAACATGTACAACTAAAGTTATTCAGAACAAACTGCTGTTTTTCAGCTTCATTCTTGATGAAGTATGACGTTTGGGTATATTGAGTATTACCTTAGAAAGTAAAAGATAAGTATAAATCTAGGCGGACTTATATCACCTTACCATGTTATCCTTGTACTAACAAGTTAACTGAACCATTACCTTAAAACTCTGACCTGCAGTACTCAGAGACAAATTGGCCCCTTAATTAACTAAATACAAAAGTGCATCAAATGACTTTCCGATAAAAGAATAACCAGAAAACTTCACACCTAGGACGTTAACTTGCCCGTGCCTGATAGATTGCGCATACAGGCTGGTCCAAGTTCTTAACCCAGTTCCACCTCCTTCCAAGGGGCGTGCGGACTTTGCCCAGGGTCTTCTTCCATATCTCCCAGCACCGATGAATTCAGAGCTTCTTTTGCTTCCTCTGCCGAGTTAAGCAACATCTTCATGCCCTTGATATTCACTCTCAAAATCGCCGGCTATATGAGGAACGAGTCGATCCCCTTCTGTCGAAGTTTAGCGTGGATCTCCTTGTATCCCTGCCGTTCCTGCATCGTGCCGGGGCTGTAGTCAGCAAAGAACTGTAGCTGGGTGCCATCAGGGAGAGTAGGTTTGGCTTTCCTCGTGCCCTCCAGGATAGCCTGCCGGTTGGTGTACTGTAGAAACCTAAAAACCATGGTCCACAGTCTTGAGGTGTTGTTGGAAAAGATCCTATGTGCTCGATCGATCTCCAAAGGAGTGCTGTGGGAATTCTTGAGTGCTGGAATCCAATTAGGCAGCATCTCCTGGAGGTAACCTCTTGGATCGTCGCCCTCAGCACCTGTCGGTAAGTTGACCAGCCGCATATTGTTTTTCCTGGATCTGTCCTCCAAGTCGTTTAGCTTCTTCCACATCTTAGTCACCTCCGTGAGACAGGGGTTAGTAACTTTCTCATTCTTGTGTAAGCAAACCTGAATGTTGTCTATTTTGTTGAAGACCGTGCTAAATTTTTTGGCATGAATGTCCGCTTGCTCCTTTAACGACCAGAGAATGTTGCCATATGCTTCTGTATGGGGTCGAGAGCCTTTTCCAGTGACTCCTTTAGCATGTGGGCTACCATTTCTTGCAGCAATTCCATCTTCGTTGCCATTGTTTGCTTAATTAGCATAGCTGTTTCCTTGGATGAGTCGCTAGCTTGGTGTCGTCTGCTGGTATCTTGTTTCCTGGTTGAATTTGGATCTTTTTTTGAGGTCATGTCTTTAGTTAGATCTTTCTCCAACTCAGCCTTGTATTAAGACCATCTAT
Organism: Mobula hypostoma; assembly: GCF_963921235.1. Classification (NCBI taxonomy): domain Eukaryota; kingdom Metazoa; phylum Chordata; class Chondrichthyes; order Myliobatiformes; family Myliobatidae; genus Mobula; species Mobula hypostoma. The sequence continues at coordinate 17,112,153 of NC_086128.1, forward strand.
GAGCCCTAAAGACCTTGTAAAAGGAGGGTTATATGTCAGCGCTCAGTGCTGTGCTGCCAACTTGCCTCGTGCCTCACCGGATGTCCCTTGGGCCTTATTATTTTGACTTAGAAACAAGGGTGCTACCCATCAAGCAAGACCCCAGACAAGGAGCTCTAGGAACTCTTCAATGGAATTCAGAATATGCAAGTGCTGAGGTGTCAGAAAGTCACATGAAGCTATTAGACCATACTTGGAATATTGTGTGCTGTTCTGGTTACCTCATTAAAAGAAGAATGTGGAAGCTTTAGAGAGGGTACAGAAGAGACTTGCCTGGATTAGAGGACATGTTTTATTAGGATGAGTTGAGCAAGCTAGGGCTTTTCTCTTTGGAGCAAAGGAGGATGAGAGGTGACTTGTTAAAGGTGTACAAGATGGTAAGAGGCATAGATCAAGTGAATAACCAGAGCAATCTTCCCAGGGCGGAAATGGATAATACAAGGGCGCATAATTTTAAGGTGATTGGTCTAAAGTGTGGGGGCGATGTCGGAGGGAATTTTTTTTTACACAAAGAGTGCCGTGTATGTGGGACACACTTCCAAGGGTTGGGGTACCAGCAGATACATCAGAGGCATTTAGGAAACTCATAGGCACATGGATGATAGGTAAGTGGAGGGCTATGTAGGAGGGAAGGATTAGTATGATCTTAGAGTAGATTAAAACATCCTCAGCCAAAGGGCCTGTACTGTACTGTACTGCAATGTTTTGTTTTCTACCTTCTGTTTAATAATCCCAGTTTACAACTCATCATGTTGTATGTTCTTGTATGTTCCTGGCAGGATTAAAGGCAAAGTGAATAGGAATAAGGAACCTTGGTTCTCAAGGGATATTGGAACTCTGAAAAAGAAGAAGCGAGAGTTGTATGACATGTATAGGAAACGGAGTAAATAAGGTACTTGAGTATAAAAAGTGCAAGAAAATACTTAAGAAGGAAATCAGGAGGGCTAAAAGGAGACATGAGGTTGCCTTGGCAGTCAAAGTGAAGGATAATCCAAAGAGCTTTTACAGGTATATTAGGAGTAAAAGAATTGTAAGGGATAAAGTTAAGGGAAACAAGTAGTGAGATCACGGAAACTGTACAGATTGAAAAGGAGGACGCGCTTGCTATCTTGGGGCAAATTAAAGTGGATAAATCCCCAGGACCTGACAGGGTATTCCCTCGGACCTTGAAGGAGACTAGTGTTGAAATTTCAGGGGCCCTGGCAGATGTATTTAAAATGTCGGTGTCTACGAGTGAGGTGCCGGAGGATTGGAGAATGGCTCATGTTGTTCCGTTGTTTAAAAAAGGATCAAGAAGTAATCCGGGAAATTATAGGCCGGTAACTTTGACGTCGGTAGTGGGTAAGTTATTGGAGGGAGTACTAAGAGACAGAATCTACAAGCATTTGGATAGATAGGGACTTATTAGGGAGAGTCAACATGGCTTTGTGCGTGGTAGGTCACGATTGACCAATCTATTGGAGTTTTTCGAGGAGGTTACCAGGAAAGTGGATGAAGGGAAGGCAGTGGATGTTGTCTACATGGACTTCAGTAAGGCCTTTGACAAGGTCCCGCATGGGAGGTTAGTTAGGAAAATTCAGTCGCTAGGTATACGTGGAGAGGTGGTAAATTGGATTAGACATTGGCTCAATGGAAGAAGCCAAAGAGTGGTAGTAGAGGATTGTTTCTCAGAGTGGAGGCCTGTGGCTAGTGGTGTGCCACAGGGATCAGTGCTGGGTCTATTTTTATTTGTCATCTTTATCAATGATCTGGATTATAATGTGGTAAATTGGATCAGCAAATTTGCTGATGATACGAAGATTGGAGGTGTAGTGGACAGTGAGGAAGGTTTTCAAAGCTTGCAGAGGGATTTGGACCAGCTGGAAAAATGGGCTGAAAAATGGCAGATGGCGTTTAATACAGATAAGTGTGAGGTATTGCACTTTGGAAGGACAAACCAAGGTAGAATGTACAGGGTAAATGGTAAGGCACTGAGGAATGCAGTAGAACAGAGGGATCTGGGAATACAGATACAAAATTCCCTAAAAGTGGCATCACAGGTAGATAGGGTCGTAAAGAGAGTTTTTGGTACATTGGCCTTTATTAATCAAAGTATTGAGTATAAGAGCTGGAATGTTATGGTGAGGTTGTATAAGGCATTGGTGAGGCCGAATCAGGAGTATTGTGTTCAGTTTTGGTCACCAACTTACAGGAAGGATATTAATAAGGTTGAAAGAGTGCAGAGAAGGTTTACAAGGATGTTGCCGGGACTTGAGAAACTCAGTTACAGAGAAAGGTTGAATAGGTTAGGACTTTATTCCCTGGAGCGTAGAAGAATGAGGGGAGATTTGATAGAGGTATATAAAATTATGATGGGTATAGATAGAGTGAATGCAAGCAGGCTTTTTCCACTGAGGCAAGGGGAGAAAAAAACCAGAGGACATGGGTTAAGGGTGAAGGGGGAAAAGTTTAAAGGGAACATTAGGGGGGGGCTTCTTCACACAGAGTGGTGGGAGTGTGGAATGAGCTGCCAGACAAGGTGGTAAATGCGGGTTCTTTTTTAACATTTAAGAATAGATTGGACAGATACATGGATGGGAGGTGTATGGAGGGATATGGTCCATGTGCAGGCCAGTGGGACTAGGCAGAAAATGGTTCAGCACAGCCAAGAAGGGCCAAAGGGCCTGTTTCTGTGCTGTAGTTTTTCTATGGTTTCTATGTTAAAGGGGTATCACAGGCAAGTTAGTGGGCACGAGTATGTCACCAGTATGTCAGGGCCTGTTCACAGCACCTGTATGTCTTCTGCTTTTTCTTTTTTCTGTTGGCTCTGATACCTCCAGCTGCCCATGGCAAGACGAGCATTTATTGCCTGTCGCCAATCGGCATTACAAAGGTGGGAGATGAGCCGCCACCTTGAACTGCTGCAGATTTTGTGATGAAGATGCTCCCATGGTGCTGTTGAGGAATTAGACCCAGTGAAGAGGAAGGACTGGCGATATATTCCCAAGTCAGGATGGAGTGTAATGCGGAGGGGAACCTGCAGGCGGTGGTGTTCCCCTGTCTCTGCTGCCCTCATCCTTCTTGACAGTAAAGGTTGTAGGTTTGGAGTAGCCTAGGTGAGTAAACACAGTACATTTTGTAGATAACACATACAGCAGGCACTGTGCACTGGGAGGGAGTGTTTAGGGTGATGGATGGCGTATTGGAATTGGTTGATTATTGTCACACGTATAAGATACAGTGAAAAGCTTGTCTTGCATTCTATTCTTACAGATCAAATCATTAAACACCATGAATTGAGCTAGAATAGGGTAAGACCATAAGGAATAGAAACATAATTAGGCCATTTGGCCCATCAAGTCTGCTCCACCATTTCATCATGGCTGATCCAATTTTCCTCTCAGCCCCAGTCTCCTACCTTCTTCCTGTATCCTGTCATGCCCTGACCAAGCAAGAATCTATCAATCTCTGCCTTAGATATACCCAGTAAAAGCTACTGAGGGAGTGCAGAGCAGGCAAATGATAGAGTGCATGGTCATAACAATGTGGAAGCGAGTTGCTTTGTCCTAAATGGTCTTGAGCCTCTTGAGTTGTTGGAGTTCCACTCATTGAGGCAAGTGGATAATGACCCGTCACACTCTTGACTTGTGTCTTGAAGGTCTTAGGGTTATTGGGGAGTTTGTCACTCACTGCAGGATCCCCAGCCTCCGATTTGCTCTTGAAGCCATGGTATTTATTTGGCTGGTCCAGTTGAGTTTGTATTCAATGGTGATCCTAAGATATTGATAGTGGAGACTCAGTGACAGTAGCACCATTGTCTTGTTGGAAATGGTCATGTCTGGCATTTGTGTGGTATGAATGTTACCTGCTCCTTATCAGCTTCTGCGTAAGTGTTCTCCAGCTCTTACTACACGCTGACATCAGCTGCTTCATTTGCTCTGTAACTCTCCTTTGTTTGGTGTCTTAGGAAGTTTGTCCGTATGCATGCATTTTGACAGAAGCTTTTTAAAAATCATGATTGAATGGCGCAGGCTGGACTTGGCAGTCGTTCCTGACAGGTAACTCTTATTATGTGGGATCAAGCATTTTAAGGTATCAGTCACTAGTATTATGGTGAAGGGTTGTAAAGTTTGATGATCCATAATTTTTATTGCCTCATTTATATGTGAAATTCTGATGTGACTCCCACCCTACCCTCTCCCAACTGTTGTCTGCGGTTATACCAATATTCTTGATTGGTGTGAACATTGTTAACCTGCATCTGCTTTTAAAGATTAATGACCAGTTTAATCTTTTTGCAGTCCAATTTTCAACAAAAATTGCAATGGACTTGCTGTCAGCAAGTCTATTGTGTAGGTGCCTCTAAAGGCAAGATTCAATATTTAAGTCTCATTAATACTCTATCTGCATTTCCCATCTCTTGCACTGGATAATATACAGTACTGGAAGCTCGTCAGTACATTGAGGTGACAATTTTCATCCTTACACCAACTGAAACCTCCTCCTACTTAGCACAAGACCTGTGCCAGAATTTGATTGGTATTCTAACTGACTGCAACAAAAGTTCAAACTAAATTTATTATCAAAGTATATATATGTCACCATATACAACCCTGAGATTCATTTTCTTGGGGGCATACTCAATAAATCCATAATAGAATAATAACCATTACAGAATCAATGAAAGACTGCACCAACAAGTGCATATCACAGCCTGCTTTGGACATATCATTGCTCACAAAAGGAAATGTCTACAGACAGTGGTGGATACAGCCCAGTCCATCACAGATAAAGGCCTTCCAACCATTGAACACATCTACAAGGAGCACTGCTACAAGAAAGCAGCATTCATTACCAAGGATCCCCACCATGCATTCCTTTCACTACAACCACCGTATAAGAGATACAGGAGCCTTACGTTCCACGCCACCAGGTTCAGCAACAATTATTACCTTTCAACTATCAAGGTCCTGAACCAGCGTAGGTAACTTCACCCACCTCAACTCTGAACTAATTCCATATCCTACCAACTCACTTTCTAGGACCCTACAATTCGTGAATTGATTTATTTATTTTGTATTTGCACAATTTGTCTTCTTTTGCACATTAGTTGTTTGTCAGTCTTTGTCTATGTATAGTTTTTCATAAATTATATTCTTTTTCTTTATTTTCCTGTAAAAGCCTGCAAGAAAATGAATCTCAAGATGGCATGTACTGTAGCTACTTTGATAATAAGTTTACTTTGTCTTTGACTTGACTCTGACTTTACTTTGACTTTGACAGCTGTCATTGCAAAGTGGTCCAGCATAGTCCCACTGTAGCAGCAAATAAACTCACCAAATTCTCTTAGGCTCTCATACCAAGAACACTTACAGGTCTTCTCGATACACTAAGAATGTATATTCTCTGTGATAAATTCAATTTCTCTGCAGGAAGTCTTTCCTCTGTGTTGTAAGTCACAGCTGTTGCCTTCAGCTTTTATTTAATATTCATTTTTGGGATTTGAACGTCACTGGCAAGGTCACCCTTTATTGCCCATCACTATTTGCCCTTGAGAAGGTATGGATGAGCCACCTTCATGAACTGCTGCAGTTGTGGTGAAGCTGCTCCCACAGTACTGTTGCGGAGGGGTTCTAGGCTTTTGACCCAACTTTGTTGAAGGAACGGTGATATAATTTTCAAATCAGGATTGTGTGTGACTGAGAGAGGAACCTGCAGGTGGTAGTGTTCCAATTTGCTCCTGCCCTTTTTCTTCTCGATGGTAGAGGTAGGTTGTGTGTTAGGGAAGAGCTGTTGGAGTGGACTGAGTAAGTAATTGCAATGCATTTCATAAATGGTACACACTGCTTGAACTGTGCACCAATGGTAGAGAGAATGAATGCTCAGGTGGTGGATGGAGTGCCAATCAAGCAAGCTGCCTGGTCCTGGATAGTGTTGAGCTTCTTGAGTTCTGTTGGAGCTGCATCATCCAGGCATGGGGAGAGTGTCCCATCACACTCCTGACTTGTGCCTTGTAGGTGATGCAAGAACTTTAAGGAAGTGAGTCACTTAACACAGGATACTCAGCTTCTGGACTGCTCTCATTGCCATAACTATGCGATTGGTCTCTTCGACCGTCTTCAACCCTCCTCCTCTTCCTGGACACCCCGTTCTGGTTTTCTGCCTGCTCTGAATCTTTTTATTGCCAACTGCTCATGAGATATGAACTGCCTTGACTTCACCACTCCTCTTTCCAATTCCAACCTCATTCCTTCCGAACGCTCAGCTCTCCACTCTTTCTGCACCAATCCTAACCTCACCATCAAACTTGCAGATAAGGGTATGCTGTAGTAGACTGGTGGACTGACCTTTATCTTGCTGAGGCCCAGCGACAACTGTCAGACACCTCACTTACCCCTCGAACAGGATCCCACTAGGAATCACCAGGCCATTGTCTCCCACGCCATCACTGACTTTATTAACTCTGGGGATCTCCCATCCACTGCCACCAACCTCATAGTTCCCTCACCCCACACCTCCCGCTTTTACCTCCTACCCAAGATCCACAAACCCGCTTGTCCAAGTGGATCCATTGTTTTTGCTTGTTCCTGCCCCACTGAACTCATATCTACATACTTCGACTCTGCTTTATCCCCTGGTTCTATCCCTTCCCACCTACATCCGTGACACCTCACATGCTCTGGATCTTTTCAATGAGTTCAGGTTCCCTAGCCCTGAGTGTCTTATTTTTCCCATGGATGTCTAGTCCCTATACACCTCCATCCCCCACCAGGAAGGCCTCAAAGCTCTCTGTTTCTTTCTGGGCATCAGACCCAACTAATTCCCCTCCACCACCACCACTCTCCTGCGTTTAGCGGAACTTGTCCTCGCTCTCAATAATTTCTCCTTTGGCTCCTCCCACTTCCTTCAAACAAAAGGTGTAGCCAAGGGTACTCGCATGGGTCCCAGCTATGCCAGCCTTCTTGTCGGCTACATGGAACAGTCTATGTTCCAAGCCTACACTAGTGACTGCCCCCCAACTTTTCCTACACTACACTGATGACTGCATTGGTGCTGCTTCCTGCACCCATGCTGAGCTCATCAACTTCATCAACTTTGCCTCCAACTTCTACTCTGCCCACAAATTTACCTGGTCCATTTCTGACACCTCTCTCCCCCTTCTCGATCTCTGTGTATCTATGTCTGGAGACAGCTTATCCACTGATGTCTATTACAAACCTCCTGACTTTCACAGCCACCTGGACTATATCTCTTCCCACCCTGTTACTTGTGAAAATGCCATCCCTTTCTCTCAATTCATCCATCTCTGCTGCATCTGCTCGCAGGAGGAGGTGTTTCATTCTAGAACGAAGGAGTTGTCCTCCTTCGTCAAAGAAATGGGCTTCCCTTCCTCCACATTCAACACTGCCCTCACCCGCATCTGTTCTATTTCGCGCATGTCTGCTCTCATCCCATCCTCCCACCACCCCACCAGGGACAGAGTTCCACTTGTCCTCACCTACCACCCCACTGGCCTCAGCATCCAGCAGATAATTCTCTGTAACTTCCACCATCTCCAGTGGGATCTCCCACCAAACACATCTTTCCCTCATTTCCCCCCCCCCACTTTCTGCTTTCCACAGGGATCACTCCCTATGCGACTCCCTTGTCCATTTGTCCCTCCCCACTGATCTCCCTCCTGGCATTTATCCTTGCAAACAAAACAAGTGCTCTGCCTGCCCCTGCACCTCCTCCCTCACTACCATTCAGGGCCCAAACAGTCCTTCCAGGTGAGGCAACACTTCACCTATGAATTTGTTGGGGTCATTTACTGTGTCCGGTACTCCTGGTGTAGCCTCCTTTATATCAGTGAGACTCGACATAGACTGGGAGATCGCTTCGCTGGGCACCAGAAAATGTGGGATCTCCCAGTGGCCACCCATTTTAATTCCACTTACCATTCCCATTCTGACATGTCCATCCATGGTCTCCTCTACTGTCACAATGAGGCCACACTCAGGTTGGTGGAGCAACATCTTATATTCCGTCGGGGTAGCATCCAACTGGATGGCATGAATATCAAATTCTTGAACTTCCAATAATGGCCCCCACCTTCTCTATTCCCCATCCCCTTTTCCCTCTCTCACTTTATCTCCTTGCCTGCCCATCATCTCCCTCTGGGTGCTCCTCACCCTTTTTCTTTCTTCCATGGCCTTCTGTCCTGTCCTATCAGATTCCCCCTTCTCCAGTCCTGTATCTCTTTCACTAATCAACTTCCCAGCTCTTTACTTCATCCCTCTGCACTCCCGGTTTCACCTATCACCTTGTGTTTCTCCCACCCCTACCCACCTTCTAACTCTGACTCCTCATATTTTTTCTCCAGTCCTGCTGAAGGGCCTCGACCCGAAACATCAACTGTACTCACTTCCATAGATGCTGCATGACCTGCTGAGTTCCTCCAGCATTTAGTGTGTGTTGCTTGGATTTCCAACATCTGCAGATTTTCTCTTGTTTGGTTTTGTTTAGTTATGGTCAATGGCAACCCTAGGAGGTTGAAGGTGAAAGACTCATCAATGGTAATGCCAGTCACTATCAAAGGTAAGTTTTTAAACTCTCCCATGTTGGATATGGGCATTGTTTGGCACTTTTGAGGTGCAAATGCTACTTGCCATTTATCAGCCAATACATGAATATTGTCTAGGTCCTACTGCCTGCAAGCAGGAGCTGCTTCATTTGCAGTGGAGTTATGAATGGAATTGAAGATAGTGTATCAGTGGACAGCCCCACTTCGGACCCTATGATGGAAGGAAGGTCGGTGATGGAGCAGATGTAGATGAGTGGTCCTCGGATATTGTCCTGAGGAACAGTGATGCTCTGGGGCTGGGATGATGGACATCCAGCAATTACAGCCATCTTCTTTGGAGAAAAGAACGACTACTGACTTCTAACTGGTTGCATCAGGTATGGAGGGGCCATTGCACAAGATCGGGTAAGGCTGCAGACAGTTGTAAACGCATTCAGCTCCATCATGGATGCTCCAGCATCCAGAACATCTTCAAAGGGCAATGCATCAAAAAGGCAGGATCCATCATTAAGGACTCACATCACCCAGGACATTTCCTCTTCTCACTGCTACTATCAAGGAGGAGATACAGGAGCCTGAAAACACGCACTCAATATTTCAGGATCAGCTTCTTCCCTTCCACCATCAGATTTCTGAACAGTCCATGAACCCATGAACATTACCTCACTATTTAGCTTTCTTAGACAATAGAAAATAGGCAATAGGTGCAGGAGTAGGCCATTCAGCCCTTTGAGCCAGCACCACCATTCACTGTGATCATGCCTGATCATCCACAATCAGTACCCTTTTCCTGCCTTCTCCTCATATCCCTTCACTCCGCTATCTTTAAGAGCTCTATCTAACTCTTTTTTGAAAGAATCCAGAGAATTGGTCTCCACTGCCTTCTGAGGCAGAGCATTCCACAGATCCACAACCCTCTGTGTGAAAAAGTTTTTCCTCAACTCCGTTCTAAATGGTCTACCCCTTATTCTTAAACTATGGCCTCTGGTTCTGGACTCCCCCAACATCGGGAACATGTTTCCTCCCTCTAGTGTGTCCAATCCCTTAATAATCTTATATGTTTCAATCAGATCCCCTCTCATCCTTCTAAATTCCAGTGTATACAAGCCCAGTCGCTCCAATCTTTCGACATATAACAGTCCTGCCATCCCGGGAATTAACCTCGTGAACCTACGCTGCACTCCCTCAATAGCTAGAATGTCCTTCCTCAAATTCGGAGACCAAAACTGTACAATACTCCAGGTGTGGTCTCACCAGGACCCTGTACAACTGCAGAAGGACCTCTTTGCTCCTATACTCAATTCCCCTTGTTATGAAGGCCAACATGCCATTAGCTTTCTTCACTGCCTGCTGTACCTGCATGCTTACTTTCAGTGACTGATGAACAAGGACACATAAATCTCGTTGTACTTCCCCTTTTTCTAACTTGACACCATTCAGATAGTAATCTGCTTTCCTGTTCTTGCCACCAAAGTGCATAACCTCACATTTATCCACATTAAACTGCATCTGCCATGCATCTGCCCACTCACCCAGCCTGTCCAAGTCACCCTGCATTCTCATAACATCCTCCTCACATTTTACACTGCCACCCAGCTTTGTGTCATCTGCAAATTTGCTAATGTTACTTTTAATCCCTTCATCTAAATCATTAATATATATTGTAAACAGCTGCGGTCCCAGCACTGAACCCTGCGGTACCCCACTGGTCACCGCCTGCCATTCCGAAAGGAACCCATTAATTGCTATTCTTTGTTTTCTGTCAGCCAGCCAATTTTCTATCCATGTCAGTACCCTACCCCCAATACCATTTGCTCTAATTTTGCACACTAAACTCCTATGTGGGACCTTATCAAAGGCTTTCTGAAAGTCCAGGTACACTACATCCACTGGCTTTCCCATGTCCATTTTCATAGTTACATTCTCAAAAAATTCCAGAAGATTAGTCAAGCATGATTTCCCCTTCGTAAATCCATGCTGACTCACACCTATCCTGCCACTGCTGTTCAAATATGCCGCTATTTCATCTTTTATAATTGATTCCAGCATCAATTCTTGCACTTTATTTTTATATATTTCTTACTGTAACTTATGGTATTTTTTTGTGTATTGTACTGTACTGCTGCTGCAGAACAGATTTTATGACATATGCCAGTGATAATAAATCTGATTCTGATTCTGACTGGTTGGATTGGTTTCCGTTTGACCCTCATTGCCTTCAGGTTTACCAGGTACTTTAATGTTAACACTTGGTCAAATGTTGGCTCCATGTCAAGGGAAGTCAACCTCACCTTACCTCTGGAATTCTGCATTTGGCCCATAGTTGTAATAAGATCTGGAGCTGAGTGGCCGTGGAAAATCTGAAACTGGGCCATCAACTCTGCTCTCGAACGCATCTCTCCCATTTCACGCACATCTACTCTCACCCCATCCTCTCGCCACCCCACTAGGAACAGGGTTCCCCTTGTCCTCACCTACCACCCCACCAGCCTCCGGGTCCAAAATATAATTTTCTGTAGCTTCTGCCACCTCCAATGGGATCCCATCTCTAAGCACATCTTTCCCTCCCCGCCTCTCTCCTTTCCACAGGGATCGGTCCCTACGCAACTCCCTTGTCCATTCGTCCCCCCATCCCTTCCCACTGATCTCCCCCCCCCCAACCCCCCGGCACTTACCTTGTAAGCAGAACAAGTGCTACACATGCCCTTACACTTCCTCCCTTACCACCATTCAGGGCCCCAGACAGTCCTTCCAGGTGAGGCGACATTTCACCTGTGAGTCGGCTGGGGTGATATACTGCGTCCGGTGCTCCCGATGCGGCCTTCTATATATTGGTGAGACCCGACGCAGACTGGGAGAGCGCTTTGCTGAACACCTACGCTTTGTCTGCCAGAGAAAGCAGGATCTCTCAGTGGCCACACATTTTAATTCCACGTCCCATTCCCATTCTGATATGTCTATCCATGGCCTCCTCTACTGTAAAGATGAAGCCACATTCAGGATGGAGGAACAACACCTTATATTCCGTCTGGGTAGCCTCCAACCTGATGGCATGAACATTGACTTCTCAAACTTCTGCTAATGCTCCACCTCCTCCTCGTACCCCATCCGTTATTTATTTATTTATTTATTTACACACATTCTTTTTCTCTCTCTCCTTTTTCTCCCTCTGTCCCTCTCACTATACCCCTTGCCCATCCTCTGGGCTTTTCCCCCCCTCCCCCTTTTCTTTCTCCCTAGGCCTCCCATCCCATGATCCTCTCATATCCCTTTTGCCAATCACCTGTCCAGCTCTTGGCTCCATCCCTCCCCCTCCTGTCTTCTCCTATCATTTTGGATCTCCCCCTCCCCCTCTCAAATCTCTTACTAGCTCTTCTTTCAGTTAGTCCTGACGAAGGGTCTCAGCCTGAAACATCGACTGCACCTCTTCCTAGAGATGCTGCCTGGCCTGCTGCGTTCACCAGCAACTTTTATGTGTGTTGCCGGTTGTTAAGTTAATTGGTCATTGTAAAATGTCCAGTGATTAGACCAGGATTAAATTGGGAGATTGCTAGGTAGTGTGACTCGAAGGGCCGGAAGAGCCTACACTGCGTTGTGTCTAAATAAATAAACAAATATATTCATGAGCTGAGGGTGGAACGTACTCATGGGCTGAGGGTGGATGGAGGTGGGAATCATAAGACCATAAGAACGTAAGAAATAAGAACAGAATTAGGCCATTCGGCCCATCGAGTCTGCACCACCATTCTATCACGGCTAGTTTATTTTCTCTCTCACCCCTATTCAAGTACAGTTATTATCAAAAAATGTATAAATTATACAACCTTGAAATTTGCTTGGTCACAAAGCAAGGAACCCAAAAGAACCCAATTAAATAAAAGACCACACTCAATGCCCAAGAGAAAGAAAAAAATTCAAATCATGTGAACAATTGAGTCGAACAACCAGATTCCGAACCAAATTGAATCCTCAGACCCGGGCACTGCTGCAGCGAAAGGCTCCGGGCCTAGACCGCGCCATCCAGCGACTTGCCCTGGGCCCAGATTTCATCACCCAGTCCGAAGCCACTCTCAACCTTGTTGAATCAGCTTGGTGCCCAGAGTGATTCAACCTCGCAACCAAGCCAGTTGAATGAGCACTGAACGTTCTCTGTCCAGGACCCGACTTCTCCTTTCGGCACCCAGGGTGACCCAACTTCACACCCAAACCAGTCGTATGGGCATCAGACCCGCATCCGTAACGATTCTGCAACACACCATCTCAGCTCATCCCTTGAACTCGCCACACCATCACTCACCCCTTCTCTGTTTGCGGCAATAATTTAACACAAATTACCTCCGGAAAGGTATTTTTAGTAATTTTATTTAGTCAGATTTCTTTATAACTACCAGAGAGCTGGCACATGAGTTCAGTAGTGCCATCTTAACCAGAGGTATGCCAACTCCTGTCATCTCCCTGTAACCTTTGACACCCTTACTAATCAATAAACTGTCAACCTCTGCTTTAAATATACCCAATGACTTGGCCTCCACTGCTATCTGTGGCTATGAATTCCACAGATTCACCACCCTCTGGCTTAAAAAAAAATTCCTCCTTATCTCTGTTCTAAAGAGATGTCCTTGTATTCTGAGGCTGTGCCCTCTGGTCATAGACTCAGGTAGATGATTCCATACCCATGTTTGGCCCTTTTGCTGGGAGCCATCATGGGGTAAGGAGTCAATGTTCGAACTCCCAGGAGTTCTCCCTTCTGCCTGTCTGTCATTGTGCCAACCCCTCTGGTGGGTCTGTCATGCCAGTGATTGGGAAGGTTGAGTTTGGCACAGTATCTGCCATGTCAGGTTCTGTGAGTACGAGTGTGTCAGGCTGCTGCTTCATCTGTCTGTGGGACAGTTCTCCCAATTTAGACACCAGTCCCCAAAGGTACATGACGTTACCATGTCAGAATTCGCTGCCCCAGTCAATACTGGGTGGTCTTTTCTTTTTGTGTTTGAATGGAGCAGCAATGGGACAACTGACAACACACATCAAAGTTGCTGGTGAACGCAGCAGGCTTTTGTTTGGTCTAACTGAGTGGTTTGTTTGGGCCATTTCAGAGGATAATTAAGAGCCAACCACACAAGGTGTGTCTGGATTCACACATGGACCAGACTGGATAAGAATGGAATGGATATCAGTGGACCAGATAGGCTTTTAGGACAGTCATAATTTTGTTTTGTTGTCACTGTTACTGAGACTATTTGGCTCCAGGGCCTGAAGTTCCAAAATTCCTTTCCAAAATCCTTTAAGATTACATTAAAATCACCTTTTAGATCTTGTACTTTCTGTGGCTCAGTGACAAACTTTCCAAGAATGCTCCCATGAGGTGCCTTAGCTCATTACAGATTGCAGCTGGAATGCCACAAGCCACAGATACAGTTTTCCAGTGGACACATGAGGTTAAAATTCCCTGCAGTGAACCACTGAGCAAACACGTGCTGTGGGCTCCCTTCACTTAGCTTCCTCCCAAAATACAGACTTTCTCTGATGGGGGAATTGAAAGTGGAGATATGAGGTGAACCGATTTCTCAGTTCCAGAAGCCAGGAGTTATGTGGATTTGGAATGTACCCCTCATATCTGGGATCTGGTGCACTCCTGACTGTAAATGTATGTTGCTCCCACTCTACTTAGCAAATCACAAAAGATTTCAATAAAGTTTATTTTGCCTTTTAATGGTGGGATATAAAAAGGTAACAAATAGATTGAAAAATTCATCCAAGTATCTGCTGCACTGCAGAAAGGATGTGACAGCATTGGAGAGGGAGCAGAGGAGATTCACCAGGACTGTGCCTGGGCTGGAGTTTTTCAGTTATGAGGAGAGACTGGGTGGGTTGGGCATGGTTTCCTTGTTGCAGAGAGGCTGAAGGGAGAGGTATGCACAATTATGAAGGGTAGATAGTAGGAAACTTCTCATAGCTACAGGGCATGCATTGGGTATGGGATTTAGAGGGGACTTGAAGAAAAACATTTTCCTCCAGAGAGGTGGGTGGAATCTGGAACATACTGCCTGAGGAAGAGGTGGAGGCAAAGACTCTCAGAATAATTAAGTACTCAGGCGAGCACTTGAATTGTCAATGTATGGAAGGGTAGGGACCAGGTGTTATGAACTGGGACCAGTATAGCTTTGTATTTGATGATGAGATTCGACTTGGTTGGCCTGCTTTTGTGTTGTACAATTGTCAGAATCTATGACTCTCTCCACTCCTTTCATTGGCATTATGCTCAGGAGCACACCATCATGTAATTCTCCACACCAGAGGCAATTAGTGGTCTGGTGCTACTCTGAAGGATTGCAGACTCCACTTGCTTCACGGAATTGGTCAAAAGTTTAAGTTACATGTCTTTGATCTTCCATTGATGTGATGTGAGGGTCAACCCATTGATGTTCTGATACAGTTGATGGCACTCCAGTATCTTCCAGGAATGCCAAAGCCAGCTGTGTTTGGGTCTTGAATCTAGTGCCTATTTGCTGTGTTTTTATGGTTCCATCCTTGGTGCCAGCATTTTCCCATATCTGGGTGAAATTCTAGGGGATGATGGCAGGACATTCTCAGGATGGGAAATTGGGACTTGAGTTTACATTGAGTCATAATTTCAGCTGAAGTGCACAGAAAGCCTGACCAAAAATAGCTTGTAATCCTTTCCAAGGTTGATTCAACCTTAATCAATGCTTCCTTTCTTAGCTCACAAATTATGGGCTATCAAGGTTGTAGTCACATTTCAGATGCCAGTTGTGACTAAATAAAGGAATAATCTAATTCTGCCAGTGAAGTCAATGCTCGGTCAGCAGTTATATAGTTGGCTGCATCTTTTTCTGAGATTTGTGACAAAGGAGCTGCGTGCCTGCGTATTTGATGCATGTGGTGCAGAGCTCAGTTCCAGTAGTGGCTAGATTGTGATGGAATGAAAGCTGGCATTATATTGATGATATGGTAGAGTCCCAGTGAAGAACCACCACCTGAACGAAGTTGCATTTATGTTCCACCGTTAGGTAGGGCCCAGGCTCATGACTTATATTCCTACTTTAATACTCTCCCGTCCACCAGGTTTCTGCCCTTTTGATCATCCCTGAATTTAAATGCTCCACCATTAATGCCTTTGCCTTACTCTGTTTAGAGCCTGAGCTCTGGAATTCCCAGCTTAAACCTCTCTTCCTCTATTCACCCTTCCAAATCTACTACTTTGACACAGTCACTGGTCCTAATATCTCCTCATATGGCTTGTCATCAAATTGAGGGTTTTTGCAACATTAAAGTTGTTATTTCATATCATTGCAGAACATATGTGCAGAGCTCACAGTGCAACTTTAGCTTAAGGTAACAGGATTCCTCCTTACCTAAGACTACCCTGTGCCTTTCTTAATTAATAAAGATAAAAATCAAATAATAGAAACAAAACAAATTCTGGAGGAGCTCAGTGGATCAGGCAGTATCTGTGGGGGCAGAGGGATGGTTAATGTTTCAGGTTGGGACCCTGCATCAGGACAATAGAACCATTGGTCCTGATGCGGGGTCTCAACCCAAAATGTCGACCATCCCTCTGCCCCCACAGATGCTGCCTGACCCACTAGGTTTCTCCAGAATTTGTTTTTTGTTTCAGACTCTGGTATCTGCAGTCTCTTGTGTCTTTAGCAGACAGTTGTTCAATTGAGTGGTCACTGTATGGTACAAACTGTCAGAGCAAAGCTTCTGAAAGTAACAGGATTCCACCTTGGATCAATGGTGTTAAACAGATGCAGGAGTATTGGCTGCTTGTTATACTCACCAAATATTAGGAGTACAGCAGGCAGCCAGCAAGCTCAAGGGCTGACCCATACTCTAGTATTTAGTGGAGGCCATCACAACCTGTACCTCATTTAAAAAAATCCCAGGATGGAACTTCTACCTTAAACCTACTGTTGGCTTTTTGTATTTTTTTTTACCTTGTTGCTGGAGGACACACATTATAAATTATGTGACCTTGAGAAAGAATAATGATCATGGCATTGAAGGATAACCTAACAGTACTGTAGTCTTCTCAGAACGTTTGAGACCTAGAGGATTTGCAAGAAATAAATACGCTCTGGATATTGTTTTCATGAATTATACAGTGTATTATATGATGAACTGCAGTGTATAAACTGCATTTATATATTATTTACCAATATAAATACTCCAATATTTGTAGTAATCACATTAATGTGAATATGAATTCCCTCTGTATGATATTTTAAGGCTTGAACTCTGGGCCTTCTTAGTGACAAGCCCTTGTACCAACTCAATCCAGTCACGGAACCCACTGACCTGGAACAGCCTGTGATACCATAAAACATGGTTTCAACCCTTGTATAATACAGTTAGATATATTTCTCATAATACAATAAACTTCAATAATTCAGCATTTGAAAGTTCAGGAATACTGGTTGTCTGGCGTCTGGCTCACTCATTGGTTCAGAGTTTACGGCTAGAGTCATGGGTTGGGGGTCAGGAACTTTGGCGGGTTTGTGACTGGAGCCAGAGTGCAAGTGCATATATATTTCCTAATCCCTTTAATCCCAATGGGCTCAATGAAAAATGTATTATTTCTACTGTGTAACATGTTAAAAAAAATAGTGAAATAAAACTGATACATATACTGTATATTATACTTGACTATAAGATGGAAAAATTACAAATATGCATACTGTATAATAAGGTATACACCGTCCATGTCTGCAGTCAAGGAAACATAAAGTTAATCCAACAGTTCAAAGAGGCAGCTCACCTCCACCTTCTCAAGGGTAATTAGGAATGGACAGCAGATGCTGACCTTGCCGGTAACACCAGATCCCATGCATGACCCAAATGGGTTGTATTCCATAGAAAATACTGTGATATCCACTTTATAGCATTTTATGTTTCTTATGTTACATCACATAATGTATCAAATTGTTTTCTATGTATAAATTGTGATTGAAACCTGGTCTAACTGTGTGCGCTCAAAAAACAGGGAGCTATAGCTCCATGCAAAATGGACAAAATAGTCAGTTACCTAGCAACCACTGAGAGAAGTGTACTTTGGGTGTTGATCTGTTGAAAGCATAATGATGTTTCCCATTGGGTGTCATGAGGAGAAATAGAACCTGAGAGAATATAGAAGAAAGACCTCAGCAATTCTAGCATCAGGCTAGATCAAGTATTTTCTTTTCTGGATCCCCATTCTCACATGTACCAGCCAAACTGGTTGCTTCTGACAACGTGAAGTGGAATCTTTTGATCACTGCGCAGTACCTGCAATATTTTCTGTGCAATGCTGGCACTGAATGTGTGGGTTTAATTTTTGAACAATACCGTTGTAAATGATGCGAGTATTAAGAATTGTCTGACAAGGAAATCGCCCTAGTCCTCCAGGTTTCCCCTAATGGTGTCCATTATCACCTTCCTTAGTTATTGAGTACACAAAGAACTAAATTCAAATAAGATTTGACACCCTATCCAATATAGGTATCTATATGTACCCTCACTATAGGGAGGTTATACTGTATCAACCTACTCTTCAAAGACTGTCGAGTCTCTGCAGAGCAGTCTAGTTGCCAATACCCACTGCTTGAGTGGTTGCTCCTCCCATCCCACTGAGGAGGAGGTACTTACAGCTAACAAAGGAGTTTAAACATGGTTTATTTTATTTTAATGATACATATTTAATTTTAGACAAACAATTCTTAACACACATTTAACACTCACAAAGGATTTCTGATTTAATGAAAGATTTCTGGATTACAAAAGATATATAAACTACAAAGGATTTCCAAACATAGGTACATTTCTGATGAACTAAAAGAACATAACAATGAGTTGCAGAAACTGAAAGTTGAGGAATGAATTCTAGTCCTTCCCGTCATTCTCCTTGTCATTCCCAACAATCCCCAATGCTTTCTAATATTTATACTGGTTTGCTACTAGTTGACATTATCTGCATGTAATGTTTTTCAGATACTTTTGCTGAGGTAAAATAATTCACGCAGATGATCTAAAATCTTCTGGGGATGGAGATCCTAGACACCCAAAACTAATGCTGTGAGAGCTGACTCTCTGAGTACACAAATATCCTGACCATTGATTGATCAACTATACCTGTGACCATGTTTGATGTGCTAAGTGACAAAATCAGTCTGGTCTACAAGCTTCCTTGAACTCAGTCACAATGGTTCTAATAACTTAGCCAGTGTTGTCTGGTTTGATGCAGCCCAATTAACGTAACCCCATTGTTTTATGTTAATTAAACATGGGCCTGCAGGATCTCACTGTTTATTTGTTTACAACAAGGAGCTGAGCAAGAAATATTGGTTAGAAGTTTAACTTTGTCACAAACAATGCTATCCTTTAGAAAGGTCATGCTGCTGTGCGAGAAAGCTGAGGTTGATAATAAGCCTCTTGGACCCTGGAAAGTGAATATCCATCATATTATCAGATTCCAGCACTAGTGTTTATGTTCCTGCGTATCACAGTCTTGGGTATCTTCCCTTTTACAGCCCCCCACCGCCCAATCTGTTTCCATCTACCTTTTCTTGGTCTACTTCCATATATCATCGACCTGCCTCTGTCTCCCAACTCCATCCCTTCTCTATCCATAAATCTGCCCATAATCCTTCACCTCTCCACGGTCCACCTATCACCTACTGACACCTATCGTACTGTGCCCACTCTCTTCTTTATCCTGGGTATCTTCCCTCTCCACTCAGTAGATGAAACAGTAACAATCCCTTTCCTCCCACATACATTGCTTAACCAGCTAACTTCTTCTAGCAGCTGGTTTGTTGCCATTAGCTTTAGTGGGTGCCAATGACAGCTCAGGAGCTTACTAATGTGGTGTTAATGTCTATCTGTTTCTTCACACAGATGAAACCTCCTTTGAAGCTGGTATAAAGGTTCAGATCCATGGTCAGAATGAACCACCATTTATTGACCAGCTGGGTTTCGGAGTGCCACCTGGATTTCAAACATTTGTGTCCTGTCAAGAACAGCGGGTATGAGGAACCAAGATCACACTATGACTTTTGTTGATATCGGCTACTTAATTTGAAAACTCTTAAGAGCTTTGTACTAAGTCACTTCTGTGTGCTCCGGCTCAAGCTGTTGTCAGTGAAAGCACTGAGCTTCAGCAACATAAACACATTAGCTTTCCCCTGGACAAAATGCTTTTGCTCATGAGTTGTTACTCCAACATGGTGCACCACTGCGCATCTGTCAGGGTTTGACCTTTCCAAAGCTCCCCGCCTAAACTGTGAACCAAGGTTTTTTGAATCACCTGCTGCATGCCACTACCATTTTCTGCTCTTTATGTCAAGGCAATCAGTGCACGTGCATCAAACCTCTCAAAGAATTTCATTCTGAGAATTGACCTTTGGGAGGATGGAAAGGGTGTTCACTCATCAAAATGAAGGATAATTGGCACTGAGAATCTGAACTCAGCTTCAACCAGGAGACCTTTAGCCCTCCCAACCTACCTGTCTATTGCATTCCCAATAATCCCAAATCCCATTAGTTTAATTCCTTTTTAAAACCCAATAAGGTTTCTTCTTCCACTGGTCTTTCAGTTCATCTGTTTCACACATTTACCACTGCTGATACTAAAATGAAAATTTCCAGGGTTTCCTTTTTATTGTTAGATATGATATTTTTATATTTAATTTGTAAATGTTACCCTTTAGGAAAATATACTTCACTCAATATGCCAAAACATCTCTTAATTTTCATTGCTTGTATCATATTGGAATTCTGATGAAAGGCCATTGAGCTGAAACATTAATTCTATTTCTCTCTCCAGAAATGGTGATCGAATTGCTTTGAGTTTTTCTAGTGTTCTCTCTCTTTGCATTGTACGGGAGAGATACACTTTGGAAAACGTAGAAATATAATAAATACTGATAAAGGGGCAAAAAGAAGAGCTGGATAGACTGGGGAAATAGGCAGACCTGGAAAATCGAAATGCATCCAGAGAGCTGATAGATCTTGAAAGAAAGATTGAAAGGAAGCATGCAAACAGTTACTAATGCAATGTTAAATGGGGTGCAGGGAAAAATACAACGTGAGTTGTAAGATCTGCTAATTTTTTATAAATCACTATCTGAGTCCCAGTGAGACTCTTTTGCCTAATTCTGGGCACCATAAATGAGAGGACTTTCACCAGGTTAACACCAAAGGTAAGCATGAAAAAGCCAAAGCAGCTGAGATTGTTCTCTTTGAACTAGAGAAGTTAAAAGATGTTTTAATAGGTTAGTGGAGGGGAAGTGGGTAGAAGTGTTCAGTATTATGAAAGGCTTTGATAGTGTAAATAAGGAGAAACTGTTTTCAGTGGTGGCAGAACTGTTAACCAGCAAATACAGATTTATGACCAGAGGAAAGGCGAATGGAATACTTAGAAAGATTAATGTTGTTGTGACCTGGAGCACAAATGCAGAGGAAGCAGATTCAGTTTGCAACTTTAAAAGAGGAAAGGCATCTATAATTCAAAAGGAAACATTTACAAGGCTATGGGGATAGAGCAGGGGAGTGGAACTAATTGGATGGCTTTCAAAAGAATTGCCTACAACACGATGGGCCAAATGATCTCTTTACATGCTGTATCTTTCAACAATGATTCTGCTCTACTTGCCTACAACAGATCCAAATCACACAGACACTACTTTGCATATTGTGTGTAAACAACCAAGGACAAACTTCAGTTTCATCTGAGCTATGAAAGCTCTTACTGACTCTGAATGCCTCTAGACCATCACAGTATATTGTATATGTGAGTGTGCTCCCTGCATTCCAGTACAGATGTCACATTGATGCTGTAACTGGAAGCACCACACAATTAACGAAAAACAGTTCAGCTGCTCAGCTGTTAATAGAGCATAGAGCAGTACAGGCCTTTCAGCCCACAATGTTGTGCCAACACCTTAACCTACTTTGATCATTTTAGTGCA
This sequence comes from Mobula hypostoma, assembly GCF_963921235.1. NCBI lineage: Eukaryota > Metazoa > Chordata > Chondrichthyes > Myliobatiformes > Myliobatidae > Mobula > Mobula hypostoma. The sequence continues at coordinate 17,133,699 of NC_086128.1, forward strand.
GTCCCCCCTACACTGTTCATAACCCTATGTTTTTCGTTCATCCATGTACCTAACTGAGAGTCTCTCAAATGTCCTCTATGTATCAGCCTCGAACACCACCCACAGTAGTACTTTTCATACACTTTCCAATCACCGTGTAAAAAAAAATTACCTCTGACATCCCTCCTGTATTTTCCTCCAATCTCCTGAAATTAACTATTGCTGCCCTGGGAAAAAGATGCTGGCTGTCCACTCTATTTATGTATGTTTCTTACCATCATTTACACCTCAATCAAGTCTCATCTCATCCTCAAACACGAGGAAGTCTGCAGATGCTGAAATTTCAAGCAACACACATAAAAATTGCTGGTGAACGCAGCAGGCCAGGCAGCATCTATAGGAAGAGGTACAGTCGACGTTTCGGGCCAAGACCCTTCGTCAGGGCTAACTGAAAGAAGAGCTAGTAAGAGATTTGAGAGGGGGAGGGGGAGATCCAAAATGATAGGAGAAGACAGGAGGGGGAGGGATGGAGCCAAGAGCTGGACAGGTGATTGGCAAAAGGGATATGAGAGGATCATGGGATGGGAGGCCTAGGGAGAAAGAAAAGGGGGAGGGGGGGAAAAGCCCAGAGGATGGGCAAGGGGTATAGTGAGAGGGACAGAGAGAGAAAAAGAATGTGTGTAAATAAATAAATAAATAAATAAATAAATAACGGATGGGTTACGAGGAGGAGGTGGGGCATTAGCAGAAGTTTGAGAAGTCAATGTTCATGCCATCAGGTTGGAGGCTACCCAGACGGAATATAAGGTGTTGTTCCTCCATCCTGAATGTGGCTTCATCTTTACAGTAGAGGAGGCCATGGATAGACATATCAGAATGGGAATGGGACGTGGAATTAAAATGTGTGGCCACTGGGAGATCCTGCTTTCTCTGGCAGACAGAGCGTAGGTGTTTAGCAAAGCGGTCTCCCAGTCTGCGTCGGGTCTCGCCAATATATATAGAAGGCCACATTGGGAGCACCGGACGCAGTATATCACCCCAGCCGACTCACAAGTGAAGTGTCGCCTCACCTGGAAGGACTGTCTGGGCCCTGAATGGTGGTAAGGGAGGAAGTGTAAGGGCATGTGTAGCACTTGTTCTGCTTACAAGGATAAGTGCCGGTGGGGGGGGGGGGGAGATCGGTGGGAAGGGATGGGGGGTACGAATGGACAAGGAAGTTGCGTAGGGACCGATCCCTGTGGAAAGGAGAGAGGCGGAGAGGGAAAGATATGCTTAGAGGTGGGATCCCATTGGAGGTGGCGGAAGTTACAGAGAATTATATTTTGGACCCGGAGGCTGGTGGGGTGGTAGGGGAGGACAAGGGGAACCCTATTCCTAGTGGGGTGGCGAGAGGATGGGGTGAGAGCAGATGTGCGTGAAATGGGAGAGATGCGTTTGAGAGCAGAGTTGATGGTGGAGGAAGGGAAGCCCCTTTCTTTAAAAAAGGAGGACATCTCCTTCGTCCTGGAATGAAAAGCCTCATCCTGAGAGCAGATGCAGCAGAGACAGAGGAATTGCGAGAAGGGGATGGCATTTTTGCAAGGGACAGGGTGAGAAGAGGAATAGTCCAGGTAGCTGTGAGAGACCGTAGGCTTATAGTAGACATCAGTAGATAAGCTGTCTCCACAGATAGAGACAGAAAGATCAAGAAAGGGGAGGGAGGTGTCGGAAATGGACCAGGTAAACTTGAGGGCGGGGTGAAAGTTGGAGGCAAAGTTAATTAAGTCAACGAGCTCAGCATGCATGCAGGAAGCAGCGCCAATGCAGTCGTCAATGTAGCAAAGGAAAAGTGGGGAACAGATACTAGAATAGGTTTGGAACATAGATTGTTCCACAAAGTCAACAAAAAGGCAGGCATAGCTAGGACCCATACGGCTGCCCATGGCTACACCTCTAGTTTGGAGGAAGTGGGAGGAGCCAAAGGAGAAATTATTAAGAGTAAGGACTAATTCCACTAGGCGGAGCAGAGTTCCACCGTATCTGCTCTCAGGATGAGGCTTTTCATTCCAGGATGAAAGGAGTATAGTGTCCCTCTCACTATACTCCTTGCCCATCCTCTGGGCTTCCCCCCTCCCCCTTTCCTTCTCCCCGGACCTCCTGTCCCATGATCCTCTCATATCCCTTTTGCCAATCAACTGTCCAGCTCTTGGCTCCATCCCTCCCCCTCCTGTCTTCTCCTATCATTTCAGATCTACCCCTCCCCCTCCCACTTTCACATCTCTTACTAGCTCTTCTTTCAGTTAGTCCTGATGAAGGGTCTCGGCCCGAAACATGGACTGTACCTCTTCCTATAGATGCTGCCTGGCTGCGTTTCCCAGCAATTTTTATGTGTGTTGCTCCTCTCATTCTCCTTTGCTCCAAAGAGAAACACCCTAACTTGCTCAGCCTTTCCTTATAAGGCATGCCTTGTAGTCCAGAAGGCATCCTGATAAGTCTCCTTTGCACGCTCTCTAATGCTTCCACATCCTTCCTATAATGAGGCGACCAGAAATGTTGTTTAACCAGGGTTTTACAGAGATGCAACATTGCCTCACGGCTCTTGAACTCAATCCCCCCAACCAACAAAACCCATACGCCTTCTTAAGCACCCTATCACGTTGTGTAGTAACTTTGAGGGATCTATGGATGTGGACTCCAAAATCCCTCTGTTTCTCCACTATTTATGTTGTATGGTGTTGCCTTGTACTTTTCTGAAGCCCCAAAAGCCAAGGAACCAATGGTACATTTTCCCCAAGATCGCCTGGGCACTGGATGACAGGTTATTCATTCAAGGAGAACTGAAACCGTGCAAGTTAAGCTCAGTTTGACTCATCCGAGCAGTTTCTATGAGATCTCCCTGCACAGCATTTGGGATCTCAAAGTGCCTCACTCCACACAGATCAAGGCGATCAATTCAAATCCCTGTGTTGGCACCCTTGAGATGGTCTGTCTCCAAACAGACCTGAAGGGAGGCATAGTAACTAAATAAGTCATGTTGCTTTGAAAGAGAAATGTTTTCGGTTGGTGTCCTTTTCATTGAATCAAAAAATCTTACAGCAAGAAGGCCATTTGACCCATTAAGCCCATGCTAGCTCTTTGGTCAATCTCATCCCCACACAATTTTCCTCTTGCCCTGGAATGTTCTTCCCCCTTAAGTATTTGTCCAATTCCATTTTCAAAATTACAACCTCTCCATCTGTGATTTAGCACCACTTAAATCCCACACACAAGTAACACTGGTTTGCACATTTTGATCCTGTCTTCCACTGCCTCTTCAAAAAGCTCTTGAATATTAGTGTTTAACGAAAAGGAATCTTGGAGGTATCCAATCCACACAAAGTCGATCATAATTTTGTAAAACATCTTTCTAAATGATCGTCTACGTTTCTGCTTTTTCTCTCAGCTCATCTACTTGCCTCCACCCTGGGGTGACTGCAAATCCACCCCAATGGACTCAGACTTCTTTGACACGTACAGCATCACTGCTTGCAGAATTGACTGTGAAACTCGGTACTTGGTTGAAAACTGTAACTGTCGGATGGTACACATGCCAGGTAGGTTCCTTTTAAGTCGGTAGGGTTACAGAGTGAGTGTCTAGGTAATTGCTATCAATTTGTATTATCTGCAAAGAAGAACAGATTGGAAATAGTTACCACAAGGAAATCATCTAAGTTAATTCATTCTTCTCTTTGCTCCTCTACTTAAATCTTTCAAGGCACAATTATTCTGATTTCCCTTTATTTTGCTTCCTTTCTTTTTAACTTGCTATTATTGCGTTGGATGTTTAAATGCTTAACAAATGCAAAGTTGGGGAAAGAAAGTGGAAAGAACTCACAATCTCACTATAGAAGGTGGAACTCACAAACTTTCTGTCCCTGGTACCTGCTGCAATAACAGTTTGCAACCTACCCGTCCTGGAATGTTCTGTTGGATGGGATTAGGGGATAATCCTAGAAAGACAGAGACAGGAGAAAGCAACACTGGGTCAGAGAGAAACAAAGAGATGGATACATAGAGAGTGAGTGAGAGAGAGACAGAGTAAAGACAACATGGGGAGAAACAGAGAGGGAGACAGAAAGTTAGAGACGGTCACAGAGAGGCACGGGAGTATCAGACAGACTGAAAGAAAGAGGAAAGCAAATTAAAAAAAGAGAATTAGAGCAAGAGAAAGAGAATGAGAGAAGCAGTCAAAGAAAGGAAACAGTGCCAGAAAGAGAGTAAGGGAGAGAGGGGAAAGGAGATGGAGCAACAGATACAGCAGTTATTGTTTTTGAAAAAAATGTTGGGTCTCAATGGGAAACAGCATGAATTATTAGCTGTGAATTTCTAAATAACTGATGATCTGCTAGTGTGCATGAATGGAATAATATTACTAGTTATCAAACTGCTGACTTTAACAGTATGTATTTACATATTTTAGAAATTTTATGGAAGAAGTACATTTTGAAAATTGATTAAAAAACATACAGTAGATTATGAGAAAGTAAGAGATGTATGAAAGAAAGCGACAGTCACAGAAAAAGCCATACAGGTGTAGAGAAAGCAATGGAACTTAAACACAAGGAGGAAAGTAAAAATCATTCCTACATTATTTTAAGGGTACTGCTAACATTTTTGCAATAAATTGATTCATTTGCCTTTTTAATAATATTTTTCTCTCACACAATTATTTTCCGAGCCTGCTAGATAAATTAGTTTGATCAACCCAAACAGAAATTGCTTTAGCATAGAGATGTAGCAGAGGAAGTGGCGTTTTGTTATTTTTTGCATGAAAGCATTACATTATCAAGCACTGAACACAGACATGAGATTCTACCTGCTACACCGATGGGCATTTATCACCCTGAATAATGATGGCAATGGACTGTAACTTGCCAGTTTATATGGTAAACAATATTTTGAAAGAATGCAAAAGCAAGGTCCTCATAAATTGGATGAAAGTCTGTTTAATTCCTTTGCAGTGGTGCTGGAAATAACTTTGAAATCGCACCGTATAGCTTGTGACAAATGAACTGGATTGAGTACAGAACATTTTGAAGTGCAAGGGTTTGTCATTCTACAGCTGAGCCATCCACTAGCACTTGGAGAGATGAAGCTACAAATTTTCTTTTGAGAGCAGAAGGGGCCAACACGGCAGCAGGTGATCTGGAATGTCACTGGTGTCAAGTTCCACTCAAAGATTTAAGCACACAAAAACCTAGGTTGACTATCTAGTGTAGCACTGAAGATTTGCTGCATTGTCAGAAGTGCTGTCTTTTGGATGAGCTGTTGTGCAGAGGTCATGTCTAGCCTCTCAAGTGGACGTAGACGATCCCATGGTGCTTTTAAAGTTATCACCAGTGCCCTATCCCAAGTTAATCCCCCAGCCAGATTTTCTAAAGTAGATTATCTGGTCATTAACACAAGAAATTCTGCAGATGCTGGAAGTTCAAAGCAACACACACAAAATACTGGAGGAACTCAGCAGGTCAGGCAGCATCTGTGGAAGTGAATAAACAGTTGCTGTTTCAGGCCGAGACCCCTCTTCAGGACTGGAAAGGAAGGGGGAAGACGATAGAATAAGATTGTGGGAGGAGGAGAAGGAAAATAGCTAGAAGGTAATAGGTGAAGCCAGGTGGGTGGGAAAGGGGAAGGGCTGGAGAAGAAAGAATCTTACAGTAGAGGAGAGTGGACCCTGGGAGAAAAGCAAGGAGGGCACCAGGAGGAGGTAATAAGTAGACGAGAAGAGGTAGGAGTGGAGAATAGAAAAAGAGGGAAGGGGGTGGGTTAAAAAAAAAATTACCAGAAGGAGAAATCAATGTTCATGCCATCAGGTTGGAGACTACCCAGATGGAGTATGAAGTGTCGCTCCTCCAACCTGAGAGTGGCCCCACTGTGGCAGAAGAGGAGGCCATGGACTGACACATCAGAACGAGAATGAGGAGTGGAATTAAAATGTTTAGCCACCAGGAAATTCCATTTTTGGTGAATGAAGCAGAGGTGCTCAGCGACGCAGTCCCCCAATTTACAAGAGTCTTGCCAACGTAGAGGAGGTTGCATCAGGAGCATCGGATACAATAGACAACTCCAGCAGATTTGCAGGTGAAGTGTTGCCTCACCTGGAAGGACTGTTTGGGGCCCTGAATGGAGGTGAGGGAAGGGGTGAGTGGGCAGGTGTAGCACTTAATGCTGCCTGCAAGGATAAGTGCCAGGAGGGAGATTAGTGAGAAGGGATGAATGGACAAGGGAATCACAGAAGGAGCAATAACTGTGGAAAGCGGATATTGGAGGGAGGTAAAGATGTGTTTGGTAATGGGATCCTTTTGGAGCTGGTGGATGTTGTGGAGAATGATGTATTGGATGCAGAGGTTCACGGGGTGGTAGGTGAGGACAAGAGGAACACTATGCCTGTTAAATTGACGGGAAGATGGGGTGAGTGCAGATATTTGGGAAATGTGGGAGACGCAGGTGAGGGCGGCATCAATGGTGGAGGAAGAGAAACTCCATTCTTTGAAGTAGGGGGATATCTCTGATGTCTTGGAAAAGAAAGCCTCATCCTGGAAACAGATGTGTTGGAGACAAAGGAACTGAGAAAAGCAAATAGCATTTTTACAGGAGACAGGGTGAGAAGAGATTTAGCTAAGATAACCGTGGGAATCGGTAGGTTTATAAAGTATGCCGGTAGACAGTTTATCTCCAGAAATCGAGAGGGGGTGGAAGGAGGTGTCAGAAATGGACCAAGTGAATTTAAGGGCAGGGTGGATGTTGAAGGAAAAGTTGATGAAATTGATGAGCTCAGCATGGGTGCATGAAGCAGCACCAATGCAGTCATCAGTGTAGTGCCGGAAGAGTTGTGGAGCATCACCAGTGAATGATTGGAGCATGGACTGTTCTACGTAGCCAACAAAAAGGCAGGCATATTTGGGGCCCAAGTGGCTGCCCATGCCTTGTCCTATTGTTCTTCTCGATCTTCTATTCTCCAATTTTTTAATTATTTGCTGGGTTTTGTGCCCAGTCAGGTTCCCAGAGATGAGCAGGAAGGTTTGCTAGTGCTGCACGGGCGGTTTAAACTAGAGTTGTGGGGAGAAGGGAGCCAGAACACCAGAACAGATAGTTATGCCCACGTACAAAGTCAGGAATCAAAAAGTTGAGCATGGTGGGAGTAGCGTTGTGAGCTGCGTATCTTTCATTGCAAGGAGTATTGTAGGAAAGGCAGAAGAACTTAGGGTGTGGATGAGCACATGGAAATATGACATTGTAGCCATTTGTGAGACTTGGTTGCAGGAGGGGCAGGAATATTCCTGGCTTCTTTTGTTTTAGATGTCAGACGCCATAGAGTGGGAAGGATTGAAGGGAGAGGGGTGACACTACTAGTCAGGGAAAATGTCACAGCAGTGCTCTCTCTGTCAGGACAGACTGGAGAACTCGTCCAGTGAAGCTTTATGAGTTGAATTGAGGAATAAGATAGGTGTGACAATGTTATTGGGTGGATGTTGGAGGAAAAGTTGATGAAATTGATGAGCTCAGAATGGGTGCATGAAGCAGCACCAATGCAGTCATCAGTGTAGAGCAGGAAGAGTTGTGGAGCATCACCAGTGAATGATTGGAGCATGGACTGTGAAAAGGCAGGAATAACTGGGGCCCATGCGGGTGTCCATAGCTGCACCTTGAGTGTGGAGAAAGTGTGAGGAGCCAAAGGGGAAATTGTTTGATCATTAACACCTTGCATTTTTTTGTTTGTGCAAATCAGCTGCCATGTTTCTTATATTGCAATGTTGACTGGACTTCAAAAGTACTTCATTGGTTTGGGAAGTGACTGAGATGTTCTGAAAGGGATGTGCAAGGCACTATAGAAATGCAAGTTCATCATTTATTCTTTCACTGCCTGCAATCAGCTGGTGATGACTTAGAGCTTGCGACAAATGAACAGGATTAGGGCTCAAAGCATTTTGGGTTTTCAGTCCCTAAAGTCGAGCCACTCAGTAGCCTGTGGAGGCTGAGACTACAGATTCCTGTGGTCTACAAGTACAAAGTCATTGTTTTCTTGGGGATGGAATTTGGGGAAGGAGCTTCGACTTTGCCCAAATTTTATTGGCAGTGAAGAACACGCTCAATATGGTGTTTTCTGTCAAGAAGCCAACAGTTGGTAGGATGGCATTGTCCACCTGATTTTCTGCCGTTCTGCCTCGATTGCTGATTGTGCTTATACACCAGATCCTTCGGTAAAAGGCAGCATAACGATACGGATTTGTGAGTCAATGGAAACTTGAATGACAGGACAAAAATAAAATTCAATGTTTTGATGAAGGCCCACTTTTCCAACACAGAACTGGAAATGTGCTTACTGTGAACATAATGTGTAAGGTTATGGGGAATGAGTAGAGGAGTGGGACGAGTTCTAGAATTTTCTCTAAGTGGCAGCACAAACTCAAAGGACCAAATGGTCTTTCTCTGTGCTATATCAATTTTGTGAAAATTGACATGCATTTGACTCAATAAGACAATATTTCCATGCTTGTGGCAACCTAACAATACTTTTCAGTGTGATACCTAGAATGAGACAGCAGAATAATTGAACTACATTGCAAGTATTGTGACTTCTGCCACCAAGATGACCCAGGAAGGACTGTAGTAAGCCACTGAAGGAAGTCAGAGATAACGCAAAGTCCCTGTCCCCATGCATGCACACCATGAATTTATTTCCCTTAAAATCACCTGTTCTTCCTTCAGAAAGACTTGAGATCAGACATTTCTAAGCAGAGAATGCCAGGTTCTTCTCCGTTTGTGTTTAAAATGTACTTTTGTGGGATATTTTCAATAAAAGAATGAAGATATAAATTGTTAGAGTACATGACTTTATTCCTCTCAGAGTATGCTCAGTGTGAGGCTTACAGATAAAGTTCTGTAGAATGCAAATCATAAACATGAGCCATTTCAGCTCATGCTCATCTTCCTATGGCTGCCATGGCTCAATGGGCAATCTGTACGCCTCTGAGTTGGGGGTTCAGCTCCCTCTTCAGAAACTTGAGCACAAATATCCAGGCTGACACTTCACTGTCACAAAGAGTCCTAGTTACTTCCTTGCCTTGGATATAAAAGGCTCCTGTGGTGTTAGTTTGAGGAAGGGCACAGAAGTTGTCTCTAGGGTCTCAGCCAAAATTTATTCCTTACTGAATATTGCTAAAACAGATGGCCTGGTCATTATCCTGGTGCTGTTTGCGGGAGCTTGCTGTGTGCTAATTGGCTCTCCTGAGGTTATGAATGTGATGCACACATTCAGATCTTTGTTTCTGTTTTTTTTTGTTTTCCCGTTGTGTGCTTACTCAGGTGCCATTTAAATCCTTAAACATACTTGAGTATCTTGGTTGCTGCTCTCAAGTTGTGATAGTCAATTCTTCTAGGCCAGTTTGCAACCCACTGCTGGCAGGACTCTGTGTGGTAGGACAAGAGGGTGATTCTCGTGGGCCAGAGAAACCCTGTACTACTCCAGCTGCTCAGCCTATGTGGCTTCAGGAGCCTCATCTGGTACCAGCACAGGGCCAGTGTTGCCAATAGAAAGAGCTAACCATCCCTGCATTTCTGAGATCTGGCTATCTCTGAAGACAGAATCACCGAGGCAACCACTGACTCCTGTTTGCGAAAGGGTATTTAATTCCCATGCGCCTCTAAACTAACTTTTATTAGGGTCAGGTTGTAGGCTTCAAGAGCTGAATGAAAAATGTGACAAGCGGCTTCTTTTGAGAGAGAAATAATCATGGTGTGGGATCCACTGCCCTCAAAGAGTGGTGGCTACTGATTCACCGTGATACCTGTCAGACACTCTTTATTATACAGTCCATATGTCAACTTACTTCTTTCTCTAAAAATAACTAAACTGTTTCCAAATCAGACTAGGTGCAACTGTTCATTTTATTTTCTACCGTATAGGTTAAGAGGAGGAGACAATGAGACGAATTGGACAGCTCATTCAAATTGCTGACAGACATGAAAGAATGAATGGCCTCCTTTCATCACTGTATGATTCTGTGGATTTGGAGGCCTCTTCTGAAGATGCCATTGATATACTCTGGACTGCCTTATGCGTGAAAGTTATTGAGCTTCTCACCAGTTTACCATACTTAGCAACAGTGTCTTTCATCATACCTTTAGCCTTACTCCCCCGCTATGCACCCTGCCTTTCTTCATCGTTAAGGCTCTCCATCATATCTGGACTTAGGCTGTGCCTTTGACAAGCATTCTGAGCTACAGTACTGTGCAGCAGTCTTAGGCACCCTAGGTTATTTATATGGTTTCAGATGGTATGACTTCCACAGAGACCTGATCTCAACACTATCAAGGCTGCCTGTGATTACCTGGAGAGACAGAAGCAAGCGAGACAGCCAAAGTCTACAGAAGAACTGTGGCAAGTTCTCCAAGAAGCTTGGAACAAACTACCAGCATATTTTCTTATAAAACTGCATGACAGAATTAATGCAGTTTTAAAGGCAATGAGCGGTGACACCACATATTGATTTGAATTAGTTTTTATTATTTACTGCTCTTTATAGTAATTTTTTGATATTTAGAAACTTCTCATTTCATTATTTTTGAAAGCATCTTCACTTTACAGATTTTATTTTACATGTGCAGCACACTGTATACAAAAAGTTCTGTGACCACTGACGTCAGCCAGACAAGCTCTGAAGAGTATTGATAATGGCTTGTGTCACCCACCTTGTAAAGATACTGCCCAGAAGAAGACAATGGCAAACCACTTCTCTCGAAAAATTTGCCAAGAACAATGATGGTCATGGAAAGACCGTGATTGCCCACGTCATATGACATGGCAGATGATGATGATGGCATACTCAAGGTGATAGTTTAAAACTTTATTATCAGCTTCCTTCACCTCAACCTACAAACTCTTTCATATAAAGAAGAGGCACATGACGAGGACATGGGTCCACTTGTGCATGCTTGTGGCAATAACAGTCTGATAAAATCTGTGCATTTTTATCTGAAATTCAGCATAGTTTGATTTCTTTCATTTTGCTTGCAGTTTCATGCCAGCGTCTTCCATAGAATGCATATCTTGTCTGGTCTGACTTCACCAGCAAATTTGGGAGAGTTGGTGAAAGTTTCATCTGAAGCTTATGAGCGATGTAGTGGAAGCTGTGAAGGTGAGCTGTATAAGATTCTCTTCCCTGCTCAGATGTACCTGTGAAAAACTTTTACATGGATGCTGCATCAGGGTGCTATTTTCTTCTGCAAACCCAGCACCTGATTTATTCTCTTGTCTAAAAGAGTTGCTAACCTGACTGAGACCATTGGTCGAGAAAGAGCAAAGCAAACAATAGCTGTTTGCACAGATACCTTGACTGTGCACTGTTCCCAGAGAGTATCACTTCAACCCTTAATTAGCCAAAGGGTTCTGTGCGAAAGAACAGCGATGAATTACGCAGCAAAACATCGGTCATAAGGCTCAGTGCATTTTAAATAACATCTGTCGCAGAGATGGTCAGTGAAAGAAGAACAAGTGATTGTTCAGATTATTATATCAGTTTGTCTAATTTTATATAATCTGTTCACCATCCGTCACTGTGATAACTGGCACACTCTCTTTATTATACAGTTCCTGTTCTGCCTCCAAAAATGACACTAACCCTCTTTTCAAACCAGACTGGGTGCAACTGTTCCTTATATTTTGTAAACGAGTCCACTGAGGCAATAGAAGCAGGAGCCAGGTAGTTAATCTGTTTCTGTCAAGCTGAAGTGTTGTGGCAGTGCAGTTAAGGTTATGCAAGGGCCAGCCAGATAAACTGCTCTTTTGCTTGCAGTTTGTATGAGAATGACACTGATCACATCTTCAAAGGGGAGTAATATGAACAAGTCTCCTGTAACATGCGGACAAGGGAAATCTGCAGCAGACTCCCAGGAGCTATTCTTGCTTTGCCTTTAAGGCCATTGATTCAAGTAAATATTTCAAGGTGATTGCAGTGACACCATTCCTTATTTGGGGGAAATTTCAGCCTCTTTAAAATTTCAATCTCAATGTATGATTCTTTCTCTTAAGGATAGTCGTGTATTTGCAACAAGGTGGAATACAATATTTGGATTGCAGACTCAGCAAATCTCTCAGTTCAGAAGCTATTTGGGGCAGGCATTAAATGCTGATCTTGCCAGTGATGCCCACATTCCTGTGAATAGAGAAACATTTCTCGACACTGCCGAAGATCAAGCAAGATAAAACTGACCCTATACCTTTTTACAGGAATAAAACACTTCCAGGGCACAAAAGAAACTCCATCAACAACTGTTCTAAGAGAGGTTAATTGTCATCAAGAATAGTAGTATCAAATGTGAAACTAGTAAATAATGCTCAACCTTACTGCCTGCCTCATGATGCTCATGTGGTTGATTTAGAGACAGACAGGTGGACTTTGGCCCCAGCCGCCTCCATACTGCAAACCCTGCCAGCTCCAGTCCTTCTGCTCTGGCTCCAACTCCAACCTTGGTCCCAACCTCTTCTAGGCCGAGACCTTTCTCACTGCCACAGCTCCTTTTCTTCCACAACAACTTACCTCCATCCACACCAAAGTCCCTCAGTGTCTCCTCTACCCCTCATCTTCCTTTCATTCCTCTGAGCCTCCGTCTTCTTTCCACCCCCAACCCTCTTCTCTGCTCTGACCCACTCCACGCCCAATCCTAGCTCCAATCCATGCCACGTCTTCACTATTCTCTCTCCGGCAGAATATTCTGTGCTCAACAAAGGACTTACCTTTGTCTCCCTGTGCTTATGCCTCAGTGAGTTTGCACTGAGCTCTTCTTTTTTGACAGGAATTCCCACCCCACACCAATGACCCCTTCTGCCATCTTCAACCCGCCTCCTCTTCTTGGACACACTTCTCAATCTTCTTCCCCCTCTAGATCTTTTCGTCTTTACCAATAACACATCAACCATCTCGACTTCACCCTTCCTCTCACCTATTTTAACCTCACACCCTCTGAGTTCACTGCTCTCCATTTTTTCCATAGCAATCCCAACTTCACCATCAAACGTGCACACAAGGGTTGTGCTGCTTTCAGTTTCAGGTAGAGGCTATAAGTGCTGGGACATCCAGGTCTATAAGCAATGGTGGGAAGAAAAGCCATGTAAGGGCAGGACAAAGGATCCTCACTCATTGTCTTTAATTATCGAGGAGATAATCAAATGTAAGCTCTGAAATACTTGAACCTTTGAGATTTGTTGAACAGCTTACACTGAGAATGAAATAGGGTATACATTATTAGGCAGTCATAATCTAGCTAAATGAGTTCAAACCTTACCACTGGTGTTTGAAAAATGAATTCTTAGTGATTTAAAACTAATTGAAACTGGTAATAATAAAAGTAATCATGAAGCTGTCAGATGATCATAAAAAGCTACCTGGTTCACTGACATACGATAGAGATAGCCACCTTTAACTAATCGGGCATACATATTATGCCAGTGTATCTAACTCCTAATTGTTATCTGGAATAGCCAAACGAGGCAGATACTTGTATCAAATTAACTACCCATCTGATACATAGGAGATAAAAAAACATAAGATATAGGAGCAGAATTAGGCTATTTGGCCCATCGAGTCTGCTCCACCATTTCATCATGGCTGATCCATTCTTCTTCCTAGCCCCAATCTCCAGGCTTCTCCCCATATCCTTTCGTGCCCTAACCAATCAAGAATCTATCAACCTCTGCCTTAAATGTACCCACTGCCTTGGCCTGCACAGCTGTCTGTGGCAATGAATTTCATAGATTCACCGCTCTCTGGCTAAAGAAATTCCTCCTCATCTCTATTCTAAAAGGACGCTTCTCTATTCTAAGGCTGTGTCCTCTGGTCTTAGACTCCCCACCATGGTAAACATTCTCTCCACATCCACTCTATCAAGGCCTTTCACCATTCAATACGTTTCAATAAGGTCACCCCTCATTCTTCTGGATTCCAGTGTATACAGTCCCAGACCCATCAAACAATCTTCATATGACAGGCTATTCAAACCAGGAATCAGTTTTGTGAACCTCCTTTGAACCCTCTCCAGTTTCAGCACATTCTTTCTAAGATAAGGGACCCAAAACTGCTCACAATACTCCAGGTGAGGCCTCATCCAATGTTTTATAAAGTCTCAATATTACATCCTTGCTTTTATAATCTAGTCCTCTTGAAATGAATGCTAACATCGCATTTGCTTCCCTTACCACAGATTCAGCCTACAAATTAACCTTTAAGGAATCCTGTACAAGGACTCCCAAGACCCTTTGCACCTCAGCTTTGTGTATTTTCTCTCCATTTAGAAAATAGTCAACCTTTTCATTTCTTCTTCCAAAGTACATGACCATACACTTCCTGACAGTGTATTCCATCTACCATTTCTTTGTCCATGCTCTTAATCTGTCTAAGTCTTTCTGTAGCCTGCTCCTCCACCTATCTTCATATTGTCTGCAAACTTTGCAACAAACTCATCAATTCCATCATCCACATCATTGATATATAACATAAAAAGAATCGATCCCAACACAGACCCCTGTGGAACACCACTAGTCACCAGCAGGCAACTCTTAGTCTCCTGCCAGTCAGCCACTGGTTTATCCATGCTAGAATCTTCCCTCTAATACCATAGGCTCATAGCTTGTTAAGCAGTCTCATATGTAGCACCTTGTCAAAGGCCTTCTGAAAATCCAAATGCACTTCAACAGATTCTCCTTTGTCTATCCCACTTGTTATTTCTTCAAAGAATTCCAACAGATTTGTCAGGCAAAATTTTCCCTTGAGGAAACCATACTGACTATGACCTATTTTATCATGTGCCTCCAAGTACCCTGAAACCACATCCTTAACAATTGACTCCAATGTCATCCCAATCACTGAGGTCAGACTAACCGGCATACAATTTCCTTTCATCTGCCTCTCTCTCTTCTTGAAGAGCGGAGTGACATTTGCAATTTTCCATTTCTCCGGAACCATGTCAGAATCTAGTGATTCTTGAACGATCATTACTAATGCCTCCACAATCTCTTCAGTCACCTCTTTCAGAGCTCTGTGTATACCATCTGGTCCAGGTGACTTATCTACCCTCAGATCTTTCAGTTTCCCAAGAACATTCTCCCTAGTAATGGTAATTTCACACACTTCCTGACCCCAGACACTTGGAACTTCCACCATACCACTAGTGTCTTCCACAGTGAAGACGGATGCAAAATACTTATTCAGTTCGTCCTCTATTTTCTTGTCCCCTGTTACTTCCTCTTCAGCATCATCTTCCAGCGGTCCGATATCCACGCTCGCTTCTCTTTTACACTTTATGTATCTGAAGAAACTTTTGATATCCTCTTTAATATTATTGGCTAGCTTGCTTTCATATTCCATCTTTACCTTCTTAATTACTTTTTAGTTGACTTCTGTTGGTATTTAAAAACTTCCCAATCCTCTAACTTCCCATTAATTTTTGCTCTATTATCTGCCCTCTTTTGGTACCCTCTTTAATATTATTGGTTAGCTTACTTTTGTATATGCCCCCTCTTTGGCTTTTATGTTGGCTTTGACTTCTATTGTTAGCCATGGTAGTGTCATCTTTCCTTTAGAATATTTCTTCCTCTTTGGGATGTATATATCATGTGGCTTCTGAATTGCTTCCAGAAATTCCAACCACTGCTGCTCTGCCATCATCCCTGCCAGTGTTCTTTTCCAATCAATTCTGGCCAACTCCTCTCTCATGCTTCTGTAATTCCCTTTACTCCACTGTAATACTGATACATATGACTTTAGCTTCTCCTTCTCAAATATCAGGGTGAATTCAATCATGGTATGATCACTTACCCCCATTATTTTACCTTAAACTCGCTAATCAATTCCAGTTCATTGCACAACACCCAATCCAGAATAGCTGATCCCCTCGTGGGCTCACCCATGAGCTGCTCCAAAAAGCCATCTCATAGGCACTCTAGAAAATCCCCCTCCTGGCCTCCAACGCCAACCTGATTTTCCCAATCTACCTGCATATTGAAATCCCCTATGACTATTGCAATATTGCTCTTTTGGCATGTATTTTCTGTCTCCCATTGTAATTTGTAGACCACATGCTTTTTACTGTTTGGGGGTCTGTATATATCTCCCGTCAGAGTCCTGTTACCTTTGCAGTTCCTTAGTTCTATCCACAATGATTAAGTATCTTCCGATCCTGTCACCTCTTTTTAATGATTTGATTTCATTTTTTTCCAACAGAGCAACACCAGCCCCTCTGCCTTTCTGCCTGTCCTTCTAATAGCTCCCAGCTATAATCTTCTTTCAGCCATGATTAGGTGATACCTACAATGTCATACATGCCAGTCTGTGACCGTGCTACGAGTTCATCTACCTTATTCCGTATACTGCGTGCATTTAAATATAACACCTTTAGTCCTGTATTGGCCCCTTTTGATTTTGTCCACCTTTTTACATTGCAACTCATCCTGTTGACTGCAGTTTTGCCCTATCATCAGCCTCTCCTTGCTAGGAGTCTGACTACACATTGCCTCTGTAAACCAACTATCTCATATTCAGCACTATCACTCTGGTTCCCATCCCCCTGCCAAATTAGTTTAAACTTTATACTTTATTGTCGCCAAACAATTGGTACTAGAATGTACAATCATCACAGCGATATTTGGTTCTGCGCTTCCCACTCCCTGGATTACAAATATTAAATATTAAAAATATTAAAAATAGTTAAAATTAGTATATATTAAAAATTTAAATTATAAATCATAAATAGAAAATAGAAAAATGGAAAGTAAGGTAGTGCAAAAAAAAAACCGAGAGGCAGGTCCGGATAGTTGGAGGGACGGCCCAGATCCGGGTCAGGATGTGTTCAGCAGTCTTATCACAGTTGGAAAGAAGCTGTTCCCAACTCTGGCCATACGAGTCTTCAAGCTCCTGAGCCTTCTCCCGGAGGGAAGAGGGACGAAAAGTGTGTTGGCTGGGTGGGTCGTGTCCTTGATTATCCTGGCAGCACTGCTCCAACAGCGTGAGGTGTAAAGTGAGTCCAAGGACGGAAGGTCGGTTTGTGTGATGTGCTGGGCTGTGTTCATGATCTTCTGCAGCTTCTTCCAGTCTTAACACAATACTCCAAGTGAAGCCTCACCAGTGCTTTATAAAGCCTCAACATTGTATCTTTGGTTTTATATTCTAGTCCTCGCTAAGTGTATGCCAACATCGCCTTTGCCTTCCCCACAACTAATTTTACATTTAGAGAATCCTGCACAAGGAACCTCAAGTCCCTTTGCACCTCAGATTTTTGAATTTTCCTCTCCATTTAGAAAATAGTCTACCCTTTTATTTCTTCTACCAAATGAGCATGAGCATACACTTGACACTGTATTCTATCAATCACGTCTTTGCCCATTCTCCAAATCTAAGTCCTTCTGTAGCCTCTCTACCTCCTCAATGCTACATGCCCCTTCACCTATCTTCATATCATCTCCAACCTCTGCAACAAAGCCATTACTTATACTTTATACTTTATTGTCGCCAAACAATTGAAACTAGAACGTACAATCATCGCAGCGATATTTGATTCTGTGCTTCGCGCTCCTTGGAGTACAAATCTATAGTAAATATTAAAAATTTAAATTATAAATCTTAAATAGAAAATAGAAAAGGGAAAGTAAGGTAGTGCGAAAAAACCGAGAGGCAGGTCCAGATATTTGGAGGGTACGGCCCAGATCCGGGTCAGAATCCGTTCAGCAGTCTTATCACAGTTGGAAAGAAGCTAACCCACCCGAACAACTCTAGCCAACCTGCCCGCAAGGATGTTGGACCCCCTCAGGTTCAGGTGTAACCCATTCTCTTCTGTACAGGTCATACCTTCCCCAGAAAATATTCCAATGATTCATAAATCTGAACCCCTGCCCTCTGCACCAGTTCCTCAGCCACCCATTCACCTGCCAGATCATCCTATCCTTACCCTCACTGGCATGTGGCACAGGCAGCAATCTAGAGATTACTACCCTGGGGGTCCTTTTCTCAACCTTCTACCTAGCTCACCTAAAATCTCTCTTCAGGACCTCCTCACCTTGTCTACCTATGTCACTGGTGAAAATATGTACCAAGGCTCTGGCTGCTCACCCTTGCCCGTGGGAATGCTGTAGAGCCGATCAGAGACATCCCTGATCCTGGCACCAGGGAGGCAACATACCATCTGGGTGTCTCCACAGAGCCTTGTCTCTGTTCCTCTGACTAAGGAATCTCCTATCAATGCCGCACTCCTCTCCACCTCCCTGCTCTTCTGAGCCACAGCACCGGACTCAGTGCCAGAGACACGATCACTATGGCTCCCCCCACTCCTCCCCCAGTAAGTCATCCCCCTCAATAGTATCTAAAGTTATATATTTAATATTGAGAGGATCAGCCACAGGTGTACTCTGCACTGGCTGTTCACTTCCCATTCTTCTCCTGACAGTCACTCCTGCAATCTAGGGGTGACTACCTCCCTGTAGCCCCTGTCTATCACCTCCCTCAGTCTCTCGGATGAGGTGAAGGTCATCGTGCTGCAACTCCAGTTCCTTAATACATTCTCTGAGGAGCTACAACTCGGTGCACCTGGTGCAGATCTGTTTATCTGGGAGGCTGGAGGTCTCCCAGACTTCCCACATCCCACACAGAGTACAGAACACTGCCGCTGGAGCCATTCTCACTAAACTGCTATGCCCTAACAGATCAGTAATGAACAGGTGAGATTCTTTATCTCACCCAAGCCCGATCTCTCCTAAGCCGGTTAAGCCAAAGCCACTCTAAACACTGTCACACTCCAAAAGGATGGTCGCTGTGCTTGCACTTGAATTATTTTTATTAGCCCTTTCTAATGAATCTCCCTTACAGGTTGGTGGCTCAACTCAGAGAAACTGTTACGAAACTCTGCTTTTGAAATCTCGATCGCCCCCTGATTAAAAGGTAGCTCTTTTTATGCAGCCCTGACGTAGATTGCCCAACTCAGTGAAAACTGGCGCAAAGCTCTGCTTTTAAATCATGAACGCGGACCAGACTGAAAGATAGCTCTTTTTACGCACTGGCTCTTGCAGGTTGGTTGCCTCTCAACTCAGAGAAACTGCTGCAAAACTCTGCCTTTGAAATCTCGATCGCCCTCCTGATTAAAATGTAGCTCTTTTTACACAGCCCCAACTCCTCTAATGAAGGCACTGCAAGGAAAAGTAACAAAGGATAATGCCATAAGAGAAGTTATAGCTATCAGGGAAGACTGAATAGACTGAGACTCTTTCCTCTGGAGAGTGAACACTGAGAAGCATTAGGCCTATTAGAAGCCCAGTGACTGAGTTAAAGTTGGGTGTGGGGAAGATAGTTGCTTCTGGGATAGGTTATAAATATAAGATAGTTACTAATAAATCTAATAGTTGAAATGAAAGAGCAGTTTGCCTCTCATGACCTCAGGATGTTTTAAAGTGCTTTATAATCGATGCAGTGTGTTTAAAGTTACTGACACAGTGAAGGAAGCTTGGCAGGCAATTCAGGAGAAACTCTATTCCCCAGAGAGTTGCAACAATGTGGAACTTGCTACCCCATGGAGACAATTAGCAGCCAAACATTTACAGTGAAGTGGATAGACACTGTGCTGCAGAACAGATCAGAGAGTGATACCAGTAGAGAAGCAGTAGCCTAGGAAGAGGTTGACATCAATGCCAGACAGTTGGGCTGCATGGGCGGACTGTTCTGTGGTGGCAAGTTATTTATCAAGCAGTGTTTCAAATAGATGACTCGACATCAGCATCAGAAAGTTGCAAGACCTTCCAGCCCATGAATGAATAAAGTTAAAGCAACAAAGCAACACAGTGCAAACCAGCAACTTGATTCTACTCTCCTTGTAAAGTTTGCAGTTTCAACAGTCTAGCCAAAATTTCCTCCTTGCTGACCAGCCTGTGACTCTGAAAATTCAAAGATTCAAGATTCAAAGTATATTTATAATCAAAGTCTGCATGCAGTATACAACCCTGAGATTTGTCTTCCCACAGACGGCTACAAAACAAAGAAAACCATGGACACATTTAAAGAAAAACACCAAACCTCATCCCGCCCCCCCCCCGCCAAACACACTTTTAGAAAAAGAACAGATTGCGCAAACGGCAAAAAAAAGGGTGAAAAACACAGAATATAAAACAGTAAATCACAAAGGCATCGAAAGAGTTCAAGCATATTCAGTTCAGTTCGATCCAGCGCCACTTCTCTTGCTATCTGCAGGCTGCAGCACTAGTCCGCCCTGAGCAAAATCGCACAGACCCTCTCTCTTCATGTGCCTTGCACGTTACACGCTTGGGCGATCATGGCTCTCCACATCGAATGATCTCTCGCAGCGTCAATGATATTTCGCACACTTAGATCTGTTAGTTCTTTCACAGTGTTCATATATTTTCTTCTTTGCCTTCCTCTTCTGCATTTCCCAGGCATACGGCCTTGTAATGTAAGGCATTCTATTTCTCCCTTTCTGATGACATGGCCCAGGAATTTAAGTTTCCTCTTATTTAATGTTCTCAATAAAGATCTTTTTGTATGGGCGCATTGGAGTACTGTCTCATCAGTTACCCTATCTCTATATGATATTGTCAGCATTCTTCTAAGAAACCACTTTTTCTGTTGCTTCTAAGTTTCTTTGGAGTTCTGGTGTTATGGTCCGTGATTCGGAAGCATACAGCAAGGTTGATCAGATGTAACATTTTAGTAGCCTAAGCCTTGTCATAGAAATGTGTCTGTTGGTAAAAATGGGTTTCATTTTTTGGAAGTTGGTTTTCACAATTGCAATTCTTTTTATTTCTACTTTACTTTTAGCATCTTGTGATATAAAGCTACTAAGGTAATTAAAGCTGGTCTTTTGTTCAATCTCTTGGTTACCGATGTACAACTGGCAGTTGGGAGTATCCTGCTGTTTTGATATTACCATACATTTGTGTTTTTTTTTACAGTTGATGGTTAGACCAAAATCTGCACTTGTTTGTACTGCTTTGTCAGGAGGATTTGTAGGTCTTCTGCAGCACTTGCTATTAGGGTGGTATCATCTGCATATCTTATATTGTTGATGTTAACACCTCCAATTTTTATCCCATCTCGGTCTTCTATTTCACTGAGAATCATTTCACTATAGATATTAAATAACTCTGGTGAGGCAACGCATCCCTGTCTAACTCCTCTTTGAATTTTAGTCCAACTGCTTATATTATCATCAAATTTTACCACTGCCATTTGATTCCAATATAAATTTTGAAGCAGTTGTTGGTTTCTTCCATCAATGTTTAGTTTAACGAGAATTTGAAATAATTTTTCATGTTGCACTTTGTCAAATGCTTTAGTGAAATCAATAAAACATAAAAAGACATTATTTTGATATTCAATTACCCTTTCTGAAAGCATTCATAGTATGAAAATTGTGTTCCTAGTTCCTCTATCCTCAATAAACCCATATTGCAGTTTAGAAGTTTCTGGTCTTGACTTATTTTTAATTTGACTCAGAACAAGTCTCAACAAAATCTTTATTATGTGATTCATAAGACTGATTGTTCTGTAATTTTCACAGTCAATAGTTCCAGGAATTTTTGGCAGAGTTAAATATTGATTTCAAGAGATCGTCAGGAAATACACCAGACTCATATATGCCATTAAACAGTTCAAAAAGAATATCTATGCCCAGATCTTCTACGGCTTGTACCATTTCCACTGAAGTTTCATCAGGTCCAGTGACTTTACCATGTTTCATGCTTTTCACTGCTTTAGTTATTTCTTCTTTGGTAATAGGTGGGCCAGAATTAGGGTGTTTAATATCTGGGGGTTCCCCTCTATTATCTTCAAAAAGCTGCTCTATATACTGAATCCACCTCTCACATACTTTATCTGGATCTGTTAGTATGGATCCGTCTGCTGATCTTATGCATCCTGTAGAGGAGGTTTTCTTAATTCCAGTAATTTCCTTAATTTTCTTGTGCATTTCTTTGCTGTTGTTAACATGGCCTTCTACACTGCATTTTTGATTCAACCATTCTTCCTTTGCAATATTGCACAATTGTCTGGTCTGTCTGTCTAGCTCTCTGTATTGCACTTCATTATTCTTCACTAACCTTCTTTGTTCCATCTGATCTAGAATTTCTTTGGTTATCCACCCCTTGTTGGTGTGTTGGATTTCTTGTACTGGGATTATCTCCTCTGCTGATTGTTGTGTAGCATATTTAAATCTGTCTCAAATAGGTGTTGTTATGTTTTCGTTGAGGTGTTCTTCTACAGCTGTTTTGAATTATTGCTTAAGTATGCTATCATTTTTAAGTTCTCCCAACATATACTACTTTCTCTTTTTTCCATGTTTCAGTTTCTTTAATTTTGTTTTGATTGTAGCTATTACTGGATGGTGATCTGAACCACAGTCTGCTCCTATGTGGGCTTTAGAATTTGTGTTATTATTTCTAAAGTGTTCATTGATGGTAATGAAATCTATTTGATTCCTTGTTCTATCTCCAGGGCTAATCAAAGTACACAATCTACGTGGATGGTTTTTATACCAAGTATTGGTGATCACTTGGTTGTTTCTGACACACCAATCAGTAAACCTTTCTCCATTTTCATTTTTCTCCCCTAATCCAAAAAGTCCTATGATGTTATCAACCCTTTCCTGTCCAACTTTGGAGTTAAAATCTCCCATGACTTGTTTTATATCCTGAGATTTACATTGCTCATAGGCACTGTCGGTCCATCTAATTTCTGACAGGCCTAAGATACAGTATCAACTTCCAACCTTTTCATTTCATTTAAAGTGTTGTCCATCTTTCCTTTCTGGTAAAGTGTACGGATGTTCCATGTTGCTACCCTTATCCTTTCCCTATTGCTTACAGTCTCTGGATGACGGTCTGGTGTCACCTGCAGCACATGACTACCCCTACCGAGCGAGGTGTTGTTCTGTTGATTAGAATCAACCCCATTCACGCTGTTGTCTGGTTTCCTTCTTTTGTTTCTTTCTATGATTGACTAGGCAGAAATTACAACAGTGGTGTTCTGTTGCCGCAGCGCTCATCTAACTGGACCACAAACCAGCAACAAAAAAAGGTGCATCCAGAAACCAAAAGCACATCATAACATGAACGAAAGAGTCCAATCCACAACCACGTCAATTAAACCTTGCCCAAGACCCATGGACTCTGGCAGCGTTGAGCGAGAGGAAGAGAGAGACCACTCACACGCAGGAAGATGGCGCTGAACACCCATCCGCCTTCCACTCTTGTCCTTGTGAATTTCAATTTTCTTCAACACTTTAAGCAGTGGGATCAGCAAGAAATGGAGTCACATAACCTATTCAACATTGCTATTTTTCAATTCTTCTGTGCGGTGTAGGCTTTGGTGGTAAGGTCAGCATTTATCGCCCGTCCCTAATTTCCCATGATGTAACATTTCACAGGGCAGTTGTGCATAAACCGTATTCTTGTGGGAGGGAGTCACGTCAAGATGGCAGATCTCCAGAAACAGAAGTAAACTCAGTTATATTTTTGCAATAATCCAGTCTTTCACGGCCACTATTAATGATACAGTTTTTTATTGTAGGTATGCTTAATTAGCTAAGTTTAAATTTCCCAGCTTCTGTAATGGGATTTCGATGTTTCTGGGCCATTAGTCCAGAGCTCTGGGTTAACTGTTCATTAACAACCTCTCCACTCCTGAAGATGCACAGAGAGAAATGCAGAAATCAATGCAAATTCTCTGGGAATTTGATTCAGTTTTGAAATAGGCAGCATATTGCGATACATTTTCATTATCATCACTTACAGTGCTACCACAGCACATTGAAAGGTTTGAAAAACTAAACATGGAGGGAGTGGTTAAGATGGCACCACTGAAATTGTCCAACAGCTTACTGGTAGTTCAGAGGGCCAGAAATCCTTCTAAAATTATTACTAATAACACCTTTAATGAAGTAAATTATGGTCAACTATCACCGCAAACAATGAAGAAGCAAGCAGAAGTGAAGCTGATTCAAAGGATGAGTCGTACTGGCATATCACAAAGCTGGAACGCAACATGTTCAAGATGGGGTTGCAGATAGGGTTGGTATCGCTGTTGCTGTTGGAACGAACAATTTGAAGAGGAGAGGAGTCAATGCGAAAGAGTTTCGATGTTCATCTACCTAACCCGAGTGCGAAGTTGGATTGCTCCAAGAGCCGAGCTAATTTGCTGAGATCGAGAACAGCTTCGGGTGTGTCGCTGTGCCGGAGCCCAGGTCCTAGACCGAGGCACTACCTGGTCCTTAGACAATTTAAACGCCAGTTCAGATAAACTGGAAAGCCCGAATGTCGGGACCGGAGGAGAGGGTCAGGCTGATTTTGCTTGCTTTCCCGTGATGTTTATTCCTCTCTCTGGCGGCTGTTGTCTTGGCAAGTTTCATGGCATTTTTGCCCTGCTAATATAATGAACTGAAATCAAGGCTTGGGCCTACTACTCTGCCTGCTCTGGGGAGCAGATCTAAGAACTCAGTCTGGTTCAGAATGCTGTCATTTGCTTCTATTGTTTTCATGGAGTGTGTCTTCTTTCCCCTTTATTCTCTGCGCAGTGGTTACGGTCTTTCTTTTTTTAAAATTGGGATCTTCAGGTTTCTTGCTTTGTGGCTGGCTGTAAGCAAACAAATCTCAAGGTGTATAATTTATACATTCTATGATAATAGATGTACTTTGAATCTTGGGTAGTGAAAATACTACTGGAAGTGTTAATAAGGAATGCTAACTAACATGTCGAGGATCACAGCCCTTTGCTCAGAAGTCACTGTGGAAGACCCTGATGCGTATCTTCCTTTATCACAGTTCTTTAATTTGTAAAACAAAACACTATGTAAGTGTGAAACGTCTGGTGCCAATGAGTTAATATCAGGTAAAACTGCTGTGTTGTGTCTCAGTCAGTGTGTGCCATGGCCCTATCATTCATCAGCTTGTGTACTTCTGGGGCGAGATGGGGTTCATTTGGATTCCCAAGAAGGAGCAAAGTGGAATTTACACCATCCTGTAAATTAACCTGGATACGCTTATTCAGGGTATTTAATATTTTTCACGTTTCTGAGCAGAGTATCGTGAAACAGAGGTATCAGAATGATATGTGGTAGTGTAGTTGTTAGTGTAACGCTATCACAACACCAGTATGGGTTTCTTCCGGGTGCTCCGGATTTCGTCCATATTCCAAAACCCTACATTTACAGGGGAGTGAATTATGGGCATACTATATTAGAACTGGAAGCATGGCAACGCTTGTGGGCTGCCCAGCACAACCCATGCAGATTTGATTTGACGCAAACGACGCACTTCACTGTATGTTTCAAATCAAGCTATTCTTTACTTTTCTCAAGCTAGTTGGTGGTGTAGTGACATCAGCACCGGACTTTGAGGTGAGTGATCGCGGGTTCAAGTCCAGCTGGTAATTTGCACGCTTTTCATCCGTACTGGGTTGAGGGTCGAGTGTTGAGCTAGCAAATCAGCCTCATAAAAAAAAACAGACAAATGCTAAAGAAATGGCAAGGTTGCCACAGATGCACCGCAAGGCGCGGAGTGGAGTAACAAAACAATTACTTTTATCAGCATTACAAAGTTGCATCCCCCCAGCCTCTGATCTTGGAAAGGATGCATCAACATGAACATTACCACAGATGTTTTATGTTCACTGGATAATGTTGGTTCAGGATTTTACCTCAGAACAGAGAATATTTTTTGTATTGCTCTTCCTTTTACAACACCATGGCCCTTTTGAGTGATCCTCACAAAAGAATGTCAAAAAGCCTCGGTCCTTGTGGATCCTGATGGCCCTTCACTAGCCATTTTCACGCTCCATTATGCACAACTGGGCCTATTTCTCAGGGAGTAAAACATGGCGACGCTCTGCAGCAGGAGAATGAAATGAATGGCACAACTCCCAAAACACAGGTATTTCTCAAATTGCAACATCAATCCTCCCAGAGTAACTGGAATAGAGGACGTAAGTGCTCACAGATACCAATACCCTGCCTGCAGTGAAGCACAGGTAGAGGGTGGTGATGGAGGAAGCTGCTATCCTATCCAAATACTCCAGCAAGTGCAAAACGTTTCCAGATTTCATCCAGCTCAGATTGACTGCCATTACTTTGAATGTTATATGGTGCAAAGTACACATGGTGCTTAAAATACACGTGAGCTGTCCCTGGCTGCTTTGTGTTAGAAGGGATACCGGCAGAGTGGAGCTAAGACCAAAGATCAGGCATGATATTGAATGGTGGAGTGGATCCAAGCGACAGGATAGGCTTCTTATTGCTTTTATTTCCTGTGTTTCTTCCTCCTCACACTCCCTCACTATATAGCGAAGTCTGGCTGTGACACAGCAGGAACCAGTTGTATAGGGTGCACCCTGGTTACTTGTCATTTCTTATTGGTGCCAAAAGTTGCACTGACCACAAATCACAGCATGGCAATGCTGCCTTTCAGTGACAGAACTTGTCGAGGTGTAGTTAACAGCCTCAAGGCATTTCACTCATTTGAGTGCTTTGCATTTTTTTTTATTTCTAAAAGTAACTTTATTCATAATAAAATGTATATACAAAAGAAGAAATAGTTCAAAACTTTTATATTCATGGTCATTACATTGATGCCCTCCATCATGGTTGTTGTGTCCCAACTGTCTATATGATACATAGGCCAGGGCAGTACAATATGGAGAGCAAGTTGTTGCCCATACGTCGGGCTACCCCTGCCCAAGTAGCTGATGAACCCAATGGAATTGCAGAGACCGATACAGTTTGGTTCCAGCAGCATCACAGGAGTTGCCAGTCAGCATTGAACTCAACTGCCTTAGGGACCCCAGCTCCGGATTTTTCCTCGGGGTTTACTCCCAAAGCCTCCCCTGTGAGACGGTAGAGCCGCAAGCCAGCGGAGGTTTGAGGTCAGAGTTTGCCTCTTCCTAGATGAGCTGTCAACCACGGCTGACAAATCCCATCTGCCTGATGCAACTGGTTTTAAGGCGCTTCATTACATACAGTAGTGTTAACTTGTTTTTTAAAACCTTTCCACCATTGCCACTCCGGTCCCCAACCCCCCCCCACCCCCCGGGGTGGTGCACCATTTCATTATTCAGAGGGCTTTCCCACCTGATTCAGCCTCTTGTGCAGTAATGGAAGGAGCCCAGACTGTGGCCCTTCCCTACACAGCCATGGCACTGGCTGCATTGAGCTTCAGTGCATCTCTCAGCACGTGCTCCTGCAGCCTGGAACGTAACAGTCTGCAGCATCCCCTTATGGACATGATTCTATGCTAGAAGACTATTTTCAGGCAGACTTTGATGTTTGTCTCGATGTGTGTCCTGGGAACAGCCCGTAGGTAAGAGACTCCTCTGTTGCACATCCCCTGTGGAGGAACCATGACAATGGAGTGCCATACATAGCAGAAAGCAATGCAGGACCTAGGCTATGCTGGCAGTTTCTGGTTTGGGAAGATCAGTGAGCTGTCAGATGACCCATCTCAAGGTGGTGGGAAGTTCTACTTGCACTGATGCACAGCACCAAAATGCCTCATTATAAGAAATTGCTCAGAAGGAACCCAAGGCCATGACCCTGAGCACTCATGGACACGTTCATGGTGGAGAATGCCTGATCAGAAAGCAGTTTGCAGATAGAGCTTTAACATTGCTGGGAGGCTGTGAGAACAAGACTGATGAATTTTAACGTTGGTGTGACAATGGAGGTAAGCATTGCATTGCTGAAAACCCATCGCACGTGCATCAATCTTGAAGAATTAAAATTTGGTTCATTAATGTTTAAAGTTGTCTAGAGGGTGTTCTTGATGTGGTGTCCATAATGTATTATCCTCATGCCAGTATCAGATTGCTGGGCTAAAGTTTTGCTGCAATGAACAACATAGTAAAAAGATGGTTTGATGACAGCATGGTGGAGACATGTTAAAAGTCTCTCAACACGATGGGTGGTTTGATAGCCTTTAGGGAAAGTCTCACTGATGGCAGCCTGGCACATTGTTGCCAGTAGCCCATAAGAGACTTTGTCAGGTGGTGTCTGCATACACCTGCTCACGTTCATCTCTACATTGAAGTTACCAGTCTTTCTGTAGGTGCACCACAAGCTCCAATAATCCTGGTGTCTTGACTGGGCTGTATTGTTGAGCACTCCACAGTCAAGGCATCCGAAGTGCTGCCTTAAACTGTAGCAGTGTTTATTGATGACAATTGCAGCAACTGCAAGTATCTCAGTCCATCTGTGCTTGGCGCTTGTCAGAGGCTGTCATTGAAGAATTTGAAGATCTACATAGTTCTGGACTGGAAGCCTATGGTGGCACAAAGACCCATGTGCCATCATCTCCCAACAATTAATAATGCCTTGCTCTCCAGGGAATCCTTATTCCCCCACTCAACGACATCAACCAATCCCTCTCCTTTCCCCCACCCCCATTTGCAAACTAGGAGTTACTTTTCTTATTTGTGCCAACTGTTGTATTGCCTTATTGATGCCCAGCCACTTGGAAGACACTGGTAATGGTGTGCCAGCTGTGCTACTTGGCTGAAGCTTGGGCCCCAGCAGATGGGTAGAACACTGTCACAACTGAAGACTTAGAAAAGTTTCATGAACAAAACCCAAGTAGGTGCAACTGTGCATGGACATGAAGGGCCACTTGCGTCTGATATAACTTCAGATGCAGAGCATCTTTCCTTACCTTTTTTTTGTAATTTATTTTTCATTGACGTTCATCATCAAACAAATCTTCCCACAAGATGTATTTCAGATACTGTACATATATATCATATAGTCATATTTGTCACAGATCTCCACACAATTTTTATCTGAAGTAGACACTTATAGAAAGGAGAGGAAAGAAAGAACAATCAAAAGAAGAAAACTATGTACAACGTAGGGAGTGATTTTTTTTTACAACATATTCATTGACTTGTGAGAATAAAATCAGGCCTATGAAATGTTATGTACTTAAACCATTTTTCCCAGTGTGAATCAAATTGTTCCAACTTATGATTAACAGATGCTGTTATCTTCTCCATTTTGTAAATGTCCATTGTAATTTCCATCCATACATTTAAAGTTGGGCTCTCCTGTGATAACCATTTCCTGGTAAGAGTCTTTTTACCAGCCACCAGCAGTATATTCATTAAATATTTATCTCTTTTCAACCATTCTTGAGGTATATACCCAAAATATATGGTCTTACTGTCTAAGGGTATTTTACATTTAAAGATGTAGGGCATTATGTATCCCACTCCAATAGTCTTTGATAACGGGGCATTCCCAGAAAATATGATAATGGTTTGCATTCTGATTTCCACAATTTCTCCAGCAAACAGGGAGGTTACTATCATAATGAGATTTCTGAGAGGGTGTAATAAAATATCTTATCAAGTTTTTCCACCCGAACTCCCTCCATTTCTGTGAACTGGTACACTTCCATTGATACCTCCATATTATTGTCTGTTCTTCCTCAGATATTATTATCCCTCCTTCCTTCTCCCATTTTGTTTTATATATGAAGTTGAAGATGTTTTAAGATTTGACAAACCCTTATACACGCTTGTAATTATTCTACTACCGTTGTCTGAATTATATGCTTTTCTAAATAGCTCTATCAAACATGTACTTGCTTTGGTTCCTTACCTTTTTTTCCTCCAGATACAATATGCCCATGGGTGCCAATGGAAAATGTAAAGTGAGGACAAAAGAAATGGTCATGCAGGGGATCTGTTGCCACCAGAAAGCAAGCTTAGGGATGGCAATTGTCCTTTAAATGGCAGCAATTGGGAGGACGGGTAGCTTAAACAGTTTGTTCACTCCCAGTGTGATTGCACGTGAAACCACCTTAAATATTATTGTTTAACTGGAAGTTATCAGTTGGCACAGCGACAGGAAGAGATTTGGCAAGTGTAGCTTTGATCTGGAATTCTTATCTTAATTCCTGGAATCACCGGCAACAGGGAAAACAATCAGAAAACTTGGATGTTGGCTTTTCTGTGTGTACGGATTGGAGAACCTCCTCCTCAGGGCATGACTGTCCGCTTCGGTGTAAGTCCCTGATTCAGGCATCTACCCTTCCCTCGCCTCGATCTATTCCACACTGTAAATGTTATATTGTTTGTGTTTCTGCCTCGTTCTCTCCTTTGGTGCTTGTGCAAGCCTCTCGCACACTCCCACTGTTCTTTCTCTGTCTGGTTTGTATATCTGTGCTTTTTTACTTTTGGCTTTTAGATTAAAAACAACTGGTTGTCAGTGTTAGCTCTTACTTCTGCCATTCTACCATCTTAGTCAAGGGACTAAGCTGTCTATAAGTGACATACGAGGGGTGATTGATAAGTTCATGGCCTAAGGTAGAAGGAGTCAATCTTAGAAAACTTAGCACATTTATTTTTCAACATAGTCCCCTCCTACATTTACACACTTAATCCAGCGGTCGTGGAGCATATGGATCTTCGATAAGTTTGTGGCCTAAGGTAGAAGGAGATGAGTTATACAGCTCTCATTACATGCACATGCAGTCTGACTCTTTGAGTGATTATGCAGAAAGTTTGAAGTTAATAACTCATCTCCTTCTACCTTGGGCCACGAACTTATCAATCACCCCTGATGAGTTATTAACTTCAAACTTTCTGCATAATCACTCAAAGAGTTGAACTGCATGTGCATGTAATGAGAGCCATATAACTCATCTCCTTCTACCCTAGGCCACAAAGTTATCAATCACCCCTGCTGTGGACACTTTCTGGAGGTCCAAGATCCGTATACTTCACGACCGCTGGACTAAGTGCGTAAATGTAGGAGGGGACTATGTTGAAAAATAAATGTGCTAGGTTTTCTAAAATTGACTCCTTCTGCCATCGGCCACGAACTTCTCAATCACCCCTCGTAGAATTTAGAGACTGGTCATTTAATCCAACAAGTTTTCTGTGGTATCACAAACACGAGAAAATCTGCAGATGCTGGAAATCCAAAGCAACACACACAAAAGGCTGGAGGAACTCAGCAAGCCAGGCAGCATCTATGGAAAAGAGTAAATAGTCGACGTTTACTCTTTTCCATAGATGCTACCAGACCTGCTGAGTTCCTCCAGCCTTTTGTGTGTGTCTCCCTAGCTCTACTTCCTTTCACCCCATCAGCACATCCTTTTGTTCTGTTCTCTTTCTTATATTTATCCAATTTATGGCACCGATGGCATTTACCTCAACTACTGTCCTGTTGTTCCATGTTTTAGTTCCCCCTGGCATGAATGCTGAATTTATTTGTAACATGTTTCTGTCTTCTACTTTTGGCCTGTCCTCTGCCTTTCTCTATGTATGTCCCATCAAACCTCTTCATAAACTTACATGCCTCTAAAAGGCTGCCCTCTCTTTTCCTTTTGTAGAGAAAAGAAGTCCCAGCTTATTCCATCTTTGTTTATAATTGTTTCAGCATCATTCTTGTAAATCCTTGCAATGTCTCAGCTGCTTCCATATGCTTTTTATGTGATAGAGACTTGAACTCTGCAAAGTAGTTCAAGGTTCCAGAAAGACTTAGCAACTTTGATGTTTTTTACTTCTGCTCCTCGAGAAATCAACCATTGGTCTTATGGAATGGTATAGCAGCTAAAAGTGCATGATGGTTCATCATCAGCTGAAGACAGTTCAGTGGCAAATGAATGCCATTGGCCTGCTGGGTGTCAACTGCTAGCCACTCTTTAGATTTGCATCTTTTCTCAAATTTGAGATGGTTTTCGTTTGGATATGGGATGTGAACAATCGTGTGCAGGCACAGAGGTCCAGGAAAGATCACAGTATGTGTGGCATGCCACGCTCTGGGCACAGTGGGGAGGTTGTAAAGGCTGTTGGAAAAGGCAATGGGAAAACCACTCAGAGCCTTGACGGTAGGACTTGGAAAGTCCTATATTGTGGCCTTGAATCAAACAGAAATGTGACTGTATCTGCAAGATTTGAGTGATTTTCCTTCAAAGATCTCCACAAAGAGACTTTCAGGATAGTAAGTCAATCCAATAATTGGAACTGTAATAAAGTAATTGATGCAAGCAACCTCCTAAAGAGGCAATTATTAATATGCATAAGTCTTCTGACAGCAAATTTTTTCCTCTTTGTTTAGGGGATGCTCCATATTGTACTCCGGAACAGTACAGAGAGTGTGCAGACCCAGCCCTAGGTAAGGACCTCGGTTTTATCAGCTGTTTTCTGAGGCTGTTGAAATGTTCAGTGATAGGTTGTTTGAAGCAGACTGTATCCAACTGGGCCCAATGACACAAAATGAACTCCCTCTAAAATAAGCTAGAACAGGAAAGATGTGAAAATTAGATAGTGATTGAATCCATCTGGGGATTTACTTTCTTACTTGTTATTTTGTGGACTGTCAAATTTGTCAGCGTGTTCTGAGGGGCAAGGTTTGCCTCTGTCGAAAACCCGAATGACAGTTTACCCTGAGCTGCAGTGCGATGACCCCCTCCCCCCAAAGCCTGCCAACTGGGCACAGAAGAAGCAGAGCAAATGCTGTTGATCGCAACAAGAGACAAGACACAATCAGCAGGGAAACAACAAGTCAGAGAAACACGTGGGAGGGAAGCTTGGGGCATTTGTCAGAAAATTCCTCTTTCCCCTTTCAGAAGCTGATCGATCTGCTGCTTTAACAGTACTTCCTTTTTTTTCCCCTCAAAGCTGAATTGATCTATTGACATTGTGGACACAAAGATTCTGCTTTGCTGTTCCAAACCTGAATGTCCACACCAACCTGCAAAATGGTGACAGGCTACTATTTTCAGATGTTGGCTGAATTTTAATTTAGCTTGGTATTAAATGTAATGAGTTTGTCATCTGAAGGTCATAATGAGGGGAGTCTGTATTCAAAAGTTCATAGAAGTCCTGAGGTGCCAGTTACATTTGTAAAGAATGCTGTGAAATTCAACAATGGTCAAGTCAGGCTCGTGGCTCTACCATTGAAGCAATGTGACCTGTATTGAGTTGGAAGCAATCCCAGAGGTTTCCTCTCACACCTCCAGTAGCCACAACCCCTAACTCTCGCCACTGGGGCTCTCACTCTGCCCTACCTTCTCAAATGAGTCAAAAAGCAAGCAGTTACCTGATAGGATAATGCAAAGCCAATTTTTATTCCATTATCAAAAAAACTTTTTTTTTCCCAATGTGCCTTTGATTTTTCTTCCTAATTCTTCTGATTAACCTTTCAGTCCTCAAGGTCCTTCCTGGATGGTTGGTATGCCGCTGCTTGGACAGGCTGGTCAGAGGACATTGAAAAACATGTCTATTTCCTTGGCAGACAACTCCTTAGTGCCACTCTCTGATGAACAAGTTAAATCTGCCCTTAAAACACTTAACAGGAATTCTAGTCCACACACTACTGTAAGCAAGCTAGAATTTCAGGGCTTAAAGATGAGTTGCCATTCTCGTCCAACAAAATAATTTTCACTGGTGGGTTAAAGGTAAGCAAACTGAGTGGCAGGAATTATAAATATATTCTGCAAACAACTTTTCAGCTGTGAACCTGAAGCAGTCTTGATGCCATATTTGAGGTCAGGATGAGCCCTCAGTAAGGTTGCCTATTTTTTAATCCCCAGACTCTGAAGGCTCCGTGTTTATTTGGGTGCCTGATCACTACCATATGCATTTTGTTGTTTGGGTACTAATGGCCTGGTGCCAGTGCTCAACAATGGGCCATGATGATGACTCACTTGGCCGCTTCCGGAGCCGTACCACACCACTTCGTGGCTTGCTCCTCTAACCTTTTGGAAGTATGCCGTGCACAGGGATCGTAAGACACTATGGCATTCAAAGGGCAAAATGGTGAGGGGAGGGGGAGGCAGCATGTTGCCTTTTTGTTGGGTCCAATGCTAATTAGACACATAAAGATAAAGAAGTCAAAGAATGGTTCCCCACATCACTTGTTAATTTGGCTTTATTGTTTCTTGCTAAACAAATGGTTCAACCCATGATTTTTTTAAACTGTGAAAGAAAGGCTGCTTTGGGCACTCTGGTTGCACACCTTCTGCTCTCCCCGCACACCTTCTGCTCTCCCCACACACCTACTCAACTTTAGAAACCGATGCAACCAAAAAGGTACTCCAGGCCAATGAGGCCCTTTGTTCAACATTACTTTGAAGGATGTTGTCTTGAGTGCTCTATTGACATGATTTTGTTTATTCCATATTGTAAGGTTGCCTTGGCTGGAGCACTCCTAAGGCAGCATCTATACTGGAGAGCAGGCCACTGGGCACAAGAGAGCTCCCCCGTCTACTTGGACAGCCGGAGAATGGGCGGTGGGGGGGGGGAGGAATCCATGGTGCCAGGTGAAGTTAAAGCTGCTCAACCACCACAGCCTTTACACATAGTTGCGGGCAGGGAGTGCAAGGTCAGTTGGCATTGTAGCCATGCCAACGGAGATGCACGCCAACCTGACCACCCACCTTCGCATTCAACGTTTTTCCGTCAGCCGCAAGACTTACAGGGGCTGCTGCTGGTGCGGGGTCCGTGTGGGTGAGTGCCAGTTGCTTGAGGTTTACCCAAGTGACGCCAGTGAGATGCACAAGATCTGCACAAGGTTGCCAATGGGCGCCTAGCCTCCACTGGACTAACAAATCATAGGTTTATTTTGTGTGTGTGTGTGTTTGCCTGTGTTGGGGGTTCTGTATATTTAGTCTACAAGCCATTCATCAGTATGATGGTCTTCTCTCTTGGATATTGAACTCCATCAGCCTTGCCAGTTCTGCTCCTGCTAAAGCCTATTGCCTGCCGAGAGAAAGCTCACAGCATCTGGGTAACCACGAGGGAGCTCTGCATGCACAAGCAGAGAGGTTTCAGGCGACATGGAATATCTGTACTCCGTCAGCTGCTAGGCATGCAGTCACCTCATGGCTGTCAGCTTCTGAGCGACAGATGTTTAGTGTTGCTCCAAATCTCTCTGACCACCATGAGGTGGCTATGAGCCTAGCACCTGGAAAATAAAGCAAAATAAACTGGAAGAAACCAGATTTACGGTCATTTCAGGTCCAGCCGTACCATGGCTTTCCCATGCGAGTAAGTACTGCACAATAGCAACAGCATTGTACATGGGTTCTCCTATTCCGTGCCATCCTGCTGTGGCAGCCACAGAGTGGCATTTGCTGGGTGTCTTGGATGCTGCATGCCTGGTGCTTAACACAGTGTTCACCAAGCTCCTTGGTGGTTTCTGATCCTCAGTCCTGCACAATCATATTTCTTTCAGAAGTGCATGCCCTATCACCTTCCATCGCGTCAGCTGTGCACCGTATAGGTGAACAGTTTGACAGGGGTTGTTGGTGGTTAGCCTAAAGAGCTGCACTGCATATCCAACAGGCATCAGTGCTAGTTTGTGCTTTGGCCAAATCATTAGTGCCATTCTGCTGCCTATGACCATCCAATCTCAGAGTAATGTCTGTCTGTAGCCCATTCACTAGTCATTCCACTTTTGATTTGATGGTGGTCTGTCTCCTCCACAATGCATGATGCAAGGAAGCATGCTTAATCCTTTGCTGGAACCGCAGCTCCCCTCTCTGAGATACTCAGCCATTGGAATTCACTCAGGTCAGGATATCGTCACAGCAGCTGGCAGTGTCCTATTATGGTGTCAAGTTTAAAAGTAGTTGTGTGCAACATCTGAAATAAATAATGCAGGTGATTACAGCACAGCAAATGCAAGATGAAACACAGCAGCATGTTGTGCAGCAATACTGTGACAGAACGGAGCAGTGCAGCAAAATTAAGATCTAACCCACCAGTAAGGATCAATATTGGTGGAATAAAGTACAGCAGAATAACTGGGGGAGAAAGCATTGCAATGCAACCATGGTATACAATGCAAAAGCAGAAAATGTAATACTGGAGAAATGAGATCCATTTCATTCACTGGAAAGTAGAACACAGCCATTGTATAGTATGCAGTAACAATTGCGATTGAGATAAGATGGCATAATGCAGCAGTAACAAATAATAAGACAGCACCGCTGTTCATTGAGAAGCAGCAATGCGTAGCGCATTAGCAGAGAGCAAAGCACAAACGAAGCCCAAGCTTCAAAAAGTTAACCAGCAATAAAGGTCTGCTGCTGTTTGAACAGGATGAAATCAACTGTGGGTACACGACAATGTAGCAGGAAGAAAGTGCAAAGCAATAACAGCAAGGTGCAGCACAATGCCAACAAAGTGTAGCAGATCAACGCTACGTAATGCAGCAACAAACAATAATTAATCAGCACTTGCTTCAACGGTGTATAGCACAGCAGCGGAAAGGGCCAATGTTATAGTAGAGGCTACATTGCTGCATCAGAAAAAATTGCAGCAGTAAGATGCAATGCAGCAGCAGTGACTGTGCAATGCAGCGATTACAAAGAGCAATACAACGTAGGCAACATGCAATACAGTGAGCCAGTGTATTTGAGCGATACACTGGTGCAAGGTAGATTACAGTACTAAGATAAAGGACTGAAAATACTGCAACCACATGGTACAGTACCACAGTTAAATAAATGCAGCAGCATAAACAGCGAGACACAAATTTGCAG
Organism: Mobula hypostoma; assembly: GCF_963921235.1. NCBI lineage: Eukaryota > Metazoa > Chordata > Chondrichthyes > Myliobatiformes > Myliobatidae > Mobula > Mobula hypostoma. The sequence continues at coordinate 17,170,219 of NC_086128.1, forward strand.
CAGTCATCTGCAAGGTGCAATGCAGATGCAGTTACATGATGTGAAAGGCGGAAGGTGCAATACAACAGTGAAAAGCCATCATATGTTAGCAGCAAGATGTGATGCAGCAGCACCAAACTACGACATAGTAACTAAGCACAACACAGTAGGAAAAGCAATACAGTACTCTAGCAGTAGGGCTCAATGCTATTACAGCAAAATGCAATACAAGGTACAATGCAAAAGCAACAACTTAAATGCCAGCAGCACCTAACGGTAACATAATAAAGTACTGTGCCACAGTGATGATTCACAGCTGCAGAACCAAGGCATTGTACAGCAGTGACAACATACATGAAATATACTGCAACTGCAGTGATCTGCAATACAACAACAGTGATGATGACGATGCAGCTGCAGCAGCAAACTGCAGTGTACAACAAAGCAGCCCAGGGCAACCGCGCAGGGGCATGCTACAATGTGGCAGGAACAAGGTATAGTGCAGCAAAACAGAAAAATGGCTCAAGGTGCAATGCAATAATAACATGGTGCAGCTACATGACTGCAACACCAGAGTGCAGTGCAGTTGCAATGTTTAATGTAGCCAATGTACGCTGAATGTAGCAGCAGCAACAGCAGCAAATTCACGGCGCAGATTTAGCCAACCTTTTGAAATTCCAGTCAGAAATGGAAGTCACAATAAGCTGCATATTTGAAATGCCCTCTTAAAATTTTCTTTGTAACTGCAACTTCACAAGCAAAGCCAGTCCATGATAATAATGTCCGATGTGCATTGGTGGCAACTATTTATTTGACAGCTTGATTGTGTTTTCTCATTCACCCCCTCCCCTCCCTCACCTCTATTCTCCCTCTTCCTCCTCACTTTATCTCTTCTTTGTTTCACCCCTCTCTCATAATTGTAAGGGAATCATCAGAGTTTGGAAAGAGCATTAAACCTTGAGGGAAGATATGGACTGCACCACCTAGCTACTGGGAAATATGATGAAGCACTCCAAGAAGTTCCCCAAGACAGGGAGGGAAGTTGGAGGTGGGGAGGGGGGTAAGAATTTTGTCATCTTGCATATCAGTGCCAGGGAATATTAGCTTGTGTCAGTACCGCTTTGTTCAAAATGGTGAATAGGTTTTATCTAAATACTGAGGTGCTTCAGTTCCCTGCCCTTAACATTAGAAAACATGGGTGCTTTTTCTTATTGTTATGAATTACATATTGGATTTGTTTGTTTCGCACTGTATAAATCTCCATTTTGTTGTTGGGTTTTCTCTTTGTAGTCTTATTGTAGAAACGCATAAAAAATTAATTAAAAAATTTAGAAAAAACATTAGACAGTTTTTGATGCGAACAGGCCATTCAACCTAACAAAGCTTGCCAAATTCCTTTTCACATAGTGTGTTGAAATAACTATCGAGTTTAGATTTGAAAGTCTCTAAGGTACTACTCTCAACTACACAACCAGGTAGTTTGTTCCATGTGTCCACAACTCACTGTGTAAAGAACTGCTTCCTGATGTTAGTCTGAAATCTCCCTTTAAACAGTCTCCACCTATGGCCCTGTGTCCTTCATGATGGGTTAATTTTGAAGTAGCAGCTGGCATTCACCTTACTTATACCCTTCATGATTTTGAACACTTCTATTCATGTCTCCTCTCATTCTACGTCTACTTAGGCTGAAAAGATTTAATTCTTTTAATCTTTCTTCATCGCTCATACCCCTGGAATGAGTCTAATTGCCCTTCTCTGAACTCTCTCCAGTGCCTTCACATCCCTCAGACAATATGGAGACCAAAATTATACACTGTACTCAAGGCATAGCCTCTTTAGGAGAATGTCTCTAGACTTGAACTCCACTGAGTGCATTATATAGCCCAACATTCTATTAGCCTTCCTAATCACTGCTGTGCATTGTCTAGATGTTGATAGTGATGACTCTACCAGCACGCCCAATTCCTTCTCGTACAGTGTACTTTCTAACTCAGTGCCCCCCACTGGTTTTTTTGGGTCATCAGTTGATTAGGAGACCCCTGCTCTCAAGTGGAATATGCAGGGTAGGTGACATCCAATGAACTCACAGAAAGCCCAAGGTTCTGGGGTAACCATTGTAAGTGTACATATTAATCTTCAAAGAGGTTTTAATTTCATGCCTCCTAGAGTTCTTGGGGACAAGATAGGGATTGGGAGAATATGATTTGGTTTGATGTCCTATGTTGGGTAAGGTAGTTGAGGGAGTGAAATTAACTCTCTCAAGGAGGAATAAGACCTGCTATTATATATTTGCCCATCCTACTTGTGCTCTTTTTTTTAAGGGATGCGTTGGATGGCATCTGAAGGAATTGTTGCACTTCAATTGATAGACAATGTATTTTGCAGATCTAACACTCTTACCTGCCCTGTGCAGAAATGTAGATGTGCATGACTCAAGTTGAGGGCAGATATTCCCTTTCTACTGTAAGCACTGAGCACATGATGTACACACATTGAACTGTGCTCCTGAAACACAATCAGTTTTCAAAGGCCAACTTCAGTTTATATCATGGGTTTACTGCGTACAACTGTGGAGGAATACCTACTTCCCTGGGGTCTATAATATACTCATTACAACACGAGGAGGGCTATCCCTTTGTGGATACATCTCAGTCCCTGAATTCTGTTGGCTGCCAACTTCATCTTGCTATAATCATCCAGGTCAAGAGAAGTACACTCAGCACCTTAAGCCTTTTCTACCATTCAAAGAGATCACTGTTGATATGTGGTCACCCTTTATGAACCTGTCGTTATCCCATTATCTCTTTGTACATTTAGTTAAGAGCTGTACATCAATTGCTGATTTCAAATTAATAATTGACCTGGGATCAGTTTGCAGAAGAGAATCTCTCCCAGCCTCTGCATGTAGATGTACTGTATTCCCCAGCTTTATTCCTGACTCTTAATATTTGGATTTTGCAGCCCAGATTTCCCAACAAATAGAAATAGCATTCTTTCCATCTTCCCCATCCATTCTCATTCATCAAATCACCACTAAATTCTAGGGCCACAAGCCCAGTTTGGAAGGGGCAAGGAGAACAATGATTATTTTTTCATCATTCTTTGATTAAATCTCATTGCAGGTTAATCTTGTGTTGCTTAAGGCATGGTTCACTACTCCCAGGTATGCTACAGGGAATGGTGACAGAGGTGAAGGAGCAGTTGCAAGATTGAAGAGAGTCCTGGTGTACACTGCCTTCTCACTTAACATCCTAAGGGGGCAGGAAAGATGGAAATAGCTCTTTCCAAAGAGGCGGAACAGTTGGTGACAGAAGAAATGGGAGCCTGTACCAACATTCAATAAAGTTAGTGCATGATCCTGTGCCACACAGTTGTTTTCTCTGTCAATCCATACGTCCCCTGATTTGCTTAGTTTCCAAAGATTGATCATCTCAATCTTGAATACACTCTCAGACTGAGTATCCACAGCCCTCTAAGGTAGGGGATTCCAGATATTTCCTTCATTCCAAGTCAAATATTCTTGCCCCGTCTCACTACTAAATGGATCACCTATTGACAATGTGCCCCCTTATTTCGCTCTTAGTGGAACTAGAATCTTAGCTTCTAACTTGTCAGTTTCTTAGAATGTTTCAGTGAGGTCACTTCTCATTGCTCTAAAGCAGAGTGTCAAGGCACATCTTACTCAATTTCCCTTTGTAGGACATCCCTTCATTCCAGAAATCAAGCTAGTGAATCCGCACTGTGCTGACTCCAAAGCATTTATATCTTTCTTTTAGTGTGGAGACCAACCATACATACTACTCCATGTGAGAAGCTAACTTGAAGAAACTGAGTGGTTTGGGATGGTGCCCCCTATAATGCCTTACCTAGAGGCAGGTTATAGGATTGCATATTTGTGCTGCAAAGGTTGTGTGTCTTCTGTGATGAAGAAAGGCAAACGGTCATTGATGAGTCTTATATCAGATGGTGTGTGATGTGAGCCAGTGCGCTTAGTTACCCTCCTCACTGTTCAGTTCCTGTTGCCTGGTTTTTACTCAGTAGGCGCCTGGCATTTGTTGACAAGTGGTTCAGCACGTGGTGTGAGTGAGGTCTGTGAGGTCAAGTCAGCTTCAAGGCACAATATCTGCTGCTGGAGGCTTGAAACTGCATCATTCTTTTACAACAGATGTGATCATCCAATACCTGGCTCAAGCAGACATGCATTGATCCTGTGCACTATTGATTAGCTTGCTCATTGATGGGATCTGATAGAGTAGACCCATTGCTCAGAACAAAGGTTTATTGGCTTTTGTAAGACATAACCCCAAGTTAAACACTAAAGTTTTAGTATTTCCTATTGCATAATACAGTATAGTTCCAGCTGCCTAAACTTGGGCAAAAACCCCTGTGAACACCATGGCACAGCTTGCCACCCTGTGCTGGAACCATTTAGATTTAGCTAAGAGCATGGTTTCAATGTTGGTATGGATTTATCAGTAGCTAGCTCTAGGTAAAACATGAGAAAATACTGTGTTAATCAAAAAGGAGGATTCTTCCCCTCCATCTTTCATTTCTTCTCTTTTTGCCTCTTTTCCTCACTCTTCTTCCCTCTCTTTCATCTTTTCCTTTGTCTCTCATTCCCTCGTTCCTGCTCCTTGACAGTTATTAGTGATAACCTGTTTTTAATTTGTTTCCTACTTTTTATTCCCAAACAATACAAGCTCTGGCCTTACTTTCAGCTGCAAGGACTGGCAATGCCCAGTAGGTGTGTATTTGTGGGAGTGTTGCGCCTTTTCCTGTTTGCTGGCCAGTGGACCCGACAAATGTCCAAGAGCTGAGAGTCCTCCTAATTGAATGAGATGGCACATGAAAGCACCACAATTTATTTACAATATGTAGCTTAGAGGCCCATTTGGCTGACACAAACATGATGGCACGATTGGCTATAAGTTTATTTGCTTCAAAGAGAATTGTAGAATTTGCGGCTTTCACATTGCACCTAAGTGCACAGCCGGGCACATATTTGCACAGCACTTCTAAGCAGCTCATTGGATGCTGGTTTTCACACTTCCCCTGACTAATCCAAGTCTGCTCAGCAAAGTTCTACAGTGTCCGGAGAAGCGTTTCCATCACGCACATAATAATTGATCCATCATTTTCACTATGCAATCAACAAAAAAGGGTGCTGATTTTTGCATTGAACTGTCTTCAGCACCAAGCAAAATAAATAGATTTAATTTGCCTATCATTGGGAATGCAGTTGACAGCACAGAACATCCAATGACATCTTGTCAGCATGATCTTAATGCGTATGAATTGGACAGTGACTATGGAAAAAAGGAGACAAATGTGGGAATAAGAAAGGCACAGGTGAGTTTGGTTTTTGCTCCCTGACAAAGTTCAGAGCTTACTGGCCCATCTCATTTTATGTTGCAGCTAGCATTATTGCAAAGGCTTGTTCTCCATCCCAAAGGTCAGTGCGTTGCTGCTCATTATCTGTTTTAATGGTGACAACAAAGATTCTCAACTTTTTTTTCAAAACCAGAGAAAAATTTAGCTTGATTTCAAATTACTGTTCTGTGCAGGTAAGGCAGATGCAATCCAGTATTCTGGTAACGTAACTGGTGATCAGGGACCTTCACAATGCTGCATTCCAGCAATCGGCAGTGGTCCCAAATTGGCAATGAAAGCACAAAGAACGGCCCAGACCTTTCTACAGTTTGGGCCCCATGTTAAGAAAATAATTAATGTCTTAATTAACAAATTTTGCAAGCTTTTAGTAATTCTCATCAAAAGGGAAATGAAGCCTTCAGTGACAAACTCATCCCATTGTTATGCATTGTGTTCCCCTTTCTATTCAATTACTGTGGGGTGTTTGTGCTGTCTTTTACTTCTTATTATGTTGTTTATTAATTCCTTTATTTTTCATTAATAAGAATTACAGATAACTGTCATGGCACTTTGAGCTTATTTCTCTTCAGAGGACATCTGACCAATGTTATGGTCTATCTCTCTTTTGCCTTCAACTTCAAGAACTGTTCCCCGTTGGATGCTGAATGCCATTGTCTAATCACAATGTGTAGGAGTACAGCCTTAACCTGGTTTGCAAATTCTGTGCAAGCACTCCTTCACAGAGCTGAAATGTGAACAGCTCCTTGAACAATAAGGAACACATCCAATGGAAACTTACATTTTCTGTAAAAACACCTTAAGTATTCCACAGCCACTATGTAACCCTCACCATCTGAGGTGCCAGTTCCCCTATGTAAACCACAGCAATCTTGAAACAAATAAGTTTGTCCGAGAAACCATGGTTCTGTTGAACCCAGGTACTCAGAAGGTGTAAAAGCACCATGCCGAATCGCACTGGGTGCTCTCACCAATGCTCCACTCTGGCAAAACAAGAAAGGCAAAGCCACAGTAATTAGAACCAAAAAAAAAACAAGAAACTATGACTATTTTATTTGTTATCCAGCTTGCTGTGAAATGAAGCAGGGACTGGGATGTTGCCAAATTATTATGTCTACAAATATTGAAAGTTTTTTTATGTTTAACAACACTCAGATGACTGCTGTACTTAGAGTATTAAAATGCAATCCCCAAATGACATCATGTAACTGGTAGTACTGAGCTCAAATGTGCAGGAATGGTTTGTATAGGGTGGTTTCCCCACCTTTTCAGAGCTAGCTGGAATACCAGGGATTAACATCAGCCAGGATCTTTACTCCTAAATGTTGTGAACACCTCTTGCTCAAAGGTGTGAATGTCAGCATTAGATCAGAACAGGATTAGTTTACTGCCCATTAAGACTGGCGGTGTTCAGGGCTTCCTTCATCATGTCAGTAGCTTCCTCTTGGTTTTCTTTACCATCAATCTGGGTGGAGAATCAGGAGTACCATCACACTTAGAGGGAGAAGGATTCTTCATTGCTGTTTCCGTTACAGAGAACTGAACCCCCTGAACTTGGAGGATTAGTGGACCACTCTCAGTGTGACCTGTTTGGCATGGGTGACCCTACCAAGAGCCAAAGCATAAAGCCAACATAGTTCTATGGGTCATTGAGGTACGCAAGCCTCTAAACCCAGTGTCAAGATTGTGGTCCACTTGAAGGAGAATAGGATTAAGCTCGCTTTGATAATCTCCCCTTCCCCATCACCAACCAGCCTGCACTAACTGGGTTCATGAACCAAGAGTATCCACTTGCAGTATGAACCAGAGGCTGGCCTGTGGAACAGTAATCCCCCAGAAACTATCAGTAGCATCATGCATGAAGGTAAAATAGTAGAAAAAAAGGGTTGAGCAAGATACAAGATTTTGACCATATTCAGACATCCTTAGCTTGTTTTTTAGTGAAGACTGTAGAACTGTAGTTATGACAGACACATGCAGGTTATTATTAAGGAGTAGTATTGGTCTGGAAACCCACAACATCCTAAAGGTTGTTTTCAAAGCTTGTCATTCTGTATCGAACTCAATAAAACCCCAGAACCCTTGAAATGCTATGTTCCATTCTGTTGACTTTGTATTGTTTTTTTCCAAGCACATTATTAATTTAATGAGTAAAACGGTAGACACGAGAGTATATCTCAATATGAATATATATTTGTTGCAAGCTTTACAAAAGATATATGTTGTGCACAGTTTAAAAATTGGTTTCTGTTACTCCAGTCCAGCAGTTCCCAATCCAAGGTCCATGGACCTCTTGCTTAATCGTATTAGTCCATAGCATAAAAAAGGTTGGGAACTCTCTCCCCCCACCCCCCCAGCTCCAGTCTTAAAAATAAATTTGATATTTATTTACCTCTAGTTTATAGAAAATACATTATTGCCCTTGGAAAGCTATAAAGGCAAATGAATAAGATGTTCCCAATCTCAGGCAGTTCACTTGTGAGGGAAAGTTAAAGAAGCTCCTTGCAAAAGCACAGACTTTGAATTAACACAATCTAACGATTAAATGAAAGGAAGTGACAGGATTAATTAAGGCTCAACACCATGGCAATGGGGGTCAAGATTCAGTAGCTAAAAGAGAAATGGGAGCTAAGAATGAACGTTTATTATATAAATCAACAAAAATCTCACCCTGAAAGGATTGGAAGAGATAATTGGGTATGGTTCTGGAATGAGATTTAAAAATATGTGGAATAACCTTCCTGGTACTCAATATATATCCACAGTTTGCACCTTTAGAGTTTAATTAAGGGTTCACATCCCTCCCATCCTCTCTGCACTTTCACCTACTAAACTTTCCCTCCAACAGTTTGTACTTAAGTAGCTCTGCTTGAACAATAAATTTTCCATATCCTGCATCTGAAGTGCATTTGTGAAGATTTACTGCATTCGCTATTTAAAGCAAAGTTCTCAGTATACTTGAATCAGGAATTATAAGCTCTTCCAAAATGATTGGTAGATATGATTAGAATAGGGACAGGATTGTTAAATAATACCCTTTCTTTTTTACTGTTTATTCTTTAGCTAACTTTAAGCAGCCCAAGTCCATCTGCTCATGCTAATCTACAGCACAATCCGTTTCCAGCTCACTCTTAAAACAGGGAGGTTGTAAAAATGCATTAGCACCACACACCATAAATTCCCCTATTACAGCAAGCAAACCACCCTTGCCAATACACCTGTGTCACTGCTATTTGAACAGGGTTCTTGGTGGAGAAGGACAGTCTATTTTGTACATGTGAGACGCCATGCAACATGACTCGATATGGTAAGGAGCTGTCCATGGTAAAAATTCCCAGCAAGGCTTCGGCCAAATACCTGGCCAAAAAGTACAACAAATCAGAAGATTACATAGGGTGAGTACCTCTACTGCTTTTGTGTTTGTATCATGATGTAGCTATGATTAAAGAGGCAGTGTCTTTGTCTCTGGGAAGCAGAAAGATCTAAGCCTCACATCAAACGTCTGCAGTGATGTTTTCAAAGTGCACTGTTGAGTTTTGGTATAGGTAGGTAGGACTGTACCTGGGTTATACATTGAAGTCATCAGTGACAATGAGACTCACTCTGTCTTTCATTGGCTTCATGGCTTATGGCTCCTTTTCCAGCTGCCACCATATAAAACCATCTCCTCCTGCTCTACATAGTCATATAATGCTGTCCCAGTGCTTCCTAACTTGGCTTCTTCCCATCTATCAGCTACATGCTAGCTTTTGCAAAATCACCTGCTGGGGTGTGTTCTGAGCTTTAACTCTTTACTACATTTCCCTGCTGTTGTGCTTTCTGACAGCTTGCCTACCATGGGGTCATGGGGGCAGGACTACACCCAGTTAATCTTTGTCATAACTGAAGCCATCCATTCCCCCCCCCCAGCCGCCTTTCATTCAGTTACTCCCCACTGCCCTGCTTGGCCACTTGCACTATATTCATAACCCCAGAATCCCACTTGATCCAGGCCTGTGGCTACTTTCTCCATTTTTAGTCCACCCCCAAAATGATCTTTTTTTCAAATCCTTCAAAGAGCTTGCCTGTCACCCCCAGCTCATCAGTGCCACCACTGCCACTCTCACCCATGCCTTTGTGACTTCCTTCCTTTAGATTTCCCAGCAATTCTCCTGGCTACCTTGACAAACTATTTCTCCAGAGTGCCTACACCTTATCCCATGTAAAGTTCCACTTATCAGCTTATATCTGTGCTAAACCTCTCTCTCCAAGTACAGAGATTTCAAAACTCTCATCTTCAGTTACCATTACTTTACATGGTCCCATCACACTCTCTGTTTCTCACCCACTTTATCCTTGCATCTCAGTTCTTCCCCCCACGTACTCTCAGCTAATGTGGGGATTTCCCTAGCCATTCCCATATCCCATTTAGATGTCATATCTTTGTAATTTGTAATTCTCTCACTCTACCCCAGCTGTTCTTTTCTGTTGATCTGCACAGAACCATGTCTTCTGTTCTCAAAACTGCTTCCAAGTCTAGTAGTGATGTTTGATCCACCCTCTGAATGGGGCACTGCAAAAGAAACTCTTTAAAATTGGGATCATGTTGACTGACCGACATGGTACTGGGGTTGGGTTGCATAGGATTATACAAAGACCGTGTGGCTTATAAGTGCTTTATAAAGTTTGTTTGATTAAGAAGGGGTCACACAAGTTAATGGCTGGATTTTAGTTCAAGGACGAGGACTTCTTTCTATCTTCTAGGTATAAATCTGGGCTCCAGTGAACAAATTGTACATGTCAGGGTTTAACTGTGATTGATTGTCTCCAGTGTCATGAATGCCTGATGTGCTTATGGCTTCTATCTCTCCTTTTAGATCCTTACTGGATAAAAATAATTTGAGTGGATATATTGACCAATTTGTACACCACATATCAGGAATGAAGCAGTTTCTTGGCAATGTTAACACTGCCTCCAGGGTCTCAACCACACTGAACAGCCTTTTTAAACTGAAGAATGTGAGCCATTATTTATTCCAATGCAACATACTCAGTAAATAGACAGTGATGTACTCTAATATACTTTGACTTGTTTTTATACCACAAACTTGCATTTATATAATGCCTTGAATGTAGTATGTCCCACAAAGTTCCATATTATGAAATAAAGTTTGACACAGAGCCTTTTAAGAAAAGAAACACAGCAGGTGACTGAGATCTTGGTCAATGAGATAAGTAAGATGGATTTAAGAGGCAGAGAGACTTACTGAGAGAATTCCAAGGTTTACAGGCATGGTGAACTGAAGGCACTGCTACCGATGGTGGGGCAGTAAGATTCCAGGGTGACTAAGTGTCCAAAATTAAGAAGACAGAGTTCTTGGAGGAATTTAGGGCTGCAGGAGGTTACAGAGATAGGAAGACATGGAAGGATAACAAACAAGATGAGAATTTGATAACTTATTAACTGCATGGCAATTAACATAGTGGATCAGAAGACCAGAATGAGCTGCCACACTCACTACTAAAAATGTGGTAGAAATGGATTTGTATTTTTATAGATCCAGTGTTGTTTACAGAAGCTGTTCAATGCAAAATGGATCAAAGCTGTTGGTCACTGGCAGCAGAGTAGAAACATGGGTTAGCCAGAACAAGCCAAACCCATGAAACAACTGAAAGAACTGACAGCCAGCTAAGCTACAGCCTCAGGCTTAGCCAACTGTCAAATCTGTCAAGAACATTGAGTGCCCTTAATAAATCTGACATTCAGAAACATTGAAAAGTAAGAAATATCTGAGAAAAAGGTAAAAGAAAACTTCAAAGTTATTAAGAATGAAAAAGCACTGAAGATATTTGAAGGCATATTTAAACAAAACATTGATCTAAAACAAAAGTTTAAAAAAAACTTTTAAATTTGCAGAAACTTACCATTCTCCCTTGCAGCTTGTCTTCTCCATTCAAAGGAATATGCTTACTGTTCCTGGCACATGTTCAGTGGGCCAATTCATTAGGATAATGCCAAGTGAATTGCAGCCAATTTGTGCTTTGATACAGTGTGGAGTCCACCAGGGAAATAACCAGCAGAACTTGACCAACATTTCAGAACTGATGCATTTTAGCATCCTAAAGAGGTAGAAGGAAAGAATAAATGGTGGTCTTGAAATGGTTTTGTATTATGATAGTTTATGATACTTATCCTGTACAGCTGGCAAATAAAGTGATTTTTTTATGAACGTCTTTGTATGCTAATGTCATTCAATTTGAGAAGTGCACTGTCCCTCATAGTTATTTATTTATTATTTAGCGATGCAGTGCAGATTAGGCCCTTCCGGCCCTTTGAGCCATGCAGCCCTAGCAACCCCACAACACTGATTTTACCGTCATCTAATCACAGGACAATTTACAATGACCAATTAATCTACCTGGCACCTAGGGAAACCCCACGGATTCCACAGGGTGGTGTACAAAAACTCCTTACAGATGGTGCCAGAATTGAATTCCAAACTCCGGAACACCCCAAGCTGTAATAGTGTCATGCTAACCGTTACTCTACCATGGTGCCCAGATAGTTTATTATATAGTTGAGTATAGCTCTAATCATGTGTGTCACCGCTCTTGTATGAGGATATATATTAGTACCATTGGGTGTGAATTTTGGAGGTATGATTAAAAAGTGCAGGTGACATTAAAGTTGATGGTTGCTGTGGATCATGAGAAAGGTAGTTTAAGGCCATAACAGGATATAGATCAGATGGAAAGATGGAAGGAGCACTGACAGATGGAATTTAATCCCAACAAATGTGAGGTTATGTATTCAAATAGGCACAAAGGAATGTTAATGAATAGAAGGGTCTGTGAAAACAGAGGTAAGAAGGCAAGAATGATGAAGATATATGGCATGCTTGCCATTGAAGGTCAGGGCATAGAATATAAAAATTGGGATCGGGATGTTATGTTTCAACTGTACAAACACCAGTTAGGCTGCACTTGGTGTACTGTGTGCAGTTCTGGTCATTACTATGGGAAAGGTGTGGTTGCTCAGGAGACGGTAGAGAGGAGATTCATCAGGTCGTTGCCTGGATTAGAGGACCTGAATTATAGGAGAGATTGGACAGGCTGGGCTTGTTTTCAGGAGTAGATGCTGAGTGGTGACTTGATAGAAGTATATAAAATTATGAGGTATAGGTGGATGGGCTGGCTGGTGGTGTAGTGGCATCAGCACTGGACTTTGGGGCAGATGGACCTGAGTTCGAATCTGGGCAGCAGCAGTATCTGTGTAGAAGAAAGGCCCGGCAATCTACTTCCATATCTTGCCACAAGACCCCTATGGACAACTACACTATCCATAGGGTCGCCGTGAATCGACAATGACTTGAGGAACTCAACCCCAATGTAGCAGTCACAAAAACAAGACACAGATTTAAGGCGAGATGAGAGAGATTGAAAGGGGATTTGAGAGGAAAGTTTTTAACACAGACAGTCCTTAATGTCTGGAACTCAGTGCAGAAAAGGTGGGGGAATCAGATGTAATCACTACATTTAGACAGGCATTTCAATAGACAAGGCATAGAAGGATATGTTCCTAATGTGGACAAAAAGGTCAGCATGATGGGCTGAAGGGTCTGTTTCTGTGCTGTACAGCTCAGTAACTATTATTGTAAGATTCCATATTGTAAGGTTCCATATGGTGTGCACTTTATACATGATACCCATTAGTGCTTTAATTTCAATCATACTCCCTCTTATTCCACTCCCCACTCAACGTTTTGCTTACCTAAGATGAACAGGTGCCATTGCACGATATGCTCACTCAGTAACATCACTCCTTAGCGGAGAAACAGAAATTCAGGGGTAGAAATGCACCTTCTGTTGTGTATGCTAAGTACACAATGCTGCAATATGTGTGTGCTGAGCTTTACTTCTGAAATCAGATCCACTGGGGCTACCTGCAAGCATGAAAGTCAAGAGGAGGGGTGAGGTGGAAGCAGGATGGTCTAAGAGTTTCTCCAATGACTGGGCTACAATCTAAAGAGAACTGGCTATACTCCATGTGAATAGTGATACTGTGAATCAGGTACACATTGGTTCCAATGAGCAAAGCATCAGTGTGTGAACTTCTGTTGCACCTAATGGATCCTGCAGATCTTTTCTGCAACTTGTACATTGAACGGTGTCACCTCCTTTGCCTACGGTGAGGAACAGCACTTGCTCCTCGATACTGAGCATTTAGCGCATTGTTTTCTAATGTTGTCCATCACCCTACACTCTCATCAGTTATTGAAGAGGAGATGTTGAGTTCTGTCTGTTCAGAGATTTGGTTGGTGCAGGAGATTCAGTCCTGACCCTGCCAGATGCCTAAGCTGAGTCTTCTCCGCAAGGTTCAATTTCCTGAAGGTTATCATTGGTGAGCCTCACTCAGACTCTGCAGTGGCACTGAAAAGGATGATCTGTAGCCAGAGACACATCAAAGCAGTGGTACCATTGGTGGAAGCCAAAGAGCAGCTGCCTTGTGGGTTTCTCTACATTCCCATCAAACAGCAATGAATCCCGAGGAGCTTGAGATCTGTGTGATCAGAGTAAAAGCACATTGAATTCATCATGGGCTGCAATCTGAGGAGCAAATACAATACGTCACACACCTCACCACACTCCACCCAAGGTGATGCTTTTGTTTTGCAATCCAGTTGTTTGAAGGGACAATGAAATGTGTAACTGCTGATAAGAGGACCCTGGTCTTTATTCAAATACACGAAAGACTGGGGCTTTGAGTGAGCAACCGTAGAGTGCTTAGAGAGTGCACTGATATTTTCATAGGACACATAACCCCTGTCGAAGAAACATTTTCTGTCACCCTACCTGGAAAGTTGCATAATCTTGCCAATGATGGAGAAAGGTGAAGGAGGACTGAGATGATGGTGGCATAAAGGACCAGACTAGAGGACAGATCTAGCCGGCAGCTTGTTGTGGGAGGCCTTCAACATTGCTGACTTCTCTGAGAGGCTGGCTGGTGTTTCAACATTGCTGATTTCTCTGGTAGGTTGGCTGGTGTTTCAACATTGCTGACTTCTCTGGTAGGCTGGCTGATGCTTGAAAGCCAATTCCTGTCTCACCGGTAACAGTCTATGTTTCTCCTTTTTCTTCAGACTTGTATTTTATCTCCCTTTTGAAGTAATCCCATTTTCAGAGAAAGAAAAGCACAATATGCAGGTTTTAATGGACAGATGTGTTTTTATTGATCTTCACTGAACTTGGAGTGGTGTCTCTCCTTGGTATAAACCTATAAACGTCATTTACCAGCCCCTGAGAACCATTTGACTTCTAGTGAGTGACAAAACTAGCAATACTTCCTCAGATCCTTAGAGCCCTCTCATTCAGAGACCAGATATCATCAACCTAGTTTTCCAGGAGGTTCTCAATGAAATCCAATTACATCTCATCAGTACCAGGACACTATTCCCTGGAAATTCTGGACGCAGCCTGGAAGTTACCTCTCTACTCCATTCACATGCCTGATCAGACTCTTCAGAAATACTCCACCATATGAGTTGAGCAGCTCATATCAGCTGCTTCTCTACTTGCAGAGTCAGGCAACACCCTGTGCTTACCCTTGTTACCTACATGCAACTTTACCAATTGGGAAAGGTGGAAGTGCTCTGGATCTCATTGTGGACCTGCTGAGTTCTTCCAGCCAAAACTACAAATACATTGGAACAAATGTTCAAAGGCTTTACTCTGTAATTCTTGTGCTCTACTCTTCACCATCTTTTCTGGTAAACAAAGATAATATCTTAGAGCACATGTGGTAACTTTAGTTGTATGGCTGCCTGCCAGGCAGGTTTTTTTGGCATTGATTCTATTGTAATTCTCTGTTCTACTGTAAGTGCCTGCAAGAAAATGAATCTCAAAGTAGTAAATGGTGACATATACGAATGTACTTTGATAATAAATTTACTTTGAACTTTTGAACATTGAACTTTGAAATGTGCATCATTTTACGCTGTCAGGTATAAACCTGTTCCATAGCCAAGGCTCCAGTCTCTCCGTGACTCAGTTGTCCTCTGGGTTTCAGAGGGATCATTGTTCTGCTGGGCAGTCGATCTCCATACAGACTGGGCCGTTGAGACAGCTACCTGGGCAATAAAATACTGAACTGGGTCTCAGATGGAGTACTGAGTCCAATTCAGGGATTATCTCAAGGTTCTTAGAGAGGGTACATAGGTGATCTACTCTGTTGGGAGCAGGAGAAAGGATAATTACATGGGAAGACAAGAACAAAAAAAGGTTAAGAGGAGATTAGAAAGTGCTGTTCAAAATTAGGTAGGGTTTTGAGAGCAAGTGAGGAGAAAGTTTTTATATTGCCATTAGTGTTGGTAATAAGAAGAATTGGATACATATTTGAAGGAAATTGTGTAGGGTTAGGAATGAAGCGCAAAGGAGTAGGATTATTAGGATGACCATTTCAAAGAGGCAAAGTGAGCTGAAAGCTATCTCCTCCATGTATCATCTTAGGACTCTTAGACCAAATGGACCCACAAATGGGACATGCAGATGCCCCTCACAGGCAGAAAACAGGTGGGTTGCTGTGTATGTTTCTAAAGGATAGTGTATGCTCAATGGAAGCATGAGAGTGAACCTCAAAAGATGATGCTCCCCCTGCAGAAATGACAGGTGCTTCTGCCTTCTTAGTTACAAGTGCCAGCTTGGCTCACCCACAGCTCAGTTCAGAAGTTATGTGTTCAAGCTCTACTTCAGAAATCATGCTCTTAATCATGGCTGGAGCTTTCCATAAGAGAACTCTGTGCTGGCAAAGACACCATGTTTTATTGGATTAACCAGGAAAGCGAGATCTTATCTGCTGGTTCCAGTGGATGTTCAGGACCTTAGAGCAGCTCAAACACGTTCGGAACATTTGTCACCAAAATCAATTAACCAGTTTTGGAGATGCTAGATTTTCCTATATTGGCTACGGAATCTCTTGAGGTCATTAATGGCGCAATATAAATCCAAGGTCTATTCAGCAGTGTGAATGCCTGTGCTGGTGTGATGGGAAGTGATTACTTCCTCGGTGTCCATTCCACAGTCCAAATGCTTGTCTTTGTCCATCTCCCATCTTCACGTTATTGCATTCTACTTGGTGTGTTGATTTCTGCTAGTGTTGGTTGCACTGAAGTCTTCTTGGTTGTCCTCTTGCTGACTGCAATCTTGCTGTTCACAAAATGCTTGCCAAGCTTGCCAACAAAGCAAAGCCGCTGCACTTCAAGGCAATTTGTTGGAGGCTGAGCTCTTTGGAGATGTTGCAGAGCTATTTGGAGAGGCTTTGGGTGGAACCTGCTGTACTGCGACGGTGCAGTAAAAAGGTCAATTCCTAAAATCTCCTGCTGCAGAAATTGAATCTTGTGTGTTAGAGTCCTGCTGGGTTGCTGTGGTCACTCCTTACAGTTCAGGGTCACTTGCCAATCCCATATAAAGAAGGGTAAATGTCTGGCTGTAAGTTCTCGACACTGAATCTTTTTTGCTGAAGTATTAGTCAGAAGTAAAGACTCTCTTCATGCCAGTGAACTGCTCTTCCATATTCTGCAAGAAAATATGAAACCCTATGAAATACCTAATTATGGATGTGACTTTTCAAAATTGCTTCCAGCCAAGGAGAATTCTCAAACAGTTTTTGTCTCATCCTATCCCTCACCAATCCCCAACAGCCAACTCAAAATAGCTATTATCATCTTCCTACTCAAGTAAAGCAGCCCCTGACCTTTGGTTGCACCCAAACACACCGTCCGTAAAGTCTTCGAACGTGGATCTGAGCTGAACCCCCGAACTTGGAGGACCAGTAGACCACTCTTAGTCTGGCCTCTACCTTTTGACCTGTTTAACATGGGTGACCCTACCAAGAACCAAAGTACAAGGACCTGACTCTAGCCAACATAGCTCTCTGAGTTATTGAGGCACATAAGCCTCCAAACCCTATGACAAGGCTGTGGTCCTGTTAGAGCAGGGGTAGGCAACATTAAGCACAAATGATTTTCTAGCATGCATTACTTTGAGGCCAAACATAACTAGATGTATTTAAATTGATAATTCCCATATTTCAAGTTTTTTATGGCATTTATCTGGCCCACCGTCCACTCATTAATATGCGATCCGGCCCACAGAGGCAAAAAGGTTGCCAACCCCTGTCTTAGAGGATCGGTAGAGTTTGACAACACCATTCCCTGTCTAGTGTTATCCCACTGAGGAGCCTTGTTTCTTTCCCCAGTCATCTCCAGCGGAACTCCTGCAGGAGTTTCTCTTCTGCTCCTGCTCTATATTATCTCTGAGTTTGCCACTCTCTGGCTCCCCTTTTCTCGCCTGTACCTTTGCTTCAGTAATGCGATCCAAAAGTTACATCCAAATGTAAGCTGACGACAGCCCAGCACAATCTAACCACCACTTCTCTTGACCCCTCCACATGCCCATATTGTCAAACTGCTTGCCCCATCACAGTCATGAATGAGCAAGTATTTCCTCCTTCAGGAAGATCATTAGTCCTCACCACGCACTCTGTTACTTTGCCTTGATTCTACCCCTCTACCCCTCCCACTTCTGATCATTGTCATAGTCATAGTCATACTTTATTAATCCCGGGGGAAAATTGGTTTCAATATCCTGTTTCCCCCGAGCTCTGACTATTTATCATCTTCATCATGTAGGTCATTCATTTCCAGCTTGTTTCTATCCCCACCCCATACACTCTCCCTCGCTTCTACAAATCACCAAATGGGGCTCAGTCATATTGGCAACTTGGTTGCCATCAATGTTGGTCCAAATAGTCTGCTTCCAAGCTGTATAACTCTATGACTGGATGACTTGACCAAAACACTCCATCTCTTTTGGCTAGCCTCCCATTTTCCACCTTCCATAAACCTGAGGCTCCTGATATCCCATCAGCACCAAGTCCTGTTCACCCTTTACCCCTTGTGCATACTGACCTCCTATTACAGAGATGTGTCTGTGTTCAAATACTGATCCTTGATCCGCCTCTCTCCTGTGTACTCACATAATCTCCTGCAGTCCTTCACAGCTCCTGAGTTGAAATAGTGCTGTGTGATGTTGCTGAGGAAAAGATTATTCAGTGAAGAGGATTTTATACAGAGTCAAGCATCCTAATTTGAGCAGTAACCTTTAAAGTGCAAGTTCAGAAAACAAATTTAGAGCCTAGGAAGCCAGTAAAAGAGTTTGCAGCTGCCAGGAAGTTCAGATGGATTTTAGGAACTGTTTCTATTAAGTTGTATTTGGTAAGCTGAGAGAATGCTTGGTCGCTGAACGATGAAGAGCGAGACAAATTGTTCAGTTCAGTAGGTTCTGAGTTAGAATGTAAAAGATGGAACCATTCAGTAAGATTATGGCTGATTGCCACTGCACCATGAACACTAGATGCTCTAGCTTCCTTCATATCTAAGAACCTGTCAGTCTCTTTCCTGAATATACTAAGTGATGAAGGCACTGCCACTTGGACAGAGGATTTTAAAGCTTCACCACCATAGTGAAGGAACTTCTTTTTATCAGTCCAGCTGCTTATTTTGAGATTTTGACCCATGATTTTAAACAGCCCAGCCAAGGGAAGAGTTCACTCTGCATCTCCAGTCAACCATGGTATGAATTTTGTATGTTTCAATGACATCATTTTGCCTTCTTGTAAACTCAAGATAGTATAGGATCATGATTTGTAGATGCAATCCCCATTCTGGAGACTCAAGCGTAAATTTTTGGCTGACACTGCAGTGCAGCACAGAGGAAGTGATGAGTTTGTCGAAAGGGGCTATATAAATGCAAACCTTCCTGATATGTTTTCAGTAAGTATTCAGACAGGTAGTAACTAAATTCTACTTTGTCAATAACTGTGACAGAAGCAGACATTCTGCCTATTAGTTTAAAAAAAGGCTTGTATAAAGAAAGGCATGTTGATTCAAACCAAATGTGTTTCTCTCCTAGAGAAATTCATTGAACTAATGGCACATTTATATTAATTAACTCCAGATTGAAAGGTTACACCTGATTCAAAGCAAATCTATTCTGTATGCCAAATCAATTTCACACTTGCAAAATATAAGTGTCACCTGTGCAAGTTAAGTGATATGAATTCCCATTTCTGCCTAAAATAATCTTAAATGCAGAGGTATAAGATGCTCGTTGTTATCTCTGCCGTGGTGTTAGCCAATCAGGATTGAGGCAGGCAGAGAGTAGGAATGAGCTTTTGTTAGGCTTCATGCTCCTGTTGCTATTCTGTTTGGCAATCAGCTGAACTCAAGATCAGTCATAGCCTTTGCGGGCACATAGATTAGTAAGAAAAATTGTCAGACAAGTGCTTCTAGTTCTGATCACCACCTTACAGTTCTGCTGCAAAGTGAATAGTAAGAACATGCGAGCAAAGAGATTGTTGCACTTTTGACAGTGATCTAGTACCAGAAGACTAGAGCATGACAAATGTTGTTACTTTGTTCAAGAATGGTAATAGAGATAATCCTGGGAATTATAGACCAATGAGTCTTATGTCAGTGGTGGGCAAACTAATGGAGAGCACCCTTGTTCTGTCCGCCACAATAGGTGGACTTTCCCGGTGGTCACCCACATTTATTCTACTTCCCATTCCCATTACTACATGTCAGACCATGGTCTCTCCACTGCAATGATGAGGGCATTCTCAGGTTGGAGGAGCAACAACTTCATATTCCATCTGGGTAGTGTCGAACTTGACAGCATGAACATTAATTTCTCTAACATTTGGAGATTTCTCCCCCCTCACCCTTCCCTCTTTTTCCATTCCCCATTCAGTTTCCTCTCTTAACCCTTCTCCTCATCTGCCCATTACCTTACATGGTGCCCTTCCTCCTGTCCATTCTCCCCTCTCCACTGTCCTCTCCTATCAGATTCCTTCTTCTTCTGCCCTTTACCTCTTCCACCTATCACTTCCCAGCTTCTCACTTCATCACCTTCCCTCTCTCTCTTTCCCCTCACCTGGTTTCACCTGTCACTTGCAAACCTGTATTCCTCCTCACTCCACTTTCTTATTCTGGCTTCTTCCCCATTCCTTTCCAGTCCTGATTGAGGGTCTTGACCTGAAACATCGGCTGTTTATACTTCTCTGTAGAAGCTGCCTGACCTGTTGAGTTCCTCCAGCATTTTGTGTGTGTTGCTCTGGATTTTCAGCATCTGCAGAATCTTTTTTGTTGAAACTAGTGGAAAGTATTCTTAGGGACAGGATTTATGAGCATCTGATGAAGCATTTTCCTTTTAGGGATAGTCAGCATGTCTTTATTAGGGGCAGGTCATGCCTCATGAGTCTGATTTGTAATTTTCAAAGACTGAACAAATTGATGAAGGTAGAACAGTGGATGTGGTGTATATGGATTATAGTAAGGTGTTCGATAAGGTTCCCCATGGTCAACTCTTTCAGAAAGTCAGGAGGCATGCGATCCAGAGGAACTTGGCTGTGAGGATACAGAATTGGCTGGCCCAGATGGAAGAGGGTGGTAGTATATGGAGCATATTCTGCCTGGAGATCGGTGACCAGCGGTGTTCTACAGGGATCTGTCCTGGGACTTCTGCTGGTTGTGATTTTTATAAATGGTGGATGAGGAAGTGGGAGGGTGGGTCTGTAAGCTTGCAGATGGTGGTAGTTGGTGATGTTGTGGATGGTGTAGAATGTTCATGTAGGTTTCAACAGGACATAGACAAGATGTAGGGCTGGGTGGAGAAGTGGTAGATGGAGTTCAATCCAGAAAAGTGTGAAGTGATTCACGTTGGAAGATCAAACTCGAAGGCAGAGTACAGGGTTAATAGTAGGATTCTTAGCAGCGTGGAGGAACAGAGGGATTTTGGGTCCAAGTCCATAGATCCCCCAAAGTTGCTGCATGAGAAGGTGTACAGTGTGTTGGCCTTCATTCATTGGGGGACCAAGTTCAAGAGTCACAGGGTTATGTTGCATTCTGGTCACCCCATTATAGGAAGGATGTGGAAGTCTTAGAGAGACTGCAGAGGAAATTTATCAGGATACTGTCAAGATTAGAGAGCATGGCTAATGAGAAAAGATTGTTACAGATGTATGCAATCATAAGAGACCCTTTTCCCAGGGTGGCAGTGGCCAATACCAGAGGACATCCTTTTAAGGTGAATGGAGAAAAGTTTAGGGGAGATGTCAAAGGGAGGTGTTTTTACACAGGAGGTGGTAAATGCATGGACTACTCTGCCGGGACTGGTGGTAGAGGCCTATACTTTGGGGACATTTGAGAGACTTAGATAAGCACATGGATGAAAGAAAAATGGAGGGTTCAAATTGCAAACAAGAGAAAATCTGCAGGTGCTGGAAATCTGAGCAACACACACAAAATGCTGGAGGAACTCAGCAGGCCAGGCAGCATCTATGGAAAAAATATAGTCGACATTTTGGGCCAAAACCCTTCAGCAGGACTGGAGAATAAAAACTGAGGAGTAGATTTAAAAGGTGGGGGGGGGAGGGGAGAGAGAAATACCAGGTGATAGGTGAAACCTGGAGGGGGAGGGATGAATTAAAGAGCTGTGAAGTTGACTGGTGAAAGAGACAGAGGCCATGAAAGAAAGAAAAAGTAGGATGAGCACCAGAGGGAGGCGATGGGCAGGCAAGGAGATAAGGTGAGAGAGGGAAAAGGGGATGGGAAATGGTGAGGGGGTGGTGGGGCATTACTGGAAGTTCGAGAAATGGATATTCATGCCATCAGGTTGGATGCTACCCAGACGGAATATAAGATGTTGTGCCTTCAACCTGAGTGTGGCCTCATCGCAGCAGTAGAGGAAGCCACACTCAAGTTGGAGGAACCATACCTTATATTCCGTCTGGGTAGCCTCCAACCTGATGGCATGAACATTGACTTCTCTAACTTCCGCTAATGCCCCCCACCACCCCGCCTTCACCATTTCCCATCCCCTTTTCACTCTCTCCCTGCCCGCCCATCGCCTCCCCTTGGTGTTCCTTCCCCCCCCTCCCCCGCCTTTTTCTTTCTTTCATGGCCTTCTGTCTCTTTCACCATTCAACTTCCCAGCTCTTTAATTCATCCCTCCCCCTCCAGGTTTCACCTATCACCTGGTATTTCACTTTCCCCTCCCCCCACCTTTCAAAGCTACTCCTCAGCTTGAAAAATGGAGGGTTATTGGGTGTGTAGGAAATAAGGGTTAGATTGATCGTGGAGTAGGTTAAAAGCTTGGCACAATGGCATGTGCCAAAGGGTCTGCACTGTGCTGTAACTGTTTGATGTACTTTATATTTTCATGTTATAATGTGATGTCTTTTACAATCAGAAAGACTCCTGCTACACACTCACCAAGCTCACCCAGATATATGTTAAGTAAAAGGTGACTGGAACCACCAGTTATTCCTTCAATGGAGGGAAAAACTGAAAAACTGTAAACTATAAGCTGTAAATTCAAATTGTTACAAGTACATTCATATATTATGCTATTAAATAATCTAACTGCCACTTCACACTCATTAAAGGTGGATTATCGCTGAATAAAGTTTCAAGAATTATAATGTCTGTTTGTTAAACTTCATCACACATCAGCTACATGCAATGTGCTAACAATTACAATGCTCTGTGCTACTGACTTCTGTTTATAAAACAATAAAATTAATCCTAAATGGAATTAAACCATCTGGAGGGATGTGTCAATTAAGTTTTCTTTCAATCCCAGCCACTCATTCATTTATGTGCAAGTCTTCCCGCTGGATAGTGGAAATTACTGCTTGGAATCTCTCCCTTCTCTCCTTTATTCTAAAAATGGAACATGGTGCATATACAGAACCTTTGACCAACTCTATAGCACTGTAAATTCCAATTTATAATGTCAGTGAAGGATTGAGTATTTTGAGAAATTAACAAAGATGCACTTGTAAGACTATCTCTGGATATTACTTGTGTGGACATCTGCAAGGCATTTGTTAAGATCATTAAAATGTTAACAACAATTAGGCTGCAGAAAGTTAGAGGTAACCCACTGATGCAGAGAAGGACTTGCTGAGGAGGTCAGGAACAGAAGGGATAATAAGTCTGTGCTACAAATGGCAGGATATGACTAATCACATCTCACAGCCTGTACGGTAGGCAGGCTCAATATTTTTCACTATGTCAGAATCAGATTTAATATCACTGGCATATGTGGTGAAATTTGTTAACTTTATGACAGCAGTACAATGAAATCCATGCGTTACATTAAGTATAAATGTCTATTAAATAGTTTAGTTAAAATAAGTAGTACAAAAATAACAAATAAGAAAGTAGTGAGATAGCGTTCGTGGGTTCAA
Organism: Mobula hypostoma; assembly: GCF_963921235.1. Taxonomy (NCBI): domain Eukaryota; kingdom Metazoa; phylum Chordata; class Chondrichthyes; order Myliobatiformes; family Myliobatidae; genus Mobula; species Mobula hypostoma. Next base: position 17,193,875 of record NC_086128.1, read on the forward strand.
TGCCGATTTAGAAATCGGATGGCAGAGGGGAAGATGCTGTTCCTGAATCACTTCAGGCTTCTGTACCTCCTTCCCAACAGTAACAGTGTGAAGAGAACATGTCCTGGGTGGTGGGGATCCTTAATAATGGACGCCACCTTCTTATGGCACTGCTCCTTGAAGATGTCTTGGATACTACGGAGGCTGAATGGTTCAGCTAAAGTAGCAGAGATGAGTACTGTATACTGAAAGTTGGCACAGGAAGTGTGTGAACTAGATAAATGGTTGCAAGAGGATATTGATAGATCAAATGAGTGTGGCAGGTTGAGTTCTGTGTAGTGAAGTGTGGGGTTATTCACCTTCGATCCAAAGAGGATAAATCAAAGTACTTTCCAGACAATGTAAAGCAAGGAAATATAGGAGTTTGGAAGATCGTAACTAAAAGCTCGTGAACAAGTACAAAATAAATATCTGAGCTGGCATCCATGAAAGAGCCCTACACTGTTGGAGTTGCTATAATTTAAAACTGGGACTTTTTGGTAGGAGTTGCTATGAAAAAAATTGACTACCACATTTGCAACAATACAACAAGGAATACACTTCAAAACTACTAAATTGTCACAAAGTACTTTGGGATACTCAGAAAGGACCACAGCAGGTGTTATACAAATGCAAGTTGATATAAAGAAGTTAATGGAATTTTGTTCTTTATCCCAAGAGGTGAAGTTACATCACAGAAGTTAGATACCATCCAGAGTGCTGTTCCACTCTGGAACCTTGACTTAGGAAGCATGTGTGTTAGAGTCACCACAATGATACTAGAATTTAATGGGTTAAATTTTGAGGACAGATTGCATTAAACATGCTTCTGTTATCCTTAAGTGTAGAAAGCTAAAGTGTGTTCTAATTGCATAAAGCAATAAGAATTTGAAGAGTGGACAAAAAAGAATTATTTTCTTTGCTGGGAGAGTCAACTTGGGTGGTCACTTTATCACACAAAGAACAGTGGAAATCTGGAGCTCCCTCCCAAGAAGCAATTTAGGGTGGGTTCAAGTGAATATTTTGGTCTTGAGATAATTGGATTTTTGTTAGGGTGTGAAACATGCCAGTGTTGATCTAACTGAATGTCAGAACAGGGAATAAATGACATTCTCCTGTTTACTGTATTCAGAGATATAATAGAACCTTTATACTGCGGATGTTGCATTGGAATACAATGGGGGCTAAAAGGCTCAAAGCCGATACTGGCTTTTTTTTAATAGAATCCAAGATTGCTGTTGGCAACAAAAAAAACTAAAAATTATCCTAGTACTTTGTAACAGGGAAAATGGACTGCAATTGAAATTATATTCAGGATTATAATTATTTGTCAGAATTACCAGCATGTGCCTTGATTTTATTTGAAATGCATTTAGTTGTTTGCACAATCTTTGACCTGGGGTGGAAGGCAAATGTAAGCTCCAAATCCCCATCAGTCAACATCATTAGGAATTTGGTAAGAACACATATTTCAAAATATCACACAACCTTGTTTAGTTGACCCTGACCCCGGGGAAGCAGAAAGAATGTGAAGCACCATTGATGTTCAAATTTCTACTTTAGCTCGTAAGATGCAATTAAATGGCTGAGTGGAGGTTGATTTCTCTGTTCTGAATAAAGCTATCTTTATTATCAGGTGCATGCAAAATTGATGTGATGCAATTTTCCTTCTTTTCAAGGGAGAACATTCTTGTGCTTGATATATTCTTTGAAGCCCTGAATTACGAAACGATTGAACAGAAGAAAGCTTATGAAGTGGCTGGCTTATTGGGTGAGTGCAACCAGGCCTGGGGTTTTGCCACATATACAGAAATGAAATCCAGTCATTTCCTTGCAGCCTGCGGTTTGGTTCCCAGCAGTCACTGGTGTTTAGCAAGATATTGTCAGTGGATTGGTTCCTGTTCAGTCACCTGTTCTTGTACTGCAGGGCAGATGTGACACCTGGATGGATGGTTATGAAAAATAATGACAAAGTCTTGTTTCGACAAAGTATTGCTTCTACAGGAGGCTGGAATTGGAATTAGGATTGATTTATTGTTGTCACATGTACCAAGACACAGTGAAAAGCTTTTCTTTCATACTGTTCCGACTGATCAATTAATTACACAGTGCATTGAGGTAGAACAAAGTAAAACAATAACAATACAGAATAAAGTTTAACAGCTACAGAGAAAGTGAAGTTAAGGTAAACAATCAGGTTTATTAAGATTCCAAGATCCAAAAAAATCAGAGGTGCAAAGAGACTTGGGAGTCCTTGTGCAGGATTCCCTGAAGGTTGATTTGCAGGTTGAGTTGGTGGTAAGGAAGGCAGATGCAATGTCAGCATTCATTTCAAGAGGTCTTGAATGCAAGACCAGCAATGTGATGTTGAGTCTTTATGAGGCACTGGTAAGGCCTCATCTTGAGTATTGAGGACAACTTTGGGCTCCTCATCTAAGAAAAGATGTGCTGGCATTGGAAAGGGTCCAGAGGAGGTTCATAAGGGTGATTCCAGGAATCAAAGGGTTATCATAGGAGGAACATTTGATGGCTCTGAGTCTGTACTCGCTGGAAATTAGGAGGATGAAGGGGGATCTCATTGAAACCTTTTGAATGTTGAAAGGCCTAGACAGAGCAGATGTGGAAAGGATGTTTCCCATGGTGGGAGCGTCTAGGACAAGACGGCATAGCCTCAGGTTAGAGGGGTGCCCTTTCAAAAAAAAGAGATGCGGAGAGATTTCTTTAGCCAAAGGGTGGTGAATTTAGAAACATAGAAAATCTACAGCACAATACAGGCCCGTCGGCCCACAAAGCTGTGCCGAACATGTCCTTACCTTAGAAATTACCTAGGGTTACCCATAGCCCTCTATTTTTCTGAGCTCCATGTACCTATCCAGGAATCTCTTAAAAGACCCTATCATATCCACAAATTTGTGGAATTTGTTGCCATAGGCAGCCGTGGAGGCCAGGCCATTGGGTATATTTAAGGCAGAGATCGATAGGTTTTTGATTGGACACAGCATCAGAGGTTACGGGGAGAAGGCCGGTGAGTGGGGTTGAGGAGGAGAAATAAAAGATCAGCTATGATTGAAAGGCGGAGCAGACTCGATGGCCAAGTGACCTAATTCTGCCCCTATGTCTTATGGTCTGTTGATCTTATAATGAGGTAGATTGAGAGGTTAAGAGTCCAATTTGTCATACTAGGAAACTGTTTAATAGTCTCTTAACAGTGGGATAGAAGCTCTCCTTCAGCTTGCTGGTATGTATTTTCAGGCTTTTATGTCTTCTGCCCGGTGGAAGAGGGGAGAAGAGAGTACGTCCAGGGTTGGTTGGGTCTTTGATTATGCTGACAGCTTTAGTGAACTTGTCTTTGGCCACCAGTGCTTACTAGTGCAGGAGGATTGTTCATTAGTTCTATCTAGATTTCGAGTGAAGTCAATGCAATTGAACCTAAGGGGTGAGTACAACTGGCAAGACAAAATTTTCACATGCTTTTAGACCTGGTGGCCAATGACACATTCATAGTGGGGAGGCACGTCAAGTGGAGGGGATATCTGATAGAATATGCCCTGGTGGTACACATCTGGTTGAGAAACATCTTGGTGGTGGGCACATCCAACTGAGGGGAATCTCATTGGTGGAGTAGTTGAATCTTGTAAACACGTCATTCTCATCTGATAGAGGTGGTGGACGCACACGTCTGGTGGAAGTGTTGCTTTCTGGTGGATAGATGTAACAAGGCAGTTAAAATGATCAGCACAATTGGTATGAGGACCGAGGGATCAGTGAATGACCAACTCTAATGATCACAAGGCTTTTCAGCAGCATGGACAAAGGTGGATAAAGCAGTGGAGGTCACTATGAGCAGACTTTGTGGAGAGGTGGACTGGAGATTCATTTTGAAATTGAGCAAGATGCTGAGTTTTCAGGGAGTGAGAAGAATGGAATGAGAAGTCCTAGGTGGTCTGTTTGCAAGATTGCAGGCACTTCCAAAAACATGCTTAGTGAATGCCATTTGACAGGTAATTAGTTGCTCAGTTCAAGAATAACAGGGGATGGAGAATAAAGATTTCCAGTGACAGCCAGTTGCCAATGGATGAGTAATTAAGCTAAAAGTCTGACTTTATTAAACATAATGCTTTATCTCAATTCCTAGCTCTCCAAAGCCTTCCCAAACATCTATAAGGTGCAAGTCAAGGGTTAATAGAGTACTCTCCACTTGCTTGGATGAAATCAGCTCTCAAGAAGCACAACAGCATCCAGTACAAGGCAGGCCACGTGATATGCCACTCTATCTACCAATAGAAACATTCACTCCCTCCACCACCAGCGCACAGTAAGTGTAATGTGTACCATCTACAAAATGTTCTACAATTACTCAGCCAGGATACTCTGACAGCACTTCCCACACCGCTGATGTCTACCACCAGGAAGGACAAGGATAGCAGGTGCAAGGGGACAGTGCTGACTGCAGCTTCAAAAATTCAAGACTCAAAGTACATTTATCATCAAAGTATGCAGTATACAACCCTGAGATTCTTCTTCCCACAGATAGCCACAAAACAAAGAAAAACCATTCAAAGACAAAATGCCCCCCCCACGTGCAAAAGAAACTAAATCATGTAAATGGCAAAAAATAGACAAGTGAAAAACACAGAACATAAAACACAAGATCGAAAGAGTCCAGGCATATTCAGTTCAGTTTACTCTAGCACTGTGTCATTCATTATATGCAGGCCACCCCCATCAAAATCACCCTCAATTACCACACACCACACTGTTCCTTCTTCATTGCTAGAGCTCCCTCCCCAACAGTAGTTAAACAGACACCCATATTCCAGAGAAAAACATAAGTTTAAAAAAATCTGGGTGGTAGGGTGGAGATACATCTCTACCAAAGGAGGTGTAAAGCACTCCTTCCCTCCGCTAGCCTGCAGGTCACCCTTGGGCAAGGTGTAGCACTTGCTTGACTCCCCGATCAGGGTCACATGAAACCATGGGAGCAGGTGATGGATAGTTGTATGAGCAGCTGGTGCCTATCACAAGTCTTGACTATGTGATCACTAACACCAGACAGAGAGTCTCTGAAAGGTATTGATAATGGCTGGGGGTCATCCATCAAGATATTGCTCAGAAGAAGGCAATGGCAAACCATTTCTGTGGAAAAGCTTGCCAAGAACAACCATAGTTATGGAAAAACCATGACGACCCATGTCATACGGCATGGCACATAACGAACAAATGAAAAAAACGACTGTATATTCTCACTGGTGAACGCAGCAGGCCAGGCAGCATCTCTAGGAAGAGGTACAGTCGATGTTTCAGGCCGAGACCCTTCGTTAGTCCTGACGAAGGGTCTCGGCCTGAAACATCGACTGTACCTCTTCCTAGAGATGCTGCCTGGCCTGCTGCGTTCACCAGCAACTTTGATATGTGTTGCTTGAATTTCCAGCATCTGCAGAATTCCTCATTTTTACGTTTGTATATTCTTCTTGGATATGTCAGGAGCAGAAGACACCTATATGTGCTTCCTTTGAGCAAGGAGAGGTCACTTCACACCAGCCACCAGATGGACTCATGGGAGTGAGGTCCTGGTCTAATAGCCAGGAGATCCAGGGTGGCTGGAGACCAGGCTGTGCTGCACAGAACACACACGCACACACTCTGCATACAAACTCTAGTTTCGCACATATAGAACATACATGATTTTGCCCATGGTCTGATCCTCAGTTTCCATCCTTCCCATATCCTCTATTCTGAAGACCCATTCCCCACTGAGTCCTACCTCCTCCCCAGCCCACCCCTCCCCTAACCCGCCACCTTCTTCTTCCCACATCGTCCCTCCTCCCACCACCCTCCATATCCCTCCACCACTCTCCCTCTCTCCCTCAAACTAATTCTCCTTTCTCCATTCACCCCTTGGCCCACTCTCTCTTTCCCTCATGCCCACCCACCCTGTCTTCCCAATACTCGTCCCTCCTTCATTCCCTCCCATCACTCACCCTCTACTCCACCTCCTGCCAGCTCTTTTTACCTCACTCCACCAGTCGCACTTACCTGCCAGGAATGGGGATGCCTTTCACACCAACAGGTGCTGTCCAGAGCTTTTTCAAAGCTACTACCCACTCTCTCCATTGTCCCTCTACCTCACCCACAACCCTCACCCCTTCCCCAGAGCACCTTGCTCCAGTGCTGTCCCTAGGACTGCTGACTGCAGGCTTCAACTGACCTCCATCAGCTTCCTCACTGCAGAATTTCACTACATACCCTCTGACATGGCAATAATGGCATGTGTGGCAACTTCCAGTCAGCAAACGCAGCAGAACACCTGCTGGACCTAGACTGTCTAAGTATCCTGACTGCCTCAGAATACAAGGACATCCCTTTAGAACAGAGATGAGGGGGAATTTGTTTAGCCAGAGGATGGTGAGTATGTGGAATTCATATGCATCTATGGAGACTAAGTCTTTGGGTATATTTAAAATGGAGGTTGATACTTTCTGGATTAGTAAGGGTATCAAAGGTTATGGGGAGAAGGGAGGAGAATGGTGTTGAGAGGGATAATAAATGGGCCATGATTGAATGGCAGAGCTCAATGGGCCGAATGGCCTAATTCTGTTCCTATGTCTTATGGTCTTAAAATTAGTCCCTTTGAAGTGACTCTTGGCTTCTCTTTCAGAAGTGGTTTTTGAGTGAGAATGATCCAGGAGCTAATGAATCATACAAATCAGGTCTTAGAACACAGGACAGTACAGCAGAGGAGCCGCCCCTTCAGCCCACAATGCCAAATTAAACTGAAACTCTTCTGCCTGCGCATGATCCATATCCCTCCATTCCCTGCATATTCACATTTCTATCCAATAGCTTCTTAAACACAGCTATCTTATCTTCTTCCAGCATCTCCCTGGCAGCCCATTCCAAGCATCCACCATTCTCTGTATCTAAAAAAACTTGCCCCACATGTCCCCTGCCCCCATCTTAAATGCATGTCTTCTAGTGTTTGACACTTCTACCCTGGGAAATAAAGTTCTAACTATCTACCCTATCCCTGCCTCTCATAATTTTATAAACCTTCCCTCAGCCTCTGACACTCCAGGGAAAACAATATGTTTGTCCAACTCCTCCTTATAACTATTACCTTCTAATCCACATAACATCCTGGTAAATCTGCACCCTTGTTCAAAGCTTTCACATCCTTTCTGTGATTGGGAGACCAGAATTGCACACAATTCTTGAATAGGAAACTCCACCACACCTCAAAGGAAACACTCAAAGGGTAAGTTTCAACAGAAAAACACTTCTGTAGCGATGTGCTACACACAGCGCTAGAATAACCACACGGAGTCGGTGAGTTAGAATTGCGATGAAAGAGATTTATTCAAACTTCGCGGCCCGCTTTAAAGCCTTCCCGTTCCCGACCTCCCTGGGCGGGATTGCTGTGGGGAATGCATATTCCCAGACCCTTTCTGCGCGCGGGATTTTCCCCCTGCTGGTGAAGATGGCCTGGTGCCCTTTTTGGGGCCGGCCCTCTGCCTGCGCACGCTGTTGTGAGCCGGTTCGTGTGTGCCAGAAAGTGGGTCGCCACATAACCCCCCCCCCCCCAGTACCGGCGATACCTCCCCCAATGTCCACAGTCTGGATCGGCCTCTGTTTGGGAGGTCTGCCCCTGCGCTGCGGTGCCTGAGCCTGGACCGGTTGCGCCAAGTCCACATGGGCCGGTTTGAGTCGGTCCACCATGAAAACCTCCTCTCTCCCCCCAATGTCCAGCACGAACGTAGACCCGTTGTTCCTGATCACCTTAAACGGTCCCTCGTAGGGCTGCTGTAGCGGTGCCCGGTGTCCGCCCCGTCGTACAAAAAGAAATTTACAGTTCTGCAGGTCTTTGGGTACGCAGGTTGGGCTCTGTCTGTGCTGTGAAGTGGGTATGGGGGCCAGGTTACCGAGCCTCTCCCGTAGTCTGTCCAGGACTGCTGTGGGTTCTTCCTCTTGCCCCCTTGGGGCTGGTATGAACTCTCCTGGGACGACCAGGGGTGCGCCGTACACCAACTCGGCCGACGAGGTGTGTAGATCCTCTTTGGGTGCCGTGCGGATTCCGAGCAGGACCCAGGGAAGCTCGTTCACCCAGGTAGGCCCCTCCAGGCGGGCCATGAGAGCCGACTTCAGGTGACGGTGGAAGCGCTCCACTAGTCCGTTGGACTGTGAGTGGTAGGCAGTTGTGTGGTGTAGCTGTGTTCCTAAAAGGCTGGCCATAGCCGACCACAGGCTGGAGGTGAACTGGGCGCCCCTGTCGGAGGTAATGTGGGCCGGTACCTCAAAGCGTGCTACCCAGGTTGCGATCAGTGCTCGGGCACAGGATTCGGAGGTGGTGTCGGTGAGCGGGACTGCCTCTGGCCATCTGGTGAACCGGTCTATCATAGTTAGGAGGTACCGCGCTCCTCGCGACACTGGCAGGGGCCCCACGATATCCACATGAATGTGGTCGAACCTCCGGCGGGTGGGTTCGAACCGCTGCGGCGGAGCCTTGGTGTGCCGCTGCACGTTGGCCGTTTGGCACTGCATACACGTTTTGGCCCATTCACTGACCTGCTTACGAAGTCCATGCCACACGAACCTGTTGGAGACCAGCCGGACAGTTGTCCTGATGGAGGGGTGCGCTAAGTTGTGAATGGATTCGAAAACCCGCCAGCGCCAGGCTGCTGGGACGACGGGGCGGGGTTGGCCGGTAGCTACGTCACATAGTAGGGTCCTCTCACCTGGGCCTACGGGGAGGTCTTGGAGCTGCAAACCGGAGACTGCAGTCCTGTAACTGGGGATCTCAGTGTCTGCCTGCTGTGCCTCTGCCAGCGCTGCATAGTCCACCCCCTGGGGCAGGGCCTGTATCGTAGGTCTGGAAAGTGCGTCTGCCACGACATTGTTCTTTCCAGAGACATGCCGGATGTCCGTCGTGTACTCGGAGATGTAGGACAGATGTCGCTGCTGGCGGGACGACCAGGGGTCGGACACCTTAGTGAACGCAAAGGTAAGCGGTTTGTGGTCTGTGAACGCGGTGAAGGGCCTACCTTCTAAGAAGTACCTGAAATGCCGGATTGCCAGGTATAGTGCCAATAGCTCCCGGTCGAAAGCACTGTATTTGAGTTCGGGTGGTCGTAGGTGTTTGCTGAAGAACGCCAGGGGTTGCCAGCGACCCTCGATGAGTTGTTCCAGCACTCCACCGACTGCTGTGTTGGATGCGTCCACCGTGAGGGCAGTAGGAACGTCCGTTCTGGGGTGCACTAGCATCGCGGCGTTTGCTAAGGCTTCTTTGGTTTTAACGAAAGCGGTTGCGGCCTCTTCGTCCCAGGTAATGTCCTTGCCCTTACCCGACATCAGGGTGAACAGGGGGCGCATGGTTCGGGCTGCTGAGGGGAGGAAACGGTGGTAAAAATTCACCATACCCACGAATTCCTGCAAGCCTTTGATTGTGTTGGGTCGGGGGAAGTGGCGGACTGCGTCTACCTTGGCGGGCAGCGGGGTTGCCTCGTCTTTAGTAATCCTGTGGCCCAGGAAGTCGATGGTGTCGAGTCCGAACTGGCATTTGGCTGGATTGATTGTAAGGCCGAATTCGCTCAGGCGGGAGTAAAGCTGGCGGAGGTGGGACAGATGCTCCTGCCGACTACTGCTGGCTATGAGGATGTCGTCCAAATAGATGAATACAAAGTCCAGGTCGCGTCCCACCGCATCCATTAGCCGCTGGAAAGTCTGTGCGGTATTCTTTAGACCAAACGGCATTCGGAGGAATTCAAAAAGTCCAAACGGGGTGATAAGTGCTGTTTTGAGGATGTCATCCGGATGTACAGGGATTTGATGGTATCCCAGACGAGGTCTACCTTGGAAAAGATCCTTGCGCCATGTAGGTTTGCTGCGAAGTCTTGAATGTGCGGCACAGGGTAGCGGTCTGGCGTTGTAGCCCCGTTCAGTCTGCCCTAGTCACCGCATGGTCTCCAGCCCCCCGTTGCCTTGGGCACCATGTGAAGGGCGGAGGCCCATGGGCTGTCGGACCGTCGTTTGATCCCTAATTCCTCCATCTTCTTGAACTCCTCCTTTGCCAGTCGGAGCTTGTCCGGGGGAAGCCTTCGAGCACAGGCGTGGAGGGGTGGTCCCTGGGTCGGGATGTGGTGCTGTACTCCGTGTCTGGGCATGGCTGCCGTGAACTGCGGTGTCAGTACTGATGGGAAATCCACCAGGACCCTGGTGAATTCATCGTCGGACAGTGTGATGGAGTCCAGGTGTGGGGCTGGCAACTGTGCTTCACCCAGGGAGAACGTTTGAAAAGTCTTGGCGTGGACTAATCGCTTCCCTTGCAGATCGACCAGCAGGCTGTAGGCTCGTAGAAAATCTGCCCCCAGGAGTGGTTGGGCCACGGCGGCCAGTGTGAAGTCCCACGTGAACCGGCTGGAGCTGAACTGTAGCGGCACCGTGCGGGTGCCGTAGGTTCGTATTGTGCTGCCATTAGCGGCCCTCAGGGTGGATCCCGGTTCTCTGTTGCAGGTGTCGTAACTCGTTGGAGGTAAGGCGCTGATCTCCGCTCCGGTGTCGACCAAAAAGCAGTGTCCCGACTGCTTGTCCCAGACGTACAGGAGGCTGTCCTGATGGCCAGCCGCCGTAGCCATCAGCAGCGGCTGGCCCTGGCGTTTCCTGGGAATTTGCAGGGTGGTCTGCAGCGGCGGGCCTCTGTGCCCCACCGCTGGTGGTAGAAACACCATTGTTCGTTGGGCTCCTCACTCCCGTCACCGGGTTTTGTAGGCTCTGCTGCCAGGCCTGGTCTGGTCTGTCGTTGGGCACGCGGCTTGGTGACCTGTGCGACGGATGCCCCTCTCTCTTTCTTGGCATTCCACAGCACATCTGCTCGGGCCGCCACCTCCCGGGGGTTGCTGAAATCTGCGTCGGACAGCAGCAGGCATATGTCCTCGGGCAGTTGCTCTAGGAACGCCTGCTCAAACATGAGGCAGGGTTTGTGTCCTTCAGCCAGGGCCAGCATCTTGTTCATTAATGCTGACAGCGGCCTGTCTCCCAAACCTTCCAGATGTATTAAGCGGCGTGCTCGTTCGCGCCGTGATAGTCCGAAAGTCCTTATGAGCAGGGCTTTGAACGCTGTGTATTTGCCGTCCTCCGGGGGCGACTGTATAAACTCCTCAACTTGTGCAGCAGTCTCCTGGTCGAGTGAGCTCAGCACGTAGTAGTAGCGAGTGGACTCCGAGGTTATCTGCCGAATGTGGAATTGTGCTTCTGCTTGTTCGAACCATATTTGGAGTCGCAGCGTCCAGAAGCTTGGCAGTTTTAACGAAACTGCGTGAACAGATGCAGCGTCGGTCATCTCTGGTTCAAATATCGTTTGGGCCGTCGGGGTCACCAATTGTAGCGATGTGCTCCACACAGCGCTAGAATAATAACATGGAGTCGGTGAGTTAGAGTTGCGATAAAAGTGATTTATTCAAACTTCGCGGCCCGCTTTAAAGCCTTCCCGTTCCCGCCCTCCCTGGGCGGGATTGCTGTGGGGAATGCATATTCCCAGACCCTTTCTGCGCGCGGGATTTTCCCCCTGCTGGTGAAGATGGCCTGGCGCCCTTTTTGGGGCCGGCCCTCTGTCTGCGCGCGCTGTTGTGAGCCGGTTCGTGTGTGCCAGAAAGTGGATCGCCACACTTTACCTAAAGAACGCATGGTGGACAGGAAGAGCGCAGGAAGTTCAGCAACTTGCTGATAACTATAATGTGCCAAGATCCTGAGATCCAAGGATAGAGGAAAGTTTGCCAAGGACAAAGAGGCTGTCAATGCGCAGTGGAAGGAACATACTAAAAATCTAAATCAAGCCTTAGTCTTTGATGTACCTAGGTTTCCTTGACAACCCCCCCCCCGCCCCCCCACCGCATCTCACAGTCCACTATCAGTTACAGTCTGGGAAGAGATCGAATATGCTGAGTGACTGTTGAGAAACAACAAAGCCTCTTGAATAGACAAAATCACTGCTGAAGCACCGTAACGTGATGGAGAGTTACTCCTAGGGCAAATTCATAATGTTATCTCCCTTGCATAGGAAGAGGAGAGAATGCCAGGTCATCTCAGAGTCACAGTAATCACAATCATTTTCAAGGAAAGAGACGGCCAGTTGCAGGAGTTACAGGCCCTCATTGAACAAGTTGTCACAAGGGTCCTCCTCAAACATTTCCCTCCACTGGGGAAAGAACCCCTCGCACAGGGCAGATCTTGTCCATCAATAAGTATAATGGACATGATCTCAACTGAGGACATGCACGAGTAGCAAAAGGAATACGCAATGCGGGTTTGGAAAGGAGGTACGTCAACTTCAACCTGAACAGATTGATTGGTTGACAAAAGACAAAATGATTGGTCAAAAGGCTTTGATGAAAGGTTATTGAGCTGAAGTCTTCATTCTGTTGCTCTCTCTGCAGATGCTGTCTGATCTGTAAAGTGATTCCAGCATTCTGTATTTTTATTTCAAATTTGTAGCATCTACAATCTATTGCTTATTGAAGACAAAATGACAGTTTAATTGAAGTAATTGCAAACTAATGTAGAAATTGACTAAGTTTTTACATTTCCCTCATGGCATTTACACCCAGGATTCCAATAATCAGAATTTTGATAAGCATTCTCAGTTTTGGACTGATTGCCTTTTGTTTTGTGTGCATAAACCTTCCATTTCAGCATGATAGCTAACAAGAGCTGTCATTACATGCTAGACTGGGAAATTTAGACTGCCTGGCAATGAAATCAGAATACAGCTCAAGCAATTACTCCCTTGAGCAGTTTTCACAGTCCTTGTTCCAGTGTAGAGAGTGAGAATGGATAATGTTAATAATTCAAACACGGTCCTTTTAACTCTGGGATTGTGGTTTGTATCTAGGCTGGATTGATAGATGACAATATACAGCAATAACCATAAGAGTACAAATTGAAATAAGTTGTGTAGATTCAGCACAGTTTTGAACCAGCATACTGTATGTCTATAGTATAAAGCTCTCTACAACAGTAGCCATTTGCATTTACAATGTGTATCACCTTTAATGGGGTGATTTATCACAAGGACTTTACAAGAACATTACCAGAGAAAATTTAAAAGCAACTTACAGAGTCATCAAAAGAGGTGACTATATACTTGGACAAAGGGCGATAAGTTTTAAGAAGCATTTAAAAATAGAGTCAAAGAAGTTCTGGCATGGAATTCTAGAATGTGGTTCCATGGCAGCTGAAGGTCCGACCTCCAGTGGCAGATCGATGGTAATCAGTTGGGCAAAGGGACAAGACTGAAGGAGCGCAGAGAACTGAGGTGGAGGTTACAGAAATTGGCAACGGTGGAGAGATTTGAATCATTGGTAGAAATTGTCAAATTAGAATGTTGTAGGCAATGTAGAGAAGTGAGCACATGGATGAATAGGATTTGATGTGACTTCAGATTGAGACAGAGGAATTTACGATAAGCTATGGTTTGCAAAGGATAGAAAATGAGAATCCAGACAGGAGCTCCTGAATGGCCATTAGTTGACGTAACATTGACCCTTCTTCCAAGAGGATGTGTCCTCGCAGGTGTGGGATCTGGAACACCCTGGGGGCTTACTCCGCAGGCTGAGTTGGCAGTTAATTGTTGAAACCATTTCAAACCAGTTAATGTGGTTCATTCACTGCGATTCACCTGATGTGAAATTTCTAAACTCCAACATGATGCAAAAAATGGAAACTCATCGTGTTACCAGCGCTGGTCTTGTCAACACTGATCTATTTCTCCCCCATTTACAATAAGTGTAACAGCAGAGACATTGGTAGAGCTTTAAAACTTAGTAGCAGAGACTTAGCTATTATTTCAGAAGTTTGTAAAATGCTATTATACAATACTGATCTTGCATTGAGATCTTACTGAATGACAGATATTTCGCCTGGGTCATGATCTTATCTCAACATATCAGTATACAATAGCAGACAGACTAATATCCCTGAGGCACAAGTAATAAATCATCGATATGGTGCTGCAGGGCACACACAGTAGCTGAATTTGCAGATCACCATGGTCCATAGTCGGGGCAGACCTGACAAGTATCTAATCCACCTATCTGTGTACATGCAATAACAATAGATTTCAGTACTGCCTTTGTATCTTTCCAAAATTCTTTACAGCCAGTGTTTTTTCATCTGTTACTATGTAAGCAGTCCTTTTGTGCATAGCACACTTCCCCATAGAGCAGTGTGATAGAAACATAGAAAACCTACAGCACAATATTGACCTGATCAATTGATTTTGTATTTTTTTCTATTTATGAGATGAGACAATGGCAAATTCACCATTAATCACCGTTGAGAAAGTGGTGGTGAGCCACCTCCTTGAACCGCTGAAGTCCTTCAGGTGTCCCATGGGTGGGTGTGTTTGCACCCGCGCCACCCACCCCCTGGCACTCCTTCTCTTCCACCTGTCGCACACTCCTCCCGCGGCGCTCTACCCTTGCCATTCCCAACATACTTTGTTCCTGCCAGATTTACAAACTCGTTCTCAGCTCCATGGTGACAAATACAGTACTGTGCGAGGGAGGGGCTGTATTTTGGGGATTGATGTTCCCCTTCCGTTTTGTGCAGGGAAGGGGGTTTGGGGGGGATTGATGATCGGATGCTATTGTTTTTTGTGCAGGAAGGGGTGGGTTTGATGTTTCTCTCTGAAAGACTTTCATTTTCTTTGTTTCGTGGCTATCTGGTGAAGGCAAATTTCAGAGTTGTATAGGGATACATGCTTTGATGATAAATGAACCTTTGAACCCGTGCAAAAGTCTTAGGCAGCCTAGCTACTGTATATATATTTATGTGCCTAAGACCTTTGTTCAGTACTGTATATGTACACCCAAAAGGTGAGTCAGAGCATTGACAATGTTGACCTGCCTTCACCTGTGAGCAAAAACTCCAGAGTGTTTCGTGCTCGGTTTTGATGGGTACTGTGGAGGTTCTGTGCCAAAGTACTCAGTAGAAATTAGCAAGAATTTTAGCCACAGGGAAATACGAAAAACTTAGGACAGGCCGAGCTGTGGCTCCCTGCCCCAAGTATTCTAAATGCAGCAAGTAAACCTACTTTCAAATCCCATTCTATTAGCCAATAAATACTGTGTCTGAGAGCTTATCTCTTTTCGATGTGGGACTGAGGGAGGTACAGAATATGAATTCCCCTTGAACAAATCTTTTCGTACCTGTGCTCTCCTATCGGGATTATTAAGTGACTTCACCTAGTGCCTAATCCCCACAATCATTTTCCCTTCTTTTTTCATCTTATTGACAAAGTCCATCTCAATGGGAGTGCAGTCAAAGGCACTGCTGAATGTTCCCTGGCTTTATCATTACGATTAAGACTCATGAACTACGACAAGCCTTCCATTTTAGTGCTACAACCAACACTGCTTTACAATGGAATCCTTATTTCCCTCCATTCTGCACCACTTTGCCTTGTTAATGATTTGAACCCCTGAATCAGTGATTAGAATGGGTTTAGTGAAAGCCAGTGAAGGTATAATTTTCCATTAATGTTCTGCACTGTAGTACAAAATACAATGACCTTAGAGAGTGGATATATGAGTATTTGGATAGACAGAGATTGATTAGGGATCATCAGCACGGCTTTGTGCATGGTAGGTCGTGTCTAACCAATCTTGTAGAGTTTTTCAAGGAAGTTACCAGGAAAGTTGATGCAGGCAAGGCAGTGGATGTTGTCTACATGGATTTCAGCGAGGCATCTGACAAGATCCCGCATGGGAGATTGGTCAAGAAAGTTCAGTCACTTTGCATTCAAGATGGCGTTGTAAATTGGATTAGACATTGGCTTTGTGGAAGAAGCCAGAGAGTGGTAGTAGATGGTTTCCTCTCTGAATGGAGACCTGTGACTCGTGGTGTGCAGTAGGGATCGGTGCTGGGTCCGTTGTTGTTCGTCATCCATGTCAATGATCTGGATGTTAAGTGGATGTTCAATGTGGTTAACTGGATCACAACAAGGTTGGGGGTGTAGTGGACAGTGAGGACAGCTGTCATGGCTTGCAGAGGGATCTGCATCAGGTGGAAAAATGGGCTGAGCAATGGCAGATGGAATTTAATGCAGACAAGTGTGGGGAGTTGCATTTCGGTAGGACCAATCAGGGTAGGTCTTACACAGTGAACTCGTAGGGCACTGAGGATTGTGGTAAAACAAAGGGATCTGGGACTACGGGTCCATAATTCATTGAAAGTGCTGTCACAGGTAGATAGGGTCATAAAGAAAGCTTTTGGCACATTGGCCTTCATAAATCAAAATACTGAGTACGGGAGATGGGATGTTCTGTAAGACGGTGAGGCATAATTTGGAATATTGTGTCAAGTTTTGGTCACCTACCTGCAGGAGAGATATAAATAATATTGAAAGAGTACAGAGAACATTTACAAGGATGTTGCCGGGACTGGAGGACCTGAGTAAAATGGAAAGATTGGATAGGATTGAAGAAGATGGCGCCAGCAAACAACACAACCAACGGTGACATCCTTCAGACAGTCACAAAACTACCTCTTTTACTTTTTCCTCTTTTAAATATGGGTCTACTACTATGCTGCGTGCAATTGGAACATGGGATTTACATTTCGGTAGTGTGTTTTTCGGCCAATTGAGTGATCTGGCACTTTGCTGTCACTGAAGGAATTCAGCGAGGTTTAAAGCGGCCAGGAAGCCTGGAGACAGGCGGGGGGTGGGGGGGTATAGGGGAGCAGTGAACCCATGATCGACTCCATTTCTCACTGGTTAAAACATCGAGCAAGATTGTAGTCAACAAGGATGAGAATAGAAGGCGAGTGGTTGTTCAGCGCCATCTGCCTGCATTTGACCGGTCTGTCTCTCCCTCTCACTATCGGCTCCCAGAGGAAGGTACCTGTGTGTGACCGGTCTGTCTCTCCCTCTTTCGCTCACTGCTCCCAGAGGAAGGTGCCTACATTTGACTCGTCTCTTCCTCTCCCTCGAATCTGCTGGACGATGTTGCTAGAGTCTTTGATCTTGAGCGAGGTTTAATCAATGCAGTTTGTGGATTGGACTCCAGTTCATGTTATTATGTGTTTCTGGTTTCTGGTTACTCCTTTTTTTTATTTCCTATTTTGTGTGATTTTGATTGGGGCGGATTGGCTCTGTGGCCTGCAGTCAATGAACGACGTAGGACTAAGTTGAACTGAACTGAACATGCCTAGGCTGTTTCAAGGACCCTATGCTTTGATGTTTTATATTCTGTGCGTTTTTTGCTCATCTTTTGCCATTGGCGTGATTTGTTCTTTTTTTGCGCATTGGGTGTTTGATACATTCTTTGGATGGGTTCCATGGTGTTACTTTGTTTGGTGGCTGTCTGTGGGAAGACAGCCATCTTCCCTCAGGGTTGTATATTGAATACATACTTGATAATAAATGCACTTTGATCTTTGAGCTTTGACTTTATTCCCTAGAACGTAGAAGATTGAGGGAAGATTTGATAGAGGTATACAAAACTATGAAAGGTATAGAAAGGGTAAATTCAAGCAGGCTTTTTCCACTGAGGGTGGGTGACAC
Source organism: Mobula hypostoma (assembly GCF_963921235.1). Lineage (NCBI taxonomy): Eukaryota > Metazoa > Chordata > Chondrichthyes > Myliobatiformes > Myliobatidae > Mobula > Mobula hypostoma. The sequence goes on from NC_086128.1 coordinate 17,211,447, forward strand.
TGTAACTATAGGTTATAGATTAAGGGTGAAAGATAAAATGATTAAGGGGAACATGCGGGGGAACTTCTTCACTCAGAGGATGGTGAGAGTGTGGAATGAGCTGCCAGCGCAAGTGGTGCATATGAGCTCCATTTCAGCATTTAAGAGAAGTTACGGCAGGTACACGGATGGGAGGGGTATGGAGGTCTATGGTCTGGGTGCAGGTCGATGGGAGTAGGCAGCTTAAATGCTTCAGTGTGGACTAGATAGGCCACAGGGCCAGTTTCTATGCTGTAGTTTTCTATGACTCTATGACCAATCATATTGAGCTCCTATTCTGTCAAATGTTGCTTGATATAGTTCTAGTTGTGATGGTTGACAAAGCCTAAACTCAAAAGGAGATTTGACACCCTATCCGATTATAGGTATCTATGGGCACTTCAAAGACTAGCTTACTTCCCTGTCTAGTCTCTGTGGCGAGATCTGGCTGCCAATACGAGGAAACCTGCAGATGCTGGAAATTCAAGCAACACACATCAAAGTTGCTGGTGAACGCAGCAGGCCAGGCAGCATCTCTAGGAAGAGGTACAGTCGACGTTTTGGGCCGAGACCCTTCGTCAGGACTAACTGAAGGAAGAGTTAGTAAGAGATTTGAAAGTGGGGGGGGAGGGGGAGATCCAAAATGATAGGAGAAGACAGGAGGGGGAGGGATGGAGCCAAGAGCTGGACAGGTGATAGGCAAAAGGGATATGAGAGGATCATGGGACAGGAGGTCCGGGGAGAAAGAAGGGGGGGGAACCCAGAGGATGGGCAAGGGGTATAGTGAGAGGGACAGAAGGAGAAAAAGGAGAGAGAGAAAAAGAATGTGTGTATATAAATAAATAAATAACGGATGGGGTACGAGGGGGAGGTGGGGCATTAGCGGAAGTTAGAGAAGTCAATGTTCATGCCATCAGGTTGGAGGCTACCCATACGGAATATAAGGTGTTGTTCCTCCAACCTGAGTGTGGCTTCATCTTTACAGTAGAGGAGGCCGTGGATAGACATATCAGAATGGGAATGGGACGTGGATGATCCTGCTTTCCCTGGCGGACAGAGTGTAGGTGTTCAGCGAAACGGTCTCCCAGTCTGCGTCGGGTCTCACCCATATATAGAAGGCCACATCGGGAGCACCGGACGCAGTATATCATCCCAGCCGACTCACAGGTGAAGTGTCGCCTCACCTGGAGGGACTGTCTGAGACCCTGAATGGTGGTGAGGAAGGAATTGTAAGGGCATGTGTAACATCCTCCCGCCACCCTGCTAGGAATAGGGTTCCCCTTGTCCTCACCAATTTCCCCCGGGATCAATAAAGTATGACTATGACTATGACCTACCACCCCACCAGCCTCCGGGTCCAACATATAATTCTCCATAACTTCCGCCACCTCCAACGGGATCCCACCACCAAGCACATCTTTCCCTCCCCCCCCCTACTTTCCGCAGGGATCGCTCCCTACGCGACTCCCTTGTCCATTCATCCCCCCCATCCCTCCCCACCGATCTCCTTCCTGGCACTTATCCTTGTAAGCGGAACAAGTGTTACACATGCTCTGTCTTCTCCTATCATTTCGGATCTCCCCTCCCCCTCCCCCTCCCCCTCCCACTTTCAAATCTCTTACTATCTCTTCTTTCAGTTAGTCCTGACGAAGGGTTCCGGCCCGAAACGTCGACTGTACCTCTTCCTATAGATGCTGCCTGGCCTGCTGCGTTCACCAGCATTTTTTTTTGTGTGTCTGGCTGCAAATGCCCACTACTTGAGTCTCCCCCTCCTTCCCAAGGAGCAACATAGTTTATTTTATTTTATTTTTAATGATACATGTTTAAATTTAGACACACAATTCTTAATACACATTTAACACTCACAGAGGATTTCTGAATTTATGAAAGAATTGCGAATGGGAATCATTTAAACTGTCTAGTTCCCCTTAAAAAGGTATTCCTAACTCAGGTACAATTCTTACAGACTCAAAGGACATAAAAATGTGTTTCAGACGAGCGAGTCGTCTGTAGCAGTAATCACAGGCTTTGGAATGAATTCTAGTTCTTTTTTCTGTCATTCTCTTTGGCATTCATAACTATCTGCAATGCTTTTGCAAGTTTGTTGTGTTGTGCTACCAGTTGACGTTATCTGTATGTGATGTTATTCAGATACCTTTATCAGGCTAGACAAATGCAATGTTTAATTAGATAACTGTGGACTTCATTGCTTCCCTTGATTAAACATGGACCTACAAGAACCTGATTGTTCACTTATTTACAACAAGAAGCTGAGCAAGGAATATTGGTTAGAAGATTAACTTTGTGAAAAACAACCCTGACCCTTTGGAAGGGTCATGTCGCTGGCACGAAAGCTGAGCTCAGCACTAAGTCCCCTTGATGGGTCCTGCAAAGTGAATATCCATCATATAGTGAGAATATCATCAAGTAAAGTTCTGTGCACATTTGGACAGCACAGTGGCAAAGGGATAATGGAATCAATGTAAAATTATTGGTCACTAAAATATCTGGGGATTATTCTGCCAGCTACATGCAATGTATTTGATGTCCACATTTAAAATGTGGATCTGTAATTTTAATTAGGTACCGTGGTGCTAGAAAGTTTGTGATCCCTGTAGAATTTTCTCTATTTCTGCATAAATGTGACCTAAAATGTGATCAGATCTTCATGTTAATCCAAAAGCTAGATAAAGGAAACCCAATTAAATAAATAACATAAAAAACATTATACTTCATTTATTTATTGAGAAAAATGATCCAATATTACATGTATTTGTTGGGAAAACTATGTGAACCTTTGGGGAAATGCCTTCTACAAAATCTATTTGGAATCATGTGATCCAATCAATGAGATGAGATTGGAGGTGTGGGTTGTAGAGGTGCCTGCCATACAAAAAAGATGCATAAAGTCAGGTTACTGACAGAACCTACTCTTCTCAAGAAAGATCTGTGTAGGTGCATCATGCCTCGATCAAAACAACTTTCAGAGGACCTTAGAAGAAGAATAGTAGAGATGCATGAAGCTGTAAAAGGCTACAAAATCATTTCAAAAGACCTGTGTTCATCAGTCCACAGTGTCTACAAATGGAGGAAACACGATGTTGTTGAACTGAATTGAATTGACTTTATTTCTTACATCCTTCACATACGTGAGGAGAAAAGTCTTTGCGTTACGTCTCCATCTGAATGTGCAATTTATAGTAATTTGTAATGAATAGCATGTACAACACAACAGTCAATATAACATAGAAGTACAATTGTATCGGTGTGAATCTATCAGTCTGATGGCCTGGTGTAAGAAGCCGTCCCAGAGCTTGTTGGTCCTGGCTTTTATGCCGTGGTACCATTTTCCGGATGGTAGCAGCTGGAACAGTTTGTGGTTGGGGTGGCTCGGGTCCCCAATGATCCTTTGGACCCTTTTTACACACCTGTCTTTGTAAATGTCATGAATAGTGGGAAGTTCACATCTGCAGATACTCTCCCTAGGAGTGGGCGTCCTGCAAAGATCACACCAAGAGCACAATGTGCAATGCTGAAATAGGTGAGAAAGAACCCAAAGGTAACAGCATAAGACCTGCAAAAATCTTTAGAACTTGCTTAAGTCTCTGTTTATGCGTTCACTGTAAGTAAAACACTGAACAAGAATGGTGTTCATGGAAGGACACCATGGTGGAAACCGCTGCTCTCCAAAACAAAAACATTGCTGCACATCTCAAGTTTGCAAAAGATCACCTGGATGTTCAACAATGCTTCTGGGACAATATTCTGTGGACAGATGAGACAAAAGTTGAACCTTTTGGCAGAAATGCACATCGATATGTTGGGAGGAAAAAGGGCACTGCACACCAACACCAAAACCTCATCCCAACTGTGAAGCATGGTAGAAGGAGCATCATGGTTTGGGGCTGCTTTGCTGCCTCAGGACTTGGACAGCTTGCAATCGTCGAGGAAACAATGAATTCAAAATTGTATCAAGACATTTTACAGGAGAATGTCAGCGTAGCAGTCCATCATCTGAAGCTTAATAGAAGTTGGATAATGCAACAAGACAATGATCCGAAAGACAAGAGTAAATCAACAACAGAATGGTTTAAAAATAAGAAAATGTGTGTTTTCGAATGGCCGAGTAAAGTCCTGACCTTAATCCTATAGGAGTGTTGTGGAAGGACCTGAAGCAAGCAGTTCATGCAAGGAAGCTCACCAACATCCCAGAGTTGAAGCAGTTTTGTGAGGAATGGCCTAACTTTCCTCCAAACCAATGCACAGGACTGATCAGCAGTTACCGGAAATGTTTGGTTGAAGTTATTGCTGTACTAGGGGGTCACAACAGTTACTGAAAGCAAAGGTTCACATAGTTTTTCCAACAAATACACATAATATTGGATCATTTTTCTCAATAAATAAATGAATAAGTATAATGTTTTTGTGTTATTTATTTAATTGGGTTCTCTTTATCTGGTTTTAGGACTTGCGTAAAGATCTGATCACATTTTAGGACATATTTATACAGAAATAACGAAAATTCTACAGGGTTCACGACTTTCTAGCACCACTGTAAAGTGTATATGAGAGTTGTTTCTGGCTTTGCTTGCAAGCTAAATGCGGGTGATGTAAATCCTTAGTCAGTTTTCTGTGCTAACTTCCTGACAAAGGGAAGCATGATTCCCTCAAGGAGTTAAACTCAACTTCTCCTATTAACATTACATGAAGTGTAAACCCAGCCCAATGTCACAGTGCTCGCTACATTGGACGTGTATGAGGGTGGGAGTGGGAGGAAAGGGGCTTGTTTTTCTGTTGTTGTTTTGTTACTTGTTGTGTTCTGTGTTGTTTTACCAAGCATTTTGGGTATGCTATGTTGGCACTGGAATGTGTGCCCCCCCCCACAGCATATCCCTAGGTAGTTAACACAAAGGATGCATATCACTTTATGCTTCAATGTACATAAATGAATCTGAATCTGAAACTTTTTTCCACCAACCACTCACCCTGCTTCTGAACCTCTGGCCCTGCTGGGAAGTATTTCAAGATTGGAAGGGGACTTCTGTCAAGTGAGACCTAGCAAATGTTCAGTACGTTCTACCAGACCGGACACGATGCGGCCTAAAAGCCCAGCATATCTATCTGTCCTTGGGAAATGTTAGATGTGCTATTTGGAAGCTGTTCCCCAGAAGGTTGTTGAAGGGCAGTTGGAACCTATTAACAGGAGTGTTATTGAGTGCAAATATTTTTCATAGAAGAACTACAGTTCAGAAGCTCCCAATTATCAGCTTAATGTTTGAGATTTATTTTTTTTATGACTTTTGGGTTTGGTCGTAAAGTTAACATTCCAATCAGGCACAGGATGAAAACCAAATGCTGTCTTAATTAGACTGCATATCAGAGTAATAAATGGAAAGGTTGATGATGTACTGAAAGTTCGCTACTACTAAAGTAGCAAGCACACTCAAGGACCAAGCCAGAGGAGCCAAGGGTGCGATGAGGAGAATTATTTTCTTTCTATGCTGATTGTCATTATATGGGGCCCAGTGGCTGAAAATGGTAGAAGCAGAAGGAAAGATAAAGGCTTCAAGGGGAAATCATTGAAGAAAAGTGAGTCAGAACAGGCACAATGGGCCATATGGCATTCTTCTGTGCTGAGTTGTCATATCATTTTGTATAAGGACTCCACGACCCTGCCACCCTGGCTAGTGTATCACAGAAATGTTGGACTCAGGATTCAAGATGTAGGTAATACTAGGATCCAACAGTTGAGATTTCCTCAAAGAAGGCATTGACACCACCTAGCATTGAGCTAGATTTTAACGGTAAAAGTATCTGTTGATCCTTCAAGCCTTTAGAAGTTGTTGCAGAGCGCTGTGTTCTTGTGACTCTTCCCCTCCTGCTCCCCACTGTGCTCTTGCTGTTTGAAACCTGCACTCAGTGAGTGGGAAACGGTTATCAATGGTTCTCTGAGACCCTCCGTTGGTTAGGGTCGACCATGGATGTGGCATCCCAGCTGTCTATGTGATGCGCAATCCTGGGCAGTACGAAAAGGAGAGCAAGCTGTTGCCCATGCAGCCAGCTTCCCCTCTCCACGCAGCTGATGAATCCAAAGGAACAGCAGAGACCAATACAGTTTGGTACCTGCGGCATTGCAGGGGTTGCCAGTCAACGTTGAACTCAACGTAGGACTGCCTTAGGGACTCCAGCTCCGGATTTTTCCTCTGGGTTTACTCCCGAAGCTTCCCTCATGAGTGTGTATAGCCATGAGACAGCAGAGGTTTGAGATAAGAGTTTTCGTTTTCCTAGATGAGCTGCCAACAATGGCTGACAAGTCCCATCTGCCTGAAGTAACTGGTTTTCAGGCGCCTGTAACCCGCCTTTGCCCCTTCTCCTGTCAGTGGAAACAGTTCCACCGGGTTTAGTAGCTAAGCCGCATGTGAAAGCTAGGAACTGGACTTGGTTGTCAGAGGCTAATTGAGACCCTTGCCATTGGGAGCTTATCCCTACTACCCCTCTCCCCCACCTTGGCTATAACAACCTTAAGGAATCTATCAGTGATTCTAATACTTGATTAACACTAAGAATGGAGACTGCAGATGGGAAACTTAATCCAGATAATCTAGTATTGAAAGTTAGCATTGGTCAGGATGGATTGTGAAACCACTGGATTGTGGTAAAATGCATCTAGTTCATGAACATCTTCCAGAGATGGAAATGTGCCACCTGTACTTAGACTGGCCTTTGAAGCCATTTCATTAGCTCAGTTCAAAGGTACTTAGGACAGCCGTGAGGAGGTAATATTCCTGCTCTTTTCTTTTATTCTGCCTGACCAGTAGACCAGTGGCACAACTGGTAGAGTCACTGCCCCACAACTCCGAAGACCCAGGTTCATTTCTGACCCCCGAAAGTTGTCTCTGTGGAGTTTGCACGTTCTCCCTGTGACTCTGTGGGTTTCCTCCCACATTCCAAAGACATGCGGGTTGGTAGGTTAACTGGCTACTGAGAATTAGTCCTGAGTAGTAGGAGAATTAGCAGGAGAAATCAATGGATTTGTGAGGGAGAATAGGTTACAAGAGATAAATGGGACGGGGATTGGTAAGACTGCTGTGAGAGCTGGCATAGATGGGATGGTCTGAATGGCCTCCATATGTGTTATATGAAATATTCTCTCATAAGTCTTCTTCCTGGTTGATTGTCCCAGGTCCTTTCTGTTGATGATGCGTTACACAAGTAAACTACACCACCTTGGTGACCGAGTAGCAATGCTTTAAAACTCTTAGTTATCAGTCTTGCCATTAACTTTGACCAGGTTGTGTATTGTTTGGGCAAAACACATCAAAGTTGCTGGTGAACGCAGCAGGCCAGGCAGCATCTCTAGGAAGAGGTACAGTTGACGTTTCGGGCTGAGACCCTTCATCAGGATTGTTTGGGCTTGGATTCACACACACCCAGTGTTGTGGTCACTGAAAGTAAACATAACTGGTAAAAGAAGGGAAGCCAGCATTATATTGCTAACCTGGACAAATTGTACTCCAAAGGCATTCTGTTAGAACATCCTGCCTTGGTCGATACTAGTAAGTGGAAGGGGGAAGAGTGCTTTCACAGATAGGTAATAGTGCTGTATGATGTTCTTTATTTATGACAGGCACTCCAAGAGCAGCCACTGTATATTGAGAAAAGGTGACAAGCTTTAAGCAAGCTATTTATTTAGTATGTGGAACAAGATTACACTGCCAGTTCGCTGCACTAATCAAAATCTCCTATGATTTTATGTTCAAAGGTGACATTGGAGGTCAAATGGGATTATTCATTGGTGCAAGTCTTCTGACAATCCTGGAGCTTTTTGACTACGTGTATGAGGTAAGCTCTTATAAATTATTTTGCACTAGTCTTATTAAATGGAGAATGTAAGACCTTCTGTGCTTAAGAGAAAGCATGAGAAAGTTCGGCATGTTAGCACAGTGGTTAGTGTGACACTATTACAACACCAGCAAGCCAGGTTCAATTCCGCCACTGCCTGTAAGGAGTTTGCCTGTTCTCCCCAGGACCACGTGGGTTTTCTCCGGGTGCTCCGGTTTCCTCCCACAGTCCAAATTGGTCACATGATTGTAATTGGGCAGCATCAGGCCAGAAGAGCCTTTTACCATGCTGTATCTCTAAATGAATAAGTAGTGGATTTTTAAAAAATTATTCAGTAATTTCTCAGGATCTGGGTACTTCCTGCTAGTCCTTAATTGCTCTTGAAGTTAATGGCTTGCTAGGATATTTCAGAGGGCATTTAAAAGTCAACTGTATTGGAAGGGGATAAATGAGGAGGGGGCACATTATTGACTAGGGGGTAATTGAGCTGAATGTCATGGCTGTGTTGTAAATTAATTGCAATTCTATCAAAGCAACTGCAAGGGCTCTGGTGGCTCAGTTGGTAAGTGCACCACCCAGGCAGGACACAGGTTTATGGACCAGAAACAGGCATAACTTGCATTGTTTATCTAGACAAAGCTAAATCGAATCACTGATGTTCCAAATACTAGTTTGCCGAGTGAGTCAGTGACCCCAAGGGAAATGCACATGAAAGGGGGATGAGGGCAGGTTGAGTTATGGTTCCCTGCTACTGATAAATGGAAGACAGACCTACACTTGGCACACAACCAAGATCAATGCTGTTCTCCTGCGTGCATACCCCTGACTGAACGTGACTTGGTGAGGCCACAGGTGAGATGTCAAAGTGCTGTGCAGAAATGTGTAATCCATTTGGAATGGTCTCTTGAGTCTAAGCACCAGAAGATTAATTTCCTACCCCTGGAAAGGTTGCTGTGAGACTTGCCTTGGAAGCAACCATGCAAAATAAAGGCAAACCGTTGAAGTGTCAGGAAGATGCATCAGGTACTTAAACAGGGGTGTACTCATCCATTACTACCACAATATGCCAAACCCTAGGTACATCCATTGTCAGGAGAAGTGATCCCATGGCAACCATATTCTAAACACTTCAGTGTGGTGCTTAATGCTTGCAGTAGGTAAATCGTTCAGTGACAGTTGTCCCAATGGTGACTGTCAAGTCGAGTGCATTGTCACGTGCTCAGGTACAATGGAAAGACCTGCCTGCAGCAGCATCACAGGCATGTAGGTACAGACAACACACAGAACATAAATTATGCAAGACAAGTGAAGAAAAAGAATGCACAAAACAATACAGTCATAGGGGGAAAAAAGCATAAACCAGAGACACAAGAGATTCTGCAGATGCTGGAAATCCAGAGTAACGAACACAAAACGCTGGAGGAACTCAGCAGGTCAGGCAGTATCCATGGAAGGGAAAAAACAGTCGATGTTTTGGACCAAGACCCTTCATCAAAACTCAAATCCGATACAAGTCCACAGTAGTGGAAGAGATGGTCACAAAGTTCAAAGTAAATTTATTATCACAGTACATATATGTCACCATATACAACCTGAGATTCTTTTTCTTGCGGGCATTCACAGTAAATACAAGAAACACGATAGAATCAATGAAACACTGCACCTAATGGGGCGAACAATCAATGTACAAAGGAGAACAAACTGTGCAAATACAAAAATAAATAAATAAGCAATAAATATCAAGAACATGAGATGAAGAGTCCTTGAAAGTGAGTCCATGCGTTGTGGGAACAGTTCAGTGATGGGGTGAGTGAAGTTTTCCCCTCTGGTTCAAGAGCCTGATGGTCGAGGAGTAATAACTGTTCCTGAACCTGGTGGTGTGAGTCCTAATGCTCCTATACTTTCTTCCTGACAGTGAGAAGAAAGCCTCGCCTGGATGGTGGGGACTGCTTTCCTGTGACAATGTTCTGTGTAGATGTGTTCAATGCTGGGGAGGGCTTTGCCACTGATGGATTGAGATGTATCCAATACTGTTTGAGGGTTTTTTATTCAAGGGCTGTAGTGTTTCATTGCTGAGGTAGGATCAGGGTTGTGCAGGCTGCATGAACTGGTGCTGTGGGACTTCAGGCTTCTGTACCTCCTGCCTGACGGTAGCAGTGAGAAGATGGCATAGTCTGGATTGTAGGGATCTTTGGTGATAGGTGCCACCTTCTTGAAGTAGCACCTCCTGTAGATGCTGTCAATGCTGTGGAGGGCGATGGCAACGATGGACCCAGCTGTGTCCACTACCCTCTGCAGCCCACTGTATCCTTGTGTGTTTGAATTGCCATGCTAGGCAATGATGCAACCAGTCAGGAAACCTTCAAAATTCAAAGTACAAAGGAAATTCATTATCAAAGTACATCTACGTCACCATATCATACCCTGTGATTCATTTTCTTGTGAGCATTCACAGTAAATATAAAGAAACACAATAGAATAAATGAAAAATTACACAAAAGACAGACAAACAACCGGTGTGCAAAAGACAACAAACTACAAATACAAAAAGAAAAAAAAATTAATAATAATAAATAAAGAGCAATGAATATCAAGAACATTAGGTGAAGAGTCCATATAAGTGTGTCCATAGGTTGTGGTAACAGTTCAGTGCTGGGGTGAATGAAGTTTTCCCCTTTGGTTCAAGACCCTGATGGTTGAGGGGTAATAACTGTTCCTGAACCTGGAGCTGTGGGTCCTAATGCTCCTTTAACTCGAGAAGCAGTGAGAAGGGAGCCTGACCTGGATAGTGGGAGTTCTTGATGGTGGATACTGACTTCCTGTAACAGTGCTCCTTGTAGATGTGCTCAGTCGTGGAGAGGGCTTTACCTGTGATGGTCTGGGCCGTATCCACTACTTTTTGTAGGATTTTCCATTCAAGGGCATTGGTGTTTCCATACCAGGCTGTGATGCAACCTGTCAGTATACTCTCCACTACACATCTATGTAAGTTTGACAAATTTTTAAATGACATGCTGAATATTCACAAACTTCTAAGAAAGTAGAGGCACTGTCGTGCTTTGTTTGTAATGGCAAATACGTGCTGGACCCAGGATAGATCCTCTGAAATGATAATGCAGAGGAATTTAAAGTGGCTGACCTTCTCCACCTCTGATTCCCCCATTGAGGACTGGCTCATGGACCTCTGGTCTCCTCCTCCTGAAGTCAGTAATCAGCTCCTTGGTCTTGCTGACATTGAGTGAGAGGTTGTTGTTATGGCACCACTCAGCCAGATTTTCAATCTCCCTCCTCTATCCTGATTTGTCACCACCTTTGATTCAGCCAGTGGGCAGTGGTGTCATCAGCAAACTTAAATATGGCATTGGAGTTGTGCTTAGCCACACGGTCATAAGTGTAAAGTGAGTAGAGCGGGGCTGGGGGGTGCGGGCTAAGTATACAGCCTGTGCTGATAGAGATCATGGAGGAGATGTTTTTGCCAATCTGAACTGACTGGGGTCTGCAAGTGAGGAAATCGAGGATCCAATTGCACAAGAAGGTATTGAGGCCAAGGTCTTGAAGGTTATTGATTAGTTCTGAGGGGATGATGATATTGAATGCCGAGCTATAGTCAATGAAGAGCATCCTGATGTATGCATCTTCACTGTCCAGATGTTCCAGAGCTGAGTGACAATAGTCCATCTGTAGAAGTTTATTATACTTAATATTAAGGCTGATCAGTATGCTTATCCATTGCTGACATGCCTGTTATTTGACTATCCACCTTAGAATTCTGGTCCATCTGACAAGTTTTCCAACTGGATTTCCAACTTTAAGGCTTGACCAGGAGTTCATATCTTAATTTGAGTTAATTCTGCCTCTGCACAAAGACATTAACCAGATCTATAAATCAATCAATGCTTAAATGTTCAATTTAGTCTTTGTGATATTTGAGAATGAACTGACTTTAAATTGCAATCAATGACAATCAAGCATTCCAACTCTCTTCATGCTTTTAGTGCTGGAGTTTGAAAGTTCATGAAGTTATGATTTAATTGTCTGATTTCTAAAAGTAAGTTATTATATTGCACTAAATGAATGCCACAAACAAATTGCAGTCATTTTCACAGCTTGACTCACCCCTTTGCAAGTCCAAATGATCAAAACCAAGCAAAGATTGCAGACTTACTTAAAAATGGGTGCAAAAACACAGCAGCCAATTATAGTTGAGAAGGAAAGCTTGCTCTGAAAGTTAGCCTTTCTCCTCGGGGTGCTCCAGAGTATCTCACGGTGAATCAGGCACGTTCAGAGTGTGATCACTACTGGAAAAAATGAGGGGAATAAAGTGTGCACAGCAAGATTCCACATTTAGCAAATTGATGGTGACCAAATAATCTGTTCTTAGAAGTGAAAGAATAATCTTGGCTCCAACGCCAGAGATAGCTTCTCAGTCCTTGAATGCCACAGAATCTTTTTCATCCACCTGAGAAGCAGGGATGGCCTCAGTTTAATGTCAAATCCAAAAGGCACCATTTCTAATAGTGTGTAACTGCACTGAGTTATCAAACAAGAGATTACCCAAAGCTCTGCATTAAGAATTAAACTCATAACTCTGAGTTAGAGTACAACCCATCAAGCCAGCCATGTAACTGTACAACAATGACAGTTGACAACATAGCTTCATTCAGAAGGTGAAAAGTCTTCTTGGCTTCTTTCAGGAAGCAACAATCAAGAAGGACTTTGGGGAACCAAAAGGTGTTTGACAAAATCCCATGTGAAGATGTTTGTCTTCTTGTTGGGCCCTTGCCTCCCAGTAGAGCAGAGGCCATCAATGCCCTTCTGTCTCCATCGTCTTCTGTACTGAGCCAGTTTCTCAAAGATGGACCAGGAGTGTCCCCATCGTCTAATTTCAGCCTTGTCATCTCCCCTCTGCGTGTTCGTTGGATATCCCTTTTCCCTCTTTCCTTAGAGATTCCATTTTAATGTGAAGGGAGATCATTTGCGCTTAAATGTGTAATACCCTGCGAACGGATAAGAAATTAGATGAAGTGAGAACAAATAATACAGCTGAAGCAAGTCACAACTGAATACAAGGAGGTAATGTATGCCAAAGGGTTTAGTGGTGGGACTGCTGTAAATAACCTGCATTCAAATAGTTAATTCAATCTGGGTTTAACTAAAAGTATCAAATTAATGCTAGAGGAACTCAGCAGGTCAGGCAGCAACTGTGGAAGGAAATGGGCAGTTGATGTTTTGGGTTAAGACCCTTCATTTGGACTGAAAGAGTAGATGGGAAATCATCACCATCATCATTATGTGCTGTGTTGTATGACGTGAGTGATCACGGTCTTTGACCATGATTGTTCTTGACAAATTTTTCTATAGAAGTTGTTTACCATTGCCTTCTTCTAGGCAGTGTCTTTACAAGATGGGTGACCCCCACCATTATCAATAGTCTTCAGAAATTCACAAGCACGAGAAAATCTGCAGATGCTGGAAATCCAAAGTAACACACACAAAATGCTGGAGGAACTCAGCAGGCCAGGCAGCATCTATGGAAAAGAGTAAACAGCTGATTTTTCGGGCTGAGATCCTTCCTGAGATTCTCGTCTTGAAATGTCAACTGTTTACTCATTTCCACAGATGCTGCCTGGCCTGCTGACTTCCTCCAGCATTTTGTGTGTGTTACCTTTCAGAGATTGTCTGGCACCAGTGGTCGCACAACCAGAACTTGTGATATGCACTGTCTGCTTGTATGACCATCCACCACCTGCTCCTATGGCTTCATGTGACTCTGATCAGGGGGTTAAGCAGGTGCTACACCTTGCCCAAGGGTGACCTGCAGTCTAGTGGAAGGAAGGAGCGCCTTACACCTCCTTTGGTAGAGATGTATCTCCACCCCGCCACCCAAGAAGGGAAATAGCCAGTATAAAAAGGTGAGGGGAAGGGGTGGCAGGTGATAGCTATATCCAGGTGAGGAGGGTAAATAGGCAGATGGAGGAGGGGAGAGTGGAGATAGTGACAGAGGCTGAGAGGTAAGAGGTGACACAAGGCTGCAGATGGTGGGATCTGATAGCAGAGTCTGGTGGAATATGGAACCAAATAATGGAGATGGGGGAGGGCAGATGGGAACAGTGGGAGGAAGGGACCCAGTGGGAGGGGTGTGTGGGTGGTGGAGGGGAAAGGAACAGGGTGATGGAGGCAGGGGCAGGCGTAAGAGGAACTGGGTAGGTCAGGAAGAGAGAGAAAAGTGACAGGTGGTTTACCTGAAGTTGGAGAATTCAATGTTCATCCTGTCGGGCTGTAGACCACCCTGGACCTCATGTTTTGCCTGGGAAGTCTACTGGTCCCAGCCTACACTTCCCTTATTTGGTTCCATGCTCCACCTTCCTCTGCTATCAGACCCTACCATCTGCAGCCCTTTGTTACCTCCCAGTCCCTGTCACTATCTCCACTCTGCCCTCCTTCATCTGCCAATCACCCCTGCTCACCTGGATCCACCTACAACCTGCCAATTCTTGCTTCACCTGTCACCCTCACCTCTTTATACTGACTATTTCCTTTCTACTCTTTCAGTCCCGATGAAGATCTGGATCATCAATGGAAAAATAATGGATGGCAGCCATATGCCTTGTGATTTTGAAGTGGTAGTTGAGGAAGATAAAAACACCTGGAGGTTTAGGGAACTCTTAATCATTTCACTGTGATGTCCATATTCATTTTAGTACACACTCTGCCTGAGGCAATGCAGATGACAGCCATAATTGGCTTCAAGTTTGCCTACGAATTGAATTCACCATTTCAATTCCATTCATTACAATTAGTCTGAAATTATAATTACATTTAGTTTAGAAAGAAAACAAACCTCCAATATTAAACTCAACAACTTTTGCTTTTACAGGCTCATACCATTTTAATAATCATCTTAACAATTGCTGCCAGAGCAACCCCATTGCCCCAGTACATCATTGAATGAAATAGTACCCTGAATATTTTCAGCCACAAGCTGCTTTCTCCACTTATTTCGTTCAAGACGCCCCGTACCACACTGAACGAAGAAGCCCACTTGATTGGCATCTTATCCACCGCACTAAGTATTCAACCCCCTCCCCCACCCCCCACCCCCCAGGTGGTGACTGCTATGTACTGTCTGCAAAATGCCGACAATTACTTGCCCAGGCTACTCTGACAGCACCTCCATACATGTGATGACTACCGCCAAGGACAACAGGCACATGGGAGCACCATCAACTACAGGTTCTCCTCCAATCACCCACCCCATCCTGACTGGGAAATAAATTGCCATTCCTTCATCAGTGCTGGGTCAGAATCTTGGAATTCTGCACTGTGGGAATGTAGTGGCTGCTCGTGGCAATATTGGATGAACAATTAATACTGGTTTTATTGCCTCTGACATCCAATGCCAAAATAGAAGAATAAAGCAGAAGTCAGCTACCCAGCAACAATGACTAACATCCTGACGAAGGGTCTCGGCCTGAAACGTCGACTGCACCTCTTCCTACAGATGCTGCCTGGCCTGCTGCGTTCACCAGCAACTTTGATGTGTGTTGCTTTAATGACTAACAATGTTTGTGCTGTAAAACTTGCAATATACTCACAGCAAATGCATTAAGATCACTTGTAAATGTTAGAGATAATTATTGTAAATCAGGAAGCTTTTGTATGAGTCTGATTTTTGCTGACATTGCATCACACCCGGGTGAATGTGGTGTCCGTCTAGTGGGCTGCAGCCAGACTGAGGTCATCCAAGCCAGCTGCCATCTCCTTTTTAATTACATCATTGCCATTCACAATCTCAACCGGCATTACATCACACATTAAATCAACTTCATCTGCCGCAAAGTCTACTAATATCTGCCATGTTGGCAATGGCAAAATGAGATTTAAAATGGAGCTCTAATTCTGCTATAAGATGAGCTGTCATAAAAGTGCAATCCTCCACATTCGTCCACTTATTGTATTGCGCAGGATTAGTAGAGTGGCTTGCCGATTGCCAAGCCTGCTGCCTTTTGACCTCTTGTTCCCCATCTCTCACTGCGCTACTGGAACCCAGAATCTCCCTGCTTTTGCGCCATTGGCATTCCTCCCATCATTAAGCAATCCATCTCTGCCAGAACAAAACTGCTGCAGGGTGGGAGACCTCCTGGATGTGTGAGAGCCTGGCTGTCTGGTTCCATCTGGGGTTCCAGAGGGTCGATAGGAGAAGAGAATTTTGTAAACATTGTGCACCCTTTTGATTGTCTGTCCAAAATACCACCCAACAAGGTGGAGGTATTCTAGAATATAACAACAAGGATGTCATGTTGAGACTTTATGAAACACTGGTGAGGCCTCACTCGGAGTATTGTGAGTGGTTTTGTGCCCCTTATTTTAGAAAGGATGTGCTGAAACTGAGAGGGTTCAAAGGAGGTTCACTAAAATGATTCCACGATTAAACAGCTTGACATATGAAGTGCATTTGATGGCTCTAGGCCTATATTCACTAGAATTCAGAAGAATGAGGGGTGATCAAATTGAAATTTTTTGAATGGTGAAAAGTCTTCATAGAGTGGATGTGGAGAGTATGTTTCCAATGGTGAAAGAGTCTTAGACCAGAGGACACAGTCTCAGAATAGAGGGCCATCCTTTGATAACAGAGATGAGGAGGAATTTCTTCCGCCAGAGAATGGCAAATCTGTGTAATTCGTTGCCACAGGCAGCTGTGGAGGCCAGGTCATTGGGAATATTTAAGGTAGAGGTTGATAGATTCTTGGTTGGTCAGGGCATGAAGACTGCAGAAGAATGGGGAAAATCGATCAGCCGTGATTGAATGGTGGAGCAGACTCAATGGGCCAAATGGCCTAATTCTGCTCCTATGGCTTATGCTCCTATGGTGTTGTGTGCAAATGAGTAAATGGGCCTTCATTTCTTTTTGAATATCAACAAAAAATTCTAAATTCTCAAGTGATTGATATGGAAACATTTTGTTGTTGGGTTGGAGGAGAGTCTGCTCCTGGTCCTTGAGCAGCTGAATGCTGGAGTCTTGAAAGAATGGGAAATAAAGGCCAACAACCAGCCCCTCACAATGAAGAAAGATCAGGCCATGGAGCCTAAATTAGAGGAGGGCAGATTTGTCAGAGGTTTCTAGAGCTTGAGTGGATTACAGAACTCAAGAGGGGTAAGACCATGTAGGGATAAGAAATGAAGGAGTGATGGTGCCACACATGAGTGATGTAGCAGTGAAATGCAAGAGCTGAAAACAATAATGGCACTGATTATTCACATCCTGAATGAACACTTGCTAGCAGGTATTATTCATTAGGCAGCTTTGCAGAATTTTCTATATAAATATTGCCACTCTGAAGGAAAAAGCTTCTCGTGTGTGTGTGGGGGGGGGCAGGCGGGGCAGGGGGGGGAGAACATACAGATGGATTTGGAAGACCCACGGAATATGATTTATTCCTGACGTGATGACTTACAAGTAACAGAGCAAGGGGTGAGTTATGGCCAATACTATGAGTGGGATACAAATGGTATCCCATGGGTTTCTTGTACTGCATTCAGCCTTAAACTATGTGTTAAAAATGAATTAGAGCATAAAATGGCATTAATTAGGTGAAACAGTGAGAAATGCTGAGTTTAATGATGTGCTGACTCATCGCAGTCTTGTTTCAGTGGTAGTGGGTAGCTAGCTGAATTAGATTTAGAAAGGTAATTATTCTCAGTATTATGCGTACAAGAAACGTTCAAAGAATTGTGTGCAATTCGGACCACCCCAGTATAACAAAATTTATTTGCATTTGCTCAAATCATACAAAGAGTGAAAGGGGGTCACAGACTCAGAGTCATCATCAGAATGATGAAGAGGACTTCCTTCAACCGTAAATTATACATGAAGTGCTTTACTAAGAGTGGCCTTTTACACAGATAAAAAATGCTGGTGAACGCAGCAGGCCAGGCAGCATCTATAGGAAGAAGTACAGTCGACGTTTCGGGCCAAGACCCTTCGTCAGGACTAACTGAAAGAAGAGCTAGTAAGAGATTTGAAAGTGGGAGGCGGAGGGGGAGATCCAAAATGATAGGAGAAGACAGGAGGGGGAGGGATGGAGCCGAGAGCTGGACAGGTGATTGGCAAAAGGTGTACCAGGCTGGAGAAGGGAGAGGATCATGGGATGGGAGGCCTAGGGAGAAAGAAAGGGGGAGCGGAGCCCAGAGGATGGGCTAGGAGTTATAGTGAGAGGGACAGAGGGAGAAAAAAGAGAGAGGGAAAAAATTAATTAATTAATAACAGATGAAGGGGAGGTGGGGCATTAACAGAAGTTAGAGAAGTCAATGTTCATGCCATCAGGTTGGAGGCTACCCAGACAGAATATAAGGTGTTGTTCCTCCAGCCTGAGTGTGGCTTCATCTTTACAGTAGAGGAGACCGTGGATAGACATATCAGAATGGGAACGGGATGTGGAATTAAAATGTGTGGCCACTGGGAGATTCTGCTTTCTCTGGCGGACAGAGCGTAGGTGTTCAGCAAAGCGGTCTCCCAGTCTGCGTCGGGTCTCACCAATATATAAAAGGCCACATCGGGAGCACCGGATGCAGTATATCACCCCAGTCGACTCACAGGTGAAGTGATGCCTCACCTGGAAGGACTGTCTGGGGCCCTGAATGGTGGTAAGGGAGGACGTGTAAGGGCATGTGTAACACTTGTTCCACTTACAAGGATAAGTGCCGGGAGGGAGATCAGTGGGAAGGGATGGGGGGCATGAATGGACAAGGGAGTCGCATAGGGAGTGATCGCTGTGGAAAGCCAAAGGGGGGGGGGGAGGGAAAGATGTGCTTAGTGGTGGGATCCCGTTGGAGGTGGCGGAAGTTACAGAGAATTATATGTTGGACCCAGAGGCTGGTGGGGTGGTAGGTGAGGACAAGGGGAACCCTATTCCTAGTGGGGTGGCGGGAGGATGGGGTGAGAGCACCACCAGTTTTACACAGATGTAATGTTGAGGATAAATATGTTAAGAGGGAGTATTGGAGGGCATGGGGAGAGTATGGAGAAATGGAGTGCTAGCCGGTAGTTCAGTTGAAGGGTGAGCATCAACTGAATGGACTTTTCCGTGCCAATATGAGTGATTGTGTTCATAGAGCTGGTGAAAAAGAAAGGACAGGGTTGAACTATAGAGGGGTGATGGTTAATGAATACTTCAAAACTTTTGTTTGATGATGTAGAACTTCTCCTTGGATAGTGAATGAGAAAGAGTCCAGTAGTTTTAATTTTCATTACTTACTCATTCACGGAATGGAATGATTGCTGGCAAAGACGGTATTTAATGTGCAGCCTAACTGCCCTTGAGATGGTGATGGTGAGCCATCACTTGAATCACTGTAGTCCATGTGGGGAAGACACTACTCCTTTCTTGCTACTACCATCAGGCAGGAGCTACGGGAGCCTTAGGTCCCACACCAGAGAACGACAGATTTCAAGTCAAAATGATGATTTGAAGAGAAACGTGACAGAGTGGTGTTCTCATGCTCCTGAAGCCCTTGTCACTGTGAAGGTCATGGATTTGAGAGGTGCTATTGTGCTGCAAGTAACTACAGTGCCCATGCATGAACAGTCATATGAGTGTGCTTGATATGCCGGATGGCTTTCCTTTACTTCACAATTCCTGATGAAATATCCATCCGGATGACCTTAAGGCACCTAAGTTAAAACATCTGTGTCAGGTTTGTCCTTCATGTCAGTGCTTACACATTCAGAGAACAAACAGCTGATAAGACAGCACTCAATTGCCAAACTCTTGAGTTCAGATTGCTGAAGGTTGCTGTGTGGACCATGTTATCAGGACAGAGCAAAGGGACCTTCGCTCTACATACTACTGTGCTCGTCTGGTATGGCATTTAAGCCTGCTGTGAAAAATAAGCCTCATTCCCCAGAACTGCCACAAACAACAAGACCAATAAAAATAATCTCACCACTAAGATGCTAATAAAACGAAAAGAATTGTATTAAAAGACTGTGAGCTGTCTGAAATTGAATTTCGTCCTTGAACTCAAAGCTGTTTGCTGGCTTCTTACCAAGCCATTCCCTGTTGTATTGCAACTTATGACAAATCCTTTCAATCTCCTTCATTATTGGCTAAGTGAGAAAAATATATTGAGACATGTCAAGTTTCTTGTCTGATGTTCCTTCAATAAACAAACCCAATTACATGAAGAACAAGCAGTGTCTCACAACGTGCTGCCGGATTATGTTGTGCTCTAAGGCACAGTTAACTTAACAGAGCCAGTGCCTTATCATTGTTCAGCCATACCAGTGTTTATTATCCTCGTGCTCGGCTCCATTTGCCTTGTGATTTATCTTGTCTCTATTTTGTCCCCCATGTCGTTGCTGATGGATGCTCAGGATGCTATTTTTTCCAATTTCCCCAAGGTCACAAGAAAATAGGAGCAGCAATAGGCCACTCAGCCCCCCAAGCCTGCCTCACGATTCAACATGACCATGACTTCTCTATGCTGGCCTCAACTGCTCTTCTGTGACAGTTCCCCATAACTCCCAGTCCCCTTGATCTTTCAAACTGCATCCACTTTGCAGTTTTGGGCAGTTTAGAACTGGGGACTGCCGGGTGTCATATCTTTTATTGATTGCTTAATTATATTTGAAATAACTCAACTTAGCTTAAGTCGTTTTAAGTATGTTTAATATCGCTGGTTTAAGTTCCTTAAGTTTCATCACTTCAAGATTGTATGTTTTGCTGGTTACTAATGAAGGTTCACATCCATTTCTTTGACTTTTGAATATTATTATTGGATTGATCAGAAGGCACTTCATGCAAGATAACTCCCCATGCCTGGTCTCCAGCAGCGGCATTGGTTTCTGCTCATCTCTGCTCTAAAGAGAGGTCCTTGTATTCTGAGGCTGTGCCCTGTGGTCCTAGACTACCCCACTATTAGAAACGTCTTTCCATGTCCACTCTATCTAGGATAGTTTTCAATGAGAAACTCCCTCGTTCTTCTAAACCCCTGTAGAACCAGAGAGCCATCAAGCACCCCTCGTACATTAACCCTTTCATTTGTGGGATCATTCTGATCAATCTCCTCTGGACCTCCTCCAATTCCAGTGTCAGTTACCTCCATCCAGATTCAGATTAGTTTAGAGTGCAATGAACTTCGTTGTTCATCAGAGCTCAGAAAGTAAACAGAGTACATGGTAATAGCAAATCATAAACTGGAGGAACTCAGCAGTTCAGGCAGCGTCTATGGAAATAAATAAACAGTCGATTCACTTTATACTTTACTTTATTGTCACCAAACAATTGATACTAGAGCGTACAGTCATCAAGGCAAAACACACAAAGTGCTAGAGGAACCCAACAGTTCAGGCAGCATCTATGGAAATAAATAAACAGTCGATTCACTTCAGTCCTGAAGAAGGGTCCGGGCCAGGACATTGATTGTTTATTTATTTCCATAGATGCTGCCTGGCCTGCTGAGTTCCTCCAGCATCTTGGGTGTGTTGCTTAGGGTACATGGGCATACTGAATTCAACAATAAATGAAGCAATGAGCACAAAACAGCAGAATAGTGAGAAGCCAGCAATGCAAGCTGAAGTAGTGGAGAAAAGAAATGTTAATGTGACATGTAAATACAGAGGTGATGTGATCAGTTAGGCAGAAAAGGGGAAACAGAATATAATCCAGAGAGATGTGAGGTAATATATTTGGAAAGGAGCAACAAGTAATGAGGAATTATTGACCGGTGTGGAGGAACAAAGGGAATGTACCTTCCCAGATGCTTGTAGCTTTTCAAAAAAAGGATATAGCATGGTTTCCTTCATGAGCTGAGGTATGAAACATAAAACAGAAAGCTTATGCTGGAACTCGATACTACACTGCTTAAAGTACTGTTTGTGCGCTGTGTTTAGTTCTGGGAAATGTGTTATATAAGATGTAATTGCACGGGAGAAGGCTCAGAAGAGGTTTACGAAGATGTTAGCGGACTGGGAAACTAACTGCAAGGGAAGTTGGATTGGCTGGGGTGGTTTCTTTTGGAACACAGGAGGCTGGGGGGAGAATTAATTTATAGTTATCTTACTATGATCTTACAAATATTAAAGGAGAACTTAATGGAAGGGGAAAGCACTGATGTAAAGTGATTGGTATGAGGATCACAGGGGAGGAATGAAATGTAGATTCACCCAGAGGATGTGTCCTTGAAGAATTTTGATGTGCAGTGATGCAGACCCAGCGTGGGAGATGGGATTACGCTGGGGAGCTCTTTGTCAGCTAGTATGAACATGAAGGGCTCAGTGTCATAAAGTTTCTATGATTTTGTCATTCATGCCAATAAAAATATAAATCAGGTGACCAGAAGTATATAGAGAATGTTGATAGAGGGTATTTCATTGCTTTAAGATCTTGTCAGTTGAAGGCTTCATGTGACCCAGTTAACCTTGGGCTGATCAGGAGGCCAGAACTGGAGGAATTTGGTTTCCTAGAGCTGGCCATACCAAGGAAGCCACATTGCATCGTCCACCCTGTGATGACGCACTCAATGACATTTGACCCTTTTACGTTGCCAGGTGTTGAAACACAAACTCTGCGGTTTACTGAAATATGGGAAACAGCAGAAGAGGAACAACAACAACAAAGGAGTAACTCTCAGCCTGGATGACATCAAACGCCATGCAAGTATTGTTTCATCGTGCCGGAGGTTGCGAGATATTTTCCTTTTCCATTACTGTGTCATACCTCCTTGTGTCACACAGCCTCTAGGCTGCAGACTTCCTCCAGGCCTGGCAATGCCTCGCAGTGTATTCCCAAGCCCTGACTAAGCCTCAGACAATGAGCAGCAGCCCAGTACCTGTCTCCTGCCCTGACCTCACACAGTTGCGGCACAGACTCGCTCCCAGGTGACACGGTGAGCTGTAATCCTACTACCTGCAGAGCAGGCCACTGACTTGCTCTCAGCCCTTTGCGCTGGTCCCACACCACTTGACTGCTACAAGCCTACTGTTCTGTGGTTTGGGAGCTGCCAGGCAGATGCTAACTTCACCAAGAGGGATCATTATTTCTTTCTTCTCCACTGGGATCATACCCATTTCCTTACATCGACATCAGAAGGATGAAGTGTACACTGCAAGCATCTTAGCAGTAAGGCAGTGGAAGTAAATGAAACACTTATCCCTTGCCAAGTGCACTGCTTTCCTGACATTAATAGATATTCATTGAAGCACATGAATTCAGGATCAGACAAGGATGCAAAGGAGTCCCGAAGGGCAGCTCCTCCAATCCATCGTCATGGAAATAGCATAGGACCTGCTCTTCTCTGCTGCTCTGTAAAATGAAGATGCCAGCAGATAATCAGCGAGACAAAATGTACTTATTGCAGTAATAATTTAGCTGTGTGCAATTAAGGCCCCATTCACAAGATCGGAAAGTTAACGTCTTCAAGCTACAGGTAATGAAATAAAAGTAACCACGTCACAGTATAGAGAAAATAGAAAATATGATAGAGGAACAGGTTCTTCGGCCCACACTGTTGTGCTGAACTCACTAAATAGGTACAGTAATCAAATCAAGTCACTCACCTCATTGCAAACTTGATCACAGTAAGTCATGAGTGTATCAGGAGAACCATATGCAGTCATTTACTGTATTTCTTCAAGGCCCTGTGCCTATGTGTGATCAACTGTATGATCAGCTGCTCTGGGCACCCTCACTACATCTCCAAACAGAATCTAATGGCATTCCAAGAAGTTGAATTGGGTCACAGAATCACACAACCTCACAGCACAGATGGGGGCTGTTCAAGCTGTCCTGTATGTATTGGCTCCTTTAAAGAGCTGTCCAATTGTAGAAGAACACGGACCATTCTCACTGGGGCATTGTCCTTATATTTTATGGGAATCCAGTTCAAATCCAGGTGAGGCAGATGCCTCCTCTCCCTGACAGCTGTAAGAGAGAGCTTGTGTCATTTCAGTAACATTCTAATGGGGGCAGTACACCAGTTGACTAATCTGAGAGTCCCACTCAAAGGGGCCCTCAGTGTTGACTGGGATTAGTATAGGATCAGTGTAGGGGACCA
The DNA here is from genome assembly GCF_963921235.1 of Mobula hypostoma. Taxonomy (NCBI): domain Eukaryota; kingdom Metazoa; phylum Chordata; class Chondrichthyes; order Myliobatiformes; family Myliobatidae; genus Mobula; species Mobula hypostoma. Next base: position 17,235,360 of record NC_086128.1, read on the forward strand.
CATGCTGGCCGGTATGGACTCAATAAGCCAAGGGTAACTTCAAAACATTAAACTAATTCAAAGGAAAGCAAGACAGTCGAGAGATGCCAGTCTAAATTCATTCTTTACTTTAAGTGAGGCACACACGTACCATGTGGTAGTGTAGTGACGTGTGCAATTCACATATTTATACATACAACCCATAATTAATTATTTAAATAAACAAGAATGCTTCATCAAACAATATATTTGCAATATTACTCACAAATTACTGAAATATTAAATACACAACAGAGGGCTAACTGTCCCGTCCTTACTTTGTGTGTTCAAATTTAGAGTATCCTACCCGTGATCAGCTAAAACCCTTTGCTCTTATAACAGAAGTAAGCTGAAGATTCAGATCTTGACCCGAACGTTTGATGGAACCACAGTCTTTGCTGTCATTTTCCTGTTCACTGCTGGAAGTTACACAGGAATTTCACACACAGGATGTGCCCACCCTGTACAGGAAATGGCACCACAGGTGCTGATCTGCCTCATTGCATTCATGTCAGAGAGTCGTAGAATTATAGAGCATGGAAATGGGTCCTTCAGTCCAGCTGCTCTATCCAACCAGGATTCCCATCTTAGCTAGTCCAATTTGACCACATATTTCCCATATTCCTGTAAACCTTTCCTCAAGGTTGAATAAGTTAGGATTTTATTCTCTGGAGTGGGGAGAAGGAGAGCAGATCTTATAGAGGTATACAAAATTATGAAGGTTGTAGATAGGGTAAATGCATGCTGCTTTTTCCCCTCAGGTTGGGTGAGACTGGAACTAGAGGTCATGGGTTAAGGGTAAAAGGTCACATACTTAAGGGAAGTCTGAGGGGAACATCTTCACTCAGAGGGTGGTGCAAGGGTGGAACGAACTGCCAGCAGAAGTGGTGGATGCAGGTTCAGTTGCAATACTTAAGTTTGGATAGGTACATGGATGGGAGAGGTACGGAAGGCCATGGTCTGGGTTCAGGTAGTTGTACTAAGCAGAAAGCATGGCCAGCATGGACTGGATAGACCAAAATGCCTATTTCTGTGCTGTAGTGCTCAAAGACTCTATTCACGTACCTGTCCAAATGTTTTTAATATGTTAATGTAGCCATTTTTGCTAGTTCCTCTGGCAGCTCTCGTTCCATATATGGACCACACTCAGGTCCCTTTTAAATCATTCCTCTCTAATTTTAACCCTATACCTTCTGATTTTAGACAACACTACCCTGGGGAATGGACTGTGACTATCTACACTAGGGGTCCCCAACCTTTTTTGCGCCGCGGACCGGTTTAATATTGACAATATTCTTGCGGGCCGGGGGTGGGGGGTGGGGGGGCGGGTGTGTTCAAGTAGGGTTAAGCTCACCTCAACATGTCTTTTACAGTTAGGGTTGCCAACTTTCTCACTCCCAAATAAGGGAATTGTCTTCTACAATTGGACAGCTCTTTAAAGGAGCCAACACATACAGTCAAATCCCGGGACACTTTACCCCAGGAAAGACTACCATGACAATGAAGCCTTGCGCAGGCACCTGTGTGTGCATGTGTGATGTGCGCATGCGCGTACGTGCCAACTTTTCCCCCCACAAATCGGTTTTGCCTTCATCTTCCCGACTACACTGTACATACATTATTTCTACTTTATATAGGCTGTGTATTTATCATATCATTCCTGCTTTTACTGTATGTTAGTGTTATTTTCGTTTTATGTGTTATTTGGTATGATTTGGTAGGTTATTTTTTGGATCTGGGAACACTCAAAAATTTTTCCCATATAAATTACTGGTAATTACTTCTTCGCTTTACGCCATTTCGGCACGAAAGGTTTCATAGGAACGCTCTACCTTAGCGGGGGAAATACGGGACAAGGGCGGTCCCATATTTGGGACAAACCAATTTAGCCCAATATACGGGATGTCCCGGCTAATACGGGACAGTTGGCAACCCTATGTTCAAGTTCAACAGTGCATTACAGGGAATGAGGAAAGGTGCAGCTGACTCATATCGTTTCCTCACGGCCCGGTACCGGTCCGCGGCCCAGTGGTTGGGGACCGCTGATCTACACCCCTTATGATTTTATAAACCTGTGTAAGGTCACCCCTCTGCTTCCTTCATTCCAGGGAAAACAGTCCCAGCCTGCCCAGTCTCTCATAATGGCCTGGATTCCATCACCATGGCTTACCCATGTTCACAAGCTGGATTCTGATAAGGAACAGCATTTTTGTTCCCATCTTTCCAGAAAAACAAGCCAACTAGAATTCCCACTACATTATCCTGCTTCTGTTCTAAAGTCTCTGATGTGCAGGGAATTTTAACAGAAAATGGGACATTGACAACCTTTTGACTGTCGGTGCATGGAATTTTCTTTTCCTACACAGAACCCATGTGAGAATCTAAGGAGCCACCCGGCGGGAATGACGTACCCAGCGAACATTCTACCTCACCACCCGCCCCGCAGCACCTTCGAAGACTTCACTTGCTGATGGCGGAGCCTGACAATTGGCGACACCCACAACACCCACTTATCTCACAGTTCAACGAGCAGAAAGGAGATTGGACTGTCCACGGAGATTGGGGCTGTCCAATCCTGACCTACCAAAGTCATTGAACAAACCTTCTGGAGACACATTCAAAAGCAAATCGACAACCCGACTATGCGCTTGAAACAAAATGGCAGTATTGGGGATGACTGTTCCGTGGACTCCACTCACTAACTTTTCAAAAAAAAAAGAAAAAAAAAACAACTTTTTTCTCTCATCTAGAGTCATATTCCAGTTTTGTAAAAGGGATTTTTTATTCACTCTTTATCGTAAATGCTTATGTAGGCCGCTTGTATTATCTTGTGTGATCATGTTCTTAAGCTTAATGAAAGCATTTAGATCCCATTTCATCTCATCTTGTGAAATCATTTGCTGCAGCAACTCATTCTACCGTGACAGCTTTTGTTCATGAGTAGCCTTTCACCCCTTCACCAAATGGTCACTTCACACTATAGTTCCCTTGCAGTTGGTGGAAGGCACCAAAGAGGGGAAGAGTGGTGCAGGCTTGATTGATGGGTTTGTGCTGAATTATTCATTCGTCGCGTAACCATACAGGTTCAATCCAATCTAACACTGAGGGAGCAGCACTGCACGTGGTAAATCAGTGGATGATGGCAACGAGAACCATCAGTCCAGGTTGTAAAGACAGTTGGTACCTCATCCGTTTTGTACTGCTGCCCGTTTGGTGCTGCATCGCGTTCTTTTACCCCTTGAAGAAACGATGCAGGTTCCTGTCTTCGATGAATGCTTTTGCTTCTGCAGTGCCCAGTGCGGTACCGCATGTGCTTTCCCAGCCCAATGTTCTTGACGTTGCCTAAGAAAGCAGAATAAAGCTTGTTGAGAAGAAGCTGGCGATAGATGGAAGGTCATAAAGAGGAAAAAGTTGGAAATCCAAAGAGCTTCACTCCGTGTCTGACCCCCGATGGTACATGGCAGGAACGGGTAGAAGGAGCTTCACTCCATGTCAGCTATGGCCCACAGCAAAGACTGGGCAGACCTTATGGCACCTGCAGGAAGAGAATGGTTTGGACTTAATGCTGACCTTGCGTTAGAAACAGAAGCACTGTGGCAATGATCATGGGCTACGTTTCCATCAAATCACAGTGGAGATAAAGCTCCCTCGCTCTGGTTTGGGTTAGTTTGACACATGACCTCCATGTAAATGTTACTAAAAGGAAATAGAAGAATTAAAATAAAACACCCAACCCTCATCCACTGCCTAAACAGAGAGTAGAGTCGGTGTTCTCAGAGAGACAAACACTGTAACACAAAGCTCCATGAAAGTGATATTTTGCCCCCAATGAATGTTGGTGACCACTGAGTGAGACAGGATTTCAGTTTCTTGGACAGTTCCTGAGATGCTCTCACTGCTCTTGGATTTGAATACCACACCGCTGCCTGGTCTGCTATTCTCGACTGCTACCTTTGCTAAGGATCCTCAGTGAAGGGTCGATGCTGATAGGGCAGGATGCCACCAACAATTATCAAGGAAAATAGGTATACTGTATATTGTACAAAGAAGTGGATTCTTAAGAGCCCTGCAGATCATAGAAGTGAATGACAATGGCATCAAGGGTCAAGGAACTCAGAGTGTAGCCAGGATACAGATGAACCATAAGCAAATTAAATAGGGGAGCATGCATGAGGAAGAGCCGGCTGGTGGCGTAGTGGCATCAGTGCCGGACTTCGGAGCGAAGGCTCCCGAGTTCGAACCCAGCCGGCTCCCCGGCACGCTTTCCATCTGTGCTGGGTTGAGCGTCGAGCTAGCAACTTGACCTTGTAAAAAAGAAATTGCCTGCTACAGAAATATCAACAGCAAAATGTTGATGGCCTATGTTCTCTCGTGAGTTTAAAAGGCAAGGAATGAGGAAGTCTTCCTGTTCCTAACATTTGCCATAAGGTGGGATTCTCTCCCAAGGCAGTCTCACTCCAGAGGATGCTAATAGAAGGTGTCAGTGACCTAAGGTGATCCTTTCTCATTGACTCTGAGTGCTGGACTGCCAGTTCATTCCTGCTTTTCAGTTGTTACATGATGTCTGGAATCGCTTAAGCAAGGGACACCATCCACCAGCTCATGCCTGTGATGACCACCATTCTGGGTTTCAGTTTGCCCACTCTGGGTGGAATGTTGATCAGGGACAGGGCAATTCAGATCCCTCCCTAGAGCAGCAGGTGAATGAGGGGTCAGGAGTTGTGGAGGGAAAAAGAGAGAACTGATCATCAAACCTGACATGGTTTGAATTTATTAATCAAGATACATAGCTGGGCTACTGCACAACTAAGTGTTGAATACAATATTAACCTCTAAACTTCAGATCACTTTTGTGATCTGAGGTGAGTATGAAGCTATTTAGTGGCCTGCGCACAGCCAAGGACAGTAGGATTCCGATATGGTTTTGTGAACATACTTGCACCTCTCTTGCTCACAGCAAGCCTTCAAAACCTCATCTCTGGTTGTAGCACCTTGATTGCGCCTGGACTTGGGGCAGACTCCATACTTTCTATTTATCAAAAAATAAAACCATGTCATTTGACAGCAAATTTATCCCTGTTCCCTCCTAGGCAATTATTCTTCATCTCTAGACGCCCAGCTTGTAGTAACTGTCCAAAGCAGCATGATGGAATTCAGGAGCTCAGTGTCCTGGTCCAGCATTGGTCTGGAATTGGGCCATTGACCAGCTTTTAGTCAGTCATTGAGTTGGAAAGTGATTAGCACATTCCCATCTGAATCAGAACTCCAAGACAGGAGACAACACTTTCTTTAGACTTTAGTGTGTGGTGACCATTGCTGTAAGCAACACAGAACATAATTGATTTCAGCATGGATTATCATAGTAAAACCTTGGTTAACCACCACGAGAGGTTCTCCACTATTGTATTATACTCTTACAAACCTGTCATGCAAGACAAACCATCTGATGTTTGAAGAATCTCAACAGAGTAATCTGTGTGCTTGAATTTATCTTAAGGAAACTTCAGTCTCCACTTTGGAGAGGAGGTGAATTGGTGATTAACGTCAACAAAGGACTAACAATCTAATTCAAACTGCAGAGGTAATCATTTGAAACTAGCCTGACATTAAGTAATGTGAAGCTCTGTACTAAATATTAAGTTCGTTGGCATTTTAAATGACTGTCAGAGTCATGGGAGTGTAAATTGATTTCATTCCAGTGACTGGAACCAACGGCCTCCTACTTCTCAGAAGACGTGTCATGGTTAGCTGGCAGCTAAGAGTCTGTAAGGCAAGGGGATTCTTCATGCACTGATGATCAGCCAGGATACCTGTGACAAGCAATTGGAGCACAGTGACCTAAAACAGAAACAAAGCCAGCAGTACTGTTGGTGTCAGCCATGACCAGATTTATATTGACTTGGGACATTATAAAAGTGAGCACAGACATCTCTTGCTAATGTGTCTTTCTCTACACTGGAAATAGTTAGCCAAAGGCAGAGAAATAAGAAGGATTTTGAGATCTCCCGTTAATGTGGGATTGGTACCACATTGAAAACACTGGTGTATTTTAAAGAAGTTTTGGATTTGGGAAGTGCAGTACCTGGGCCTCTCAGATTCAGGCTTCTAGTCACTCACTGAAAATGTGCCTTTGGTCTTGGGTGGTTTTCCTGGCCCATCGTGAAGGGAGAGATGACCTTGGTGCTGTTCTTGCTGGGATTACAGAATAAAGCAGCTTTAACAATGCATCCATTGTAAACTGGCGTTTATAGCCATGAAATAGTTGACCTCACCTTGGGAGAATTAGGTGAGTAGATGTGGTGAAGAATAGAGATGTTACATTGCTTCTCAGCTGAGATGACACATAATGACCGTGGGAGCATCGAACATTTATGTTAACTGCTGATTCTGATGGATTTCAGAAGGCTGGCTGCTGATAATGGGTGTGAAAAAATTGGTAACCTTTTGCTACTGTTAACATTATTCAGCAAAAGAAGAACTAACAGCCAGTCTTTGCCTTGAAAGAAAATGTTTGTCCAATTCCGCCCCCCCCCCCACTTAAGGTAAGAATTTTTTTAGGTGAATTACCAAAAGCTGCACTTAGACCAGCCCAGTGGTGAATTTCTAATTCCTTGATTGCAAAGTACTATTAGAACCAGCGCCTTAACCATCCTCAGTGCTGATGCTTTGTATATTGATATTGGTTTCCTCAATCAGGTAGACCACTTGCTTGAAGCTTTTAAGAAGCGTCTTGCCTCATACAAGGAGGAGAAGTATGAAAATCTTCTCAATAAGGTCTGTCAGCATTGGCAGATGCCACTCAATCCACATATGGACAGAAATAGAAGTTCCAAGGCAAACCTCTTTCCGCCCTTTTTCCAGGACCCTGCTAACCAACAGAGAACCCCCAACCTCCCTCCTGCAATAACAACTTCCAACTTGAACTTACTTAGCCAATGGTCTCAGAGCCTTCACACTGCCTGCAGTTCTCCAGTCTCCAAGTGACAATCCACAAGAAAGCTCTGACAGTCATTTAAATGTTTGTTTTTTGTTAAATGTAAGATAAAGGAGTGATACCTAGGGAGCAAATTGAAACCAAGCCAATACCGTCAAGCCTGTGCAATTCCTGTTATGTATCAGTCCCGCCAAATAACATCAGATACAATACATTGACTTGCATCTTATTCACTTAGCTTAATGTGTTATGTATAGAAACCATTAGATGCTCTTAATATTACAAAGCTATTGTGCCATTCCTTGTTACTGACTTCAGACTGCCTTTACTTGTATGAGGAACAAAACAAAACATTTAGCCTTTAACATGGAATCTATATGTACTATGTACAAATTTTATTCAGATAAAGCACAAGGGTACAGAATGGTAGAGTACGATGGGTGATTCACTATTTTATCATTGGAAAACATGGGAGCTGCAATGAATAGTTTCTGTAGCTGAAGCACCATTGTCTCTTCCCGAATTTTGATTGGCAGACTGTAGTATTTTACTATTCTGGAAGGTTGGTCTTGATTCGGAATTCACACACACACACACACACACACACACACACACTAAATTGTCCAAAGAGAAAAGACAAGGGGATTTTTATGGTAATCTTAGAATGCTAGGTGAAGACTCAGCTCAAGAAACCTCATCACTGGTCTTCAGATCTTCATTCTGTTGCTTTGTCTAAGCTCAAGACAATGGCTGTTCAGTGAGGCAAAAGTTGCCCCATTGGAACAAAGCATTTCATCAGTGACATTGGCAGCATTCCATCAGCTAGTCATGGTGGGCCTGCTGGAGTGAAAGGGTGGCCTCGTGAAGGATCGGGATATCTTGAGTAGTTAGGGTCAGTTTTGGGTACACATGCAGTCAAAGAGGTTGGAGCTTTCAAATCACAGAGATCATGGCTTCTTGTGAGAAAACCAATTTTCAAGTATATTGTACCTGCCATCAATAAAGATGCCCTTCTTTACATATATGATATTAATAAATATATATCATAGTATGCCATTGTAAATGTGATGTGTGGTCATTTCTGCAAAGTGTATCGAGGGCTTTGTTTCATTTACCTGGAGTTAAATGTTGAACAGCAACCTCTCTGTGCAAAAGCAAGTAACAAGCTGGAAAGGATTTGTGGGCTTATAATCCTTCCCCACGCTTGTAACAGTGTAGAATCAACAGAATGTGCTGTGAATTCCTGAAACTGTTGACGCACATTCATGTCAAACCACACAGAAAGGGTAAAAACAAGAGGAGTGATTGAGAGCAGGATCAGTAACTTCTATCCAAGAGAACAAATTGTCCACTATATGTCTTTAATTCTGAGGGGAAGAAATGTCAATATTTCAATTTCTTGCTGTTGTTCAGGCATTTTTGATGAAGTGGTAGCGAGTTGTCTCCATATTACAGTGTCTGTGTTGAAGCTTTTGGAACTCCTGCTGGTCAGAAGAAAAGTTCATGCCCCATCCCAATCCACAAGATGGGAAAAAGTGAGAGAGAGAAAGTTTAAAGAAGATTTACAGGGCAGAATACTTTACACAGAGTAGTGGGTGCCTGGAATGTGCTTCCAGGGGAGGTGGTGGAACCCAATTGGATGGCAACGTTTAAGGGGCATTTAGACAGACATATTGACAGGCAGGGAATGGAGGGATATGAATCATGTGCAAGCAGAAAGGATTAGCTTGAATCGACATAGTCAGCTGAAAGGCCAGTTACTGTGCTGTACTGCTGGCCCTCACTCTGGTTCTTCAAACCAGAAAACCTTCCAATGGCTGAGTTCCAATACAGAGGAAGCCACCGAGTCAATGGTCAAACAAGAGGGTTTCCAAATCTAAATAATTTTCTCAGCTAATTTCAACTGGGCTCAGCTTTCACCCTCAACAGTCACCTCCCAGTGAGCTGGTGCTGCTCCTTCCAAGAGTGTACTCGACACCACAGCTGGCAGTTGCCTCCGTGAAGCTGAGGGCACTGGGGAAGGGTGGAGTTCAATTGATTCTCTTGATCAAGGCTTGGCACTGCACTCGAGAAATTGGATCAGTCGATCATTTCATCCTCATTTTTCATTTGCAGATTGCACATAACAGTGATCTTTCCCGGGAGAGATAACTGTATTGGTTATATCTGGATGTAGCTGCCCTCCAACTCCCAACACTATACTGGTCTGAGAACTTCTGGGCACGATTCTCCTCAGCACCTCAGTTGCTATTTGCCCGGAATCCCTCAGACATCACATTTACACTGGACATTTCCAGCAGAGATCAGACCTTTTATCGGTGATCTTCCCTCCTCTGCTGTCTCGCAGGAATGCTACGAAGTGCCACGCAGGGAAAGGGAATGAAACACCAATGAAAGGGCCGACATTGTGACACTGATCTCCCGCACACAATACCTGCAGTCTGTGGTTTCAAGAGTTTGCATCATGGGGAATGACTCTCTGGAGTTCCTTCACCCTTCCCTACCTATTTCTAAAGAGCACCTGAGCTGCAGTGCATGGCATCTGGACCCTGAGTAAACCTCGTCACACTGTGGTCTGGGAACTCAGTCAGGTCAGACTATCACATGAAGAGTGTTCACAAATAGGAGATCAGTGTGTCGATGTACACAGGAGATCATTCTGTTCACACACCGAGATCACCATGTCCACACACACAGGAGATCGCTGTGTCCACATATACAAGAGATAACCGTGTCCACACACACAAGAGATCACGGTGTCCATATACTCTAGAGATCGCTGTATCGACACACAGGAGATCACCATGTCCACACACACAGGAGATCACCATGTCCACACACACAGGGTATCACCATGTCCACACACACAGATCACCATGGTCACACACACAGGAGATCACCATGTCCACACACACTGGAGATCACCATGTCCACACACACAGGGTATCACCATGTCCACACACACTGGAGATCACCATGGTCACACACACAGGAGATCACCATGTCCACACACACAGGAGATCACCATGTCCACACACACAGGGTATCACCATGTCCACACACACTGGAGATCACCATGGTCACACACACATGGGATCACCATGTCCACACACACAGATCACCATGTCCACACATAGGAGATCACCGTGTCAACACACCCAGTAGATCACCATGGCCACACACACAGGAGATCACCAAATACACACACACAGGGGATCACACACACACACAGGAGATCACCATGTCCACACACACAGGGGATCACCATGTCCACACACACAGGGTATCACCAAGTCCACACACACAGGAGATCGCCATGTCCACACACACACACACACACAGGATCACCATGTCCACACACACACACGGGATCACCGTGTCCACACACACACATGGGAGATCACCATGTCCACACACACAGGAGATCATCATGTCCACACACACGGGGTATCACCAAGTCCACACACACAGGAGATCACCATGTCCACACACACAGGGTATCACCAAGTCCACACACACAGGAGATCACCATGTCCACACACACACACGGGATCACCATGTCCACACACACACACACACACACACGGGATCACCATGTCCACACACACATGGGATCACCATGTCCACACACACAGGGTATCATCAAGTCCACACACACAGGAGATCACCATGTCCACACACACCGGATCACCATGTCCACACACACAGGGGATCACCATGTCCACACACACACACGGGATCACCATGTCCACACACACGGGATCACCATGTCCACACACACACACACACACACGGGATCACCATGTCCACACACACATGGGATCACCATGTCCACACACACAGGGTATCACCAAGTCCACACACACAGGAGATCACCATGTCCACACACACAGGGTATCACCAAGTCCACACACACAGGAGATCACCATGTCCACACACACACACGGGATCACCATGTCCACACACACACACACACGGGATCACCATGTCCACACACACATGGGATCACCATGTCCACACACACAGGGTATCACCAAGTCCACACACACAGGAGATCACCATGTCCACACACACCGGATCACCATGTCCACACACACAGGGGATCACCATGTCCACACACACACATGGGATCACCATGTCCACACACACAGATCACCATGTCCACACATAGGAGATCACCGTGTCAACACACCCAGTAGATCACCATGGCCACACACACAGGGTATCACCAAGTCCACACACACAGGAGATCACCACGTCCACACACACACACACACAGGAGATCACTCTCTCCACATACACAGGGGATCACTATGTCCACACACACATGAGATCATCTTGTCCACACACACAGGAGATCACCATGGTCACATGCACAAGATATCACCATGTCCGCACACAGAGGATATCACCGTGTCCACATACACAGGAGATCACCATTTTCCCACACACACAGGAGATCACCATTTTCCCACACATACAGGAGATCACCATGTCCACACACACAGGAGATCAACATGGTCACACACAGGAGAGATCACCGTGTGCTCGCACACAGGAAATAACTGTGTCCACACAGACAGGGGATCACCATGTCTGCACACAGAGGAGATCACCATGTCCACACACAGGAGGGATCACCATGTGCACACACACACGAGATCACATTGTCCACACACACAGGGGATCACCGTGTCCACACACAGAGGAGATTGTCAACTCCAAACACACTGGAGATCACTATATACACACAGACAGGAGATCAGCATGTTCCCACACACACAGGGGATCACCATGTCCACACATACAGGAGATCACCATGTCCGCACATACAGGAGATCACTGTCTCCGTATACATAGGAGATCACCATGTCCACACACACACGAGACCACCATGGACACACACTCAGGAGATCACTGTGTCCACATACACAGGAGATTACTGTTTTCCCACACACACAGGAGATCACTATGTCCACACACACAGCAGATCATCGTGACCTCACACACAGGAGATCTCATTGTCCACACACACAGGAGATTACCCTGGTCACACACACACAGGAGATCACCATGTACACACACACAGGAGATCACCATGGCCACACACACAGGGGATCACCGTGTCCACACACACAGGAGATCACCATGGTCACACAGACAGGAGATCATGTCCACATACACAGGAGATCACTGTATCAACACACTCAGGAGATCACTATTGTCACACACACAGGAGATCACCATGTCCACACACACAGGAGATCACCATGTCCACACAGACAGGTCACCGTGTCCACACACACAGGAGATCACATTGTCCACAAACACAGAGATCACCATGTCCACACACACAGGAGATCATCGTGTCCACACACACAGGAGATCACCATGTCCACACACACAGGAGATCATCGTGTCCACACACACAGGAGATCACCATGGTCACACACACAGGAGATCACCATGTCCACAGACACAGTAGTTCACTGTATCCACACATGCAGGAGATCACCGTGTTCACACACGCAGGAGATCACTGTATCCACACACACACAGGAGATCACCGTGTTCACACACGCAGGAGATCACTGTATCCACACACACACAGGAGATCACCGTGTTCACACACGCAGGAGATCACTGTATCCACACACACACAGGAGATCACCGTGTTCACACACGCAGGAGATCACTGTATCCACACACACACAGGAGATCACCGTGTTCACACACGCAGGAGATCACTGTATCCACACACACACAGGAGATCACCGTGTTCACACACGCAGGAGATCACTGTATCCACACACACACAGGAGATCACCATTCTGGAATCATTGTGCCTTCACGCTTCTATACCTCCTTCCTGATTCCAGCAATGAAAACAAGGCATTTCCAGGGCGATGGGGGTCCTTAATGATGGACGCTGGCTTTTTGAGTCATCGCTCCCTGAAGATATCCTGGATACTATGGAGACTAGTGCCCATGATGGAGCTGACTAAGTTTACAATTCTCTGTAGTTTACTTCGATCCTGTGCAGTAGTCCCCTCAATACCAGATGGTAATGCAGCCAGTTAGAATACTCTCCCTGGTAAATCTGTTGAAATTTACAAGCGTTTCAGGTGACATACCAAATCTCCTCAAACTCCTAATTAAATATAGCTGCTGTTGTGTCTTCTTTGTAGCTGCATTGATATGTTGGGTCCAGGTTCAATCCTCAGAGCTATTGACACCCAGAAGCTTGAAATTGCTCACTCTCTCCACTTCTGATCCCTCAATGAAGATTAGTGTGTGATCCTTCATCTTACCCTTTCTGAAGTCCTCAATCAGCTCTTTGGTCTTACTGACGTTGAGTGCCAGGTTGTTGCTGCAGCACCATTCCACTAGTTGGCATATCTCACTCCTGTACGCCCTCTCGTCACCACCTGAGATTCTACCAACCATGGTTGTATCGTCAGCAAATTTGTAGATGGTATTTGAGCTGTGTCTAACCACATAGTCATGGCTATAGAAAGAGAAGAGCAGTTGGTTAAGCACACACCCCTGAGGTGCACCAGTGTTGATAGTCAATGAGGTGAAGAAGTTATTTCAATGTGTGGTCTTGAGTTACAAGGAGAGGTTGCGTAGACTGGGACTTTATTCCCTGAAACGTACGAGATTGAAGGGTGACCTGACCGAGATATATAAGATCATGAGGGGCATAGATGAGATGAAAACGCATAGTCTTTTTTTCCGAGGAAGAGGGAGGTGTCTAAAAATAAGATGGCGTAGGTTTAACATTGGAGGTGAGAGATTTAAAAGGGACATCAGGGGGGCAACTTCTTCATGCAGTGGGTGGTGTGTATTTGGAATGAGCTGCCAGAAATAGTGGTTGAGGTGAGCACACTAGCTACTTAGGTAAGTACATGGATTGGAGAGGTTTGGAGGGTTAGAGGCCAAATGTGGGCAGATGAGACCAGCTTCCAGACAACACGGTCAGCATGAATGAGTTGGGCCAGAGGGCCTGTTTCCATGCTGTAAGACTCTGATTCTGTGGCCAGCGCATTCACAAAGGAGATCTACACAAGCATTGTGAAAGCCATATTCTTCAAGCACTATAAGCGAGAGTGTAAATTCTGCAGGCTTGACATTTATTGCTGTCATAGAGTTTTATCAACAAATAAAAATGAGAAAAGTTGTTTCCAAGAAGCATGTGAGGGTTTTATTTTTTCTTAGCTTGTTTATTGGTTAAACCCAAAAATAAAATCAAATTATACAAAGAGCGCAGAAGAACAAAGAGACAGGGTGTTGGACACACAGCCAACAGGGAAGAGGGAAGCAAGTTATTCAAAAGCCAGATGATTTTATATTAAAACCCTTATAAATTAGTATTCATTACCAATGTGGAAGTCATTTTAATTTTAACATTGCTCTCTGTTTATATTGAGTATTTGTCTGTATGAATTTGACCTGAATTTCACTATGATAATATATAAGGGTGGAGATGCGTCTCTACCAAAGGAGTGAGCCTGCAGCTCCCCCTTGGGCAAGGTGTAGCTCCTGCGTCCCACCGACCAGGGTCACGTGAAGCCGTGAAGCCATGGGAGCCACTGGTGCATATCACAAGTCCTGGTTGTACGATTACTGACACCAGGCAGACAATCTCTGAAGAGCGCTGAGAGCAGTAAGCGTAAAGGAGTTGGGTGCTTACTGTTCTGGTTAACAACAGATGGTGCAATCCGGGTCATATTACGATCGAGGAACGTGCTTGTAGACTGGATATTGGACTTTTTACTGTTGGACTTTGGCCATTTTCCACCAAGATTCAACACTGGGCGGCACGGGAGGTCATTCCTGCCTGTGGCCATCGAACGTGCAGCTCCTCCCGTGGAGGGTCAGACACCCTGAGCCAATAGACTGGTCCTGGACTTATTTCCCATCTGGCATAGTTTGCATTTTGTCGTTTGATTGTTTGTGGTTTTTGTATTGCTATATTTATGCTCTATTCTTGGTTGGTGCGGCTGTAACGAAACCCAATTTCCCTCGGGATCAATAAAGTATATCTATCTGTCTATCTATCTATCTATCTAATGGCTGGGTCACCCACCTTGTAAAGACAGTACTCAGAGGATACTACTCTGAGTTGCCTTCCTACTCAGGGAAAGGCAATGGAAAACCACTTCTGTATAAAAAATTGCCAAAAACAATAATGGTGATGAGACCATAATCACCTCTGTCGTACAACACAGCACAGAATGATGATTATCTAATATGATAACTGTATGTGGTTTATGATGCAGCATTTTATCATTTTATATTTTGATATATTAAGAAGACAAGGAAGAACAACTTTTTCCTCATTCTCTAGTACTACAGTTGCAGAGTCATGGAGAGCTGTTCAGCCCGTCACGTCCATGCTGACCCTTGGTGCTCCTGCCTTCTTGATCTCTCAAATAAAGGAGGCCTTTATTGGTTGATTGCTAGTGACTAGTGTTGTTGCATAGGGGTCAGTTTTCAGTCCGCTACTTTTCACGTTATATGTAATGAAATGGATGATGGAATGGATGGCTTTGTGGCCAAGTTTACGGACAATACAAAGATAGGTGGAGGGGCAGGTAATGTTGAGGAAGCAACGAGTCTGCAGAAAATCTTGGACAGATTAGAAGAATGGGAAAAGAAGTGGCAGATGGAGGACAGCACAGGGAAGTGTATGGTCATGCACTTTGTAAAAGGAATAAAGATGGAGACTATTTTCTAAATGGGGAGAGAACTCAGAGCTCAGAGATGCAAAGGGACTTGGGCAGTGGCGGGCACCAGAGATTTTTTTCTTGCTGGTGCTACGGAGAGGCTGAATGATTCAGTGATGGTGCTGAGGGATGCACTGTATGGTAATATGTATTCACAAGGCCAGACACGTGGTGTTAAAAAGTCAGTTTCAAGCATTATGTGTCTCTGTTGATTCACAAGCAACAGCAATTGATAGATCTAATATAGAAGTGAACTGTTACAGTGTCAACAGCATCGGAGACAACCTGGGCTACATGGAGCATAAACAAAACAAACAAACAGAGCATCCGAGCAACAGCGGACAACGTGAATCACGCACCAATCCCGCAATCAGCATCAAATGCATGCTTTTCAACTGAAAAACACAACACGAACCCACTGCTACTCGCATTACATAGACAGCAATGCCAAAAGATACATCGTTATTAAAGTCAAATAAGGCAAACAACAGATGCAAGGCTTTACCAGGAGTTGGACAAATCGTACTCTGACCATGCAATACCTCAATTAATTCAGCTACTGAATTTAAAACAAAAATCAACAGAATCATGGATTGGAAGTCTAAGCAAAACCAGTAGGCTTAATAGCAGTAAATGTAATATTTTGGGATTTGCAGGAAACATAAGGACTATGACGTATCCACCACAAAATAATAATAATAATCAGCATTAGTCTTGGCCCAAATTTTTAAAAACTCAACTGCACTCACCATTGATGTTTTCAGAGAAGCACAATCCATCTGTTGTTCTGATTGGAGGCGAAAGCATCAATGATTTTCTGGATGTCAAGTGCTTTGGTCCTCCAGCTGTTTATGGCCAACAGAGCCATGTTGCTGTTCCCAGCATCACCGCTGCTATTCCTTAAGTAGTTTTTGACGCGTCTGAGGCAAGAGAAACTCCGTTCACATGAGGCAGATGTAACAGGCAGAGTCAGTGATATGCAGATTAGTTTGTATAAATCTATAAATGCATCATGGTAGGGTCTCATTGGAGCTAGAAATTCCACTGTGTTATTCACTGTCTGTCCTTGCTTTTGTTTTGTTTCCAGCAGACGCCGAACCTGATGTAGCTCTGCAGTCAGGTTCACTTCAGTCACTCCATAGTATTGGGCCATTGGCCAAAGACAACTCTTGTCTAGGAAGAACTTGTGTTTGGGACTCAATGCTGAGACTCCAGTCAGAACACCCCCAGTCTCAATTAAGAACCGTCTTTTCATTTCAGTCAGAAGTCTGTCTATAACTGGATAGAAACAGTGCTTGTGAAGGTCATCAGAGGATGTTCAGTTTGGGCCTCAACAACAAAATCATGTAGGCGGCGGGGTGGCTGGGCCTGCCTCCTTTCATGTGGTCTGCTCTGTATACCGGCCTTGACGCATAGGTCCCTAGCTCTTGTCTGAATTTCACTCCACGAATCCTCTCCCTGTTTTGCTGAGAGTGCATCGATAACAGACTGAGCCAAGTCCACAGCGGATGAAAGCTCCAAACTGGGAGATTGTAGCTGGTCTGACATGAACTTGGTGACTCGGAATAAATCCTCAAACAGAGAGAGAAGTAAAGCAAACTGCTCGTCGATCAGTCCATTTACAGCTCTGGCCTCCGTTTTCCTCCGTACATTTGGTTGACCCATAATATCCTGTAGTGTAGCTAGAATGGCAGGGAGTGATTTCCTTATAGCCCACAAAGCTGCATACTGCCATGCCCAGCGTGTATCTGACAATTTCTTCAACTCCACGGGCTGTGCAGTTGATTCCAGTTCTCTCTGTTTCTTCATGAAAAGATCGTGGGCAACAGAGTTTGGAAAGAAGTTGTAAAGCAGCTGCACAGTTTCAAAAATCTCACCCACTTGTGGTACATTGCTCACAACATCCACTAAAACAAGGGTAAGTCTGTGAGCATGGCAGTGTATATATAATGCCTGCGGGACCTCTTTCCTGAACCTCTCTTGTACCCCGTTATTGCACCCGGACATCACTGCCGCCCCGTCATAACACTGACCTATACACGCATTCTTATCAATAACACACTGGGCGAGTGTCTGTTCAATGCTTTTAAGAAGCGACTCTGCGTCCAACCCTTCTGCTGGAGTGAAGTGCAAGAATTCTTCAAACACTGTCTTGTTATTCAAATACCGCACCACCACTGATATTTGCTCCTTTTACTCAAGTCTTTACTTTCATCCACCATGATGCCAAAATATCCAGCCTCCTTGATTTCTGCACTTATTTGATATCTGACCATATCTGCCATAATACCCATGATTTCATTTTGGATATCGTGATGGGTGGTTTTTTGCATTTCCAGGATTGTCCTCTATTTTTTTAGCTACAGTCTTATCAAACTTCCCAATTACACTGAGCAACTCAACGAAGTTTCCCTATTGCCAGATCCATCATCCTCCCGGTGTCCTCGCTGGGCAATGCCTTGGCACGCAGTACAGCGTAGAGACTCAACCACTGCTCTCATATACTCACGATTTTCTTGGACAATCTTTGCATGTCCTTTATCAAGCATATTTCCCAACCTTGAACCGTCTTGTTTTCTCAATCTGAATTCGGCCCATGCCTCCATAGCAAACTTATGAGCTGCACTTACATGGTGGGTTTTGAAAGCTGATGTAGCTTTCCGCCAGTTGTGGTAACCGGTGACAGTGAAGGTAGACTCAGAATGGAACCCATGTCCTCCACACAGGAAATGCCTGCATGCGAAGCAGAATGTAGGATCTTTTGTGATTGAATATTCCAGCCAGGAGTTCAGGTCAAACCAGCCACGAATACTCTTTTGCTGATTGCCAAACTGTTGCGAAGGGTACTTTTTCAATGCTGGCATATGGGGTCCTTCCTCAGGCTGCTGGCTAATATCACTAACAGTATTCCCACTAGCACTAAGAGCGGCTTCATCCACGTTCCCTTCCGAATCCCGCTCCATTTCTTGTTCCTCTATTTCACCCTCACACTCCTTCGATGAACTGCTGTCGTCCTCATCCCCACTTACTTCTTTCTGCATGTCACTTTCAATTAAGACAGGCTCAGACTGAGACACAACTGATTCCTCTGGATGAGGTCGTTTTCTGACTAAAAATCGATCCATTTTTCACGCCGGCCAAAATAATGCACGTGCCAGGCCCACGCTCGCTTGTGAAAGCACAATGTGCGTGTGGCATCCATTAGTCTCGCGAGACCACGGATCTGCGCCTGGATGTATACTATCAATCTCTCACGTGAGTCAGAGTGAGTGACATCACCACCTTGAGTGATCTGAGATCAGCTTAACTGATCTGAGGACAGCAACGGCAAGACATTGTCAACGAACGAATAAGCAGAAGTGTAGAGTGGATCTGACAGAGTTTATAACTTTATTGCTGCGTGGGTGCTATGGTAATTGGGACGCTGTTTCACTAGATCAACTGGAGAAACAAGCTGTGTTTAAAACCATACAGAGAAAGCAAAGCAGCTGCAGTTAATTTCTTGGTGGTGCTATTGCAATTTCTGCTGGGGCTATAGCCCCAGCTAGCACCACCTTAGCGCCGCCCCTGGACTTGGGAGTCCTTGTACAGGGTTCCCTATAGGTTAGCTTGCATGTTGGTTCGGTTGGACGGAAGACAAATCCAATGTTAGCATTCATTTTGAGAGGACTCCCTCTCAAAAAGCAAGAATGTAATGCTGAAGCTTTATAAGGCATTAATCAGACTACACTTGGAGTATTTTGAACAGTTTTGGGCCCCCAATTTAAGAAAAGATGTTCCAGCATTGGAGAGGGTCCAGAGGAGGTTCACGAGAATGATTCAGGGAATGAAAGGAGCATTGATGACTCTGGGCCTGTACACGCCGGAGTTTCGAAGGATGAGGGGGTGGGTGATCTCAATGAAATTATTGAATATTGAAAGACCTAGATAGAGTGAATGTGCAGGGGATATTTCCAATTATGGGAGAGTTCATGGCCCAAGGAACACAGCCTCAGAATAGAGGGACGTACATTTAGAACAGAGATGAAAGGGAATTTCTTTAGCCAGAGGGTGGTGAATCTGTGGAATTGATTGCTACAGAGAGCTGTGGAGCCTATGTCATTGGGTATATTTAAAGTGTAGGTTGATAGGCTCTTTATTAATAAGTAAAGGTTACAGGGAGAAGGCAGGAGAATGGGGTTAGGAGGGAAAATAAGTCAGTCACGATTAAATGGCGAAGCAGACTTGATGGGCTTAATGGCCTAATTTTTCTCCTATGTCTCACAGTCTTATGGTCTTGTTTAACTAGTGGCTGTCTGAGCCCTACAGCCCCCTCTCCTTTTGCTTTATTCCTTTGAGAGTCTCCTCATGACCTGTTGCTTCAACCAAGCTTTTGGTCATACATCCTTGTGCAGTCTGCCATCAAGTATGGTTCAAGAGGAAACTTGTTTTGCTAAAGGTGCCTTATGCCTGTAAATGCTTCACAGTCTGCTGGTGAAATCAATTGTTTTGACAGTCCTCCTCAAGAACGCAGCGGTGAAATATTTCTGTTCCTGCTGGGAATCTTCCGTCTGGAGCCAGTCTCACAGATAAACCCAGGTGGTTGCACTCTTTCTTCGGAGGTCAGAATAGAAAGGGCTCAAGCTGTCCTCCATTGAGTACTGCAGAAATGTTAATACTGTTAGAGGTACATTTGCCAAGTTCCTGTCTACTTTCAGATTTCCTTATGATGTAAAAGGAGGACATTCAGTCCTTAAAGTCAATTCCGGCTCATACAGCAATCCCATCAACCCTCATCCCCCAACACTTCCCTGAAACCTATTGACCCCACATTCCCATCATCCCTCCCAGGATCCCACCCCTCACCCACACACTAGGGCAATTCACAGTGGCTGATGAACCCACCAAACATGATGTGTCGAATGAAACATTTTTATGTTTCAAGTGCTTCGACATTGTTGGAGAATGGAGGGTTTTAGGGAATGGGAGAATCCCGCCACCATCTTAAGAAAGCCGTGAAATCAGGTGAAAGGCTGTGCAGCAATGTTCCCTCTGATTTGTAATGACCAGTGTGCACAAAAATATAAGTACATGAAGAACAAGAGGATAAGACATGAGAGAATACAGACTGCATACAGACGGGTGGTGGAACGGCTGGCCCTCTGTTGTGGTCACAACAATCTGGAGCTAAATACGCTCAAGACTGTGGAGATGACAGTGGACTTCAGGAGGAGCCCCCCAATACTCCCCCCACGATATTGTGTCTGCTGTGGAGATCTTCTGGTTTCTGGGTGTCACAATCTCCCAGGACCTGAAGTGGACACCCAACACGGACACTCTTATCAAAAAGGCTCAGCAGAGGTTGTATTTCCTACGTCAACTCAGGAAGTACAACCTGCCTCAGGAGCTGCTGATTCAATTCTATTCAGGAATAATCCAGTCTGTTCTCTGTTTGTCCATCACTGTCTGGTTTGGATCAGCTACCAAACAAGACAAGAATAGACTCCAAAGAACCGGCAGGGCTGCGGAAAGGATTATTGGTGTGAAGCTGCCCTCAATCCAGGACTTATATGCATCTAAAGTCAGGAAGCGAGCAAGCAACATCATTGTAGACCCATCACACCCTGGACATCACCTGTTCCAACTCCTTCCTTCTGGTAGGCGCTTTAGATCACTGTATGCCAGGACAAATAGGTACAAGAACAGTTTCTTTCCGTATGCCATCAGTCTTATGAACACTTGAATTTTAGTCTATTATAAACCAAGTCCACCTGTACATACACAGGTATACCTCATTGTATATAGTTCACGATGACAGTATTTGCACTATTGTTTTGTTTGTTTTTTGATTCTGTACAGCGAGAGCTCAGGGAAACCGGCATCAAATTCCCTGTATGTGTTCACATACTTGGCGATAATAAAGGATTCTGATTCTGAATAGGACCAATCAAGTGTGACAGTGGAAAAGTGTGTATGGAACCGGAGGAGATAGCAGAGATACTTAATGAATACTTTGCTTCAGTATTCACTACGGAAAAGGATCTTGGTGATTTTAGTGATGACTTACAGCGGACTGAAAAGCTT
Organism: Mobula hypostoma; assembly: GCF_963921235.1. Lineage (NCBI taxonomy): Eukaryota > Metazoa > Chordata > Chondrichthyes > Myliobatiformes > Myliobatidae > Mobula > Mobula hypostoma. Next base: position 17,257,104 of record NC_086128.1, read on the forward strand.
GAGCATGTAGGTATTAAGAAAGAGGATGTGCTGGAGCTTTTGGAAAGCATCAAGTTGGATAAGTCACTGGGACCGGATGAGATGTACCTCAGGCTACTGTGGGAGGTGACGAAGGAGATTGCTGAGCCTCTGGCGATGATCTTTGCATCATTAATGGGGACGGGAGAGGTTCCGGAGGATTGGAGGGTTGTGGATGTTGCTCCCTTATTCAAGAAAGGGAGTAGAGATAGCCCAGGAAATTATAGACCAGTGAGTCTTACTTCAGTGGTTGGTAAACTGATGGAAAAGATCCTGAGAGGCAAGATTGATGAACATTTGGAGAGGCATAATATGATTAGGAATAGTTAGCATGGCTTTGTCAATGGCAGGTTGTGCCTTACGAACCTGATTGAATTTTTTGAGGATGTAACAAGCACATTGATGAAGGCAGAGCCGTAGATGTAGTGTATATGGATTTCAGCAAGGTGGTTCATTTTGGTAGGTCAAATATGATGGCAGAATATAGTATTAATGGTAAGACTTTTGGCAGTTTGGAGGATCAGAGGGATCTTGGGGTCCGAGTCCATAGGACACTCAAAGCAGCTGCGCAGGTTGACTCTGTGGTTAAGAAGGCATACGGTGCATTGGCCTTCATCAACTGTGGGATTGAATTTAGGAGCTGAGAGGTAATGTTGCAGCTATATAGGATCCTGGTCAGACCCCACTTGGAGTACTGTGCTCAGTTCTGGTCACCTCACTACGGGAAGGATGTGGAAACCATAGAAAGGGTGCAGAGGAGATTTACAAGGATGTTGCCTGGATTGGGGAGCATGCCTTATGAGAATAGGTTGAGTGAACTCGGCCTTTTCTCCTTGGAGCGACGGAGGATGAGAGGTGACCTGATAAAGGTGTGTAAGATGATGAGAGGATAGTGTGGATAGTCAGAGGCTTTTTCCCAGGGCTGAAATGGCTAACACGTGAGGGCACAGTTTTATGGTGCTTGGGAGTAGGTACAGAGGAGATGTCAGGGTAAGTTTTTTTACGCAGAGAGTGGTGAGTGTGTGGAATGGGCTGCCGGTGACGGTGGTGGAGGTGGATATGATAGGGTCTTTTAAGAGGCTTCTGGATAGGTACATTGAGCTTAGAAAAATAGAGGGCTATGGGTAACACTAAAGTAAATACGAGTTTGGCACAGCATTGTGGACCAAAGGGCCTGTATTGTGCTGTAGGTTTTCTAAATTTCTATGTTTCTAAACATCTTGTGCTGTGCAATTTTTTGCCCAGTGACAACAACATGTGCACACTGAATTTTTAAGTGGAAGTAAACCTGAAGCTACTCTAAGGATAATAAACTAGCACTCCAGTTTGTTGTTCATTGTTTAAAACAAATAAAATCATACACATCAATGAGTCTTATTTCTCATGTACTACATGACAGCATGTAATAATATCAATCTTTTCACATGTTATTAAAGTTGTTTGATGGTCAAACAAAACATATAAAATTACAAAGCTGGTTGACAGAATATCCAGATAGGTCTTTTATTTGGAAATCATTGCATACAGCAGAGATTTTGAAGCTTAATTACAAAAGAGACATAATGTTAAACAAAATAATGCACATACTTAAGTTGCTTAGTCATTTTTTCTCCCTCCTGTCTTCGGCATTTACCCACTCTTTATAATCACGAGATTACACACTTGTAACACCAGTTTCTGTATTGTGCATAAATATTTCTCATAGCTGCATATTCCTGACCTCATAACCTTTCAGTGTAGCAGTTTCTATTGTTTCATTAAGCCATTCCACTTTATTAACTAGCAGTCCTTTTGAGCTTCATGTTCTTTATTATTTTGGAATTCAACTTAGTGAATCAATAATTTCTTCAATAAAAACAGTATAAATAAGCCAGTTCTAAAATCTGCAGACAAATCATCGCCAACTCCACGTTGTCAACAGCATCCACATCAGAAACTGGAAAAGGAAATGTGATTGTGTATGATCATGAAATATACTTAACATGCCAATGAGGTAGAGGGTGACAACCTTTTGTGCGCAGTTTAAATTCCTTCGTGTGCTAGTAGCAAAAGATGTGTGTGTATAGAAAGATCAGAGGAGAAATCTGACCGAGAGATTCAAGAAAATACATTCAGTCATAATGTGATACAACACAGAAACAGGCCATTCGGCCCATCTAGTCCATGCTGACCATCAGCCACCCATTTACAACAATCCCATTTTATTCTCCCCACACTCCCATCAACTCCCGCCGCATCCTACCACCCACCCACACACCAGGGGCAATTACAGTGGCCAGCTAACCCACCAAAGTGGGAGGAAACCAGAGCACCTTGGGAAAACCCGCACAGTCACAGGGAGAACGTGCAAACCCCACACAGACAGCACCAGAGGTCGGATCAAACCCCGGTCTCTGAAGTTGGGAGGCAGTGGCTCGACAAGCTGCACCTTCCACTGATCTCACTGCGCACTTGCATTTAAAACAACCACATTTGCAAATTAACACAAGTGGGGCATGGGTGTTAATATCAATGATAATTCCTTTTTAGAGTTTTATTTTCAAAGGGCTCTAAGTGATGAGGCGACCTCTAAGATCTGGTGTATATTGTATGCTTGACAGAAACAATTACTGGTAATTGCACATTTGAGACTGCTGGAGCTTAAATCAAAACCCAAATGAAGGTGACTGACAGTCGTGCTTTCTGAAAGGGCAAAATCTGCATCACCTCATCAAATTCAATTCGCTTGAAGGTTAAATATCCGGCCTCAGTGCTACAGCATTGTGACTAGAGGTATCCCATTTATAGCTTTAACTGCCTTTTAAGTACGAAGAAGCTTTTAAAATGAAATGCCTCTCAATGTATTGATTGTGTAAAAAACAACTTTACATTGCCATTGGAGAGACACATCAATTATCAGCAATCTCATTGTTCAGAAAGTAGCAGCAGAAACTGAGGGCAATTCTGAGCCCTTCAGCGATCAATCTGCAATAAAGGGGCTCGGATGCTGTTTTGTAGAGGCAAAATCATCTTTAGTTGTTAAACAGTGGTTGGATGTGATGTCACCAGTTCAGATAGGAGGGACTTGACGTTGGTGCCACCAATTTATTCCACTCTTGTCCAGACGTGAAATTTTGGGACCTAATCAGTTCCCCTCTACCACCACTCTGCTCCGTCTAGTGGAATTAGTCCTTACTCTTAATAATTTCTCCTTTGGCTCCTCCCACTTCCACCAAACTAAAGGTGTAGCCATGGGCACCCGTATGGGTCCCAGCTATGCCTGCCTTTTTGTTGGCTTTGTGGAACAATCCGTGTTCCAAGCCTATACTGGTATCGGTCCCCCACTTTTCCTTCGCTACATCGATGACTGCATTGGCGCTGCTTCTTGCACGCATGTTGAGCTCGTTGACTTAATTAACTTTGCCTCCAACTTTCACCCCGCCCTCAAGTTTACCTGGTCCATTTCCGACACCTCCCTCCCCTTGCTAGATCTTTCTGTCTCTATCTCTGGAGACAGCTTATCTACTGATGTCTACTATAAGCCTACTGACTCTCACAGCTATCTGGACTATTCCTCTTGTCACTCTGTCTCTTGCAAAAATGCCATCCCCTTCTCGCAATTCCTCTGTCTCCGCCGCATCTGCTCTCAGGATGAGGCTTTTCATTCCAGGACGAGGGAGATGTCCTCCTTTTTTAAAGAAAGGGGCTTCCCTTCCTCCACCATCAACTCTGCTCTCAAATGCATCTCCCCCATTTCATGTACATCTGCTCTCACTCCATCCTCCTGCCACCCCACTAGGAATAGGGTTCCCTTTGTCCTCACCTACCACCCCACCAGCCTCCAGGTCCAACATATTATTCTCCGTAACTTCCGCCACCTCCAACGGGATCCCACCACTAAGCACATCTTTCCCTCCCCCCCCCCCGCTTTCCATAAGGATCGCTCCCCACGCAACTCCCTTGTCCATTCGTCCCCCCCCCCCCGTCCCCGTCCCTCCCCACTGATCTCCCTCCTGGCACTTATCCCTGTAAGCGGAACAAGTGCTACACATGTCCTTACACTTCCTCCCTTACCACCATTCAGGGCCCCAGACAGTCCTTCCAGGTGAGGCGACACTTCACCTGTGAGTCGGCTGGGGTGATATACTGCGTCCGGTGCTCCCGATGTGGCCTTCTATATATTGGCGAGACCTGACGCAGACTGGGAGATCATTTCGCTGAACACCTATGCTCTGTACCCACATTCTCTTCCGCTCTCTCCTTTTTCTCCCTCTGTCCCTCTGCCCATCCTCTGGGTTTTTCCCTCCCTCCCCCTTTTCCTTCTCCCTGGGCCTCCTGTCCCATGATCCTCTCATATCCCTTTTGCCAATCACCTGTCCAGTTCTTGGCTCCATCCCTCCCCCTCCTGTCTTCTCCTATCATTTTGGATCTCCTCCTCCCCCTCCCACTTTCAAATCTCTTACTAGCTCTTCTTTCAGTTAGTCCTGACGAAGGGACCTGGCCCGAAACATCGACTGTACCTCCTCCTAGAGATGCTGCCTGGCCTGCTGTGTTCACCAGCATTTTTTGTGCATTGCTTGAATTTCCAGCATCTGCAGATTTCCTCATGTTTGGGAATTTTTGGGAGTGAGTTTAACCTGGGGTGTGGAATACTCTGGCAGTTCTCCCAACACATTGCCTGCTAGGCCAGCACGGCCTCGCTCACCTGAGATCTCATGTGGGCCGCGAGTGAAGGTCCCGGTGGCGGAGACTACATGGAGTCATTGTCAACAGGCCCTTCAGCCCAACATGTCTTTCCTCGCCATGGTGCCCATGAAGCTAGTCCTATTTGCCCGCGTTTGGCCCATTTCACTCCAAACCTTTTCGATTTATGTATTTACCCAAGTGCATGTTAATTGTTGTGATTGTACCTGCTCTGGGAGCTCATTTCATACACAGGGCAACCCTCTGTGTGAAGAAGTTGCCAGTCAGACTCCCATTAAACGTTTCCTATTTCACCTTAAACCTGTGCCTTCTAGTCCTGGGAAAAGACTGTGTGCATTCACCCTTGTTGTACCTATGGTGATTTCATAGACCTCTATACAGTCACTCCTCAGTCTTCCAAGCTCTGACAAATAAAATCTTACCCTGCCCAACATCTCCCTAAAACCCAGTCCCTGGCAGCATCCTTGTAAGTCTTCTCTGCATCCTTTCCAGTTTATATTTCATATTTCCTATGATGGGCAACCAAAACTGAACACAGTACTCCAAGTGCAGTTTCCTCAACATCTTGTACGACAGCAACATGATCTTCTACGACTGCAGTAAGATGTGAGGTTCCCGCTTTAGGAACAGGAGGCTTTCCTTGGAGCAATGCAGGGTGCTGTACTGCTCCTGCAATCACCACTAGGCCTCACCTTCGCATGGTCTCCTGAAAAGCTGCACCCCACTCCCCACGACACACCCTGTCGTGCCTCACTCCCTCATCGGGCAGCAGGTACAGAAGCCTGAAGTCCCATATCACCAGCTTCAAGAACAGCTACTTCCCTTCAACCATTTGCTTTGGAACCAACCCACACAACCTGAATCACTACCTATGTATAGCAACACTATGACTACATGGCACTACAATGGACTTTGGTTTTTTTGTTATAATTGTGTTTTTTCTTGTAAAACTTGTGTATAATTTACATTGAATTGATGGCTTTCTTGTGAATTTTGTGGATTTGATGCTCTGTGTCTGTGAGGTAAGCTTTTCATTGTACCTGTGCCACTTCTGCACGTGAGAGTAAACTTGACTTTGACTTTGGCTAAGTGATGGGCGGGGGTGGGAAAGCTTTGGACTTGTGAGCTGGAGCAGGACAGGAGTACTTGGCCATAATGCCCCTCCACCAACAACCCAATGAAACCTTTCCCTTACCCCTCACCTGGCAACCAGGAGCCAATCTCGCAACTCGTCCTTTCCTTCCACCTCCTGAATATTCAGATACATTCTTACTCAACCCTGATCCTTTCCTACCTGGGCATGGGAATTCATAGAAACATAGAAACACAGAAAACCTACAGCACAATACAGGCCCTTCAGCCCACAAAGCCGTACCGAACATGTCCCTACCTTAGAACTACCTCGGCTTTACCCATGGCCCTTTATTTTTCTAAGCTCAATGTAGCCATCCAGGAGTCTCTTGAAAGACCCTATCATCTGCCTTTTGACTAGGTAAAATGGGCCAGCCACAAGAAGCCAGCAGGATGCTGATTTTAAAGCCGCAGAAGGTCCTTCCATTGTCATGGCTATCCAATGTACGGCTTCATTCTGAGATGCCAAGCCTCTCCGACAGAGCTTCCCAAACCAATTTCTGGACCGGTAAGTTGTATGGAAACACCAGCACTTGTAGATTCCCCTCCAAGTCACCTGCTACCCTGGCTTGGAAATATATCACTGGTCCTTCATCGTAACTGGGTCGAACTCCTAGAATTCCCTCCTTATTGGCAGTGTGAGAGCACATCAGCAGTTCACCACAACATTCCCAAGGGCAACATATTGGTATTGGTTTATTATCGTCACAGGTACCAAACTACAGTGAAACATTTGTCTTGAAAACTGTTCATACGGATCAGATCATAACCAAATGCATTGAGGTAGAACAAGATAAAACAATAACAATGCAGAATAAAGTGTAACAACTACTGAAAGGGTGCAGTGCAGGTAAAAATAATGTGAAAAATCAAAATAAGGTAGATTGTGAGGCCAAAAGTCCATCTTATCACACAAGAAGCCTGTTCAAGAGTCGGATAAGAGCAGGCTAGAAGCTGTCCTTGAGCTTGGTGGTGTATGCACTCAGGCTTTGTATCTCCTGTCTGAAGTGGGAGAAGGGAAGATGTCTGGAGTAGGTGGGGGGTCTTTGATTACGCTGGCTGCTTTACTGAGGCAGCGAGAAGTATAGTCAGAGTCCATGGAGGGGAGGCTGGTTTCCGTGATGTGCTGAGCTGTGTCCACGACTCTCTAAACACACGAGATTCTGCAGATGCTGGGAATCCAAAGCAACACACACAAAATTCTGGTGGAAATCAGCAAGTCAGGCAGCATCTGTAGAAATGAATAAATAGTCACCGTTTTGGGTCAAGCCCTTTCTTCAGGACTGGGAAGTCATGTCCTTCTGAAAGCGTGGCACTCAGAACTGTACATAATAATCCAGCTGTGGCCTAAGATTCAAGATTGCTTAATGTCATCTCCAGTACACAAGTGTAAATGAGAATCAAATAATTATTACTCCAGCTCTATTGCAGCACAAAAAAAGATTTAAAAACACACTAATAATAAAAAACAATAAATATAAATACATATGATAGCTTATTGATTGTGTGGGTATCCTCCAACCTGATGGCATGAACATCAATTTCTCCTTCCGGTGAACTAATTCCACCCCCTCCACCTTCCTCTATTCCCCACGCTGACATTTCACTTCTTCTCACCTACCTATTATTTCCCCCTGGGTCCCCCCCCCCCACCCCTTCCCTTTCTCCTATGGTCCATTCTCATCTCCTTTCAGATTCCTTCTTCTCCAGCCCCGCACCTTTCCCACCCAGCTGGCTTCGTCTGTCACCTTACAGCTAGCCTCTTTCCCCTCCCGCTACCTTTTTATTCTGGCATCTTCCCTCTTCCTCCTCAGGCCTGAAGAAGGGTTTCTGCCCAAAACGTCGACTATCTGTTAATTTCCACAGATGCTGCCTGACCTGCTGAGTTCCTCCAGCATTTTGTGTGCGTTGCCCTGGACGTCCAGCATCTGCGGACTTTCTCGTCTTTGTTATTGATTTTATGCCCTTGAAGTGAGGCTAGGCACAGGAGTGTCTGTGCATAAAAGTGACTGACAGGAAATGACGAAGTAGTGGCGGTGGAGTGGGTTACCGGTTGGAGGTGCTGATCAGCCTTACTGCTTGGGGAAAGTAACTGCTTTTGAGTCTGGTGGTCCTGGAATGGATACTACGGAGCCTCCTCCCTGACGGGAGTGGGACAAACAGTCCATGAGCAGGGTGGGTGGGGTCCTTCATAATGTTACTGGCCCTTTACTGCCACCTTTCTGTATACGGTATACGTTCTTGTTGGCGGGCAGGCTGGTGCCAGTGACGTGCTGGTGATGCAGTACTGACGACCCATTGTAGAGCCTTCCTGTCCATTGCAGTGCAGTTTCTGTGCCAGCACCGATGCAGCTGTAGGGTGACATGAACGCAGATGTGCATCGTCCTGATCTCTTTAGCGTCTTCAGAAAGTAGAGGCTTTCCTGATTGCATAAAATGTGTACTGGGACCATGAGAAGTTGTAAGAGATATGCGCTCCCAGGAGTTTGAAACTGTTCAGTTGCCACCGATGTAAAGAGGGGTGTGAGTGGTGTGAGTTCTCCGGAAACCAATAATGTCTCCTTTGTCTTGTTGACATTGAGGAAGAGGATATCTGCCCGGCATCAGGCCTCGAGGTACTCCACCTCCTCTCTGTAGGCTGCATCATCGTTGTTGGTGATGAGCCCCACCACTGTTGTGTCTTCGGCAATCTTGACAATGTGATTACTCGTGTGTTTGGCCATGCCGTCATGTGTGAGCAGAGTGTATAGCAATGGGCTCGGACACAGCCCGAAGGGGGAGGGGTCACCCACATTGCAAAGTTTTGTAAAGTTTTTATTTTATTTTAATTTAGCAATAACAGTGCAGAACTGGCCCTCCTGGCCCACTGAACCGCACTGCCCAGCAACCCATCTATTAAACCCCAGACCAATCACAGGACAATTTACAATGACCAATTAACCTACATCTGTCATGGTCCAGATCAGGGTCCCTTTAAATTTACCTTGTTTATGTTATGATCCGGACGGTTGATTCCCTGTTTTCCCGTGTCCCTCGGCTTTGGTGATTAGAGGCAATTAACGCTCGGCTGAACCGGTAGTTTATAGTCTCCAGCTTTCAGCCGTTCGGCGCGGGAGCGTCTGCAAAGTCATCAAAGGTACGGTGTGCCGATGTCATCTGGCCGGAGCAAGCCTAGTCTCTGCTGAAGCGAGTGCCGGTAATTCACCTTTCCTCACTGGAACAACCCTGTCCAGTTACCTCGCTGAAGTGAGCCTGCAAAGTTTCCTCATCATGTTGGGTCCATCAGTTAACCCGCCGGAGAGAATCAAGAGCCACTGTCTACTGTTCCCGGGTCGAGTCTAGGGCTTGCCACTACCCGGAGTTTCCAACTACCACGTCCTGGCTCCGGCGGCATTCAAGTACCACGTCCACGTCCAAGTCCTGGCCCTGGCGGCATCCGAGTACCTAGTCAAGTCCTGGCCCTGGTGGTCTGTGATTCCTGTCCTACCCCCCCGTCTGAATCCCTTCTCTGCCCCTCTCGCCTCTAGCCCTCGTCTGTAGCCCTCGCCTGCACCTCGGTCTAGTTCTGTCGCTGGAGCTAGATAGGAACTGTGTTGTTCTTTGGTGTTTGTCTTGTCTTGTCCTCGCCTCCGTGGGGTAAGTCTGGCTGTCTTGCCGTTGCTCCGCAGGGGGTCATGTTTTGTCTTATCCTGTCCTCACCTCCGTGGGGTAAGTCATGCCATCTTGCCGTTGCTCCGCGGAGGGTCATGAGTCCTGACCCTATGTCCTGTAGCCAAGGAGGGGTCCCGGCTCTCTGTTCTGTGTGTGAGTCCCGGCCCCATGTCCTGTTTCCAAGGAGGGGTCCTGACTCTGTGTTCTGTTTATGTGTCCATGGTGCCATGTACCTGCTCTCCTGAGACTGAGGCTCTGTTTTTCCATGTTCCTCCTCTCCCTAGCCCATGTCATGTCCATGCCTGGTTCTGAGGTCCGAACCCAAGGCAAGACCCAGGTATTGGGTCCTTGCCCAGTCTCTGGCTCGGAGTCCATACCGTAACCTCACAAGATGTGTCTTGCATTTGGGTCCACCCTTGCTCCCAATGCCCCCGCCATTGTGACAACATCTTTGGAATGTGGGAGGAAACCAGAACATCCGGAGGAAACCCATGCATTCATGGGGAGGACGTACAAACTCCTTTCAAATGGCGTCAGAATTGAACTCTGAACAACTACACCCTGAGCTGTAACAGCTTTGCCCTAACTGCCATGCTACCATGGCACCCCAAATTGTACCATAACCTCCACGCTCTTATATTCTGTGCCCCAGCTAATGAAGCCAAATGGCCTGTGTGCTTTCTTCAGCACTTTGTCTACCTGTACTACAGCTTTTAGAGACCCGAGGACATATACACAGGAAAGCAGCATTCATCATCAAGACCCCACCATCCAGGACATGCTCTCTTCTCACTACTACAACCAGGAAGAAGGTACAGGGGCCTCAGGACTCACACCACCAGGTTCAGGAACAGTTACTACCCTTCAACCATCAGGCTCCTGAACCAGAGTGGATAACTTCACTCACCCCAACACTGGACTGCTGGAGTGAGATTGGTCAGCTGGTGGCTCAGTGAGATCAGTGCCGGGCTCGAGTACGGAGGTTCCTGAGTTCGATCCAGTGACAGACCGCTCCCGAGCACACTCTCCATCCGTGCTGGGTTGATGTCGCGCTTGCAACTCGACCTCATAAATAAAACACTGCCACCTCCAGTTTAAATTCCCACGCAGAATATTGTGGAGGATCAAATACCCAAACCCAACTGTTCCCACAACCTATGGTAACAATAGGAATTCTGCAGATGCTGGAAATTCAAGCAACACACATCAAAGTTGCTGGTGAACGCAGCAGGCCAGGCAGCATCTCTTGGAAGAGGTACAGTCGACATTTCTGGCCGAGACCCTTCCCAGAGATGCTGCCTGGCCTGCTGCGTTCACCAGCAACTTTGATGTGTGTTGCCACAACCTATGGACCTACTTTCAAGGACTCTTCATCTCATGTTCTCAATATTTGTTGCTTATTTATTATTATTAGTATTATTATTATTTATCTGTCTTTCTTTTTGTATTTGCATAGTTTGTTGTTTTTAGTGCATTGGTTGTCCATCAGTTTGGATGCCGTCTTTCATTGATTTTATTGTGTATCTTGTATTTACTATGATTGCCCACAAGAAAATGAATTTCAGGATTGTATATGGTGACATGTGTGTACTTTGCTAATAAATTTACTTTTGACTTTGAGATTGACAGCACCTACTGGAGTTTTGGGTACTTTTGAGAAGGCCACATTAATAGAAGGGCTCCCTCACCTGGCAGCAGGCTGTAAGAACATCTCTTTCAACGTTGCATTCTATCATAGGAAACACACCACACATTTTCAGAGCAGTAGTTCCACAGACATCAAGCTGTTCCTCAGCAATATTCATTGAGGAGTAAATATTAGACAGGATGCAAGGACAGGACATGTGGATGCAAGACTAAGATTTAATATGGGAGAAGTTGGTCCCTCAAGCCTGCTCCTCTTTTTAATACATCCAATCTGATTACAAATCCATTCTCATCTTCCCACTACCCTATAACCTCTCTCTCCTTGCCTGTCAAGAACTTAACTCTCTTAGCCTTAAAAATATCCCACTGTCTCATGAGGAAGAGAGTTCCAAAGACTCACACCCCTCTCTAAGTGGAAAAAAATTGCCTCACATTTGGATTAAATGGGCGTCCCCTTATTTTTATTTCATTTATTTAGAGATATATACCCTTTCGCACCCCCCCCCCATGAGCCCACACCACACAATTACACTCATGTGATCAATTAATCTGCTAATTCATATGTTTCCAGAATAAGTGAAGAAACCGGAGCAATCAAAAGAAACCTACACAGTAATGGGGAGAAGGTAGAAACTCTTTACAGACAGCGTGGAAATTGAACCGGGGTCACTACACAACCATGCCGCCCTTAAACAGGAACTCCTTGTTCTGGAGTCCCCCACAAGAGGAAATGATCTCTCCACAGAATCTTATACTGTATGTTTCAGTCAAACCTCTCAGAATCTTGTATGTTTCAAATCTTGCCTGTTCAACCTTTCCTCATAGACAACCTCAAGGAATTCTGTGGATGCTGGAAATTCAAGCAACACACATCAAAGTTGCTGATGAACGCAGCAGGCCAGGCAGCATCTCTAGGAAGAGGTACAGTCGACGTTTCAGGCTGAGACCCTTCTTCAGGACTAACTGAAGGAAGAGTTAGAAAGAGATTTGAAAGTGGGCGGGGGAGGGGGAGATCCAAAATTGTAGGAGAAGACAGGAGGGGGAGGGATGGAGCCAAGAGCTGGACAGGTGATAGGCAAAAGGGATATGAGAGGATCATGGGACAGGATCATAGGGAGAAAGACAAGGGGGGGGGAACCAGAGGATGGGCAAGGGGTATAGTGAGAGGGACAGAGGGAGAAAAAGGAGAGAGAGAGAAAGAATGTATGTATATAAGTAAATAACAGATGGGGTACGAGGGGGAGGTGGGGCATTAGCAGAAGTTAGAGAAGTCAATGTTCATGCCATCAGATTGGAGGCTACCCAGACGGAATATAAGGTGTTGTTCCTCCAACCTGAGTGTGGATTCATCTCTACAGTAGAGAAGGCCGTGGACAGACATATCAGAATGGGAATGGGATGTGGAATTAAAATGTGTGGCCACTGGGAGATCCTGCCTTCTCTGGCGCACAGAGCGTAGGTGTTCAGCAAAACAATCTCCCAGTCTGCGTCAGGTCTCGTCAATATGTAGAAGGCCACATCGGGAGCACTGGACGCAGTATATCACCCCAGCCGACTCACAGGTGAAGTGTCGCCTCACCTGGAAGGACTGTCTGGGGCCCTGAATGGTGGTAAGGGAGGAAGTGTAAGGGCATGTGTAGCACTTGTTCCGCTTACAAGGATAAGTGCCAGGAGGGAGATCAGTGGGGAGGGATGGGGGGGGGGAACGAATGGACAAGGGAGTTGTGTAGGGAGCGATTCCTGCGGAATGCGGGGGGGGGGAGGGAAAGATGTGCTTAGTGGTGAGATCCCGTTGGAGGTGGCGGAAGTTACGGAGAATAATATGTTGGATCCGGAGGCTGGTGGGGTGGTAGGTGAGGACCAGGGGAACCCTATTCCTAGTGGGGTGGCGGGAGGATGGAGTGAGAGCAGATGTGCATGAAATGGGGGAGATGCATTTGAGAGCAGAGTTGATGGTGGAGGAAGGGAAGCCCCTTTCTTTAAAAAAGGAGGACATCTCCTTCATCCTGGAACGAAAAGCCTCATCCTGAGAGCAGATGCGGCGGAGACGGAAGAATTGCGAGAAGGGGATGGTATTTTTGCAAGAGACAGGGTGAGAAGAGGAATAGTCCAGATAGATGTGAGAGTCAGTAGGCTTATAGTAGACATCAGTAGATAAGCTGTCTCCAGAGATAGAGACAGAAAGATCTAGAAAGGGGAGGGAGGTGTCGGAAATGGACCAGGTAAACTTGAGGGCAGGGTGAAAGTTGGAGGCAAAGTTAATGAAGTCAACGAGCTCAGCATGTGTGCAGGAAGCAGCGCCAATGCAGTCGTTGATGTAGCGAAGGAAAAGTGGGGGACAGATACCAGAATAGGCATGGAACATAGATTGTTCCACAAAGCCAACAAAAAGGCAGGCATAGCTAGGACCCATACGGGTGCCCATGGCTACATCTTTAGTTTGGAGGAAGTGGGAGGAGGCAAAGGAGAAATTATTAAGAGTTATTAATTCCGCTATACGGAGCAGAGTGGTGGTAGAGGGGAACTGGTTAGGTGTGGAATCCAAAAAGAAGCGGAGAGCTTTGAGACCTTCCTGATGGGGGATGGAAGTATATAGGGACTGAACATCCATGGTGAAAATAAAGCGTTGGGGGCCAGGGAACTTAAAATCATCGAAAAGTTTAAGAGCGTGAGAAGAGTCACGAACATAGGTAGGAAGGGATTGAACAAGGGGGAATAAAACCATGTCGAGGTATGCAGAAACGAGTTTGGTGGGGCAGGAGCAAGCTGAGACAATAGGTCTGCCAGGACAGGCAGGTTTGTGGATCTTGGGTAGGAGGTAGAAACGGGAAGTGCGAGGTGTGGGAACTATAAGGTTGGTAGCAGTGGATGGGAGATCCCCTGAGCGGATAAAGTCGGTGATGGTGTGGGAGACAATGGCCTAGTGCTCCTTAGTGGGGTCACGATTGAGGGGTAAATAAGAGGAGGTATCCGCGAGTTGTCACTGTGCCTCGGCAAGGTAGAGGTCATTCTTTCTCTCACTCTCCTTTTTTCTCCCTCTGTCCCTCTGACTATACCCCTTGCCCATCCTCTGGGTTCCCCCCCCCTTTTCCTTCTCCCCGGATCTCCTGTCTCATGATCCTCTCATATCCCTTTTGCCAATCAACTGTCCAGCTCTTGGCTCCATCCCTCCCCCTCCTGTCTTCTCCTATCATTTTGGATCTCCCCTCCCCCTCCCACTTTCAAATCTCTTACTAGCTCTTCTTTCAGTTAGTCCTGACGAAGGGTCTCGGCCCGAAACGTCGACTGTACCTCTTCCTAGAGATGCTGCCTGGCCTGCTGCGTTCACCAGCAACTTTGATGTGTGTTGCTCATAGACAACCTGCTCATTCTGGGTACTAGTCCAGTAAACCTTCTCTGGACTGCTCCCAATTTACATCTTTAATGTATTGGGTCTCTGGTTTAATAACAATCAATGCGATCAATGAAGCAGTGGTGGAGGCACAGACGAGAAACAATCGAGGCAACTGAAGGTGGGGGGTGGTCAAAGTAGAGTCAAGACAGAGTCGTGGCATTCCTGAAAGTGAGGAAAGTCCCAATGTCTGATCAATTTAAGTGCCGGGCCAAATCGCAAAGTCTGTGTATGGGCTGAATCATGGCAGCAGGGTTCAGGCCCCAGAACAATCCAATGTTTGGACAATTTAAGTGCCAGGCCAGATTGAAAAGGTCAGGGTGTCAGGACCAGAGGCAAGGGTCAGGCCGGTTCTGCTTGCTGCTCCACGACGTTTACTCGGCTCTGCGCTGAACTGAGGCTGTGGCCCCTCCGGCTGCAGTGATGCCTGGCTTTATGTCTGTCATCTCGTGATGTTTACCCGGCTTTGTGATGAACTGAGGCTGTGGCCTGCTTCAGTTGCAGTGATGCCTGGCTTTGAGTCTTTTATAAAACTTCAGTTCTGAATGCTATTTGCTCACTTTTATTGTTTGCATGATTTTTTTTCTCTCTCTCTCTCTGCGCGTTGGGTGTTTGGTCCTTTTTTTGATGGGTTCTTTTGGGGTTTCTTTGTTTTGTGGCTGCCTGTAAGGAGAAGAATCTCAAGGTTGTATAATACATACATACTTTGATAATAAATGTACTTTGAACTTTGGCCTTTGACCTGTCCTGCGCCCAGCACACAGATAGGGATGCCAGGATTGGGGCCGTAATGGACAGCAAGGAAGACTATCAAAGTTGCAGCAAGATCTGGATCAGTTGAAAAAATGGCAGATGAATTTAATGAAGACAAGTGTGAGGTGCAGCACTTTGGGAGGACCAACCAGGGTAGCACTTGCATGGTGAGCAGCAGGGCACTGAGGAGTGCAGTAGAACAGAGGAAATACAGGAATTGGGATGTTATGTTGAAGTTCTATAAGATGCTGGTGAGGCCTAATTTGGAGTATTGCGTGCAGTTTTGGTCACCTACCTACAGGAAAGATGTCAATAAGTTGAAAGAGAACAGAGAAACTTTACAAGGATGTTGCCAGGACTTGAGGATCTGAGTTATAGGGAAAAGTTGAATCGGTTAGGACTTTGTTCCCTGGAGTGTAGGAGAATGAGGGAGATCAAATAAACATATAGCAAATTATGAGGGGTAGAGATAGGGTCAATGCAGGCTTCCCCCCTCAGGTTGGTTGAGACTAGAACTAGGTGTCTTGGTTTGTGGTGAAAGGTAAATTATTTAAGGGGAATCTGAAGGGGAGCTTCTTCACCCAGAGGCTGGCATGAGGGTGGAATGAGCTGCCAGCGGAAGTGGCGAGGATGCAGGTTCAATTGTAACATTTCAGAATCAGAGTCACTTTAGAAGAGAAGTTTGGATAAGTACACGGATGAGAGGGGTATAGAGGGCTATGGTCCGGGTTCAGGTAGATGAGACTATGCAGAAGACTGGTCAGCACTGATTAGATGGACCAAATGGCCTGTTTATGTGCTGTAGTGCTCTATGACAAGGAAGGAGTACCAGCTTCTTTACTTTTTTAGGAGGTTAAGGAGGTTCAATTTGTCACCAAGCACACCAACAAATCTCTACAGATGTACTGTTGAAATGATACTGACCGTTTGCATCATGGCCTGGCATGGGAATCGGAAGAAGCTGCAGAGAGTAGAGGACTCAGCCTAATACATTGTGGACACGTGGTAGGGACACATAGTCTCCCACCATCAGTAGTATCTACAAGAGGCACTGTCTCAGGAAGGCAACGTCCATCATCAAAGATCCCCACCATCCAGGCCAGGCCATCTTCTCACAACTACCATTGGGCAGGAAGTACAGAGCCTGAGGTCACACACCACCAGGTTCAAGAACAGCTACTTCCCTACAGCCATCAGGTTCTTGAACCAATCAACACAACTCTAATCACTACCTTAGTGAAGCAACAGTATTACCACTATTTTGCTAATGCGTGGGAGGGGGGAATGAGGGGGCTTTGGGGTTCTAATGTTTTTACTGTCACTCATTCTTTGGGGCACTCTTCTGTTTTCGCGGATGCTTGCGAAGAACAAGAACTTCAGGATGTATATTGTAAACATTTCTCTGCTATTAAATGGAAATATTAGACTATCTTATTCTTAAGGTAACTTTTTTTTCTTTCTTACTTCTCCTCTAATATTTGTATGTCTGTGCACTTGTAATGCTACTGTGACACTAATTTCCTTTGGGATCAATAAAATATCTATCTATCGATTGAAGTTTGATCACACTGCACTAAAATGGACTTGGTTATTTTTGTTTTAATTGTGTTCCTTCTTGAAAAAAGTGTGTATAACTTATGTCTTTCTTGTGAATGCCATGTCACTGACAATACAGTGCACGTGCCTATGACACTGCTGCAAATCAGGTTTTCATTGCAATTGTGCTTCCGATAATAAACTCAACTTTGACTTTGAAAACCTCAATCAGGTTATCCTTTCATCACTAGATTGGCTACACATGAGACCTAAAGCTTTCATAGCTCTTCTTCACATGATGTAATGCTGAAGCTTTATAAGGCGCTGGCGAGGCCTCACTTGGAGAGTTGTGAGCAGTTTTAGGCCCCTTATTTAAGTAAGGATGTGCTGACATTGGAGACGGTTCAAAGGAGGTTCATGAGAATCATTCTGGGAATGAAAGGCTTATTGTATGATGAGCGTTGGACGCCCCTGGGCCTGTACTCACTGGAATTTAGAGCAATGAGAGGAAATCTTATTGAAACCCATCGAATTTTGAAAGGCCGAGAGAGAGTGGATATGGAGAGGATGTTTCCTATGGTGGGGGAGTCTAAGACCAACAGTCACTGCCCCAGAATAGAGAAACGTCCATTTAGAACAGAGCTGAGGAGGAATTTCTTTAGCCTCAGGGTGGTGAATATGTGGAATTTATTACCACAGGTGGCTGTGGAGGCCAGGTCACTGGGTGTATCTAAGTTTCTTGATTAGTCAGGGCATGATAGGTTATGGGAAGAAGGCAGGAGATTGTGGCTGAGAGGGAAATGGATCAGCCATGATGAAATGGCAGAGCAGACTCAATGGGCCAAATGGCCTAATTCTGCTCCTATGTCTTATGGTCTTACGGATCTCGCACCAGGGCAATTGGCCTATGTTGCAGATACCTGACACCAAACCATGAGTAAGATGTACTTGATGATGGGGAATAATCAAAACATTTTCTGTGGTCAGAGCTTGGCTGAAAAATTTCCATTGTTCTAAGGATTTGTTCATAGTGTTGATGTGAACTGGTATCAGCAATGGAGGGGCAATAGCAGACCAGCTTGGGAATGGAAAGGCAAATGTAACCTTAGATATTGTTGTGTTCATTATTGAGGGAGAGTGCAGAGCACACCAGGACACCAGCATGCAGGATACTCAAATGAACTTTATTGACAACCCTGCTTGTACACTATGTGAACTCTTCCCAAATGGGACTAGCTAGACCTGAGGAGAGCTAAGGTACCGGTGACCCCTGTTTCCATCCGGGGGTCACTGTGGACATGGTGGATGATTACAAATACCTGGGGATACGAATTAACAATAAACTGGACTGGTCAAAGAACACTGAGGCTGTCTACAAGAAGGGTCAGAGCCGTCTCTATTTCCTGAGGAGACTGAGGTCCTTTAACATCTGCCGGACGATGCTGAGGATATTCTACGAGTCTGTGGTGACCAGTGCTATCATGTTTGCTGTTGTGTGCTGGGGCAGCAGGCTGAGGGTAGCAGACACCAACAGAATCAACAAACTCATTCGTAAGGCCAGTGATGTTGTGGGGATGGAACTGGACTCTCTCACGGTGGTGTCTGAAAAGAGGATGCTGTCTAAGTTGCATGCCATCTTGGTCAATGTCTCCCATCCACTACATAATGTACTGGGTGGACACAGGAGTACATTCAGCCAGAGACTCATTCCACCGAGATGCAGCACAGAGCATCATAGGAAGTCATTCCTGCCTGTGGCCATCAAACTTTACAACTCCTCCCTTGGAGGGTCAGACACCCTGAGCCAATAGGCTGGTCCTGGACTTATTTCATAATTTACTGGCATAATTTACATATTACTATTTAACTATTTATGGTTTTATTACTATTTATTATTTATGGTGCAACTGTAACGAAAACCAATTTCCCCCGGGATCAATAAAGTATGACTATGACTATGACTAACAGAGTGGCAAAGGAATACCACTATTACCTACCACTACATCTCCCCTTCTTGAAAAAAAAAGAAAAACTGCTTGTCCATAGCACTGCAATGAAATTATAGTCACTGAAATTGAATGATTCAGTTCACTTTCCTCATAGCACGAAAGTTATGTTCCTTACATAAACATAAAAAGCATTGCCAACGTTATACCTGTCTTTCTCTTTGCTTTTAACGGTCTCTCTCTTTGCTTTCATCCTTTTTTTTCACCAATCCCTTGTCTTTTTAAAGAATTTTGTGAAATGTTTTCAACATTAGAACTCCTTTTAAAAAGCACTAAATCTAATGGAGGTCGGGGTGAACTACCTGAACACTCCATCAAAGGGAGAGTTCCAGTGAAAAGTCTCAGCCCGAAACGTCAACTGTTGACTCTTTCCCTCAGATGCTGCCTGACCTGCTGAGTTCCTCCAGCATTTTGTGTGTGTTGCTTTGGATTTCCAGCATCTGCAGATTATCTCGTCTTTGTGGGAGGATTATTCTGTCTCTTTAGTCACTTGCCCAAATCTATTAGGTTATGGAGTATATCTCTGTGGTGGGACAGATAAATGACCCAATGTAGTATAGATTCCTGGAAGCGATAGAGTGGATGGAGATTCTTGAACAGGTGTGTCTGCATCAGGTAAGTGGTCCTCATCATAACAATCAGGCCACTCTATTCCTTTCTCTACTTTTCGTGGACTTTGAAGGTGCACGAGCACACACCTCTTCTGCGTGATTTCACCTTGTGGTGTTCTGATCACGAACGATCGTGGCACATGTTGTTCCTCTGGTGAATTGGTCTGAAACCCGACTTCACCACTCCTGAGCAGCAACAAAGATTTTGCTTCATGTTTGAGATCATGCATGTTCTTCATTTTGTCTCGCTGTGTTGTCTCAAAATTTCTCACTTTGTCCAAGTCTGGTAAGTGAGGTTGGGGAAGGGAAGGAAGATTGGGCAGGCTTGTTCTCAGTCTCCGGCTCATTGACAGCTCTGGCAAATGGTAGCCATTTGCAAGAGGTGTAGAGCAATAAGCTAGCAGTGTTTTGCCTTCAGTAGGAAACTCTTAACAGTTTGCACTGCTCTTTCCACTTCTCCATTTGCCTGTGGATACTGTGGACTGCTTGTCTGGAGTTTGAACTCATATTTCCTAGCAAAGGCTTTGAATTCTGAGCAGCAGAATTGTGTACCGTTGTCTGACACAAGTGCCTCTGGTAGTCCATGGTGAGCGAATACAGCTTTCAGGTGCAGTATAACTGCTGCTGAAGATGTGGAGGACGGCTTGGACACCTCAACGTTCCATGAGTAGTAATTCGCAGTGAGAAGATATTTGTCTCTTTTCAGCTTGAAAAATTCTGTGCCTGCAGTTTGCCATGGCATCTGTTGAACAGAGAGATTCTGCATGATTTTTGTGCAGTTTTCTGAATGCTTCACATTGCTTTACATAATTCAATTCAATTCACTTTATTTTCTGTGAGGAACTTGTTTATGCAGTGGTAAGGACAACATCACAGAACTTAAGATACACAACACCACACTGCATATAGTTAAACACAATATAGAATACTCGCAATAGATAATAAATACCAAGAACTATTGCATGTAATTTAAAATACAAATACACATAATAAAACTGACTGTTTTTACTGTCAAAGGTGCTATTGGGTGTTGAGGAGGGGAATGGAGGAAAGCACAAAACTGGATAAGGCTCTCCTGGTGCTGATGGGCAGGGACCTGTAGCGGTGTCCAGATGGCACGAGGGTGTACTGTATGTGAAGTGTATGTGTAATGTCCTCTACTATTTGTTGAGCTTCTTTATTGTCCATCTCTTATGGATGCTGCTGAGTGATTCTTGTTCCTGGCCAATAATTTTACTACTTATTCTGACAAGTCTGTTGAGTCGGCTGAGGTTGATAATGCTCATTGCCCTGAACCACGCTGTGATATTGTAGGTTAGTATTGATTCAATGAAGCATTTATAAAATGTCTGGAGAATCGATGGCTGGACCTGAAGTTTCCGCATCTTCCAAAGGAAAAATAGCTGTTGTTGACACTTGTGAGTATCAACCCACCATTGGTCTTAAAGGTAATTTTGTTATCTATAGTTGTGCCGAGGTACTTGTATTCTCCAACGCACGCTATCAACTGACCACTTATTTCCAGAGTTGGGACAGGGTACTGTTGTTTTCTAAAGTCCACTACCATTTCTTTAGTTTTACTGGGGTTCAGGTCCAGGTAGTGGTTTGCACATCATCCAACAAATGTAGTGCTAGCTCCACTCATCAGAGTTGGTAGTGTCAATGATGACTGTGTCATCTGAGTACTTACTGCATGCCTGGGTGTGAGCTTCTGCAATCGTCAGTGCAGTGTGAACAAGACTGGTGAGATCACCAAGCCCTGTGGTGCTCCAGTTGACATTTGCCTGTTGGTGCTCATATAACCATTATAGTCATAGTCATACTTTATTGATCCCAGGGGGAAATTGGTTTTCGTTACAGTTGCACCATAAATAATAAATAGTAATAAAACCATAAATAGTTAATAGTAATATGTAAATTATGCCAGTAAATTATGAAATAAGTCCAGGACCAGCCTATTGGCTCAGGGTGTCTGACCCCCCCCCCCCCAAGGAAGGAGTTGTAAAGTTTGATGGCCACAGGCAGGAATGACTTCCTGTGACGCTCTGTGCTGCATCTCGGAGGAATGAGTCTCTGGCTGAATGTACTCCTGTGCCCACCCAGTATATTATGTAGTGGATGGGAGACATTGTCCAAGATGGCATGCAACTTAGACAGCATCCTCTTTTCAGACACCACCGTGAGAGAGTCCAGTTCCATCCCCACAACATCACTGGCCTTACGAATGAGTTTGTTGATTCTGTTGGTGTCTGCTACCCTCAGCCTGCTGCCCCAGCACACAACAGCAAACATGATAGCACTGGTCACCACAGACTCGTAGAATATCCTCAGCATCGTCCGGCAGATGTTAAAGGACCTCAGTCTCCTCAGGAAATAGAAACGGCTCTGACCCTTCTTGTAGACAGCCTCAGTGTTCTTTGACCAGTCCAGTTTATTGTCAATTCATATCCCCAGGTATTTGTAATCCTCCACCATGTCCACACTGACCCCCTGGATGGAAACAGGGGTCCCCGGTGCCTTAGCTCTCCTCAGGTCTACCACCAGCTCCTTAGTCTTTTTCACATTAAGCTGCAGATAATTCTGCTCACACCATGTGACAAAGTTTCCTACAGTAGCCCAGTACTCAGCCTCACCTCCCTTGCTGATGCATCCAACTATGGCAGAGTCATCAGAAAACTTCTGAAGATGACAAGACTCTGTGCAGTAGTATATCTCACTGTTTGATGTCTGTCTGTGAGGAAGGAGAGGATGAAGAGTATGAGATGGGGGTTTGCTGGAGTTTGTGTCCTATAGATGGAGCTGCACGGTGTTAAGTGCACTGCAGAAGTCCACAAACAACATCCTAACAAATGGTCCGGGCTATGTGCTCAGACCAGACCACCACACAGATTGCCTTGTGTTTAGGCGACATTTTTTGATGCCTTGATGTCCTTGGTGTGCATGGAAACAGCAATGATGAGTCTGGAGCCCCTTAGCAGCAAACCATCAAAAATGGTGAGTGTGAGATTCTTTTGGAACAGCTGGCAATCCATGCTCACAGTATTGCATGACCTTGCTGCAGATTCGGTCCTTTTTCAACTCAGTGTGAATTTTGTCCAGTTAACTCTGTGATGCAGGGAAGCTTTCACGTACCTGAACTAAGCAGATGTTGGTATCTTCCATGAGGATGGAGTCAGCTTCCATCCACTCGCTTTTGCATGGCATCCTTGTCAAATCTGCCAGAACCCAAGTTTGCATCTAGTTTGGTGAAGAACTTTGCTCCACCTAGTGTATCCAATGTGTGTTCAACAGGGGGCAGAATAAACTTCTCCCACCTCACTGCATTATTCAATTTTGTCAGATCAACACAGATTCTGTTTTGGGAACAGGAACAATGCCCACACACCAGTCAGTAGGTCCATTCACTCCAGTTATGATGTCAAGCGCCTCCATTCTCTCAAGTTCAGCTTTGACTGTGTTCATCAATACACCTCACCATGGTCAGACAGTAGGGCATCACTCCCGGCCTCAGCTGGATAAGGTACTCCTCTTTCAGTACCCCTAGGCCTGTGAAACAACTCCAGGTACTGCTCCTGCCACTGAACATTGTTTAGTGAATCCAACCTAGCAATGAGGTCCAGCTTCTCGAAGGCACGTTGCCCCAGTAGCGGTGGGAAGAAATTCTAAACGACATAGACATCCTCTTTTAAATGTTTCTCATGTTTACGGATGGAAGTAGTAAACATTCCTTTCACACTGAGCTTATGTTTCCCTGGCCCCACGAGCACTTTCTTTGTTGGGTATAGCGTAGTGTCTGTTTTCTTCACCAGTTTTGTGAACATACATTTGGGGATGGATGTGACATCTCTCCCAGTGTCCATTTTGAACACCACTGCCTCATTTTGCAACTGAACCATAGTAGACCAGCCTTGTCTATTTGAATCTAGAGTCCCTAGGTAAACTCTCTCTTCATCTGAATCATAATCTTCTTTGACCTAAAGAAATGTTTCTGAGTGACACTGGCTTTTATAATGGCCAACTCCATTGCATTAGTGGCATTTCACTTCTTTTGCTGGAATGGAGACTTGCCCAATCTCCTGCAGTTGGACACTCTACCTGCTCTTTGTTTTGCTTGTCTGTTTTGTTTGATCTGGGCTCTACTGTCACCTCTTTCGGTAGTTTTTCTGACTACACCTTGTTTGTATCCTTCTTTTCGTACAGCTTCTAGTTTATCTCAGCATTATTTTCATGCCCAAGTTCTGCCTGTTGCTGATGAACATTCTCGCCCTGTCTGACCATAATAATAGCTTTCTCTACAGTGAGATTTGCCTGCAACAGAGGTGTCTCTGACAATTTGGTGCCTCGTAGCCCGACACCAGTCCCGTCTCTAATGAGCTCATCTCTCAGATTTCCATATGCACTGTCTGACGGGGCATACAGTGCTATGATGAAGTCATTTACATTTTCATCTGACTCCTGGAGTTTTCTGGAGTTGAACTTTGCCCTCTCAGATATCATATTTTACTTTCCTGTGAAATATTCTTTGAATGAGTCCTAAACTGTTTTATATTCCTTTTTCTGAGCATCTGTCAGTCCTAATCCACCCATGGTGTCATCTTCTTTGGCACCCATGCAGTATATCAGTGTGCTTACTTGATGCTCTTCTGAAGCCTGAGAGTGAGGTTGCTTGCAACCCTAAATATCTCAAAGTCTCTGAGCCATCTCTCAAAGTTCCCTCGTTTAGAGAAATTAAATGTCTCGGTGGGCTTTATTAGGTAAGTAGATGTAGGTACTGCAGGTATTTGGTCCACTTTCCTGTTTGTTTATTTATTATTTTATTTATTTGGACTACAAAGGTCTTTTTGACTGACTTCTCTGCTGTGTCTGTGTCTCTGTACATTTCCCCAGGCTAGTGGCCCACAGATTTCAGGAGCTGCAGTCTCTGTGTGGAGTTTGCACATTCTCCCTGTTACTTCACGTGGGTTTGCCGCGGGGAGCTCCAGTTTCCTCCATCATCCCAAAGACGTGCAGATTGGTAAGTTAACTGGCTGAGTAATTTGTCCCTAGTGTGCAGGTAAGAAGTAAAACAACAAAAAAAAATGCATCACACACAAAATGCTGGAGAAATGAAGGGGAATAAGCAGTTGTTGTTTCAGGCTGAGACCCTTCCTCAGCACTGGAAAGGAAGGGGACAGAAACCAGAATACTAAAGTAAGGGGAGGAAGAGGAGTAGAAGCTGGCAGGTGATAGGTGAGACCCAGTGAGGGGGAATATGCATGGGTGGTTGACAGGAGATGAAGTGAGAAGCTGGGAATAGATAGGTGGAAAAGGTAAAAAGCTATAGAAAGAATCTGAGAGGACAGGACAGTGGACTATGGAAGAAAGGGAAGGAGGAAGGGAGGTGATAGGCAGGTGAGGAAAAAGAGAAGGGGTGAGAGGGGAACCTGAATGAGGAATGGGAACAGAGAAAAAGGGAAGGGGGAGCAATTACCGGACGTTAGATAAATCGATGTTCATGCCATCCGGACGGAATATGAGGCGTTGCCCTCCAACCTGAGCTCGGCTTAATTGTGGGGGGGAAAGTGAGGGGAGTGGGGGAAGGTGGTTCATAGTATAAATTACAGAAATATAGGGAAAGGGACTGATAAGATTGCTTTGTTGAGAACCGGAATGGGCCAACCGGCTTCTTTCTGCATAGGAGTAAATCGCTCATGGGGCCGTCATCTTCATCACAGCCGAGTTAATGCACTTGCCCTTTTCCTGGGCGGTGCTCGGGGGCGCTATAGACGGAGTCAGACTCCGTCCCCTTCGGTGGCGCCGCCTGTGGCAGTGATGCCTCCTCATCGGGGTTGGCGCTGCTTCGGGAGTTCGTCGTGATGGGAACGCGCGCCGGAAGACCTTGGTCTGTTTCCGGTGCGAACGGGTTGACGAGTGGAAGATGGCGGCTCGAGGGTTCCAGACAATGAATCCGGGCGCGGCGGCCATGGCAGCGGGACCTGGGCCTGGTCAGGGACAGGGACAAGTTCAGGGCCAGGTGGCGGGGAGAATGCCGCCCAGTCAGCAGCAGAGCATGTTCCGCTCGGCCATGCCAGGCCAGGGATACCCGGTAAGTGAGGAGTTGGGGTTTGGAACAGGGCAGCCGGTGAAGTGGGGAGGTCGGGGTGGGGACGTCCCAGGACCCCCTGCCCGTTCCCCCAGGGCCTGACATTGAGTTCAACAAACTTCAGCCTCCCTTCTGTCTTCCTGAGGCAGTTGGCTTCCCATTCCAGACCAGGACCCCATGGTTTTCTTAATTAGATAAAGAGAATGCTGGAAATGTTCGGATCAGGTAGCATCCATGGCCAGGGGAGCCCCATCCCCTTTTTCTTGTCCTCTCGGCCCCTCGAGATTGCTTCCTCTAGCCCACTGGTTCCTTAAAGCATTTGTTTCGCTGTCCAGGATGGAGCAAGGTTTTATTTCATTTTTGCAAGCATGCCTTTCATTTTCAAGCTTCAAGAATTCAAATAGATTAAAATCCAAGCTGGGAAACTTCATCTGTGGTGTTCAGGTTTGTGGGATAGCTCCTTTAACTTAACAGGGCGGTGAAAAAGGCCTTTAGCATGCTGACTTTCATTAGTCAGGGGACTGAGCACAGGAGTTGGGATGTACAAGATGTTGGCAAGGCTGTAGTTGCAGTGTAGTATTGTGTTCAGTTTTGATCACCTTGCTAAAAGACAGATGTCATAAGCTGGAAAGAGTGCAGAAATTACTTACAAGAATGTTGCTAGGACTCAAGGGACTTTGTTTTTGGGAGAAGCTCGGCAGATTAGAACTTTATTCTTGGACCATAGTAGACTGAGAGGCAATCTTATTGATATTAATAAAATCATGAATGCATGATGACTTTTTTCCAGGGATTGGGGAATCAAAAAGTAAAAGGAAGAGGTTCAAAGTGAGAGAGAAAAGATTTAATAGGAATCTGACAGGCAACTTCTTTCATACCAATGTATGAAACAAGCTGCCAGAGCAAGTGGTTGAGACAGGTACAATAACAACATTTAACATACACTTGGGTACGTTTGTGTCAGGCACGTGACCAGGCGGTTAAGGCGTTAGTCTAGTGATCTGAAGGTCGCTAATTCGAGCCTTTGGCAGCGTGTTTGTGTCCTTGAGCAAGGCACTTAACCACACATTGCTCTAGTGTCTGTGCAAGGAGTGGCGCCCCACACAGACTTCCAATCTGCGCCTTGTAAGGCAAGAAAATGCCCGACGCAGGCCTCTCATGGTCTGAGTCGACGTTCCCTCCCCTCCTGGGTAAATACATAAATCGAAAAGGTTTGGAGTGAGATGGGCCAAATGTGGGCACATCGGACTTGCTTCGTGGACACCATGGCGAGGAAGGACATGTTGGACCGAGGCCTGTTTCCATGCTGTATGACCTGTTGACAATGACTCCATGTAGTCTCCGCCACCGGGACCTTCACTCGCGGCCCACATGAGATCTCAGGTGAGCGAGGCCGTGCTGGCCTAGCAGGCAATGTGTTGGGAGAACTGCCAGAGTATTCCACACCCCAGGTTAAACTGAAAGATGTCTGTGGAAGATTTTTAGGTTGCTCCATCCAGGAAAGTTCTCCCACAAAAAAATTCTTTTGGATAAATATTGTGGCACCAACGTGAAGTTAGTTCTCCTCTCCTCTGATCTGAAATGGCGACATCACATCCAACCATTGTTTAACAACTAAAGATGAGATAGCATTCGAGCTCTTTTATTGAAGATTGATCACTGATCATTTGGACAGGTACCTATATAGGAATGTTTTTTGACGAATATGGGTCAAACATGAGACTACAATACGTGGCATCTTGATGAGTTGGGCTGAAGAGCTTGTTTCCATGGTGTAGGACTCAGAACACTTAAAGTAGCAAGAATGTTGCAGGGATGTCATTCAACAAAGTTCTTATTTTAGGGCAGATGTCAGATCATGGTCTGGGGTGAACTTTCATGGAAGAGGTAGCTCCAGACCATAGGAATTCAGCAGTTCTTGAGGAATGATCAAGATGCCAACTTTAGAATAGTGCAGATATTTCTGAGGGTTCTACATCCGGAAGAGATTACAGGAATGAGGCCATGAAAGGATTTGAAAACACAGGCAAGAATTTTAAAGTTGAGCTGTTGCTTAACTGTTGCATACCCACCTGGTTCATTACTGTTTCTCTAACCTTACTTGCTCTGGCTGACGTCTGGCTCCAAATACTCCTTGAATATTGCACTTTCAGTTGCCTTGGTTCAAGTAGTCAGTAAGTGACATCCATGTCCCATGATGAATAAACTAAGCAAAGAGCCATTGTAGATCATTACGTAGAACGATGATCTACTTTTTGGGTGAACAAGACTTGGCATGAGTAAGGGCACAGATAGTTTTCGATGACATCAAGTTTGTTGAGAACAATGATGGAGGCTGTCCAGGACTCTGTTGAAATAAACAAAGCTAGTGTTAGGGTGGTGGGGTGGAGATGTGTCTCTTACCAAAGGAGGTGTAAGCTGCTCCTTCCCTCTGCTAGCCTGCAAGTGATGTGTAACACCTGCTTAGCCCCCTATCAGGGTCACATGAAGCCATGGAAGCAGTCGTATGAGTATCTCGTGCACATTACAAGTCCTGGTTCTGCGACCACTGAAACCAGGCAGGCAATCTCTGTAGTGTATTGATAATGGCCTGGGTCACCCATCCTGTAAAGATACTACCTAGAAGACGGCAAAGGCAAACCACTTCTGTAGAAGAAATTGTCGAAAACAACCATGGTCCTGGAAAGATTATGATCGCTCACATCGTATGACACGGTACATAACGAACAAGTGTTAACAAAAGCGTGTATGGGTTCAGCAGCAGATGAGCCGAGGAAATGGTGGCAGGATGGAATAGGGGAGGGAGTCACAGTAGGACAGAGATGGAATGGCTGTTCGTAGCGAAACTCAGTATGGGGCTCAGGTGATTCCCAAGGTTGCACGCATGCTGGTTCAGTTTCAGACGTGTGTTGGAAGCAGCTACGAAATGGGTGCTGCGGGAACAGAGCTTATAATGAGAGCCAAAGATTGAAGCCTCACTGGAGGGAATTTCTGCTCATCTCATTCTGGGTGTTGGGCAGATACTCTGATGGTGGCGGTTCCAGAGACTGGAGTACATAATCAAGGCTGACACTGCAAGCTGTTGCCCTGTTTTGAGCAATACATGCTAAGGGGCTGTGATAAGCAGCTTTCAAATAATCCTTGTGCAACAGCTCATTTATCATCCAAAGGCATTTCACAAAAGCATTGGCCAGCACATGTTTTTCACTGAATCAGGAGCTGGATATTGTTGAGCCAGATGACTTGATTAGAGTTTGATTTTAGGCTAATTTTAAACAGGATTGAAATGGGTTTAGAGAAGGCATTGCAAAGCTGAAGTTATTTTTACTAATGGTGGGATTGAAAATTGCCGATGATCATGAGGCTAAGATTGGAGAAGTGTGGAGATCTGGAGTGGGCAGAGGGGAAGGAATCAGAATCAGGTTTAATATCACTGGCATATGTCATGAAATTTTTTGTCTTTGCGGCAACAGTACATTGCAATACATAAAGAAAAGATGTGAATTACATCAAGTATGTATATAATAGTTAAGTAATGCAAAAATAGAAATAAAAAATGTAATAAGGTAGTGTTCATTGGTTCAATGTCCATTTAGGAATCAGATGGCAAAGGGGAAGAAGCTGTTTCTGAATCATTGAGTGTGTGCCTTCAGGCTTCTGTACCTCCTCTCTGATGGTAACTGATGGCATGTCCTTGGTGATGGTGGTCTATAATGATAGATGTGCCTTTTTGAGGCATCACTGCTTGGAGATGTCCTGGATACTACAGAGGCTAGTGCCCATGATGGAGCTGACTAAGTTTGCAACACTCTGCAACTTACTTAGATCCTGAGCAGTAGGACCCACCCCCCCATACCAGACAGTGATGCAACCAGTTAGAATGCTGTCCATGGTACATCTGTAGAAATTTGTGAGTGTCTTTGGTGACAAACCAAATCTCCTCAAACTCCTAATGAAATTTAGCCACTGTTGTGCCTGTTTTGTAACTGCATCGATGTGTTGGGCCCAGAATCTATCCTGGGCGTGCCCAGAGTCTATAGTCACATGGAAAGCTGCATGGCCTTGGCAGAATTTGAAAATAAGGATGAGAATTTTAAATCATGGCATTGCTTACTGCTTTTGTTGATCATTTAACATGGGATGATAATCGATGGGACTTTAGGACAGGCAACAGACTTCAGAATAACGTGAAGTTTATGGAGAGTAGAATAGGAGGATGTTGAGAGTATTGGTATGAATGAGTGTTTCAGCAGAAGATAATGTGAGGCAGTAGCAGGGGTGGAAGCAGGTAATCTTGGCATAAGTATGTGTATAGGAACTCATCTTGTAGTTAAAAATGAAGCTTCCCGTCATTACAACAGCAGGTCAAGCAGAATCTCGAAAAAGAGTTAACATTTCAAGTTGAAGAGAGGAAACAAGTTGGTTTTAAATTCCAGAGATGGTGATGGAGAAATGGATTGGATAAGGGAATATCTCTGATATGATACGGTCTGGATTGCCTTGGGGATGAGTTGAAGATTAAACTATCTGGTTGATGAGTTACTGAAAACATTAGAGATAACACACGCTAGTCATTAATAGTCTGATTCATCCTGATAGTGGTAGACCTTAAATATCTCCCTGTTGTAGAACGACCGAAGCAGTTGCAGATTTGCTCAGTTTTGTGATCATGCCAAGGGTCAGGAGCCCCTAGAGCATACTGCCTGTTGACTAACACTGTGGTAAGTATATAGAGTGTATTATTCCCTGTGCAGTGAGGGAATTTGTCTTGGATTTTTTTTTTGCACTGAAGTTGAATGAAAACTTTTAACTAGTCTGAATGCTGGATTTTGCAATTAAGCTCTCAGCAAAGCAGAATTGCTTTACTCTTTTCTGGGTTCCTGGGCATGTCATTTATGTTATACCACTGGTCTGGATTGAATCATGTCATAAGATTTCTTAAAAAGCTACGGGGTGCTGAAGAGAGTTGGGCTTTATATCTCTGGTCAGTTCAGTAACATATACAGATTGGTGTGAGTTTAAAGGTAGATTTTGTTTCTTTGCAAAAGACAAAAAACAAACTTTTTTGCTTAAGTGTCTTCTCGTTATTTATGGCTCTCTAAATCTCTTTTTTCTATAAACTCATTCAGTATCTCACTTTTCACAGCTCGGGGGTAACTCCCGATTCTGCAGAATAATATGGATTCTTTTATGCCTACCTGAACGGGGAGATGGGACCTAAGATTAATGTATCTTCCGAAAGCCAACACCTCCCTCAGTACGTGGGTGGAACCTTGCCTTGGAGAATGTCAGCCTTGATTTTTGTGCTCAAGTCTTTCGAGTGGTTCTTGAACCCACAATCTTTTAACCAGAGGCGAGTACTAGTGGCTAAGCCAACTAGACCGATACAGCTAAATGAATACAAATCTGGCACCCTTACTGAATTTCTTTTAACTTTGTCCTGCTAATTGACCTGTGCCAGTTTCATCATTCTACTCCCTATCATTTGCAGACTTTGCTCCCAAAGAGAGCATCATTGCTAATCCACAGCTGTTTTAACACACGAAAAGAGATCCCTTAAAGTAGCTGTAGTTCTTGGTTCCCCTTCCCCAAGAAGAAACAGTTCCTGGCAGCAATCCAAAAAATTCTATGGAAACCATGCATTGGCATTGTTTGCTAGGAGCAGGGTTGTATTTGGCTGTGATTCTCTCTGGAGAGGAATTGGCTGCCAGAAATGCACTGACAATTGAGAATATCTGGTGTCTGCGGAGCCACAGCCTTCGGAAGGAAGAGAAATGGAAAACATTCTATTAATGGTAGAAAGGAAGTTACTCTTATTCAGTGTACAGCTTTAGACAGTATGAATAGTTGTGGGATGTCACAAAGTTTGTGGGTTTAAAAACCAGTATGTGGCTCTTTCAAACGTGTGCTGTCACCTTTCATTGTTTTAAACATTATCCACTTTCCATTGTATTTTCACCAGATCCTCTTTAATTTTGGTTTTAGAAATTGCTTTGGTTTGATAAAAATTGCTCTAACATTGTTTAGAAGCTTGCTTTGTTCCATGAATTCTGGTATGAAAACTGTGAATTTGTGCATGTATTGATACATTAATTGTAGAAATTTGATGTTTTAGAAACATGGAGGAGTTTAATAACTTGAATATATTTAATTTGTGGTTTGTGAGTGCAGTGTTTTGTTTTTATAGCGCTGGCTACAAAGAATGCTTGTTCTTTTTTCCCCAGGATCAATTAAGTTATTCTGCAACCCGGCTGTTCATTTTAATAGCATGCTGCAGGCAGTAAAGCATTTTCTCATTTTTAATGGATTTGCTTATGTGCTTAATAGTTCTTTGCTGAAATAGGTGTTCTGAGAGTCACCTGGGATGTTTTCAGAACTAGATTAATTTCAAATACATTTTCCTCAAATTAAGTTTAAATGACAGTTACAAATCTTGACCAACTGAAAGCCACCCAGTTTCAAGAAAAGATCTCTTAACATCTTTCTCTGCCTTGTTAGCAATGTTTGGATCTCCAAGTCTATGACTAGTCATTTTCTTTAACTGCCTTGAATTTTGTTCATGTGTGTGAACTTGAATAATGAAGGTGCTTTATATTAACTAGAAGATAGCAAAATGGAAAGTGCCAGTACCTAATCTCGGTGGACTCTTCAGTTATGTACAATGTTTTTATGTGCTTTGCCTCTGGGTAGAGATTCTGAACCAAGACATTATTTTTTGGGTCAGTGGATGTTAAAGATCCTGCAGTACTCATTTGAAAAGAGCAGAGAGTTCTCCCTGAGTCTAATTGCGTGCTTTTTCCTGAACAACACTAAATAAAAATTAATGGGTCATTTCAACGA
Source organism: Mobula hypostoma (assembly GCF_963921235.1). Lineage (NCBI taxonomy): Eukaryota > Metazoa > Chordata > Chondrichthyes > Myliobatiformes > Myliobatidae > Mobula > Mobula hypostoma. Next base: position 17,289,453 of record NC_086128.1, read on the forward strand.
CGCTTATTGTGTACTCCTGTACTACACCCATTGCTTACCTTGTTCTTCTATAATAGTGCTTTATTATTAATGGAACATAAAGTACACATTATTTCAGTGTCAGTCATGAAGAGAAAAGGGGACTTTAATTTAGGTAGCACCCTTTGTGTCCTGTTCAGGACGACTAAAAATACTTAGAAGTCAGTTTGTACAGAGCATGTCATGACAAGCCGAGTTTATTGTCTGGTGCTCAAGTGTGGCGGGTTACAGTTACAATGAAAAACTTGCAGCAGCATCACAGGCATATAGGTGCGAGCAACACACAGAATATAAATTATACATATGCAAGAAAGTGAAGAGGGAGAGGGGATAAAAGGACTTCTTTGCATTAATGTCTTGTTTTTGCACAGTGACACAATCAGAGACAAGTCCACTAATGCAAGAGGTGATCTGTTGTGTTCTGTTGCTGAAGTAGGGTTAAGATTGTGCAGGTCAGTTTAAGAACCTGATGGTTGTAGGAAAGTGACTATTCCAGAACCTGGTGATGTAGGCGAGAGGAAGGCATAGGTGGTGATCCTTGATGATAGGTGTCACCTTCTTAAGGCAACACCTCATGTAGATGCTGTCAATGGTGGGGAAGGCTGTGCCTGTGATAGACTGGGCTGTGTACACTACTCACTACAGCCTCTTGCATTCCTGTTTTGGAGCTGCCATACTAGGCTTTGATGCAACCAGTCAGGATACTACCAATCAGCAAGCTCCCACAAGCAGTTATGTGATCATGGATAATTTTAAATGATGATGGTTGACAGTTGACGCGAAAAACCTTGAGTCTCTTTTTGATAAAATGTGGATGCCCAATGAAAATGGCTGCTGGTCCACCCCTCCAACAAGAACCTCCAGTCCCATCTGTGGCACAGTCTGTGGATGTCAAGTTGGCCTTATCAGCAAGCTTGGAACCCACAGAACTGAGGTGAAGACAAATGATCCTCATTCCTGAGGAACTGTCTGAGAAATATTTGAAGGGACTCCAGGAAGAACTGTACTGCATTTGGAAATCTTATTTACTTTCCTTTCTTGAAACTTGAATATTTGTTAGCCCTGGGAGTGATCAGGTTTTTCTCTACAGTAACTGGCGCAAGTTCCCCACACATTGATTCCAACACGATACTTTAAGTGTTTTATGTAGGCTGAGATGATGTGCCCTTAGCTTCATGACCACAGATGGCATTATATTGAAGCCCAAGCTCTTCCTACTTTAACAATTTTTTTTTGTGTGGGGTCCACTGCAGTCAAGCTGGTACTAAGATGGTTTAAGGCATTTAGTTTTAGTTGTCCACATGAAGTTAACAAGAGCAACTTGTCAACACTGAGACAGATTTTGGACCATATACCCCAGTCCATCGCTGGGCAGAGAGCATAAACCAATGCCTGAAGAAGGGTCATGGCCCAAAACACTGACTGTTTATTCATCTCCATAGATGCTGCCTGACCTACTGAGTTCCTCCAGCATTTTGTGTGTGTTTCTTTGTGTTTCCAGCATCTGCAGATTTTCTCGTGTTTATAAACCAATGCTGTTTACCAAGATTCCAGTCGCCAGTGCATAACGGTCGAGCCTGGCCAGGGTTTGTCTTGTAGAACTTTACAAACAGTAGGTTCTAACCCACGTCAGAATCAGGTTTGTTCTTACTGACCCATAAGACATAGGAGCAGAATTAGGCCATTCTGCCAAGTGAGTCTGTTTTGCTATTTATCATGACTGGTTAATTTTCCCTCTCAGCCTCAGTCTTCTGCCTTCTCCCCATATCCCTTCATGCCCTGACTAATCAAGCATCTATCAACCTCTGCCTTAAATATACCCAATGACTTGACCTGCACAACCGCCTGTGGCAGTGAATTCCACAGCTTCACCACTCCCTGCCTAAAGAAATTCCTCCTCATCTCCGCTCTAAAAGGACACCCCTGTTTTCCAGGGCTGTGTCCTCTGGTCTTAGACTCCCCCCACCACAGGAAACATCCTCTCCACATCCACTCTATTGAGGTCTTTCAACATTCGATAGGTTTCAATGAGGTCACCATTCTTCTGAATTCCAGTGAATACAGGCCCAGAGCCATCAGGCGCTCTTTATATGACAAACCATTCAATCCTGCAATCATTCCTTTGAACCCTCTCCAATGTCAGCACATCCTTTGCTAGATAAGAGGCCCAAAACTGCTCTCAATTCTCCAAGTGAGGCCTCACCAGTGCTTTATAAAGCCTCGACATTACATCCTTGCTTTTATTTTCCAGTTCTTTTGAAATGAATGCTAACATCATACATGCCAGTTAATTTGTTTTGTGAAGCAGTACTGTGCAATACTTAAGATAGACTATAAATTATGATAAAAATATAAACAGCGAATTCCGGTCAATTGGGACACATTGGGCCAGTACATTTTGGCCCCATTTGCCAAAGGTTCATAGAAATAGTTAAAAAGGTATATAAAAAAAAAAGAAAAAAAACTACCATTTAACTGAGTAACAAATGATGTGTTAAAATGAAACAGAAATTGGAACACTACCAATACTACTATAGCACTATGAAACTGTGTATTAATTTGTAATAGTTACAGATGGAGGAATTCATCCAGTGTATACTGCCATGTTATTTTGACTGACTGTAAATGAAAAAAAGTATCGTAGGCACCTAGTGCAGATAATGGACTGCCTTCATTGCCTTCCTTAATGAAGTAGTGTCGGAATCCAACAATGAATGATCAAGAATCACCGCTTTTTGAATTGGTGCATGTCAACTCAAATGGATAACATAACATTCGCTATTTAAAAACTGTTTGCTCTAAGCACAGTGTAGTATCAAACAGCCACACAAGTGCACACAACTGATACTAATTAGAAACTGTTTGGCAACGGTCTCCTGTCCCAAATAAGTAGCATAGAGTCCCAAATAAACGAAGAGAAGAAACCCAGCTGTTTTCTCAATTAGTTTTAGTTCTTTAAGGGTTGTCCCGATTAACTGATGGCCCAATTAACTGGAGTCCACTGCGTGTAACTAGTGCAAAAAGAGAGCAGAAATAGTGAGATGGTGTTCATGTGTTCATAGACTGCTCAGAAATCCCTCTTGAAGATATATAACATAAAACAATTACAGCACGGAAACAGGCCATCTCAGCCCTTCCAGTCCGTGCCGAACGCTTACTCTCACCTAGTCCTATCTACCTGCACTCAGCCCAAAACCCTCCATTCCTTTCCTGTCCATATACCTATCCAATTTTTTTTTTAAATTACAAAATCAAACCTGCCTCTACCACTTCTACTGGAAGCTCGTACTGGAAGTCTCTACCTCTTCTACTGGAAGATGCCAGATTGATTTTTCTTTCAGCTGCTCAGAATCTGTTTTTATTATAATTTATACTCAATTTTGACTGAAATAGTGGAAGTGGTGCATTTCCCATGGAGCAACCCACATTGGAAATGATATGTTCTCATAGATAAGTAAGTACGATGAGCTGGAACATGAGGTGGGAAGTGGAAGTAGCCTACATGCCTTCAGTTTTGGCATGTTGGGGTGAATGGCTAAATCATACTTTTCTATGTTGAAAAAAGCAGGCAGACTCAATAGACCTATGTTGTAACATTCTATGATTCCATGATATTTTAAAAATCTTTTCGGTGTTGAAAGTCTGAAGCCATGTCCTTGTTTGTTACCATGAAGTTGGTATCGCAACTTGCTGTTTAGCCCTTCCAACATTTCAGACAGCTGATGTTTACATTTCAAACAGCTTCAACATTCACCTTTTTCCCCTAGCATGCCTCTTCTGTTTGCTTTCACGAATACAAGATTTTAAGCTTCTTCACCTGTTCTTACATTGCGGCTAATCACATATGCAGCCACACTCTGTTCATTCAGCAAGTGTTCTCAGATATCCACCAAGGAAGGGGATTCTTCGGTTTTTATTCATTGAGTCACAGAATCATACAGGGCGAAAAAAGATGTTGGCTCACCAAGCCCACACCAATTTGCACCATCCAACACGAATCCCTTTTATTCTCTCCACATCCCCCCCAGATTCTGTTGCTGATCTGCACATTGGGGTCGATTCACCTACCAACCCACCTGTCTTTGGAATGTAGGAGGAAACAGGAGCTCCTGTGGAAAGCCCTCGCAATCAGAGGGGAAACATGTAAACTGGACACAGCACCTGAGCTCGAGATTGAACCCAGGTCTGTGTAGATGTGTCACTATGCTGTGACTACTGTGAGACCAAAGCCAAACTGCTGGCAGTTCGGCCCCCTCTAGTGCATTCGTCCATATGTGACTATGATTTGCAAGCACATCTGAGACCCATACATCTGAACAACATTAGTTCGATGCTATTTCAGAGTTGTCTTTCCAGGGACTATGTTTGCTGTCATAGATTCAAGTGCACCTGACAATGTTAGCAGAAGCCTTATTTGGTTTAGTAGTGCATTAAGATAATGAGGATAGCTAAGAATTTGCTCAAAATGTTTGTGCCCCTAAGCATTGAATGCAAATCTTCCTTTAGGACTTCTTTTATCTTGGGTTGTTCTCTTTTGCATTTGTTGCAGTCTAATTAAATTGTTGCCAGTCTGCTATTGTTGAGCATAGTGCATCAAATTGAACCAATAAAATTAGATGCCAGAAACACTCCAGCAGGTCACACTTCTGTCAATAGCTGAAAAGAGAGTACATTTCAGACCAAGAACCACTTTTCCTAAGTTCATCGACAGCATTTTACTTTTTTATTTTGGGTTTCTAGAAATTGCCTTTTTTTACTTTTCAATCTGTTTTAATGTTCTGCAAAAAACATTGTTGTCTTCATTTGGTATCAAGCTTTATCCTTGAGATTTAGATTGCAAAATTAAATAGGCATATGCCTTGTGAATTGAACAGTTAACTTGGACACATGGCATGTTTGTATTGCGCAAGTAATGTCAAGTTGAGTTTGGCTCATTACTTTGTGGCCACCTTGTCATGGTGTCAGTGTAAATAGTGGAGAATACTTGGTTAATGTTATCTTCACTGGAGATGTTCCTGTATTGCTGCATACTTTCTGCTCTCTGGGGTGTTATGTCATTTGCCCTTCCATACATACAACTACTTTTTCACCAAGTTACCCTCCTAATAATAGCTTCTTTTGAAAGGTGAAGCTTGCATCCATCTAACACTTTTAATGTGCCTAGGGTGTTCACTGTATTTTATAGTGAATAAAACGCTGGTTTGATGTTGCTGGTTGAGCAAGAACTGTTGGCTAGACCATCCAGGTGAAATCCCCACTTTTCTCATTGTGGGGATGAGATAAATTACATCAGATTAAGAATGGTGATATGCCTCAGATTAGCATCTCTTCTGATGGATTGCACTTCTGATGGTGCAGCACTCCGGGGCGCTAAGTGAAGTGTCAACCCCATCAGTCTAAGGAATTGGGCCCAAAACTCGTAACCTTCTGATTCTGTGTTGAAGGCACTGAGTCATGGCTGACGCGGTAGCATTTATATTCAACATTGGTCTAAATCAGCAAAGATTTGACACCACCGTTGACATATGCCTGCTTTTAATTCTGAATCCCCTTGTTTGTTCTTCTGTGTGGCAAAGACTTTATATCCATGTCTTCTGTAATTAGCTGTTAATAAGGCATTTTGCTGATGCCCCTGTCGATGAAACAGTTTTGAAATATTTAAAATTTTCTGCATTTAAAACTTTGTCTTGTTACAATAAAATGCATTTGGCTTTGTTCTGATATTCCTGGCTTTTCCTGAACACCCTTCACTGCTGGCAACTGTTTTACTCAATGCCGACAGGCCCTTTCTCTTTTGAGTCTTGATGTTAATTAGCTGAGACCTGCAAGAGCAGTAGTATGAAGCTGAAAGGCATGCACAAGTGACGCGACAACTGCTGCTACAAGGTCTTTCACTGATTCATTTCTTTGTGGTGTTTAGAATACACGTTAAAGAGCCTTGGACTGAACCATATCGCAGCATATTCTGACATATTGGTTGCATCTGTAGTTTGTTGATTTGCTGGATTTCTTGTAAAGTTGGGGACGATTACATCTTCCTAACGATAAAATGTCGGATGCCCAAGAGCGACAGCATCAGCTTGCTAAACGAGAGTGCAGTAAAGTAGAACACAGCACACAGACAAAGGGTGTTTGAAAGGGACGTGTGGCATGCAGTCATCAACCAGGAGCAAACTCTTTGAATTTCTTGCTTACGGTTGGGTAAGGGGTCTTTTCTTATTAACAAAGCATTTATTTCTTAACGTGTGGCTTTTTTTTTTGTCAATTGTAATGCAGCATTTTGGGTTCAGGGGATTTGTCTGTCAACTGACTCTTATCTAGAGAGGAAGGGGTTGCATTTTCTTTCTAGTTGCATTTCCTAGCGACTGCAGAATCGATTACAGCCTTCTGTACAGCAGATCAACCGATCGAATTGGAACCCAACTGTGCCTGTCCCCATGTACATATTAATGATCAGTTGCTTTTTTTTTCTATGCAAGTAATTTTTACTGGTTATTGTTGAATTCCCCCGCCCTACCCCTGAAGCAACACAACTGGAGTTTTTGTATTTTGGATGTTGGCTCGTATTGCAGCAGTTGCCTGCTGTTTGACAGTGAAAGGAGAAAAGAGCAGAACTGCCAGCTTGACAGTTTCATGTCCTTGCTTCTAGAGCATAATTCTATTAAAACTTCTCTGTAAATTAGCATTATTTACACTCTCCCATTATTTCTACTCTCCTCCCCATTTTCCAAACCGTGGAAATGTGAGCATGTGCTAGTCTTTGGATAAGAGGCTAGTAAATTACCCTTTTTTCCTATTATCTTTTGTATTCCATGTCTTTCATTGGATCAGATGGGAGTGCATTTCACGGGGAAACTTTTCCTTTTTGTGTTGTGCTCATATTTAGACAGATAGTCCCTAGCCTTGCTATGCACGAAGGACCCTCAATCAGCTTTGGTGTCATGAGATTTAATATTAAAATAGCTATTCTCATCATTTGTAAATTGAGCTTGCTGCTCCCCTATCTTACTGTTTATAGTTTTGTTTCTTAGTCCTTGACATAATCTCTCTGGGTGTTATATAGTGCAGGTTTTCAAAGTATTATATGACTTTTAATGTAACCCATTCAAAGTTGTTGCCTTCGAGTCTCTGTGGCTTTCTAAATTATTTTCAAATTTGATCAAAAAGACTATTTTATATTATGCTTTGGATGTTTGTTGATTTCAGCTGCTCCAAGCAAGACTGAGACCAATTTTTACATTGCATTTTGCTTTCTTCTATCTAACTAGCGCCCTGGGATGCCTCCCAGCAGCCGCATCCCCCCTCAAGCGGCTTCTATGGGTCCACCGGGTCCTTCATATGCTGGGAGTCCATCAGTTCGACCAGGCATGCCTCAGTCGATGATGGACCAGTCTCGCAAAAGACCAGCTCCACAGCAGATTCAACAGGTGCAGCAACAGGCAGCCCAGAATCGCAATCACAAGTACGTCCAGTACCTCTCAAGTTTCTCATTCAATACAGACTATGGAAAACAGGGTGTGCTTTGAAGTGGGCAAAGTATGCAGGGGCGGGAGCACAAGTATTATTCTGCACTTTCTGGAAATTGATAACTTCGTTAATTTTCTTTCCTATAAAGTTTCTGACACATTACAAAGGTGTGGTTCTGTACTTTCAGACAGCATCAATATCCTTCCTACAATCCAACTCTAAAAGCTAGCCATTTAGATCATGCACTTACCTTTGTGCTTTGTCATATTTATTCTTGTCTTCCATTAATGTGGAGAAAGCTGCAGAGAAATGACCCAGATGGCTTGGTGGGTAAACTCAGCACAGTATGCAGGCCATGTGCCATTTGTCAGTGTTTATGGCAGGTATCTTGTCATTGAAGTAACTTATTTGCTGATTGTGGCTCTCATCCTGAGGGTTAGTGATATAAGTAGTGAGGACTGTTGTGCCCTTTGCTATGGGCTAAGATTTGTTACTTTCAACCAAGAGAGCAGTTTGGACACAATGTTACATTCATGCTCCTGGACTGATTTTTCTACTTCAGTGACTCTTCACTGAAGTGCAAATATGGATGTTCACATTACATTAACAGCAGCATTTGCTGCTCCTATGATATCTTTGCTCCTGTGTCATCAAAAAACCCACTGACACTGACTGCCTAGCTTCACAGATAGCTTCGAGGTCTGTATTCGTTGAGTTTTACTCCAGTAGCGGGGAAAATCGAGGGATTTGGGGCATTGGCTGGAAGGCTTCAAACCTAGAGCTTAAGACATGGAGTTTGCAATTAAGAGAAGAGAGGGTGCAACAAAAGCAGAACCAGCAGCTTGTTTTTTTGCAACCAGACCTGTGTGGCACCATTTTGACCTGACATTCGATCAGTTTTATCAGTGGTTGCTAAGTTTTTGTTTGACATTGTTCAGATATCTGTTTATGCTGGGTAATCTCTTCATGATCCTAATGGTCCATGTACTCAGTCTGAGTATTAAAAGGGCTCCATTTTGGAGTGGGCAATTTTGGAAGATCATTTGCCTGGGTAACATGTTTATTCTTCCATTTAAACAGTGCAAAGAAGAAGAAAATGGCAGATAAAATTCTACCTCAGAGGGTGAGTTGTTTTTCTTTGTGAAATATCTTCTTGCACCACCACCTTGGTTTATGGCAGCTAATCCAAAAGTTTTCAAATTAAAAAGAAAATAATTGTCACAAACTGATGGTAATAATTTTCCCAGCTGATGGTAGTTTTGGTGAGCTAGTCATAATCTTTTGTCAATCAACATATACGAAGTGGCCAGGAGGTCTTATTAGGAGGTAAGATACAATTTTGAGAGGGGAGATGATGTTAATGTTGATTGTTGGAACCATATTTCAAATTACATTCAGAACATTTTGGTTTGCCCTCCCACAGTAGGTGAAAATATTCTAGAATCACTGAAATTTCGCAGGGTTTTGTGGCAGGATCTGAAAGAATTGGCTTTGAACTTCTCAGTGTTTAACTTGAATTCCTAATTCATTCAGGATTGGATGTTGGATATGCTGTCTATCAGCTCAGATATCGGAGTGTTTGAGAGATGGCATAGAAGTAGAACCAGGTGCAAGCATTCATATTTGTCTTCAAGGAGCAAGATGTTGATGGAAGAGGAGGGAGCAGGTGGTGTCATAATATAAATCCACTGGGCTAGGAAGCGAACTTGTTGGAAGTCTTTTTATTTGGAGTGCTAAGAATGGAACCATGTTGGGATGGTCACACTTAGCTGGACAACAAAGGATGTTGTCTTTGACTATATTAAAGATTGTAGATAGGTAGAAAAAGTCAATATATGCCAGAGTCACTGAGGATGTCAAATGTGTGTTTGAAAAGAGGGTAAGCTTGTGTTCACCAGTGACGATCATTGTGCATGTAACCTTTTTGTCATAGATCCGGGAGCTTGTGCCGGAGTCTCAAGCCTATATGGACTTGCTGGCATTTGAGAGGAAGTTGGACCAGACCATAATGAGAAAACGTCTGGATATCCAGGAAGCATTGAAGAGACCAATAAAGGTAAAACAACTTGCGCAATCTCAATTAGTTGGAGAGATTCTGTATTTTAGTGCATCTCAAAACAGTTTTTAAGCATCAGGCTACACTTCAAACAATATCAAAAACAAGTATTAAATGTTTTCTAAAAATGGAGAGAACTTCCTTGAAATTTTTTTATGAAACAGTTGTGCACAGCCAACAGGAATGTGTATTACCAAAGCCAATCATACCTTGTACAACTCATTGTAATGCAATTGTTATCTTCATTGTGCCATTTCAGGTTCTGTGCATTTTTGTTCTTTTTTCCCTAAACTGGAATCTGTTGTCAGTTTATCATTATGTGAGATATGTGAACCTATGCTGTAAATATATGTATCAAATTATTACGTAGAGGTTGAATATAGGAAAGATTCTTTCAATGTTCTTTGTAGGGCTTTGAAGATCATTTCTGTCTTCTTTTCTCAACCTTCACTTAGCATCTGGTTGCAATTTCATTTGCTTATTGGCTGTGCAAATCAATCTGCTTGTGATAGCTTATGCTGCATTTGTGCCCTCTGGGTTAATTTAGCAGCGTTTAATCCACTTTAACAGTGTGGGTAGCCAAGCATATTCATACATTTTTCTCAAGCCACTGTTTTGGCAGCCAAGGCAGATAATTAATAAATGGGTCTCCTTCAGAGAGCCAAAAGCTTGAGTTATCATTGGGGGCAGAAACATTAATAGTTGGAATAACCACTTTCTAAGTACTACTTAAGAATTCACAATGTGGTCTGCACACTTGAATTATGTAGTGTTTCTCCACTAATTCATGAAAAGGTGTGCCAGTTGTGTGGAATTAAACCATGTACTCCAACTAAACTGTAGATTGGAAATCTAACAAAATTTGGGGCTACAAAATAACTTTGCTGGACAGAATTCTTTAGACTTACCAGGCCAATGTGGGTAAAAGGAATAAATTATAGATGTTGGAGTCAAGGGACTTGGATAATTCGCTTTTGTCTTTTATAATTGTCCTTTCTCCTAAGTTTGCTGACCTCTTGATCTCTGTCCTGAGGTTTGGGTCACTTAAACACTGAATGAAGGAAGATTTTTTTAAATTATACATTTGCTTTCTGGATCTGGAATTCCCTGGCAAGGCCACCATTTACTACCCATTGTGAGTTGCCCTTGGGGAGATGTGGTAAGCTGCTGCCTTGAGTTGCTGCAGTCCTTCTGGTGAAAGTACTCCCACAGTGCTGTTCGGGAGGGAGTTTCAGGATTCAGACCCAGTGACAATAAATGAATAGCAATATATTTTCAAGTCAGGATGATGTGTGATTTGGAGGAGAGCCTGGGTTGGTGGTGATCCTATCACCTGCTGTTTATGTCTGTTTTGGTCAGATAGGTCATGGATTTGGGAGATGCTATTGATTAACTGCAGTGTACACTGTAGCTGCTGCTTGCTAGTGATAGAAGAGGTTGATGTTCAGGATGGTGGACAGGGTGCCAAATGAGCAGGTTGCTTTGTTGTGGATGGTGTTGAAGTTATTGACTCATGTTGGAGATACACTTGTCCAATTGAAGAGTGTATGTTGCTGACATATACCTTGCAGATGTTGGAAAGATCTTATGGTGTCAGAAAATGAGTGATTTACTACAGGATATTTGGCTTTTAAACTCCTGTAACAACTATAGTTACTTGGCTGGTCTGGTTAAATTTCTAATCAATAAAGATTCCAAGATGTTTTGAGGTTGAGAAACTTGGCAGTGGGTTATGCTACTAAGGTGTTGAAGAAGGTGAGAGGATTTTCTCTTGTTGGAGCTGGTCATTACCCACCACTTTTATGATATGAAGGTTATCTGCCATTGTGTTACATAGGTCTTGTTACATTGAGCGTTGTACAGTTATCAGTGAAAGCCCCATGTATGATAGAATGGACGTCATCGATGAAGTAGCTGAAGATGGTAGTGTCTCATATACTGCCTTTGGGGAATTATTAGAAAGATATCTCGGGGCTGTGTGATTGACCTCCAACAACCACAGCCACTATCTTTTATGTGGGATATGTCTCCAACCACTGGAGTGCATTGATTTTGGTTTCACCAGGGCTTCTTAAGGCCACACTTGGTCAAATACTGCCATGATATCAAGGATAATCACTCTTACTCACTTCTGAATTCAGCTCTTGTCCATAATATAGTGCAAGGACCTCCACCATCCAGGACATGATCTCTCTTTGCTGCTGTCACCGGGAAGGAGGCCTTCAGTCCCAGGCCACAAGGTTCTGGAACAGTTATTACCCTACAACCATCAGGCTCCTGAACCATAGTAGATAACTTCACTCGTCCCATCATTGAACACTTTCCACAACCTATGGACTCACTTTCAAGGACTGTACAAGTCATGTTCTCAATATTATTTTTTGCTTATTATTTTACTTTTTTTTTGTATTTGCACAATTTGTTGTCTTTTGCACATTGGCTGTTGATCCATCTTTGTGTGTAGTTTTTCATTGATTCTGTTGATATTTTTTTGTACTGTGAATGTCCACAAAAAATGAACCTCAGGGTAGTATATGGTGACGTATGCACTTTGATAATAAATTTATTTTGAACTTTGAAATCTGGAGCTGAGAGGTGCTGGTGAAACCCAAACTGGATATCAGTGAGCAAAGATTAAGTGTTGTTTCTAAAGTGTTGCATTCTTTGTAGTTGGTTTAGAGGTAGCTCAGTACATTGGTAATAGATCTGCATAACTGAAAGAAAAAAGTCCAGCCACCTCTAAATTTCTGAATGTTCAATTTATAATTGCTATAACACAAGTGACACTTCAGTTACATGTTCTCAATTTGAGGCTTTCTGTGCTAAAATGAGCAATATTTAAAGTTAGCAATAAACACAGTTCAAATCCCAGTTCAGTAGCAGCTGCTTAGCTGTGTCAATAGAAATTGCAAAGCACTTGAGATGTAACTGCCTGAGAGTGTTGAAGGATGTCGGTGTGGGGAGAAAGAGAGTTGAGCTGGTGATGGAGGAGAAAGAGTAGGGCGGGGTGAAACCTGTGGGTTGGGTTGGGAGGCAGCTGATGAGAGCTGAGGGAGTGAGAGAAAGCCCCTTCTTTTAGGTTTCATTTGGAGAATTCCCTTTGTGGTTACATAACACCTATTATTTGGAGTTTAAAGGTTAATACAGCTTATTATTTTCTGTTCCCTGTATTGATGTATTTTTTATTATTTAAATGTTTTTAATTGAAACTTGAGCTCTCAATGCAGCCTGAGCTTTTTCATTGAAAAAACATGGAAAATTGAAATTACTGCTTAAAGTAGCATTTTTCCGGGACATAAGCTCTTTGTAAAATTGTGGGATACCTGTACTTTGAACTCCCGATTGCTCTTTCTTTCAGCAAAAGAGAAAGCTTCGTATATTTATCTCAAATACGTTCAACCCTGCAAAACCAGATGCAGAAGATGGAGAAGGAACTGTGGCATCCTGGGAGCTTCGTGTAGAAGGAAGGCTCCTGGAGGATGTAAGATTTGTATTTCCCTTTCTGCCTCCAGCAGTTCTAACATGTATCATCTAAAACTAAGTTTTCATTTAATTTCTAAGATAATAGCTTGACTGAAGTGGCATTGTTGACTGAAGCAGGGATATGTTTGTTTTTCTGCTTCATGTAGCATTATTTCCCTTCCTTAGCAACAGTGTAATGAATAAGGCAGCTAGGTTCTGTTCATGAAAGTCATCAGAAATTTACACGGCTGCACTTATCAGCATGCTCTCATGGGTTGTGCGCTCCATTTTTTCCTTGTACTTTGTCCTTTTGTAGGAAGGCATGATGCAGAACCCAGGCATAATGATGGTGGGACTGGGAGGCAATTAATAAAAATATATATTCCTGGATTATTGTTACATCCCCTCTTGCAATCCAACAGCAAGCTTGGGTGCAGGTTGATTGGTGGTCAGCCAGAGAAGGCGTGTTGATGTGACGGGCTACGAGAGAATGATTGGTGGGTGGGTAGTAGGTTGAAAGTGGTCACTGGAAAGTGCAAAACGGATGGTATCTTCAATTTTACTCAGTCATCTTAGACCTGGCTTGCGTATCACGTAGGACACAATATCCATAGTCAAACCCAACCAATGGAGGGCCTCAACTCAGTCATCTAGCTTTCTATCAAGCTGCAGGCAGCTCATGAATTTTTTTTGTGCATGTGCAGTCAGCTGTTTCAAAGTATGATGCCACCAAACAGAAGCGGAAGTTTTCCTCATTCTTCAAATCCCTTGTGATTGAACTGGATAAAGATCTCTATGGCCCTGACAATCATCTGGTTGAGGTAAGCGTACTGGAGAGATGTGTGAGCTGTAAGTGAATAGTTCAAGTGCCTTAAACCGTTTTGTTTCAAGTGTACTGATGATTTTAGTGACCTGGTGGTAGTAGCCTCGGACATTACATCACCCTCCTTCTTGCTGAAGACATATGACAGGGCAGCACAGGAACAGGCCCTTCAGCCCACAATGTCTATGCTAACCATGCCAGTTTAAACCTCTCCCACCTGCCTGCACAGTCTATATCCCTTCCCTCCATTCCCTTCCTGTTCATGCACTTGGATGCTTCTTAAACATTATCTGTTTCCGCCACTTCCCCTGGCAACCCTGGTATCTCAGACCAGAAGTTAGACTAAACACTTTGGTGACACAAGATCTTGAATAGCAAATATAAACCTAACTGGGTTCAAACGCTTGTTTAAATCAGGGCATGCACTCATGCAGTTGCAAGGGTCATGAGTGAGAGCATGACTGAGCTGGGAAGAAACCTACTGATGTACTTTCTAAATGAACCTGGTGTTCTTGGCTATACCGTATGGTAACTGTACTCTGTTATCTATTTTAGTGGCATAGAACAGCCACAACCCAAGAGACTGATGGTTTCCAAGTGAAAAGACCAGGAGATATGAATGTGCGTTGCACAGTCTTGCTGATGCTGGATTACCAGGTAAGCAAAATTGGTTGAGTTGAGCATATTAAATCCAAAAAAAAATTTTCCTTTGAGGTACTAAATTATCCAGAGCTGGTAAAAGGTGTAATTGCAATGTGCTTAAAATACATTTGGGGTGCCCAGTGGCTTAGTTGGTTAAAGGCACTAAATACACCTCGATGAGCTCTTGATTTAACCTCCAGTCTGTGCTGAGTTTAATGGATTCTAGCTGAACTGATAGTGCATTGTCCTTGACTCATACAAAGAAAATAAGATAGCCAGGGGGCTGACCCTGCCTGACTTCTGCTGACAGTGCATTTATGGACAGCAAAGAAAAGCACGATTGAGTTTTCTCTGCTAGTCTAATAATATCAATGTAATAGAACAGAGCAGTACAGCAGAGGAACTGACCCTTCAGCCTACAATGCTGTGCCAAACCAATTAAATTAGTAATCAAATGGCTAACTAAACTAATCTCTTCTGCCCACACAGTCAGAATCAGGTTTAATATCACCGGCATATGTCATGAAATTTGTTGTTTTGCGGCAGCAGTGCATTGCAATACATAATAAAAAAAAAACTAAATTACATTAAGAAGTATATATAAAATTAAATTAAATAAGTAGTGCAAAAAGAGAGAAAAATAGTAAGGTAGTGTTTATGGGTTCATTGTCCATTCAAGTATCTGATGGGAGAGGGGAAGAAGTTGTTCCTGAAATATTGAGTGTGTGTTTTCAGGCTCCTGTACCTCTGACAGCAATGAAACGAGGGCATGTCCTGGGTGATGGGGGTCCTTAAAGATGGATGCTGCCTTTTTGAGGCATCGCCTTTTGAAGGTGTCCTGGATGCTGGGGAAGCTGGTACCCATGATGGAGCTGGCTGAGTTTACAACCCTCTGCAGCCTTTTCTGATCCCGTGCAGTAGCCGCTCAATACCAGATAGTGATGTAACCTGTTAGAATGCTCTCCACAGTACCTCTGTAGAAATTTGCGAGTGTCTTTGGTGACATACCAAATCTCCTCAAACTCCTAATGAAATATAGCCACTGTTGTGCCTTCTTTGTAACAGCATTAATATGTTGGGCCCAGGATTGATCCTCAGATGTTGACACCCAGGAACTTGAAAATGCTCGCCCTTTCCACTTCTAGTTCCTCTATGAGGACTGGTGTGTGTTCCCTTGACTTACCTTTCCTGAAATCCACAATCAGTTCATTGGTCTTACTGACATAGAACGTAAGATTGTTGCTGTGACACCACTGAGCCAGCTGATCTTTCTTGCTCCTGTATACCACCTTGTCACCATCTGAAATTCTGCCAGCAACAATTGGCATTTGAGCTGTGCCTAGCCACACAGTCGCAGGTGCAGAGAGAGTAGAGCAGTGAGTGAAGCACATATCCTTGAGGTATGCTAGTGTTGATTGTCAGCAAGGAGAAGGTGTTCTTTCCAATCTACACAGACTGTGGTCTCCCGATCAGGAAGTCAAGGATCCAATGTCCATGTCCTTCCATTCTCCTCACATTCATGTACCTATCTAGAAGTCTGTTAAAAATCTGTAAAGTTTCTGTCTCTACCACCATCCAGGCAGTGCAGTCTAGACACCTACCATCTTGTGCTTTAAAAAAAAAAAAAATTGCCCCTCACTTCTTTGGAAATTGCCCCCTCACCATAAATGCATGCCCTCTGGTATTTGACATTTCAACCATGGGAAAAAGATACTGTCTATGACCTACTCTATGCCGCTCATGGTCTTATAAACCTCTCGGATCTCCCCCCAGCCTCCGCTGCTCCAGATAACAACCCAAGTTTGTCCACCTCTCATTATAGTACATGACCTCTAATCCAAGCAACATCTTGGTGAACCTCTTGTGCATCCTCTCCAAAGCTTCGACATCCTTCTTATAATGAGGTGACCAGAACTGTATGCAATACTGAAATGCAGCCTAACTAGAACATAGAATAGTACAGCACAGTACAGGCCCTTTGGCCCACTATGTTGTGCCGACCCTCAAACCCTGCCTCCCATATAACCCCCCACCTTAAGTTCCTCCATATACCTGCCTAGTAGTCTCTTAAACTTCACTAGTGTATCTGCCTCCACCACTGACTCAGGCAGTGCATTCCACACACCAACCACTCTCTGAGTAAAAAACCTTCCTCTAATATCCCCCTTGAACTTCCCACCCCTTACCTTAAAGCCATGTCCTCTTGTATTGAGCAGTGGTGCCCTGGGGAAGAGGCGCTGGCTATCCCCTCTATCTATTCCTCTGATTATCTTGTACACCTCTATCATGTCTCCTCTCATTCTCCTTCTCTCCAAAGAGTAAAGCCTTAGCTCCCTTGATCTCTGATCATAATGCATACTTTCTAAACCAGGCAGCATCCTGGTAAATCTCCTCTGTACCCTTTCCATGCTTCCACATCCTTCCTATAGTGAGGTGACCAGAACTGGACACAATACTCCAAGTGTGGCCTAACCAGAGTTTTATAGAGCTGCATCATTACATCGCGACTCTTAAACTCTATCCCTCGACTTATGAAAGCTGACACCCCATAAGCTTTCTTAACTACCCTATCCACCTGTGAGGCAACTTTCAGGGATCTATGGACATGTACCCCGAGATCCCTCTGCTCCTCCACACTACCAAGTATCCTGCCATTACTTTGTACTCTGCCTTGGAGTTTGTCTTTCCAAAGTGTACCACCTCACACTTCTCCGGGTTGAACTCCATCTGCCACTTGTCAGCCCACTTCTGCATCCTATCAATGTCTCTCTGCAATCTTTGACAATCCTCTACACTATCTACAAAACCACCAACCTTTGTGTCGTCTGCAAACTTGCCAACCCACCCTTCTACCCCCACATCCAGGTCGTTAATAAAAAACACGAAAAGTAGAGGTCCTAGAACAGATCCTTGTAGGACACCACTAGTCACAATCCTCCAATCTGAATGTACTCCCTCCACCACCACCCTCTGCCTTCTGCAGGTAAGCCAATTCTGAATCCACCTGGCCAAACTTCCCTGGATCCCATGCCTTCTAACTTTCTGAATAAGCCTACCGTGTGGAACCTTGTCAAATGCCTTACTAAAATCCATATAGATCACATCCACTGCACTACCCTCATCTATATGCCTGGTCACCTCCTCAAAGAACTCTATCAGGCTTGTTAGACACGATCTGCCCTTCACAAAGCCTTGCTGACTGTCCCTGATCAGACCATGATTCTCTAAATGCCTATAGATCCTATCTCTTAAGAATCTTTTCCAACAGCTTTCCCACCACAGACGTAAGGCTCACTGGTCTATAATTACCCGGACTATCCCTACTACCTTTTTTGAACAAGGGAACAACATTCGCCTCCCTCCAATCCTCCGGTACCATTCCCGTGGACAACGAGGACATAAAGATCCTAGCCAGAGGCTCAGCAATCTCTTCTCTCACCTCGTGGAGCAGCCTGGGGAATATTCCGTCAGGCCCCGGGGACTTATCTGTCCTAATGTATTTTAACAACTCCAACACCTCCTCTCCCTTAATATCAGCATGCTCCAGAACATCAACCTCACTCATATTGTCCTCACCATCACCAAGTTCCCTCTCATTGGTGAATACCAAAGAGAAGTATTCATTGAGGACCTCGCTCACTTCCACAGCCTCCAGGCACATCTTCCCACCTTTATCTCTAATTGGTCCTACCTTCACTCCTGTCATCCTTTTTTTCTTCACATAATTGAAGAATGCCTTGGGGTTTTCCTTTACCCTACTCGCCAAGGCCTTCTCATGCCCCCTTCTTGCTCTTCTCAGCCCCTTCTTAAGCTCCTTTCTTGCTTCCCTATATTCCTCAATAGACCCAGCTGATCCTTGCTTCCTAAACCTCATGTATGCTGCCTTCTTCCTCCTGACTAGATTTTCCACCTCACTTGTCACCCATTGTTCCTTCACCCTACCATTCTTCCTCACCAGCACAAATTTATCCCTTACATCCTGCAAGAGATCTCTAAACATTGACCACATGTCCATAGTACATTTCCCTGCAAAAACATCATCCCAATTCACACCCGCAAGTTCTAGCCTTATAGCCTCATAATTTGCCTTTCCCCAATTAAAAATTTTCCTGTCCTCTTTGATTCTGTCCTTTTCCATGATAATTATAAAGGCCAGGGAGCGGTGGTCACTGTCCCCCAGATGCTCACCCACTGAGAGATCTGTGACCTGACCCGTTTCATTACCTAGTACTAGATCTAGAATGGCATTCCCCCGGTCGGCCTGTCCACATACTGTGACAGGAATCCGTCCTGGACACACTTAACGAATTCTGCCCCATCTAAACCCTTGGAACTAATCAGGTGCCAATCAATATTAAAACTCAATCAATATTAAAAGTTTTGTTAAAACTCTTAACGAATATTCTGCCACTGCTTGTTATTCAAACCTACACATGAATAAGTGGTAATCAGGTATGATAGGAGAAAGCACCAGCAACCATGAAGACAGGATGAATAAGGACCTATACAACGAACAAAGCTGAATTCTGATTCATAAAAGTTTGAAGTGTTGACAGAAAGCAGCATAATAGTTTATAATGTTCCCTTGCTAAATCTTCAGGTACCATTAAATCTGTGAATGTTTAGAGGATTTATCATTGTATTTTATTTACAGTTTGCCATTGCAAATGGACCATGTTGTCTTTGGGCAAAGTTCAGGGCTCTGTTCTCCTGTTGATAATCACTTCACCTATTTCAGATAATCTCTAAAATTGAGAAACTCAAGTGAAGGGCCAAAATCCACAGTGTGAAAGCACCTATGTTGAAGAACGAGATTAGTCAATAAGCACAGCTTTGGTAACCTCTGCTTGTAGTATTTCATCATTGTGCCCTCTGCTGAAAGGGTCACTCTAGACAGTAAGCAACAGAAATGCTATATGCTACCTCAAAATGAACCTCTCATTAATTGGCCAATTTTGAACCTTTCATTCCTTTTATAGGCTGGCATATTTGGTTACTATGAACAAATTTGAGTTCTATGGACGGTGGTAATGTCTTGAATGCAGTCTCAGTACAGCCTCAGGGTGGCAGCAATGCGTCAACTTTAGATCATAATATCCTGCAGAGAACATTAGAAACCTGTATATGACATTGATCAGATGCTTGATGGATATTTAGGTAGTGGCTTTGCTGCCTATGAATAGTGATTTATTTATATTTTCTTTCCCAGCCACCCCAGTTTAAACTGGATCCTCGACTGGCACGACTGCTGGGCATACACACTCAGACTCGACCTGTTATCATCCAAGCTCTCTGGCAGTACATTAAAACCCACAAGCTGCAGGATTCTCATGAACGAGAGTTCATCAACTGTGACAGATACCTCCAACAGGTAATCATTGATGTGCTAGGCACCTGTAGTTTAATAAATAGGATCAGTAGGGTTGACCAGATAGTGTTTAAACATGCAGCTTCCAAGTTAGTTTGTGCAAGAAAGGTTTGATCTTTTGATTTATAATCGATAGTACAGGGAAGCCAAGATTTTAGTTTTTGGGATCTGGTTCAAGTGGGTGCTATTAATTCCCTTGTATCTCTAGTTATATCAGGAGGTTCTAGTGTTCTGATTTGAAATTTGTCCAACAATTATACTCAAGTGCATGATTTCAAGCAAGATAAGCTGGAAAATATGTCATGCAAGCCACATAGCCTGCAGAAGCTTGGGAACTCAGTTACATAGAGTTGTACAACACAGAAATGGGCCCTTCGGCCCAGCTGCTCCATGCCAACCAAGATGCCCATCTAAGCTATGCCCATTTGAGCAATTGCCCGTACAGGACCAAATACCAGAGCACCTCGACTTATTAATAGCTCCAAAACATTGTTCTAAACCTGTTTATATTAGCATTAGAATGTATGAAAATGAATGATAACCAGGATTGATGAAGTGATTTGTCTGAATGGTGTGGACTCAAGTGCTCTGGCATTAGAGATGTTGCTTCCACTTCATGGATAAATACTCTTGGATGTAGTCTTTGCAAATACCAATTTGCTTGGCATTTACTTTGCACAAAAGCTACAAAAATGCATACTTAGCAAATTTATAGATTATTTTCTCGTACATTCCTTTTTTTCCTGCAGCATTGGTATCCACACCTTCAGTGTTCTTAGGCCCTCACTATAGAATTCCCTTGAACTCCGTTTTTCTTCTCCTTTACTGCACTCCTTAAAACACACCCTATTTTTGAAATTTCTGGCTAGTTCCTTTAGATTTGTTCATTTTGCCTTTACTGGCTAGTGAAATCTTGTTAAGAGTTGTTGGGAAGAAGTCAGTGGGTGCTTTCTTTGCTCTGTGGTGGTGCTTTCCTTTCACAAATTGCAGGAAGTATTATTAGACTAGATTCCATTCTGCATTCCTTTGTATTGCATCCTGTTAAAGTCATGGTATTCCAGTCTCCTCATCCTCTGATGACAACTGACAGATATGCACACTGTAATGCTAATGATGACTGACTGAGTCAGTGAAGGATAGTGAAGGTTGGTTTAATTTTCTAATTTCTACACACATTTTCTTACTCTCAATTGTCTCTGAATATAGCACCTCTGATCATGGCCATGTTGGAACATCTGGAACAAGCTACAGCTTGAGTGTCTTTAACCACTGATTGCATTAAACAGCCCCTCTATTCAACAGTTGAGTTTGGCTGCACGGTGCTTATAGAAGCTGTATCACGCTCTTTTCCACCCAGCTTCCCACAAACTAGCTGGCCTGTAAAATGATCAACACTAGAAGTAGCCTTTGTGTTGGTGGCACCTGCATTTTGTAGATGGCCACACCATACCTGGCATTACAGTGGAAATTATAGCTTATCAGTCACCTAACCAGGAATTTTCCTTGGGTTGGATCGTCTTTCAGTCCACTTGCCTTTATTAAAGTAAGTTTTTGGTTTAGTCAGAAAAACGTAACTTTAGATATCAAGACAGAGTAAATGTGTGCCTTTTAGGATGTACTTCTAATGCTTGGCTCTTTATTGAAATTGTACAGACAGGCAATAAGAACAACCATTGCAACTAAAACACTACATCAGTGTTTCTTTCTTTTTCAAACCCTTAGTTCCTGGAACTGAAAATCTCCTTCCAGCCAGTTCTGAGTGCCTAGAACTAGTAACATTATGGAGAGTATTAAACAATTCAAATGGACATAGGACTGACATTTCAAGCTGTCAGCAAAATGGGTCATTGAAACTTGCACCATAAATGCTTGGTTTGGCTTATAGATGTGGTTAAGGAGACGTGCTCAGAACTTTAAGACTGATTAGCCATGTGGTGCTATGCATACGAAGTTGATTTAGCCATGATTCTTTGAGGCTGGAATGATTTTAAAAAGAATTAAAAGCATAAGACCATAAGATATAGGAGCAGTATTAGGCCATTTGCCCCATTGAGTCTGCCCTAATCTCCTGCTTTCTCCTCGTATTCCTTCATGTCCTGACTAATCAAGAATCTATCAACCTCTACCTTAAATATACCCAATGACTCTTCTTCCACAGCCGCCTGTGGCAACGAATTCCACAAATTAAATCTCTGGCTAATGAAATTCCTCATCTCCATTCTAAAAAGACGCCCCTCTATTTTGAGGCTGTGTCTTCTGGTCTTAGACTCACCCTGCCATAGGAAGCACCCTCTCCACATCAAGGCCTTTTGACATTTGATAGGATTTCAATGAAATCACCCCTCATTCTTCTGAATTCCAGTGAGGAGAGGCTCAGAGCCATCAAACACTCCTAATATGACAAGCCTTTCAATCCCGGAATCATTTTCGTAAACCACCTCTGGACCCTCCCCCGCGCCAGCACCTTGGGCTTTTGCCTTGTTAAAGGCTTTCTGAAAAGCCAAGTACACAACATCCACTGTCTCTCCTTTGTCTATCCTGCCTGTTATTTTCTCATAGAATTCCAACAGATTTTTCGCGCAATGTTTTCCCTTAAGGAAACCATGCTGACCTATTTTATCATGTGCCTCCAAGTACCCCGAAGCCTCTTTCTTAATAATGGACTCCAACATCTTCCCAACCACTGAAGTCAGGCTAACTAGCCTACAATTTCCTTTCTTTTGCTTCCCTCCCTTCTTAAAGAGTGGAGTTTGCAATTTTTCAGTCCTCTGGAACCATGCCAGAATTGAATGATCCGTGAAAGAACATTGCTAATGCCTCCACAATTTCTTCAGCCCTCTTTTAGAACCCTGGAGTGTAGTCCATCTGGTCCAGGTGATTTATCTACCTTCAGACCTTTCAGCTTCCCAAGCATTTTCTCCTTAGTAACAGCACTTCTGCCCCCTGACACTCGAACTTCTGGCCTACTGCTAGTGACTTCCACAGTGAAAACTAATGCAAAATACTTTAAGTTCATCTGCCATTTCCTTGTCCCCCATTACTACCTGCACTGCTGTCTGTGGCAATGAATTGGTGACATATATGTACTTCTAATTTTATTGCAATGTACTACAGCACAGTATAGGCCCTTCGGCCCATGATGTTGTGCTAACCCTTTAACCTACATCAAGATCAATCTAACCCTTCCATCCCTCATAGCCCTTCACTTTTCTATCATCCATGTGTGTATCTAAGAGTCTTTAAATCTTCCTAATGTATCTGCCTTGAGCAGTTAAGTAGGCAAATGTGTCGTTCTGCATAAGTAATGTGGCCTTGGGATAAGTGACTTTTAAAAGCGTGTTCAGGTTGTGTTGATTTAAACGTGCACTGATTTTCAGACTGAGTCTGATCTCTTATCAGACATTGTAGTTGAATATGGTACTTTTGGGCATGGATTTTGTGTTCAGCAGAGACTCACTATTGATCTATGGCTATCCTGTTGGGAACTTGTGAGATCGCTGGTAGGAATTCTTGGTGATCTTACATAGTGGAAAGTCTTCTGACCTGTTTAGGGTCATTTTGGGGAAGGGGGAAAAGTAATCCAACCTCTGAAAAGGAGGAAAAAAAAATAAAGCTTTGAGAGAGGACTGGTTCATGTCCCTGAAAGTGAACAGAACAATCAAAACATTAAAATATGCTGAATGGTTAGGGCATTCAGTGACATTTAAAAGCTTGTACCAGAGTACTTGGTTAAACACAAAAAAAATCAAAATGAGCAAAGCACAACCTTCTCAAAAAAAATTCTCATTAAAAATTCTGAGCTAATAATCCATGAGAGACTCCTGTAGCTATGTGCTCCATTTAAATCAAGAGGGAATGCTCAGTTGTGCCTTCCTTTCGCTTGGCACAGGACTCTTCCATGAATCTGGAACACAGTATAAGATATTTACAATTAGTTTGCACTTTTACACTTAACTTCACAAAGAATCCAGACTTCAACATGCCCGACTTACCCAGAGGCA